>NC_041343.1:30418751-31036251 GCF_004354835.1 Perca flavescens | reverse complement strand
CCACAGAATGGTTTGGTACCTCGCTACATCTCAGACCTCTTACAAGTTTACACCCCTCACGGTCCCTTAGATCTGCTGATCAACTTCGGCTGGTCGCTCCAAAAACCAGGTTCAAAACCAGGTGGCGACCGCGCTTTTTCAGCTGCAGCCCCTAAACGGTGGAATGAGCTACACCTCCACAGGTCACATTGGCCCCGACCCTCAAATCTTTTAAATCTCGTCTTAAAACTCACTTGTATTCCCTGGCTTTTAACCCAAAATGAGAACTGTGTGATCGTATGTTGATTTATGTGTATATGTGTTTTTGTGTGTTACCTCTTGTTCAGCACTTTGTAAACCTTTGTTTTTTAAATGTGCTATAATAAATAAAATGGATTGGATTGGATTGTTTGGTCCACTTTTGGTGCACACCCGAGTGCGATTTCTGCCTTCACATCTTGAGATGTTCCGATACCAGTATGCCGCCGATACTGCCTCAAATGCTGGTATCGGTATCATAAAGTACTGGAGTTTATGCACAAATCCAATACCACGTAATGTAGAAAATCTACGAGTAGTTAATTCATGTTTTTTTGCCGTTATGACTGACTGTCAAACTGGATAATCATTCATTGTTTGCGTTTGTTCATGTTTCACGAAAGGTTTAACCCGAGCTAGGCTGACAACAATGATAGCAATCATATCACATCCATACAGGGATAGTAGTATACGGTTGTTAAAGGAACACAGCAATTTATTGGGACTTCAGCTTATTCCCTGTACCCCCCAGAGTTAGACAAGTCCATACATACCCTTCTCATCTCAGTGCGTGTCGTAACTCTGTCTGACACTCCCACCGCTAGCCTAGCTTAGCACAGATCCTGGAGGTAACCAGCTCCATCTAGCCTAGCTTAGCACAGATCCTGGAGGTAACCGGCTCCATCTAGCCTAGCTTAGCACAGATCCTGGAGGTAACCGGCTCCATCTAGCCTAGCTTAGCACAGATCCTGGAGGTAACCGGCTCCATCTAGCCTAGCTTAGCACAGATCCTGGAGGTAACCAGCTCCATCTAGCCTAGCTTAGCACAGATCCTGGAGGTAACCGGCTCCATCTAGCCTAGCTTAGCACAGATCCTGGAGGTAACCGGCTCCATCTAGCCTAGCTTAGCACAGATCCTGGAGGTAACCGGCTCCATCTAGCCTAGCTTAGCACAGATCCTGGAGGTAACAGGCTCCATCTAGCCTACTGCTCCCAATAAGTGACAAAATAACACCAACATTTTCCTATTTACATGTTGTGATTTGTATAGTCACAGCGTGCACAAATAACAAGGTCACATGACACACAGCCATCTTCTAACTGTATACATACTGGGAACTATATTCTCAGAAGGCGAAGCACTGCTACTTCTGCTACTTGGGGCGGAGTGATTTGCTCGCAGCACCTGAGAAGCCCCGTGGAGAGTTCGCTCAGAGTTGGAGTAAAAATAACTCCGCCCAAGTAACAATGCTTCGCCTGAAAAATATGACACACTGGTATCACTCGGTATCGGCCGATACGAAAGTTCAGGCATCGGAATCAGGAAGCAAATCAGGAAGCAAATAATGGTAACGGATCAACAAACAAACTGTAGTGTGATTTAACAAACTAAATGAGGATGGAGTGAAAGCCCCCTAGAGTATGAGTGGACTGTACCTCTCCCCACGCGGCAGCAGGAGGCTCCACCGGTGGGTAGTGTTTGGGCAGATCCCAGGCCACCTCCCTCATGAACCACTTGAAGTTCTTGCAGTTGAGGCGGTTCCTCAGCTCCTTCTGGGCCGCCATGTCGCCCGCCGACAGGTGGCGGTACTCGGGCCGGCGCTGGTAGACGTACTCGGCGTATTCATCCATCCACACCTCCGCCACACGCTTCAGGTTCTGAAATCAGAGTGAAAGAGTCTTGGTCAAAGCTAAAGTTTTCATTCCAACGAAACTACAAACAAGTAATTCTTCGCAGTAGGCCTGTAACAGTTGTCAACTTTTTTTGCATGAATTTGCATCTATGAGAAAGCCCTCTCACATTACACTCATTAAATCCATTGGCAATATAAATATATTGATCAGTGCAGCTTTAAGTTGTTGTTTACGAGGATTGGAAGTTAAGTTTTGGAAATGCTTCACGCGACACCGCGCGCAGGCCTTTGTAGATGGCGTGCGCGCTACGAGCATGCACGGAGACGTTTACGCTCAACGCATTGTTAGTTGCCGTATTCTCCCAAACACCAGAGGACATAGAGACAAAATAATCTGTAAATACGAAAGAAGTAGTAGAGAAGAAGAAGAGAGCGGAAGCGAAGCATTTATCTGTTTATCGGTGTTTTAAGCCCCCAACGTCTCCTTGGAAGGCACTAGGATTAGGCAATGGTTAGGGTTATGTGCCTTGAAGTCGACGGTGGCAGCGCTGCCTGGAAGGAGACATTGGGGGCGTAAAACACCATTAAGCCATTAATCTACTCTAAAGCCTCCTCATCATAGGCGGCAAATCCGCTTTGCGCCGGCCGTTCCATTTGATTTCCTACGGGGAAGAACGGTGGCGCCCAACTATGAGCTGCGCTACCCCCGGCGTCACTTAGACCTAGTTGCCGCTGATCGGGCATGGGTCTGGGTGTCCTCCCCCATTCCTCCATTCGGATACACTTTTGTGCACCAATTGACGGTGGAAATACCTTTATTTAGCCCGTGTGAAGAAGAAAAACACAGATGACAATTCAAAATATATCAAACATATCATGGAAAGTATGTTGTTGTGTGTCATTGGGCATTTTTAAGTGGGTATATGGAAATCCTGGAGCTTTCTTAGTGGGTATACCTGCGTATCACGTAGACTACACCACTGCAACGCAGCGACCATAAACCTCGCTACAGGAGGTGACAAGTTGGAGCTCAGTGCTAATCCACTCCTTCAAACCACCACTGATTTTGAGTTTGACGGCTTCCTGCTAGAGCAGGGCCTGCTGTCTCTCGGTCTCTGTTGGTTTTTCTCCGTGCTGCCTTGCAGGTCCACGGGCGGTGCCAAATCAGCGCCAACTGGGAGCCCCTGGCCAGTCTCCCAGGAGTCCTTAAGATCTGGCTGTGAACGCGCTCAGTCTCGCTCTTCATCCAGCCGGCACCACGCTTCTGTTTAGTTGGCCTCGGCCTGGTTAATAGTTTTTCATTCTTCATTACTTCAGTGTAACTTTCTTGTGTATTTAGTTCTTTCTTGTTACTTCATTATGAGTTCTTGTTATATTCAGTAAATAAATGTTAAACCTTTTAGTTTCTTGTATCTCTTGTCTTTTGTCATGGCTCATGAGCCAGGTCATGGCAAAGTGATTCTCGTTGGAGAACATCTTGTAGGAAATCCAGCTAAAGTCATTATACTCTTGTTAGAAATATGTCGTGCCAGAGGGGTCAAACTCAACTTTACTAAAGGCCACACTGTAAAATGAGAATTACATCAAGGGCCAGACATTGACATGCTTGTATTTAATCGAAAGGGAAATATTTTTGACTGTATTATTGCATTACTCGTATAGCCCTTTCACATGCAATTTGGTCAACATTAAGCCCTAATAAGTCAGCAAAAAAGTTCCTTAGCCATCATAAAGTTCAGCAAATAAAGTAAAATATTGCTTTCTGATTACAAATTAAAAGTAGGCCACCACACAGCCGACTCACAACAAACGATTTCAAAGCCTGAATATAGATCTAAATCTAAAAGTCGGCGAATCTGCCAAACTCGACTTTGAGTCAAACTCGACTTTGAGTTCCGCCTAAGTGCAGTTTGAAAACAATTTCCAGTCTTTCTGGTTTGGCGCGCAACTAGGCGGGCCAAAATTTATTGTGAACCTATGATTGATATGCGGGCGGGATCAAAATGTGCAAGACCTCGACTTTGAGACATACGTGTTATGTGGTATTAATGCCAATCATCGAAGATGCTAAATTAGCTTTTTCTCACCGTGTCACACAGTAAAAAAAAAAAAAAAAAAAAAAAACTCCTCTGACTTGAAAGTCGGTTTGTGGACATCATGTCTTCATTGAAACACAGAGTACAGTGAGACATCATCCGTGCATCCTGCCACGCTCGATGCTTTGACTCATCTGACATGACAAAAATGATCAAAGACACTCAGTAGAAAGGCGGCCAGTCATCAGACAGGACCTGTCATCTTGTCCCAGAAGAGGAGAGATGGAAAAAAAACACAAGCAACTTGTCTCTAGTCATGAAAGCAGATAGAACACTGAACTCAATTATGTGCTACTTTACAGGTTGGCTTCATGAAAGACAAAGTCTTTTTCTTTACTCTCACCACACACCGATCAGACCGAGAACTTACTGTACCTTTCATTTTGAACTGAATGAATGAACACCACAAGTCTGGTTTGGCAGGCCACAGAACCTAATTTATACAAATTCCCTAATTTTTTCCCCACGAACAGCATATACAGAATGTCTTCCTGCAATACTGGGAAATGTGTTTAACATTCTGTGTGTTAGTTAATGTTGAAAATTGAAAGCCATGAAAATGTGGTGTCCGTTTCAATATTAAAATTTTGCTCAGTGTAAGCATCGTATATAGTTGTTTAAATGAAGTGTTGGAGGAAGCAGATAAAGATTCTGTTAGGATAGTCTCGCATTAAAAGACCTTCTTCCACAACGCTGCGGAGGAAGGTCTGGCGAGTCCACACAGCACTCTGGGATGGGAGAAAAACGTACTCTGGTTTATTGGTGATTGGTTTCTTTAAACCAATCACAATCGTCATGGGCAGCGCTAAGCGCCTTACGGAACAACGGTGCCTCTGCAAAATAGCCTCGGGAAGGAATTTGTTTTGGTGGAACGTGTACGTTCAAAAGTAGTTTTAGTCGTGCAACAGAAAACTCAGATTGGACAGATAGTCTAGCTAGCTGTCTGGATTTAAATAAAGTGAAGAATATGAAGCAGGGTTGTCTCTTGTTGTTTTAACATACGAACTCCGGACAATGCACAACAAATCAAGTCCAAAAACTGTCCAATGTTTCCCTTTTTTTTTACACATGTAACTCACAAGAGGAGATTGTCTGCATAACACGCATTCTCACTTCCCGTTTACGTGAGGGGTGGCACCTGGGTGGGAGGTCGGGGAGCCGGTTCCTAATTTGGTTCTTAAGAATTGAATAATTTTTTTTTAACATTTTCTATACAGAAACAATTTCATGTTGCAGCAGTTTTGACCGTAATGATAATAGAAGCGCGGGGCATAACGTGGAGAATTTGAAAAAAGCAATATTGTGTAAGCATCACAAACTCGCTCGCTGTGAATTCTCACACTCTGGGCTCCATCTGACATTACACAGACTTTGTCCTCTGGAGCTGGCAGGGTACAGACCGTTTGAAGTACGATCCAACTGATTTGGACATTTGCCTTTTCACATACTGCTCCGCCGGGTAATGTCTAGTTGAGTTCAAGTTTGCAGTGCATGAGTGAAAGGGGCTTTAGTTCCACTCCATTTTAACACTGAGCCACCTGCAGATGTGGTGTTAAGGCTTTTGACAAGACCACTTCTTAGTGCCAAGGAACTGTGTGAACTGTGCAAAATATGTGCGTAAAAGACAGATCATTTTAACTTCAGGAAATATTGTAGGTTAACAAAATGAGAAGAAAAGTCCAGATAGAAATATCCCGAAACCTTCCTCATAGTGTATCATTTGCCTGTTATTGTGGCCTACATACAGTACACAATGCGAGCGAATAACAGCTGTCCCAAAATGTTTGCTGGCCTGGGAGCTGATTCTGTGCATTTGCATTTTGATGATAAGTACCTTTAGGCTTTTTATCACAACTGCACTTTTTTATGGCTCTTCTTTAATCTGTAACTGTCTTTTTATGACTGCATTTATATTGTGTCACAAGGTTTCTTCAACGAGAGCAACTTGGACTTAACTGCAAAAACTCAGATTACAGGCAGCTGCGTGGAATTAAAAAAAAAAAAAAAAAAAAAACAAGCAAGTGACTGAAACTGTAAGCGATGATGACTGCAGGGCAGACAGCTTCTTCAACAGGCTCTTTAAGCGCAGACAATTGCAGACATGAAAGATTTACACCAGAGCAACGGGAAATCCATCCATCTGAAGCCTTTGAGGTGTGAAGGAGTAAAAAAAAAGAAAAAAACACGGAGTCTGTCGGCCTCTGAGATACGGACGCACGTCTGAGAATACAGATGGTCACAGCCTTGGAGGTACGGATGGTGAAATGAATGAAAATACAGGTTCAGCGAGCCTCCCAGGGAAGTAGAACTACAAATCCTCCGGCCTTTGGAAGTACAGATGTAAAGAAAAACACCCTCCAGCCACACACACACACACACACACACACACACACACACACACACACACACACACACACACACACACACACACACACACACACACACACACACACACACACACTCAGAGTCTCTGTAGCATAGATCACAGCCTGCAGCGAAACTTTCTCTCTCCAGTTGAAGTGAAATGGAGTTCAGTGGTTCCATCTCCCTCCATGCTGACTCGTCCTCCCTCTACCCTTGGGTGAGGATCATGCTATTTTGGCTATATGGGGCTGCTCAATGTTGGATTTGACATAGAACTACCCGTGTTCTCCCACTACGTTAACATACAGAATATTATAATCTATAATATATCAACATGTAATGCTGTACATAAAAATGTGCAAAGAAAGAAGCTTTTAATACATTTGTTCAAAGCGCGTGAATAAATCCAGTCCCCCCAATGACAGGAATTTAAACTTTTAACTGAAAATCTAAAGTGTGGGTGCGCTTTGAAAGAGTAAGATGATCCAAAGTAAGATGCAAGTTGTGTGTAATCTCTAATGGCGGACAAGGCTTCCCTTGGTCGACAAGACGTAAACAAGCTTTTGATTGGTCAGAATGGTCTCCCAGAGCATCATGGGGAAAAAACAAAATCGGCGCGTAGCATCAAAGCTAGCAGCGATAAACGACCGAAAATTCCTAAATTACGGACATGGAGTGTATCATTCTCGGCTGTAACAGTTTAGGAGTTATTGCAAAGAGACCCCGCAAAACAATGGTGTTTTTTATCGTATATGACATGCTCGGGCTTAAGTGGCCCAGTCCGACTATGTTTTGAATGATTTGCGGTGGCAAGGCTAGTCTTTACCTACTATGGTCTTTACGCACACACAGTGCTCGTAAATCATTCTTCCGGTTCACGCACATATCAATTTTTAGACGTAACGTGATATGATCCACTAGTCTCGTTAGCAGTATCGATAAGCTCGGACTTTATTGATTTCCGGCTTTTGAGGAATTTGGAACCAGCTGCTAAAAAGGAGAAATCCGGCCGATTTTGACCTGTTGCAGGAAATGGTAAACAACTGAATTCCCACGGGACTTCAGCACGAGACTAGAGCTAGCCTTCAGTAACGCTATTACTGTGCAAGCCACAAGCATCATTTGGACCGTTTCCGTGTAGTTACATAGTCATTGATATGGTCATAACCACTACACAGTGCTCAATTACCTATTTTTGAGGGGGAAATAAACTTCCAAGTTTTCGTCGCAAAGGCATGACCTCCGTGATCGACTCTTCTGGGCTTTCGGTGAAGCGACCGATGGAAAAAGAGGAAGGTTACCGTACTAACTTTGAATTTGAAATGGTTTCTTCACAATGTCTAAGTTGAAAACGTAAGGGCCCTGTTCATGTTGCACAGACATTTTAATTGCATTCTGTGTCTGTAAAGAGGCACAAAGGCACTCTTTAGAACATGCCCCCACAACTGGCATTTTAGCTAACTGGGAGCTTTCTCTCGAGACCCATCCCTGTTGGGGACACCCCTTATTTTTACTCAAGATATACGGTATAATTATCTTGGCTACAGTCTCATCCATTCCTAACAAATGCCAGACAAAAGCACCAGTCAGCTAAAGCAGAAGGCCCATTTTTTAAAGAAGGAGAAGGACACACGGGGGCTAATGGTCAGACCGGCGAGGCAAAAACTGAGGCCAAGAGGTTTAATTACATATTCAGCCAAGCCAAACAGAGCCAGGTGTCCGACTGAGGCGGAGTCATTCATAATAAATCAAGTTCAGCTAAAGGCCAGAGGAACATTTATTTTTAAAGAATTCTCATTCTGTGTCTAAGGATTCAAGCTCATATTATAGGATAATAATAATAATAATATATTATTGGAGAACTGTAGGTTGTATATTACAGACAATAGGGTTTGATTCAGTCACAGTTTGGTCGGCAATTTGGGTGTGTATGTAGTAGGGCTGCAAAATACATTGTTTTTTTTTTAATCATCATCGTGATATAAATAAATAAATACACATTGCGAAAGGCTCTTTTTCAATAAAAGAATCTTGGAAAGGATTGCCTTTCATTTGTTTTAAATTAAACAAGAAGTTTGTTGTATTTTAGCAGAATACTGAAAGCAGCAGAACTGAGTACACTTTAATATCCGTTTATTTATTGCACGCGATATCATTATCGCGATATTCAACAAAGTTATTGGACATCACGTAGTTTCCTCGTGTCGTGCAGCCCTAGTAGCTAGCGTAGCCTCGTGGCGCTAGCCTGCAGCAGGTATGCCGGGCCTTTAGTCCACTCAAATAGATCCCCCCATTTTCTAACTTGTAGTCTTCCGCCCCAACCAACGCTGACGCAAGTCAAATAACTCGAGGCAAGGTATCAGACTTGGTACAGCTCCCTCTGGAGACACAAAGGGCTCAAATATGCAGTACTATAAAAGTTGGTGATATCTGATGCTGAGGATTCTGCAACCACTAATGCGAATTAGAAGCGTTTCCATTAACTGGTTAAGAGCGAATAAACTAGACTACGCAAGGCATAGTTTCGTCACAAGTTGCCGTCACTAATGGTGGAAGACTGCAAACCGGTTTGCTAAATCAAAGAGTTTAGAAGCTACGTTCTTTGGCTAAGTGGAGAGAGGTAGTATCGTGCAAGTTGGCCACACACATCAGTGGTTAAAGTACTTCGCAATACCGCTACCTGACTTTTAGGCAGTAACAGAGGCTTTTCCCATATTGTTATCTCTATTGGAAAATCTCTACATTTGACCGCGATATGTTTGAACAGAAACATAAAACATTTTCCTTTTGTTTCGGAGACTCACCCTGGCCAGGCTGACTCCACCAGGAACTTTGTAGGGGACGTACTTCCTGTAGATGTGTCCCACCCTGGAGCAAGGGATGTCCTCCATCCGACCACCACACATCCACACCTGCAGAGAGACACACACACACACACACACACACACACACACACACACACACACACACACACACACACAGATAAACACCATATCAGGTCAAAGCAATGGGAAGGTAAGAAAGTAAAGATAAGGGAAATATGGAAGAAGTGGGAGGATGACAGCATGTGTGTACAGGCTGGCAGGGTTTGCTGACTGGGTCGTGCATCCTATGAGAGAAGGATGAAAGGACGGAGAGTAGAGACGTACAGCACAGACTCATGACTAGAACTGGATATACTAAGAGCTTGTTAGCTTAGGTAAAAGCTTGAAGTCCAGATTAAATGTTTTTTTAACCCATCTAGATCACATGCCCGGTCTTTTTTTGCACCTATTCAGCAATATATGCCAAAAAAAAAAAAAAACTACATAAAAAAATCAAAACATGATTTCTTCCTGTAAAAAAAAAAAGTACAATAAGTGCTTATGTTAGCTAGTACGAACCACATTTCAACCAATAATATCATGACATCCACCTGTCAATCAATCTGCAACTGCTAGCAGCACAGAGCTGTGAGCTACATCCATACTACAGATTCATTAGCTAGCTAGCAAACAACAGCAGTGACAGAGTGGTTGCGAATGAGATGGTCTCGCATTGCCAGACCTTCCTCCACAGCGCTGCGGAGGAAGGTCTGGCTAGTCCATGCAGCATCCCAGGATGGGAGATGTGCTCTGGTTTATTGCCATTTCTTTAAACCAATCACAATCGTCTTGCGATTGATGGATGGATGGATGGATGGAACGTGATTTATCTGCATGTACTGCCGGCACCGCAGCATCTTTCGCCGTCTTCCTGATCTAACAGAATCAACAGGTGAGGGGACAGTCCTCAGTATCACGCTAAACTCTGAGCCCGCCCAATTTTTAGCGATGCAATCAAATGCGAAGGATTTGATTGCACACCTCAAATATATACGGTTTCACTAGGAAATACGTCACAGTACAGAAGCAAGTAACACTGGGACTTGTATTTACAGGTTTTTCATGGAGAGTGCAGGTCGGAGTTCGGGGTCCTTCTGATAGACAGGGGAAGAACAGTAAGTAAATACTGAGAGTATAATGTTGCTCTTTACTTGGGCTGGGACGATATGCTTCGGTCCCGATTTGATTCTTTCACGATACATGGGCGCCGATTGGATATGTATCGCGATTTTCATTTATTGCGATTCTAGAAGTAATGCGATTCGATTGTATCAAGTATTGTGATTTTCTTTTCCTTCTTTAACAAAAAAAGTTGATTAATACACTTCTAGAGACAATACATCATGAGACATTTCTAAAAATCTGATTGTTTTCTAAGAAAAATGTAACTCGTTGTCGTCAAACTGTGCAATATGTCACTTCTATTCATCCATACCTTACTCCTCTGTATATCTGTGTTTATATACTGTCTGTTTATATAAGGGTGTTTTTTTTGTGTAAATATGTTTAGAAAATGCAATTTCCCCCAAACATTTTGTGTCTTTGTGGGTTTTAGCGTCTTTGTGTAGTAGTGTTGTGTCCCTTTTTGGTCCTTTTTGTTTTCTTTGGGGTTGTTTTGGGTCTCTGTGGTCATTTGGCATCTCTTGGTTGTCGCTTTGTGTCTCTTTGTGGTGGTTTTGAGTCTTTTTCTCCATCGTTTTGTTATTATCACCATATCTGTGTCTAAAATGTCGGAAAAGCTAGAGCAGATAATACAGTAAATAACACTCAAAAAGCTTAAAGACAAAACTTAAAGCTTAAAAAGTCCAAATACAATCATCAGATCAGAGAAAAGTCTTTTACTTACATTAATTATTTCGGTATAGGTGCTGCACCTAAACCTGATAATGGCGGCGAAAACCCTGCATACGATTTCCGATTGTTTTTTCGTACCCTTACTCTCTCCCTGACTGATGCACTTTCCTTTAGGACTTGATGATGTCCAGTCACTTTGTTGTTATTCTGCATCACTGCCCCTTCCTGATCCTCCAGAGTGGACATCAGCTGGCTGCTATTTCAATTCAATTACTCCTTGTCAGGTTTGTTGCACCACTCCGGCTTGGACAAACGGAATCGGGGGAAATAAAAGATTGAATCCACCCTCTACGCATCTCGCTGAAGGTAAAGGTCGGACCTGCTGCTCCATCGTCTTGATCCCGGACTCAGAAACACTTGAGCTTAATGACGGGGGCGCCTCACTGCGGGAGGGATCAAGAGCTGGACTTCAGCGCGGTCAGATGCAATTGAAAGTCTTATCACTCGCCTCGACCACACAAGCCTCTACAATCTGCTCACCTCAAACTAGGGCTTGCAACATTAATCCAATTTTTATCCAAATCGCTATATGGACCAGTGCAATATCCAAATTGCAGGGTGGGGAGCAATATTTGTTAAAAGGGAAAACATGTGTCAATCCATTCGGAATACAGTATTGTAGGGCTGGGCGATATGAAGAAAATCAGATATCATGATGTTGTGATACCTTGATGTCGATATTGCGAAGATAATGTAGGATTGAAAACCAGGAAAAGACCACACTTTGTATATTTCGATTTTATGATATCCAAAATCTAAGACGTTATCTAGTCTCACGATATCGATATAATATTGATATATTGCCCAGCCCTACGCTGCAGAGACGTCCCGGCCTGGTACAGATCCTTGCAAAAATCCCACTATAATTATTTAAATGTTTATATTTTTCAATGTAAATGAAAATAATGGTAAAACTATGATAATCTCCTCCAATATCGTGAATCATATCGCAATCGCAATATCAGTCAAAATAATCACAATTAGATATTTTCCTCATATCGTGCAGCCCTACCTCAAACTATGAAGACTAAAAACACCATGGCACAGATTGTCACTTCCATCTCTTTTGAAAAATAAGTTTTTATTTATCCATTTTTCATAAAAAGTAACAAATTAAGAAAGAAAAAACACAGCTCAACTGGTATCAGATTTAGCTGAGGTGCTGGAACTACAGACTAGAAAACTTAATGGGGAAAAAAAGCATCCACACACTCAGGCTATGTTCACACTTGGCATCTATTTTGCCAAGTAAGAGTTGACTAGGGCACTTTAATAATAAATAAAAAAGCCGGCAGGGTTTTTGTTCCAAAAAGCAGCCGAGAGCGTCTTTTGTTACAGCTACTGTAAATATTAATGGACAAATCATCCGGTTCGGCGAAGTGCTGCAAATGCCGTAAACCTGCTTCATATGTGAATTCCAGCAGGGGGAGACTCCTTAAACCTGCTTTATATCTGAAGTCCAGCAGGGGGAGACTCCTTAAACCTGCTTTATATCTGAATTCCAGCAGGGGGAGACTCCTTAAACCTGCTTTATATCTGAAGTCCAGCAGGGGGAGACTCCTTAAACCTGCTTTATATCTGAAGTCCAGCAGGGGGAGACTCCTTAAACCTGCTTTATATCTGAAGTCCAGCAGGGGGAGACTCCTTAAACTTGCTTTATATCTGAAGTCCAGCAGGGGGAGACTCCTTAAACCTGCTTTATATCTGAAGTCCAGCAGGGGGAGACACCTTAAACCTGCTTTATATCTGAATTCCAGCAGGGGGAGACACCTTAAACTTGCTTTATATCTGACTACCAGCAGGGGGAGACTCCTTAAACCTGCATTATATCTGACTTCCTGCAGGGGGAGACTCCTTAAACCTGCATTATATCTGACTTCCTGCAGGGGGAGACTCCTTAAACCTGCATTATATCTGACTTCCAGCAGGGGGAGACTCCTTAAACCTGCATTATATCTGACTACCAGCAGGGGGAGACTCCTTAAACCTGCATTATATCTGACTTCCAGCAGGGGGAGACTCCTTAAACCTGCATTATATCTGACTACCAGCAGGGGGAGACTCCTTAAACCTGCATTATATCTGACTTCCAGCAGGGGGAGACTCCTTAAACCTGCATTATATCTGACTTCCAGCAGGGGGAGACTCCTTAAACCTGCATTATATCTGACTACCAGCAGGGGGAGACTCCTTAAACCTGCATTATATCTGACTACCAGCAGGGGGAGACTCCTTAAACCTGCATTATATCTGACTACCAGCAGGGGGAGACTCCTTAAACCTGCATTATATCTGACTACCAGCAGGGGGAGACTCCTTAAACCCGCAATATATCTGACTTCCTACAGGGGGCGACACGTGCGGTTGCTAAAAGGAGTTTGGTTTCTGAGAAAAAGTCTATGAGAAAGTGACCCACTTCTCACTTGATTTATTACCTCAGTAAACATTTTCATAAATGAGTTTATGGTCTCAATCGCTAGTTTTAAGTCTTCTGCAACATAGAATGATGTTAATTTTTTTAATTATGTCCTTGTTGATTTTAAAATCGGCGATAAAGCAGGGGGTGTTTTAGGGCGTGGCTATGATGTGATTGCCAGTGAAAGTGTATAACATAATGTGGCTCCTCCCTCACTCCTCCCTCTAGTCTAAACTCGTCACATCTCCACAAACCAATGGGTGACGTCACACATGCTCTGTCCATTAATATTATACATTCTATGGAGCGGTGCTAACGTTAGATAAAACAAAGCAAGTTCCCCCAACTGTCATACCCTGTACAGCAGGGGTGTCAAACTCAGTTTCCCAGAGGGCCACGCTGGAAAATGAGAATCACACCAAGGGCCAGACACATAGAGATTATTGATATGTGTTTATTTAAGAGAAAAAGTCAAATATTTTGACTGTATTATTCCATGTCTCCTATACTGTAGTCTTCTCAACTTACATTTTGGGCCTCATAAAGTTGGAAAAATTACCGAAAAAAAAGCAGCAAAATTGTCTTAAAAAGTGACAAAAACATTGTAAAAAGCATCAAAAACTTCCGAAAAAGTGGCAAAACATTGAGCAAAGCATCCAAATCATTAAAACAAAGTGCCTAAAGCATTGAAAAAAAGCGCATAAACTGCCCAAAAAAAGGTGTCAAATGTGTCCAAAAATGCACCAAAAATGCACCAAAAATAAAATAAAAGCACCAAAAAACTAGGCGGGCCAAAATTTATTGTGAACCTAAATTGAAATGCGGGCCAGAACAAAACCTGCGAGGGGCCGGATTTGGCCCGCGGGCCTCAAGTTTGTAATATTTTGTTAATATTAAGTAGCAGCAAAGGGCTGCTCGATTCTGAAAAAAAATAATCATAATCACAATTATTTTGGTCATTATTGAAATCGCGATTATTTAACACAATTACTCATTGTTTTTCCGGAGAAGATGTATTCATTGAACTTAAAAAAAAAAGCAGTTAAACAAACCAACAGCGAAAACAGGTCATACCTTCATACTTTTCCTGTTTCAACTTTGTTTTAGTTTTTCATTCATTCAGAACAAAAAACAAAATAAGAGTCAGTTGTTAGTTAGTTAATCGTTAGGGACCAAAAATCGTAATGGCAATTTAAAATTGATGGATTGCCTTGGAAGGTGTGTTTAACACAAATATGTCAGATCAAATCAAACTGGCCAGCAGTGGCCTTTGTGCTTAATTGAGTGAGACGTCAAAAGCCCTTACTCATTCAGACCAGAATTCAATTATTGTGACGGGCCGTCCTGTCCAGAGCCCGCTGACAAAGGCAGCAGGGCGGGGGGGTGTGGGGGAGGTAACGAGGTCTTAACATGCTGGCCAAGTCACAAGCAGTTATGGCTACGCAACGGAATAATTCATATTGAAGCAGCAGACAAAAGCATAATCTAATATGCTGTTCGGAGTATGATTAATGTGGAGAGTGAGTATGTTTAGCTCAAATGACTGAAACAAGAGTTGAAACCGTAATGAGGAAAGTCTCATGGGCTTTTCTGTAGCTGCTCACTTACTGAGCTGTGGGTGAACAAATTAAACATTAGGAGGAAACATATGGAACACACGCTCTTCTGCATTCAAACCCAACTCAACGTCATAACATCGATGCTTTTAGATGAAACTCACGCCGACTTCACGCCAAACGAATTTTCAAGCGATTCCACTGTCGCGGACTAATGTCCGATATCAGAATGAACCCCTGAAAGTTGCTAGAGTCGGGGTCTCCCGTCGTCTCCATCGTTGGGCGTGAGGTCATACAACTCAGTCCCAGTCAGTCTGTTTCCCGTCTGGACTTTCCGACAAAATCAAACGTGTTTGATATTATCCTGAGTTTTAAGTCTTGGCAGTGAAGGTAAATCGTGTGAATGGGTGTGTTCTACCCAGCACCAAACAGGAAGCGGCAAACAGGTAGAGCAAGTGGTGTTTAAGGTTGCTATGGCGCTAAAGAGGGAAAGTTGCCGAATTTTTTTACCCTTCTGAAGACCCTTCTGCCTTTATTGGATAGGAAAGCTGAGATAGGAAAAGGGAGAGAGAGGGGGAAGGACTTGAACCCTGGGCCTTCTGCGTCGAGGAATAAACCTCTGCATATGTGCGCCCACTCTACCAACTGAGCTAACCGGCCACTGGAATTTAAAAAAAATTGACTGTGCCAATAGAAAATGTGTATTGGGCTATACAATTTGTTTAAAATGAAATCAATTGAAACTAATAATGATTGCAATGTTTTATTTAGCAGAATTACATTGTGTTCTTCTATCCTATCCAATATTTCCAAGCAGATTTTCTATGCTGTATTCCAATTACTGGTCCCCCCTGTGCCACCCCACTTAAAAAATCCTAAAAATCGCTATGGGCAGTGCACTGTATGGTGCCGGCGTGTTTCATTTTTCTCACCTTGAAGGAGATCTCGTACTGCTCTCCTCCCCAGATCTCCAGACCCGTGTCATATCCTCCCAGCTCCCAGAACCACTTCCTGTCCACGGCGAACAGTCCACCTGCCATCACTGGAGACCTGCAGGACACACACAAACACACTGTCACACACAAGTAGAGACAAAGGGTAACAATGCCCCCAATAATCAAAATAGGGCTTAAGTAACTTTTTTTGGACAATCTTTTCAACGCTTTTATTACCTTTTATTTTTTTTTTTTTTTTTACATTTTTGTCACTTTTTTTTAACAAAGTTTTTGTTGCCTTTTGACATTTTTGTCACTTTTTTAAAATACATGCAGATATGTCCCAGGACCTACCTAGATAGTTGGATACCTTCCTCCACAGCGCTGCGGAGGAGGGTCTGGCTAGTCCACACAGCCTTCCGGTATGGGACAAATATGTGCTCTGGTTAATTGCCATTTCTTTAAACCAATCACAATTGTCCTGGGCGGATGCCAACAGAAATAGTGATTAGTGGTCAAACAGTGAGCCTCTGTTCCAAACCAGACAAACACTCTTGATTTAAAATGGTAATGCAGCGACCCTGAGTCACCGCTCACACTGCTGCTGCTCTGTTGCTTAGCAACTACTTTGTTTAGCTGGTGTTCAGGGACTGCTTTTTGGGTGACAGGATGTTTTTCTGGAAGCCATTTCAATTGACTTTATTCATATAAAAATGATATATATATATATATATATATATATATATATATATATATATATATATATATATACACACACACACACACACACATATATACATATATAGGGCTGTCAATCAATTCAAATTTTGAATCGCAATTAATCGCTGGCGGCCGTTGAGACTGCAACACAACCCCGCAGATTCCAAACCAAAATGGTTCACAAGTGTGAACAAAGCCAGAGCAGGGGGAATGAGAGGGGGAAAACGCCAGAGCAGGGGAATGAGAGGGGGGAACGCCAGAGCAGGGGGAATGAAAGGGGGAAATGCAAGAGGAGGGGGAATGAGAGGGGGAAATGCAAGAGGAGGGGGAATGAGAGGGGGAAATGCCAGAGCAGGGGGAATGAGAGGGGGAAATGCCAGAGCAGGGGGAATGAGAGGGGGAAATGCAAGAGGAGGGGGAATGAGAGGGGGAAACGCCAGAGCAGGGGGAATGAGAGGGGGAAATGCCAGAGCAGGGGGAATGAGAGGGGGAAATGCCAGAGCAGGGGGCATGAGAGGGGGAAACGTAGCAGAAGATATTGATATGATAATGATAATTTATCGCTTTTCAATGGAATCATATCGCGATTAATCATATATCGAGATATCGTGACGTAGAATTACGTTAATAATTGATTGATAAATTGATAATAACAAGCACGTTCTAACTCTACAACATCTGTTGTGAAACATTTTGAGGGGATATCATATGTAGAACGGTAGATTTGTTTTAAAATCACACTGTTTTTGTGCATACACGTAAACATAGTCAGTATATACTGTAGCTGAAAAAGAAAATGCTCATCGTAAAAAAAATCCCTATAATATCGTCACAACAATATGGATGTATGTATATGATGTATGTCGCCCAGCCCTAATATATATATATATATATATACACATTATATTCTGTGCAACTATATTACATATTCTTAAGTAAAAACAAAAAGTAGCTTAACAGTGCCAAATGTTCTGACAAAACAACTCAAGAAAAGATTTATATCTTATGTCTGGAAAAAAGGTATTTCTGTCTGGTTAGATTTGTACTCTTCCTCACTTTTCTTTGGATGAGAAGTTCTTGATTTAAACCATCGTTTTGCTGCTTGTGTTTTGACAACATTTGCCCGGAGCGGGTATAAGTTTCCAAAATCCCTGCTGGTCTTCCTTTAGTCACTGTTCTTTGGTAAGCGTCTAACTGAAACTGAAGGTAGAAAAAATAAAAGATTGAACTCATGTGCGCCATGGATTTTCCGACCAACAATTTAGATTTAATTAGAAAAGCTCCATTTGATATTGTCCATTTCAGTCCATTGACCTTAGAGGAGAAAGAGCGTCGGGGGCCTGAGCTTATTGCTGAATGAAACATTGAAGCCAAAAGGAGGGATGAGAGAGAGAGAGAAAGAGAGAGAGACGAAGAGAAAGAAAAGAAAGACTGAGAGGTGACGGCATTGACAAGAGACAGGGATGGAAGCATGAGAATGGGAATAAAATCATACTCTCTCTCACACACACACACACACACACACACACACACACACACACACACACACACACACACCTATAATATGGATTTTTTCCATCCCGGCGTGCCTCATTCTCCGCTGCGGCAATGTCAATCAGAATGAAAATGAAAATCTTTGCGACTCAAATTGGATTTGCACTGATGAAGGTCATTTCATTGGACAAGAAGAGCAGACTAATTCACGAAATGAGGATTGATTCTGATTGTTCTGCAGCCCATTTCTTCTCCTTTGGTCTCTTATCTCCCTGCAGCACAGCCGCGCTCGCCTGATGATACCTACTGTATTTCCCAGGACGCCCAAAGAGTCATTGGCATCCAGACACGGAGAAATGTTGTCTGACTAATCCCTCAAGGCTCACAAATGGAGTGCCTGGCATCACACACAGAGCTATTATGGCCTTACAAATAACTAAATGTGTCTCTGGGGTACAGTTTATTTATTCCGGCATTCACAAACTTAAAGGTTACCTGCCGTCAAAAACGCTGCTTGTCGAGGAAGGACACTGGGGTGGAAAGTTATCGCTTGGGCTGCCATTTTACAGTTTAAACCAAAAATGCACAAAATGTGTCACAGTTTATTTCCTGTTGCAGTCCAAGGAAACACTGTGGACTGCAACCAAGGGAATTATTATAGTGAAAGTAGACTCAAATTCGCGGAGCTAGCGCTAAGTATCTGGAATCGTAGAGACATGAGTATAAGGTGCTTGTGCATCACCATCAACAAAGACCCGACTAATTGATGATGCCATTTGATGTCAACTATTTTCGTAGTTTCGTGGTCTATCACCAACATAGGTGGTGATAGACAGATGGTTTATCCAATCAGCTAACCAGGATTTTCGCCCCTTTCCAAAAATTTCTCCAATGGAAAGTTCCCAGATGGATATGCCGAGCAAATGCAAAGCGATCCATCTGGCGGAGTCAGGTTATCACAATTAACCCAAGGTGACAAAATGGAAGAACTTATTCCATCCAACCAAAAGTCCATCCATCCATCCATCCATCTTCGTCCGCTTATCCGGTATCGGGTCGCGGGGGTAGCAGCTCCAGCAGGGGACCCCAAACTTCCCTTTCCCGAGCTACATTAACCAGCTCCGACTGGGGGATTCCGAGGCGTTCCCAGGCAAAGTACCTTGGTGTCTTGTTCGTGAGTGAGGGGACAATGGAGCGGGAGATTGGTCGGAGAATCGGCGGGTGCGGTATTACATTCAATTTATCGCACCGTTGTGACGAAAAGAGAGCTGAGCCAGAAGGCAAAGCTCTCGATCTACCGGTCAGTTTTCATTCCTACCCATGAAGGCTGGGTCATGGCTGGGAAGGCTAGGTCATGACCGAAAGAACGAGATCCAGGGTGCAAGCGGCCGAAATGGGTTTCCTCAGGAGGGTGGCTGGCGTCTCCCTTAGAGATATGGTGAGAAGTTCAGTCATCCGTGAGGAGCTCGGAGTAGAGCCGCTGCTCCTTCACGTTGAAAGGAGCCAGTTGAGGTGGTTCAAGGATGCCCCCTGGGCGCCTCCCTAGGGAGGTGTTCCAGGCACGTCCAGCTGGGAGGAGGCCTCGGGGAAGACCCAGGACTAGGTGGAGGGATTATATCTCCAACCAAAAGTTCAAAATCAAAACTTTTGGCATTCAGCGTGATAAATGAGAACACGATAATCAGAATAAAATCCTCGCTCGATGGTGTTTTAAGCCCCCAATGGTGACATCAAGGCAGCGCTGCGCCGTCGGCTTTAAGGCACCTAACCCTAACCCCCTAACCGTCTACTTCAAGGCACCTAACCCTAACAACCCTGACCTCCTAACCGTTGACTTCAAGGCACCTAACCCTAACAACCCTGACCTAACTGTCTACTTCAAGGCACCTAACCCTGACCCCCTAACCGTCTACTTCAAGGCACCTAACCCAAACAACTCTGACCTCCTAACCGTTGACTTCACGGCACCTAACCCTAACAACCCTGACCTCCTAACCGTCGACTTCAAGGCACCTAACCCTGACCCCCTAACCGTTTACTTCAAGGCACCTAACCCTAACAACCCTGACCCCCTAACAGTCTACTTCAAGGCACCTAACCCAAACAACCCTGACCTCCTAACCGTCGACTTCACGGCACCTAACCCTAACAACCCTGACCTCCTAACCTTCGACTTCAAGGCACCTAACCTAACAACCCTGACCTCCTAACCGTCGACTTCAAGGCACCTAACCCTAAAAACCCTGACCTCCTAACCGTCGACTTCAAGGCACCTAACCCTGACCCCCTAAACCTCTACTTCAAGGCACCTAACCCAAACAACCCTGACCTCCTAACAGTCTACTTCAAGGCACCTAACCCTAACCCTTGCTTAATCCTAGTGCCTATCCTAGACGTTGGGGGCTTAAAACACCAAACACGAGAAATCCTCCTGCAAATATCAAACATGTGATAGAATAACTCACTCGAAGGGTTCACTGGAGTCGTCCTTCTGCAGCTCCGGAGGGATGGGTATCCGTTTGTAGTACATCTCCCAGTCAAAAGCCCCTCGCATGGCGTCCCCCGCCTGCGTCTCGTAGCCAAAGTTGTCGTGGTCGATCACGTCGATCATCGGACACACGATGGTTTTCCTGTTCTGGGCGATTCGGTCTGAGGGACACAGGAGGAGAACGGTTAATGGCAACAGATGGCGTAGAGAAGTCGTTCCAAAAAGCTTTTTTTTTTTTTTTTTTTTTTTTTTGGGGGGGGGGGGCCTTTATTCTTATTCTTTATTTATAAAGGACAACACACATTAATCAACATTTCTGTAAATGTGCCAGTGTTAAAAAGTCTACTCGGGACTCGTCTTCACAGACTGCAGCTTGGAGCAGTTCTTCGGCCAAAGCACGATGTTCCCTTCTCAGTTTCATTTCAAGTTTTTTTAAGAGTCCTGGAGAGGCACAGGAAAAGACTTGAGAAAAGTTAAAGGAACATGGCGACTTATTGGGACTTTGTCTTATTCCCCGTATCCCCCAGATAAGTCCATACACTCTTCTCATTCCGCGCGTGTCGTTCCTCTATCTGACGCACCCACCGCTAGCCTAGCTTAGCACAGATCCTGGAGGTAACCAGCTCCATCTAGCCTAGCTTAGCACAGATCATGGAGGTAACCGGCTCCATCTAGCCTAGCTGAGCACAGATCCTGGAGGTAACCGGCTCCATCTAGCCTAGCTTAGCACAGGTCCTGGAGGTAACCGGCTCCAACTAGCCTAGCTGCGCACAGATCCTGGAGGTAACCGGCTCCAACTAGCCTAGCTTAGCACAGATCCCGGAGGTAACCGGCTCCAACTAGCCTAGCTTAGCACAGATCCTGGAGGTAACCGGCTCCATCTAGCCTAGCTTAGCACAGATCCTGGAGGTAACCGGCTCCATCTAGCCTAGCTTAGCACAGATCCTGGAGGTAACCGGCTCCATCTAGCCTACTGCTCCCAATAAGTGACAAAATAACACCAGGATGTTCCTATTTACATGTTGTGATTTGTATAGTCACAGCGTGTACTAATAACAAAGTCACATGACACACAGCCATCTTCTAACCGTATACATACTGGGGACTATATTCTCAGAAGGCGAAGCACTGCTACTTCTGCTACTTGGGGGGAGGGATTTGCTCGCAGCACCTGAGAAGCCCATATCACTTTTTTGGGGATTCTGGGTGTTATGTTGGGTCTCTGGTGCTTCCACAGGCATACAAACTTTGAAAAACCCCATCCATGCTGTTTTGAGTGAGATACGGTTTCTGAATGTGTCCTGCCTTCAGTCTTTGGGTGAGCTGGTCCAAATCGGCACGGCTTTCTACGTCGAAACGAGGGGGCTAACGATTTATGCTAGCGCTAGCATGCTGGTTCTCAATGGCACTGCTACAACACACACAAATTCCCCCTAATCTAAAAAATAAATTACAAACTACTTTCATGTCCCTGTTCTGCAGGTTTTCCACGCAAAGTTAGAAGTGCGCCCTCGTTTAGAAGAAGTCTCCCGGCTAATCTTGCCTTGTACAGGTCGAAGTTGGAGAAACAGCTAGCTAGCTCAGGTAGTCCTTACCTAGCTACTGAACATGTGCAACTGACCACAGAGATGTTACAGCAGTGAGATGTCTCACTCTGTAGCTAAAACAGAGACCTGAACACAGGGTGAAAAGAGGAGCTGCAGCTAAGAGCAGTACAACTAAAATATGGTGTTTTTTGAAAATTAAACCATGTAAACCTATTCTGGTACAACCTCAAATTACAATTATGAACCTGAAAATGAGCATAATATGAGCACTTTAAGACAAAAGTATCTGAAACCGGAAAGTTTATTTTAATTGTTTCTATCGTATCCTTTTAAATCAAGTCAGATTTTGTTTTGCATTCCTGACCGCCAGGCTGGGAAGCACTGAGTGTCTTATATGCTTGGTTGATGGGTGCGGGTGATGTGCGTTTAGTTGCTCACCCAGCAGTGGAGGCAGCCAGTTGACGTTGGCCTCACAGTGGGAGTCCAGGAAGGTGATGACTTCTCCTTTAGCGGCGCCGGCTCCCAGCAGACGAGTCCTGATCAGCCCCTCCCTCTTCTTGGTCCTCAGGATGCGAACCTTCGGCAAGCGCATCATGTACTCCTCCAGCGCTGCCTTCAGGTGCTCTGTACAGAGACGGAGACAGAGACGGACGTAATCCAAATGGTGAAGGCACCCGCGTATTATAGAGGGTATTGACGTCACCGAAAGCGCACAACAGGTTCAAACCCCTTATCATTGCACGGGGGAAATTTGTTTGGAACTCTTTATATTCTAACATTCACTGGGAATCAACATGGCTTCTACCGTATAGATCTGTTATCCCCAATAAAATGAATTTAAAATACTGCAAAATATTTATCCCACAAACAAATTTGTTTCAAGATTTGCGGCTGTGGATAATAAATGTGAATTTTGTAAAATTGAAGAAGAAACTATTATATCTAATATACATCTATTCTGGGAGTGTCAATATTCTGTGGTGTTCTGGAAAAAAGTTGAAAACTATTTAAATATTCAACAGAACCATGAAATTAAATTGGAAGCAAAAGATGTTATTTTTAATAACGACAAAAAAAACAAAACATTACACAGAATTGTCAACCTTTTGATTCTACAAGGTAAATATCATATCCATGAAGCAAAATTTTCTAAATCTCGACCAGCTTTTGCTCACTTCAGAATTGAATTCCGGAACTTTTTTGAGTCTATCCAGATTATTAATAAAAAGAAAATTATTTATATAGTTGATCTACTGCAAGATTTTTTCAAGGAAATGTGATCTATAGCCTTGATTCCTCTTCATATTGCCATTATATTGTTTCCTATGTATATATCAATTTTTTTCTCATTATGTATTAAGTGCCCATCTCAATTTTTCATTTTTATATTTTATTTTATTGCTATTTATCTTTTATTTTATCAAAAATTTGTGCTGTTCCCTGGATGTAAAGGTTTATCTCTGTATATGATGCCATATTGTTCAAAAAATGTATAACTTGTTTTGTAAAGTTTCGCAAATAAAAAATAAATAAAAAAAAACGTATCATTGCGCGCACACTTTAGGTAAATCAGGCCGTAGGGACATGAAAGAGCACCGCTTCAGAAAGCTGCTGCTTCCAGAGATGACAAAACCTCACGACCACGCGCTAGCACTCACCATGGAACTAGACATCTGCCGATGCCACATGCTCCACGCTGAAATGTTTCCCCGGAGGCCTCGGGCACACACTCACCCATACTGGGCAATAAAGCATTTCACTTACATTTCTGCACTCACACACTTTTTAAAATATCTTTACTGAAGTCATTAGACCAAATGTTACCCTAAAGAGACAGAATCCAAGTGTGAGGAATGAAATTCAAGTGCGGTCATAAAGCCTTTTGGCAAAATGGACCCCCCCCACCCCCTTCCTCTCTATCTTCCTGCATTTCTCTTAATTTGTTTATGTACTTGATTATCTGTTTATATTTTTTTTGTCTTTTGGATATTGTGCGCCCTTGCTGGCGTGTGTCTGTCTGTGTATGGGTCTGTGTTGTCGGTGTCGGTCCCTGTCTGGTTGGGACCTGACCTCGGTTGGGTTGTGGGTGGGTGCGGGATTTTGGGGGGAGTTGACAAAGCGGTTTCTCCTATGCTTCGTTCGCCACTGCCTGATTGATGTATGCCATTTGTTCTGAAAATTAAATAAAAATAGTTGGAAGAAAAAAATAAAAAAAATGAATGGAGAAGTGTTTCTTCTCAAATTGCAGTGATTTCAGCAGACAAAATTCATAATGCCCTATCAGGGAACACAGATACTGCGTGGCCCAATAATGTCTTCACTTCATTGTCTGTGAGTAAATCACACAAGGCAAAGGTTTTGAATAGGTTTTTTTTTTTTACATTCAAAACTCTTGCTGAAAGTCAGAGTTGTTGGTGCAACACACGAGTCAGTTCAGTTCATACACAGTAGGGCTGGGTACTGTATTCAGTACTTTTTAGGCACCGACCGAATTGACTCTAAAGTATTGAGTATCGAAAAATGCCTCGTCATTAAATACCCAATTTCAAAAGCTAAGGAGTCTCATCAGCATCAGTGAGCCAATAAGCACGCAGCATGCTTCTACCAAGATTAGACAAGCACCGATTACAATTTTCTAGGCCGATTCCCGATTTGTGCTGTAATGTTGCAATTTATTATTATTGTTTCAAAAAATGGGTATCGAAAAAAGCATCGTTTAGGAACCGCTATCGAAGTCATGGTATTGGGAACGGTATTGAATATTTGTGAACGATACCTAGGCCTACTCAACAGAGAGGAAGATGTCAGCCAAATGTCCAGCTTCTTCTGCTAAAACAGCACCTACTATGCTAAGACGTACTGGAAGGTGAAACAATATAGAGACAGAAAGAAAGAAAAGTCAAAGCAAGATTTGAAAGAAGGCATTAATCAATCAAAGAGCGGGCCAAAACATACCCGTTTTTCTCCAATCTTTTCCCCAGAGCTGCCTTCAAAAGATATCAATCCTGCCCTAAATGGAGCCTGTAAATCTTTCTGCTCAAACGTCAAGCCAGTTCTGACAGGTCAATAAAAAAAAAAGTGCAGCCAGACTCAAGGCCATGTTTCATCCTGTCTACCGTTTCCAGAGCTGGGACAGAAACAACACAATGAAATAGGTCAACTACAGCCCAGCTGTTTGTATCTATCTATCTATCTATCTATCTATCTATCTCACTCTCATCCCATACATCATCTCCCTGATTTTAAGTTTATGTTGAACTTCATTTGCATTTAATGCCCTATTGTTGTACAATAGGGCTGGGCGACATGGAGAAAATCAAATATCACTATATTTTTGACCAAATACCTCGATATTGATACCGCAACAATATTGTAGATTTTTGATAATCATCAGTAATGTAGATATAATGACTAAGTGGGTAAAGGCAAATAATAGAACAGCTAGAACAGTCTTGTAAGTTCAGAAAATGACATCACTTTACTGTAATGCAGCCTTTAAAACCAGGAAAAGACACCACGTATGCCATATTACGATATCCAAAATTTAAGACGATGTCTAGTCTCATATCACGATATCGATATAATATTGATATATTGCCCAGCTCTATTGTACAAATTTGTTTAACCTGAGCCAGGCCGTACAACAAGGAGAGCAATCGCATCACATCCACACAGGGAAAGTACAGCCATTATAATAATAATTAATACATTGGTTTTGGATCAGTACTCCGCAATCTGCTGGCACGCAAAGTCAAGTTCATCAGAATCATTACAGGGAAGGAAAAACATCTCTACAAACAGACACATGTGACAAGTGTATCTCCACCAGAGAGACATGACTCAGCAGTGTTTTCAGCCGTCTGTCTCCTGCAACACAAACCAAAGCTGTTGTTTACAGTGACTCTGCAGACGCTCGCGCTCCATCGCACATGCTGCGTACGCGGTTATTTGTTTTTACAATATGCATTCTCTACATCATTACCCCACCAATTAAAAAAGGTAAGGCCGCTGCTCTTTTCATATTTGTATCATCCACAAACAGCCAGTGTTGCTCCAGAACTATTAAAACAGACATGAAAGAGTTGCAGTGAGTGACATATCCCTGCGTCGTTATCAACGCTGTGTGTGTGGTTTATTCCCTTCACCAACAGCACTGCTGTAGTCATTTTAATAATTCCTGGACCACTGTGTATGAAGCTGGATGCCTTATAGCCCTGTGGCTACACAGACTTATCTAGGGCTGGGTATTGACCTTTATGGATGGGTCAAACACAGGACTCTCACCCAGGAGACCGAGGATCGTGTCCCGCGTGGCACGTTTCCTAACCCCAACCGTCGCTTACTTCTTTTCCTAAACCCAACCCCATAATTGTTTTCCTAAAACCCAACTGTCCGAAAAGCGAATATGTCTGCGTCTTGATAACACGCCAAAATGGCATACGAATTGTTGTGCCAACAGTATCAAAGGCTGGCTTTAAATGCCTGGTCAGATTCTTTCATCGCATAGTTCCTCATTTAAGCCAAATGTTGACTACAGTACAGGATTAACCTAATTAACCCTGACAAGGTACACCTGTGAAGGTAAAACCATTTCAGGTGACTACCTCATGAAGCTCATTGAGAGAACACCAAGGGTTTGCAGAGTTATCAAAAAAAGCAAAGGGTGGCTACTTTGAAGAATCTAAAATATAAGACATGTTTTCAGTTATTTCACACTTTTTTGTTAAGTACATAATTCCATATGTGTTCATTCATAGTTTTGATGCCTTCAGTGAGAATCTACAATGTAAATAGTCATGAAAATAAAGAAACACATTGAATGAGAAGGTGTGTCCAAACTTTTGGTCTGTACTGTATATTATAGGGTACATATTTGTCCTGCAGCTTATGTTGATACAGTACACTAACATTTGGAGAAGGTTTTTTCTTTTTTCCTTCAATGAAAAACTGGAGTTTGGAAATATGTTTTTATGTGCCCTACACACGTTACACCCAGCATAAATGTGTATTGCTGTGTGTACTTCGTCCACAGCAAACCCACCAATCGGTCCCAAAACAACCCAGATAGAGAGGAAATTTTGTAAACATATTCTATGCAAATCATTATAATGATTCCCCCGAAAGAACCAAGCAGGCCTGCCTTGTTGCACGATTCAAAATGTTGACGTTTTCATAGTGTGGCTCGCTAGCTTTGAAATGCTGATATGACATGTCTGGAGATGATGCCGTGTGTTAACCGGTGTCCAATTCAACACATATTTTATATACACAGACATTTTTCCAAGCAGCAACCCCTTTTGTGAAATGCAATGGAAGCCATCACCCTGTGGACCAATTCTGATACAAAAAGACTTATATTTTTTTTTAGCTTTTCTGCATCTGTCGCTAAACTTCGACACAAGAAAAGTGTGTAAAGCCTCACAAAAAGGGCCGTTATTTGCAGAATACAGGCAGACATTAATAAAATATGGCCTCTGTCGGTGTTCCTCATCAATAGCAGGTCTTACAAATGGGCCACTGTCACTGAGGAACCCCCCCTCCGACACAACCACTAATTGGATTCTGAATATCAGAGGAGAGGACGGAGGAAAGGCAGCAGTCCTTTCAAACCTTCACAGGATAAACTGCAACTGTTAAAATGACAGACGGAGAGTCTTTATCTCTGCACGCTGTTCTTTCCTTCCAGCTTCAGTCTTGCTTTTCCTTTTTTTTTTTTTGCCCCACCTTTTAGTTCCTTTCCCTTCATCTCCCCTCCATCATTCAGCTCGTTTGATGCCGCTTGGCAGCGGCGGCCTCTCGGGGCGGCGCTGCTGATTCCGACGGACAGCTCAGACGGCCCGACCGGCAGGTCCTCAGATCTGCCTCTCCCGCTCCCTCCGTCCATCTTTATTTCCTTTCTCTCTCCTGTGATTTCTTTTTTAACAAACCCGAGAAAATGACAGCAAACGGTGTCAAAACCCTGGCCGTCACTCCTCCCCCCACCCCCCCGGACAATCCCAACACCAAGAGTGTTTGGGTAAGACCAGATCTGACGAGAGACTATTAAAGCAGAGCAAAGCAAATTAGAACAGGGGCAGTAATCAAGACCAGCGTGAGGAGTGCTGTCTATCAAACTGTCTCAAAGGTCCCTGCTGGTTAATCCTGAAAGCTCTGTTTAGGACGCGGCCTGCCTGAAGGGCCCTGGCTCAAAATAAACCTGTTACATGTGTTTCAGCTACAGGCAAAGGCTTTGGTGTGAAGCCAAGTGATGGATTGATTATTAACCAAAGAGAAAATCTAATCTTCTTGTGACATTAACATACAGTGGCGTAAAAAAAAAGGACACCAACGCATTTGAAATAAACCAATGACGTTGACGGAAAAGTCTCGACTTGCAGCTTTGATTTGAGTGTTTACCCATATATCAAATGGATAATGTAGTCCCCTAATTTTAGAGGATAAAAGGTTATTAGTTATACATTGTTGTTATAATATAAGCACTAGACTTTGCAATATATCAATATTATATCAGCATCGATACATGAGGCTACATATCTTCTGCAATTTTGGATATCGTAATATCGTGATGTGACACTAGTGCTGTCTTTGATTGGTTTTAAAGGCATTACATTTAAAAGGTTCCATGGCATGAAAATGTCACTTTATGAGGTTTTTTAACATTAATATGCGTTCCCCCAGCCTGCCTATGGTCCCCCAGTGGCTAGAAATGGTGATAGGTGTAAACCGAGCCCTGGGTATCCTGCTCTGTCTTTGAGAAAATGAAAGCTCAGATGGGCCAATCAGGAATCTTCTCCTTATGAGGTCATAAGGAGCTTTGCCCGCCCAGAGAATTTGGCCCACCCATGAGAGAGAGAGAGACATCATGGCTTTCAAACGAGCAAAGTGGCAGTTGGTCAAGGCCACACCCCTCCTTTCTCAGAAATGGCACATCCTAAGGAAAGCTCATTGTGGGACTGGCTCTAGTGGCTGTAATTCTGCACCAAGGCTGAATTTCAGGAAAGAGACTTCAGATACAGTATTAGGGGACCACTAAGGTCTATATAAAAGAGACTTCAGATACAGTATTAGGGGACCACTAAGGTCTATATAAAAGAGACTTCAGATACAGTATTAGGGGACCACTAAGGTCTATATAAAAGAGACTTCAGATACAGTATTAGGGGACCACTAAGGTCTATATAAAAGAGACTTCAGATACAGTATTAGGGGACCACTAAGGTCTATATAAAAGAGACTTCAGATACAGTATTAGGGGACCACTAAGGTCTATATAAAAGAGACTTCAGATACAGTATTAGGGGACCACTAAGGTCTATATAAAAGAGACTTCAGATACAGTATTAGGGGACCACTAAGGTCTATATAAAAGAGACTTCAGATACAGTATTAGGAGACCACTAAGGTCTATATAAAAGAGACTTCAGATACAGTATTAGGGACCACTAAGGTCTATATAAAAGAGACTTCAGATACAGTATTAGGGAACCACTAAGGTCTATATAAAAGCATCCAAAGAGCACCATGTCATGGGACCTTTAAGTGATGTAATTTTCTTTACTTACAAGACTAACTTTTATTTATATTATTTGCCTTTACCCACTTAGTCATTTTATCCACATTTTGATTGACGATTTCAAAAAATTACCTGAGTGTAAATATGTTGTGAAAGCACCAATAGTCCAATACAACATCGCCGCAATATCATTGCATTGAGGTATTTGGTCAAAAAGATTGTGATATTTGATTTGCTCCATTTCGCCCAGCTGTGGCTGCAGCCCTGATCTAAATGTTATATATTAAATCATCTCAGAATGAAAATGTGCTGCAGGGTGTGACTCTGAAACGGAGGCTGAAGGGCTCCATAGGGTTGCTGCCACCTTTAGAGGAAAGGGCGATGACTTCACCTTCATAATGCGACAATAAATCAGCCCAGTAGCCATTAACCAGTAGGAGATTGATTCAGGCTCCACTTTTGCCCTGATAGGAATGATTCTGATGTAACCTTCCTAATGACAGCCAGGGAGATTAAACAATGAACACTTGCATCACATGTACAAGCCCATTCAGCAAAAAAGAGGGGGTTGGGTGAGAAAGGTTACCGCGTCTAATTATGAACGGTTAATTTGACCTGGATAAATTGGAATACGGCTCCTCCGGTTTATTGAAGATTGCCGAGGCCATAAATCACCGTAATGAGAGCAGGGTGACGTCTGCAAACACATTAGTCATTATTAGAATGTGAAGTCCGGGACATGAGGGCTCAGACATCATCGATGCCTGGGTCACCGCCGCAGACCCCGTTTAACACGACGGCTGAACATCCGCTGCCCTCCATCTGTTTTCTGCAGCAGGAATGCGATGCATTTTCCTCTCAGCCATTCATTAGAAATCAGTCACAAACACCACAAACAAGGAGATATCTAGCAGCGAGGCCAGCTGTGCTCCACAAGTATTTTGAGGAAAATATATGCATTTGATGACAATTTACCATTATCAGATTGTTTAATTTTTGGTTCAGAAACCAGGCGCATTAACCATCAAATGCATGCTCAGGGTTTCCCCTACCTTCCCTAACTTCCCTACCTTCCCTTCCTTCCACTGTCGCAGACCACTTTCCAATATCAGAATGAAATCCTGAGAGTCTTGCTAGAGTCGGGGCGCTCCCGTTGTCTCCATCGTTTGGTGTGAGGTGGGCATAAAACTCAGTCCCAGTCAGTCTGTTTCCCGTCTGGACATTCCAACAAAAAAGTGTTTTATAGAGATGCACCGATTGCAACTTTCTAGGCCGATTCCGAATTACGATTTTCTTTGAGTTAGGCCGGCCAATACCGATTTTAGCCGATTCCGATTTCATTTTTTCCGACCACTTTACAGCACACAAATATTTAGGGCTGCCACCTCTTAATCGATTAGTCGACTAATCGGTCGTTTTGGTCTTAGTCGACTAAGATTTCTTTAGTCGATTAGTCATTCTTTATGCTTATTCATGCTTAATTACTTATTTCCAAGAAACTTCTGAGCACATTTATGGTAAACACAAGATTTAAAGTGGTGCTTTTGCAGGATTAATTGTGGAGAAACTCAGTTTTACAGATGGTTAATTAACTACATTTATATTGTGCTTTTCTAGTCTTAACCACCTCTCAAAGCGCACAGCTCTGTCAATTAAATCAACTAATCGATTAGTCGACAAAATTGTATAAGTGTTAGTCGACTAAGAATTTCAAGGACAACCCTACAAATATTTATTTTCTATCTTTTCTTTAACAGAACATTTTGCACATAACGTAGAACATGTTTTGAACAGATAATGGATCACTATAAAATAGAACTATATAAATGACTCCTGGTGTGGGACATTCACACACATCTCAAGAGCAATGTTGGAACCATTTCCTTCTTTTCACATCCAATATCCAAATAAAGAAATGTGATTTGGGTTTTTGGTGTCGTCCTTCCACGCCCTACTTTCTCCTTTGGACGTGAGATGGTGTCAGACCTTTCACAGTCTTTTCAAAGTCTTCTAGTGGATGGTAGGCATAGGCCGAATGAATGTCAAATCAATGGGAGCATCAAAACTAACTGAATGACTTTTCTCAGAGCTAATGACTGCAGTTGGTCCCCAGTGGACTTCTTTAGTAAGTCTTATTCATTACCTGCTCTAGCTTTTCCGACGTTTTAGACACAGATATGGTGATAATAACGGTCGAAAAGATTTGAAATTGCATTGATTTTTCTAATTAAAAAACTCAACATTTGCTTGAGGTAGGACCCCTAAACCGCCCGCCGTATATGTGCACCTACAGCATATCTTCCACAAAGCTACGGAAAACACAGCATGCTATATTTCTATTCACACAAACCGTTATTCATTCCCTTCTGGTGATTATTAATCAGATTTTTTTTGGGAGAGGCAGAGCAGATTTTTCAATTCAATTAACCTCAAATTACGGTTGATCCAATATGGCATCAGAATCCTGTCCTTCCAAGGTGCTGGATTACTTCCCAGAAGTCTTGGCAAAGCACCAAAGAGCCAAGCTGTTGGTTTATTCCTCCAAAACATTCGGCTTGCTGCTGTGAACTCCATCACGCATCCTTCCCTTTTTTTTTTTTCCGAGTGCATGGCTGGGAATATTTGGAGCTGCCCCCCCCTTTCCTCCTCCCGTCACAGAAAAATACAGCTTAAATAGCTACAGAGGCAATGATAAGAGATGTATTACAGATGTGCGCCTTGCCTTCATGTCGTAAAATGATGAAAGCAGCATTTTAAAAAGCAAGAGAGGACAGACTATTTCATGTCTCTGCCTTCAAGCGCTGTCACACATTTACAGCACACGCACACAACCACAACACTGACATCTCTTTCAGGGCTGCAGTGTAACTGCTGCCTATTTCAATTTGATGGTCAATCAGTTTTCTGTCAAATATTCTCTGCTTAAGCTCTCTCTCTCTCTCTCTCTCTCTCTCTCTCTCTCTCTCTCTCTCTCTCTCTATATATATATATATATATATATATATATATATAGAGAGAGAGATATATATATAGATAGAGGTGTGAATCTTCACTGATCTCCCGATTTGATTACGATTATTCTGTCAGTGATTCAATTCAATTCAAATACATTTTTCTATTAAAGCCATGTAGGATATTTAATTCACCAAACATTCTGCAGCAGTGCTCTAATACTAAATAAATTGGATATATAAAACTATACAGCACTGAGCACATGGCACTTCCTGAATGTGCAAAACATACCAGAATATGTAAACAGAAATGTTGTTAGGCCTACATTACATTGTAAACAGAAATAATCGATTATGAGCCGGCCGATTATCGATGCAGCATCGTCCATGTCCAGGATTCCATGCATCGATTATTTGATTAATTTCAACACCACTAAAATATATATATATATATATCTATCTATCTATCTATCTATCTATCTATCTATCTATCTATCTATCTATCTATATATATATATATCTACATATATATATATATATATATATCTACAGTTATGCATGAGAAATTACATGCAAAAATTGAGCTAAAACCCAGCCCATTGCAAATTCACTTTTATTACTTATTTCCTCATTATTTTTTTTTTTATTATTGTTCATTTATTACTGTTGGAATCATGTCATTTGTGTGGACTGATCTTGAATATTGCAATGCATAATGCGTTACTACGTTTTCCATATTAACACCTATTATTGACCTACTCTGAGCAAACCGTGACCGTTGGCAAAGTAATTTAGATATCAGCGGCCAAAGAAGGTGACTGGTAATGTGTACTTTGTGCTCCATGTATGTGTAAAGCAATCATTTCGGAGTTGATTCGTCTACACGTGTTCATGTATGCGTCTTTAGTTGTTGGGACTGTATCCTGTCACTGTTATTTGTTTAAAAAGCCAAAGAACAGCCCGCTGCAAAGTGGAAAGTGCTCCAGAGAATTTGCTATTTGCCTAAAATAATAAATGGTAACATCACAAAGAAGAAAACTGAAATAAAGCAGTGGTACGGCAGAGGAATGTAAAGGGCAAAACTGACTTCACGACGAACCAAGATAAAGTCACTGTTAGTCACTGTTAACACGGCAGCGCTGATGTTGGGTTCACTCTAAATCTCCACACATCCCATCGAGTGGCTCTGCCGCCGCTGCTGTCGACTCCGCGGCTGTAAAAATATCCCCGTGGGGGTTGTTAATCCTTGAGAGAGTCATTGTCAGAGTCTGAAGAGCAGCCTGCCGGCTCCTGCGAGTTCAAGTTTTTATCACGCACGCTGTCGTCTAGCTTCTGTTACCAGAGGATGACAAAAAAGAGAAACGACTTTTTGGGCCCATGATCCATGAAATGGAAATCCATGTGGCCCGATAAAAAGCTGTCAAGTTGTTTGTCAATGGATCATATGGAATTTATGACATATTTTCAGCCTTTTACATGAAACATGTCCCAGGATTGGAAATTTTGACCCAACATGAATTCACTGCGATGGATGAAGGTACTGTACACTGTACTTGTGCACATCAATGGATTCATGCATTTTAAAGCCGGGCGATATGGTAGAAAATCAAATATCACGATATTCTTGACCAAATACATTGATATCGATATCAACGATGATATTGTAGAGTTGACAATTGGAGCATTTTATATAAATCGCTTGGTCGGGACTCTTGGCGTCCCTTTTTGACGCTCTGGGTCGGGACGTACGTTGGTGTGAATCGTGAACTGATTTAATCAAACGGAGTTTCTTGTTTTTTTTTTTCACAAAAAAGCAGCGAGCGGAAAATCAACCAGTAACGTCAGTAGGCATTAATCGATTATGGTCTGTCACTGCATTGATGCAGAACCGTCCAGGTCCGCATCGCGATGCATCGATTAGTTTCAACTAGCGATAGAACAATTTTATCGGCCGGCCGATATATATCGGGCCGATATTTGCGTTTTTACATGTATCAGCATCGGCCGATAATGCGGCTGCTGCGTTCGCCGATAGTTTTTTTCCCGCCATTATTTACAGACAGGCGTCCACGGGCAGCTCTGTGTTGCTGGAGACGTTGCAGTTCACGTGCAGACCATGCACTGCCCCTCCCCCACTGGCAGAGTGCTGGTCTTATGGAAGTCTTACATTACAAATCAAGCACTTTATTTCTATGGTTACTTTTCAGGTTTACGGTTTTCTTAAATTATTTAAATGTGTTGACAAAGGACATTTTGTGATGACCTGATTATATCGGTCGTATAATATGTCATCAAGCAATGCATCATCAAGGCTGTGTTGTAGATGTTGATGAAGCACAGTTAACCATATGCGGTGCACCCACCCATGTGATGCGCATCGCACACGTCATTTGGGTGATATGAATGTAAGATGACTGCAGAAGTGACACTGATCTGTGTTTTTGTTTCATTATTTTTAAAGAAATGGCAGAGCAGCTTCCGAAAACAAATCCAGTGTGGCAGGGTTTACATTTTTTATGATGTAAATTGAGGGAGCAAAAGCAGTATCGGCTCCAAATATCGGCAGCCCGTTATCGGTCATCGGCTAAGGCTGATGGAAAAGGAAAAATCGGTATCGGCACTAAAAAATCCATATCGATCGATCCCTAATTTCAACGCCACTATCTCTTGATAAGCGGATTTGCTCTCTGCGCAGCGCTAGGTAGGGCGCAGAGCAAAGAGCAAGTGCAGGTATTCGACATCAAGGGTGGCAAGGAAGCTATTTCCCGTTGCTAGGTAATGACATGCTGTTATGTCATTGGTTGCCCTTTCGAAAGGTCAGTGGCAACTAGTTCAAATTTGAAATTATTTCAACATTAATAATAATAATTTCAAAAATCGCGCATCTGCTCTGAAGCGAAGACTATTAAAACAGTTTATGTGTTTTAAGCCTCCAACGTCTCTACGCACTAGGGTTAGGCAACGGTTGTGGTTAGGGTAACACCATCGAGCATTAAAACATAAAAACTAGTCTTACCCCGTCTTTTACTGGCCATTTCTCTTATCATCAGGGCTGGGTACCGAACGTCGATACTTTTTTGGCACCGGAAAAAATGACTCCAATCCTATGAGTATCGAAAAATTATTAATCTTTCGGTGAGGTGATATTAATGGTGAGGTGATATTAATGGTGAGGTGATATTAATGGTGAGGTGATATTAATGGTGAGGTGATATTAATGGCGAGGTGATATTAATGGCGAGGTGATATTAATGGCGAGGTGATATTAATGGCGAGGTGATATTAATGGAGAGGTGATATTAGTAGCAAGGTGATATTAGTGGTGAGGTGATATTAATGGCGAGGTGATATTAATGGCGAGGTGATATTAATGGCGAGGTGATATTAATGGTGAGGTGATATTAATGGCGAGGTGATATTAATGGCGAGGTGATATTAGTGGTGAGGTGATATTAATGGCGAGGTGATATTAATGGTGAGGTGATATTAATGGCGAGGTGATATTAATGGTGAGGTGATATTAGTGGTGAGGTGATATTAATGGCGAGGTGATATTAATGGCGAGGTGATATTAATGGTGAGGTGATATTAATGGCGAGGTGATATTAATGGCGAGGTGATATTAATGGCGAGGTGATATTAATGGCGAGGTGATATTAATGGCGAGGGGATATAAATTCTCTGCCCTGATGACTGACTGACAGGCTGAGTTTGCAAGCAAGGCACTTATATTAATGTTACTCTGAGTGAGCAGTTTTACCAGAATTTTTTTATTTTGATAACTGTTTTGATTCACAATTAAAGTGGAAAATAAAAGCTTTGTGTTTAATGGATATTTGTTGATGTTGAAATGGATTTTAAAACATATGGTATCGGAAAAAAGTATCGAACCGGCATCGAAACTGAGGTATCGAAAGATTTTGAACAATACCCAGCCCTACTTCTCATCGCTCATTTCCTTCCCTTCTCCTTGTGCCCGATAGTAAACTTGTGTTTAGGACGGCTAAGATTGCCCCCATTAAGCTGGCAGGATGCCAGTTTCTTCAGCCATTACACATGCTAATGACGCTCCTTGGGGATGCAGCTCCAATTCCCAATTTAAACTTCAATTAAACACAAGTAGCCTATAATGAAAACAATAATAAGCGCTTTATGGAAACCAGGAAAGACAAAGCAGAAGTAATGTTGGTCCTTTGTGGGAGACGATAAATTTAGAGGAGACGGTCCTCCCTCGAAAAGAAAAAAAAAAAAAAAAAAAAGCTCCCAGATGTTTGTACAAGCAGCAATTCAGTAATTATGACGAAAGCAGGAAGTAAGGTCAGGGTTTCCCCTGCCATTATAAGGTGTAGGTGCAGCACCGAAAGAAAAAAAAAACATGGGGAAAAGCTTCAAAAACATCAAAAAGTGTGCGCGGCCAGGTTGGTTCAGTTGGTAGAGCAGGCGCACATGTATAGAGGTTAACTCCTCGACGCAGTGGCCGCGGGTTCGGCTCCGACCTGCGGCCCTTTGCTGCATGTCATTCCCCCCCTCCTCTCTCTCTCCTTTCATGTCTTCATTTGTCCTGTGGAATTAAAGGCCTAAAATGCCCCAAAACATAATCCAAAAAAAATAATAATAATAAAACATCAAAAAGTGACAAAAACATCAGGAAAAGCTTCTAAAACATCGGGGTGAAGCAACAAAAGTGCCAAAAAAGACGGCAAAAAAGTTTACATTTTTAATTTTCACCCAGATAAACAGAAAAGTTGCATGGTTGACGACAAGACAACACAAGGGTTTTAAAAAAAACGACAGAAAAGTCGCAATTCACGCTGGTCAGGGGGTTCTTGGCTTTTTAAAAAACTATTCAAAGGGGGGTACATTATTGAAAACAGTTTGAGAAACGCTGTATTAGAAGGTAGGAACAAACATTACACATTAATAGAGGCACACGCGTTTGGTCAGGGAAGAGGAAGGTGGAACATCAGACGGCTTCCTACTCAGTTATGTTATATCCCGTTTAAATATTTTCGGACAAGCATGTATTAAAAGATAACTCTCCCAATATGCCTTTCTCTCTCTCAATCTTTCCGTTTGCGCTAACATGCCTGGACACTTACAGGTGCTAATGAAGTCGGCCTCCCCGGAGAAGTGCTCTCATCTCTCAAAGTACACTCCAATTAAAAAGGGGGAAAAAAAATAAATAAACACTTGCTAAAACGCGATTAAAGCGCTCCGCTGCGTTGTGCAGCCTCTCGTGTGAAATCATCGCCTCGTACCCCCCGGCCCTGAACACACAGCTTTATTAAGAGGAAACAACATTTCACCCCCGAATGTGGGTGGGGAGCGAGGCAGAGGAAAAGGGAAGTAAAGCGCAGTTTAGTGGTGTTGAAATGTGTCTCAGTCTCTGCTGCTTTGAGCACACACAGAAAAAAGAAGATTGATCCCACAGAGTGAGTGACAATTCAATTCAATTTTATTTATAGTATCAAATCATAACAGAGTTATCTCGAGATACTTTACAGATAGAGTAGGTCTAGACCACATTCTATAATTTACAATTTACAAAGCCCCAACAATTACAGTAATTGGTGTAATTACAGACACCACCCTCTCCGATCCTGTATGCAGTGTTTCCCCCCAGATTATTATTTTTTTTTCCCCACAGAAAATTAGGCCCTATGTTACCACAGTTCACACATTTCTAGGATTATTTTCCAAAATTAGGCCCTATGTTTCCACATTTCCTTTTTCACAAATTTGTATCAGATTTTATCCCCCTAACCCTAAAATAAATCTAAATCTACCTAAAAAAATCTGGGAGGATAGGGCGTACATTGAAGGGAAATGTAGGAACACAAGACCTCATTTTGAAAATGTCCTAGAAATGTGGGAACATAGGGCTGTGGGACCATAGGGCTGTGGGACCATTGGGCTGTGGGACCATAGGGCTGTGGGACCATTGGGCTGTGGGAACATAGGGCTGTGGGACCATTGGGCTGTGGGAACATAGGGCTGTGGGAACATTGGGCTGTGGGAACATTGGGCTGTGGGAACATTGGGCTGTGGGAACATAGGGCTGTGGGAACATAGGGCTGTGGGAACATAGGGCTGTGGGACCATTGGGCTGTGGGAACATAGGGCTGTGGGAACATAGGGCTGTGGGAACATAGGGCTGTGGGAACATAGGGCTGTGGGAACATAGGGCTGTAGGAACATTGGGCTGTGGGAACATTGGGCTGTGGGAACATTGGGCTGTGGGAACATTGGGCTGTGGGAACATAGGGCTGTGGGAACATTGGGCTGTGGGAACATAGGGCTGTGGGAACATAGGGCTGTGGGAACATAGGGCTGTGGGACCATTGGGCTGTGGGAACATTGGGCTGTGGGAACATTGGGCTGTGGGACCATAGGTCTGAAAAAAAAACAACCGACAGTGGGAACATAGGGCTGTGGGAACATAGGGCTGTGGGACCATTGGGCTGTGGGAACATTGGGCTGTGGGACCATTGGGCTGTGGGAACATTGGGCTGTGGGAACATTGGGCTGTGGGACCATAGGGCTGAAAAAAAAACAACCGACAGTGGGAACATAGGGCTGTGGGAACATAGGGCTGTGGGACCATTGGGCTGTGGGAACATTGGGCTGTGGGAACATTGGGCTGTGGGACCATTGGGCTGTGGGAACATTGGGCTGTGGGAACATTGGGCTGTGGGAACATTGGGCTGTGGGACCATAGGGCTGAAAAAAAAACAACCGACAGTGTGAAAGTGTGCTAATTTCTTTCCCGATATGTTGTAGCCTTTCGCGATATATCTGTCGGGCAACTTCATATCGTGATGACGATAAAAAATGACCAGAGGAGGTCTACTGTCCCTGTCCCTCGTGTTTGGCTCCACTCGTTTTGGCAGGCAGCATTACAGTTGCGGTTCATGTACTTGTGCGCCTACACGTTGAGACGTGTGGATGACAGATGGCGAGCAGACACTGGGCTCCGCGGAGAAAGTAGCCCATTAGCTGAGCTAACCTTCAAAGTATCGGGGAGGTTGTGCAGCCGGAGTGAGCCAACACTCCCCCGCAGGGAGAGCCAGGGCTGAACATCCTCCCTGCACGCGCTGCCGAAATTCAATTACAGCCTAATGAAGAGTGAGCTGACCTCCCCTCACCATCACAGCCAGCCCTCCCTCCCTCCCTCCCTCCTCTAGTGCAGCTGGAGCTCATCATGGACTGTATCTCTGTGTGTACTTCGTCCACAGCAATCCCACCAATCGGTCCCAAAACGTCCCAGTTAGAGAGGAGATGACCTATACGTGTTCTCTGTAAATCTTTACAATCATTCCCCAAAAGAACCGAGCAGGCCCGCCTTGTTGCCACATCCAAATGTTCTTCTAAACTTGACATTTTCAGCGTGTAGCCCGAAGCGAGCCGGAGTTTAGGACCAGCAACACCATGAGAGGAAGGTGATGTCAGGCTTTATCTTGGAAATGTACTTCCGTTGATCCAGACTGATCTCGAACTTATTCACTGACGCAGGTTGATAAAAGTCATAAAAACTCCGCCTCTCTGTCTTTGGCCTCAGCTCTCCCTCCCCTCCTCCCCTCTCTGAATGTTGTTTCATAATTGCTTCATTTCTCACTCTATGACTACATTGGTTGTCCGCGCTTATTTATCCCCCCCGCCTCCACACTGAACTGCACTTTCATCTTTAAAAGCATGTCACATCGTCTCAAAATTGCTAGCTCCAAAAATTGCTAGCTCCAAATTGGCAGCCAAGTATACAGAACTAATTACTTTGTTGGGAAAAAAACAACAACAACAACAACAACAACAACAACCTGTAATCCACTCACTAAACACAGACGTTTCGGTATAGAATCAGCAGCTTATATTTCCGTGCGTCCACGTGATACAAGCCTTCCGTGATCGCGCACCACCCCTCCGCCACGCAGTTGCTAGTAGCCAAGGAGGACACAGAGGATTAAAAAAACATGATGGACTCTTCAGAAGAGGTCATTATCGTCACTCGAGTTTCTGCACGGGAAACTCACTGGACTGAACATAGTCATACTGAGAGATCCAGAGAGTTGTGTGGAGCTGATAGTCTTAATTAGCTTCGTAGCAACTCATTTGGCAATGGCTTGAATGCAACGGATGTTAATTAATATCAAAAAAGGAGCACTGAAGCTTCAAATAAAAGAAATTTCCCCAAACATTTTTGAGTCTCTTTGTGGGATTTGGCATCTTTTGTAGTGCTGGGCATCTCTTTGTTGGTCATTTGTGTTTTGTTGTCGGTTTGTGTCCCTATGTGGTAGTTTTGCGTCGGTTTTTCACATCATTTGTGGACCATTATTATCACCATATGTGTGTCTAAAAGGTTGAAAAAGTTCGAAGAGCTTAACCCTTGTGTTGAGTTTGGGTCAAATTGACCCGTTTTCAATTTTTGTTTTATATCAGAAAATATGGGAAGTAGAAATAAGCGCTGAAAATGTAAAGAAGAAAACATTTTACAATTTAAAACGTTGGAAAAAGCGTCAAAAACATCGAAAAAAAGGTCAAGGTTGACAGGAAGACAATTAAAGACAAAACCTGCTGAAGAAGTCCATCTATATCCATAGTCATTAGACTGGAGAAAAGTCTTCTGGTTGCATTCATGTGGCTTAGGTGCTGCCCAACATGGCTCAGGTGCTGCACCTACACCTTATAATGGCAGGAAAATCCCTGGCTCATATTAACACTCACCAAATTGTCTCATTTCTTCTGTTCTGCAGACAGAGGCCTAATAGATCCCATCCGGCTCGGGACAGCGACTGAATAATAGGCCTGTCGCGATAGTCAATAAATCGAGTTATCGCATGATAAAAAAAAATTAGCTCGATAATTTTTCCGGCCACGATAATTTCCATTTGCATGCTTGTTTGTTTTCCTCGTCTCTCCCTCTCTCTCTCTACCAGAGAGACTGGAGGACCACTCTCGGTTCCTTAGCGTAACGAGGAGTGAACCCTCTTGTCAGTCGCATGGTCTTTGTGTGGGCGGTAGGCTACTCCAGGCGGAGAGAGCGAGAGAGTTGGAGCAGGGTTTCCCGCAGCACTTTGCAGTTAAGGCGCCATCAAAAAAAAAAGTATATGAGCGATATCCACCGTGTTACTCAGCGTCCCGTTTTCTCCCTTTCATTCCAAACCACACAGCTGACAACCTGCAGGTGGAGACGGTGGAGACGGGCTCGGACATACACATAGGGTACTAGATACATATAGGGTACTAGGCTCGGACATACACGCCGCTGGACTCGTCAGTCTCGCAAGCGGTTTCAGGAAAGTGGCTGCATGTGTCCGACAATGCACAGAACATTAACGATACAAGCCTACAGCTGTCCGCGGACACGGAGTGTGGAAAGTATGTCAGAGTTGGTGCCTGAGTGTGTGTGTGTGTGTGTGTGTGTGTGTGTGTGTGTGTGTGTGTGTGTGTGTGTGTGTGCCCGCCCCCACGACGCTCCGACCTGAAGAGGAGCAGAAGCCGCACCTTCGCCAAAATGAAGACTGAAAAACAGAACTATTTTGGTACATTTACTGGCCATGTGGCAGATAGCCATACAGATAGATTTAATTTATTAATTATATATTATTTAAATGTAATATTTAGTGTTAAATAATTGTAAAATGTAGTACAGAGTCTGTAGTCTGAGAACTTACGTGTCACAAACGGCAATCCCACAACTGTACATCAGCGTGAAAGACGACATACTAAAGGAGATCACAGACATATTGTGGATATTTAAAATGTCTTCCAGTTCCAGTGTTAAATATTCTTTAGAAATAAAAGTATATTGATCTTTGAAAAGGTGTACCTGTAGTATTATTATTATTATTATTATTATTATTATTATTATGACATTATCATTATATTAGATGCAAATGGTCTCTTGATGACAATATTATCGTTTATCGCAATAATTTCTGGGACAATTTATCGTCCAGCAAAATTTGTTATCGTCACAGGCCTAATTGGACGGTCGATCTGGAGGCGGCGACAGGTTTCCCATCGCAGCAGACCCCGCGGTGTGAATCAGAGCTCCCGCTGAGAGGGACTGTCTCTCCGTCACAGACCCCACTTAACCACGATGGATAAACCCGGGCTCACGCTGTCCCTGGTTCCATGAAACTCTGCTATGAAGACGCCTATAAGCCCAATAACAAAGCCAGAGATGAGATACGAAAGGAAGACATGACGCTGTCCTGTGGCCAACAAAATCCTTTTCAACCCTGTGGTTTCTTGGGATTTTAGGACTCTTTAGCAACACAGCCAAAACATGAATGATATTCATTTCTAATGTGGCCATATTTTGCACAGTATGAGTAAAATGCATCAACTCTTTGAGCTGACATGTGCACATAAATCCCACATACATGCAGTAGTGTCATCCTAATATTAAAGTGACTAAACACCCTTTCAACCAGGGTTGACTTCGTGTTTGAAAGGGTTAACGCGCGTCGACAGACTCGGCTTTGCAATGCACGTCGAGACGTGGGTCGGCTGCGGCTTGATTTCAACATAATAAGGGTCGTTTTTAGCCTTTTATTTATCCGGGTAAGTCGACTGACAACAACTTCTCATTTGCAACGACGACCTGTCACATTCACACAGTTCTACATTCATACTAGTGTGCGGATTGGGCCATATTTTTCTGTCCAAGCCCGGCCAGAGCCCGACAGAGCAGTAACCGAACCCGGCCCGAGCCCGACAGGCATTAAGATATTTATGTCTGAGCCCGACCCGAGCCCGACACAGTTAAAATCTATTTTTGTTTTCATACTAATGACACATTTACGTTTGTTTGCATGGAAAGCCCGCTTAATATTAAGCAACTGTAGGAAGGCATTCGGAAATGTCAACAGATGAGGGCATCAGTGCACACAGGGGCAACAAGCGCACGTTAACACAGGCGTGTACCTACATAATAAGCTTTTTTAAATTTAAAACGTTCAATGCCTTATTGCGCTGATGTGACCGAGCCCGACCCCAACCCGAACATCATTTCTAAATATCTGCCCGAACCTGGCCCGGCCCGTCGGTTCGGGTATCCATCCTCTAATTCATACCTGGTAGCTGCCCAGTACAACCCCAGTCTGATCTGCTGGGAGCTGCCCAGTACAACCCCAGTCTGATCTGCTGGCCACTCAGCAGCTCCACTGGAGCAGGTTGGAGGTTAAGGGCCTTGCTCAAGGGCACTTCAGTGGTGGTGATGAGGGAGGGACGAGCGCTGTTCTTTCACTTTCCCCACCCAGATTTGATCCTGTCCGGATTGAACCGGCGACCTCCTGGTCACAAGCTCGCTCCTTAACCTCTAGGCCACCACTGCCCTAGACCGTACACACCAAAAAGATGAGACGTAATACATCTCTATAACAGCAGGCGGCGCTAATCTGTATTGTTGCCCAGGAAATGAAAACCGGCAGCTGATTGGACAAACGTGTCACATGGGTTTGTTTTCTCCGGAAATTCAAAGCCAGACTGTCATGGCGGCCGTTCAGAATACAATCTCATATTGGACTAAAATAGTTCACTGAAACGTGTTTCTGAAAACATTTTAAGCGAGAAATAGGCCGAGAAATAGGCAGTTGCTGAATCTGTCTTCATTTCAGATCAACAAACGTCAGTTTAAAAGATTTTCGTCAGATTTTGAGAGGCTCTAGTCACCTCATTCCGCTCGTCATTTCTGGGTGAGTCCCGACTGCCCTGCCTCCAACTGAACATGTCAGGTCGGCCAAAATCAACGCCGACAGCCCCTCAGACTGACGACGGCACGGGACACACCGAACAGACTCGCGCCACTGACCTCGCCAGACTGTCTAACGGCCGATAATCGACTAAGTGTGTCCCGGCTATAAGCCATTTAAGGATTCCATGTCATGCTAAAAAACGCTCCAAAGTTGGGCAACATTTTGGCGAGGGACAAACTTCTATGGCCATTTCCACCGATGTATGGCTTCAGGTCTTCGTCTCTTGGGTTAGGTTAGGGTTAGTCGATTAACAACCCTAGGTCTCTGAGGATCTCTATCACATCCAAGCTAAATTGGTATTGTAACGGAAATATCCCGAATCCAGTCGATAAAGAATGGAATAGGAAATCAAATCGGGGTCTTGTGAATCAGAATGGAATCGATTCTTGAAATCAGTGGGGAAACCCAGCCCTATGGTGGCCGCTGGCTCGAGCAATTCTCTCTTTTTAAAAAATGGGTTCGGGAAGCCAACAGCAAAGGCTAAGTTTTTCTTTCAGGGTTATTATTCATGTTTTCTCATCGTGCTTGAAAATTATATGTGCGCGTTACTTCACTTAGACTAAACCTCGGGTTCGCCATGACAGCTCGCCGGATATTTCCTCATATCTAGAGAAGAAATAGTTGGTCCAGCATTTAAAATCATAGTGACATCAGGGAATTCTTTGCTTTTATTTAGAGTCCCAGCCGTTTCTTAAAACCCAGCAGGTGTTGTGGCTACATCGTATTGTTTTCTATTAAGGCTACTGTGGGATGAACGATTGGTCCCTCTGCCTTTTCTCTGGTGGCTTTCTGTCTCTATGATTGTTGAATGTCAGTGGGAATAGCAAAAAAAGAGAAGAAGCAACACTTGTTTTTTCATTGAGTGACTGACACAGAAACCTGACATTTAGGCTACTCTTGTCAACGATCGTCCACTGAGTGAAGTTTTCAGAGTCAATAGCAACAGTGATAAGCACTGAAGCTGACTGATCTACCGCGTTTAGGAGCTCTGTTGGTATGAACCCTGGACGAGATGGAAATCACACTCCTATATACTGTAACAAGTCTAAGCCGCTAAATGAGGGATGCAACTAATGATCATTTTCAGAGCCTGGCCGATATATATCAGCATAGCCAACTTGATCTTATTACATATTATATACTAGGGCTGGGTTAAAATGATCAATTCTCCAATTGAAATCCACCTCTGAGTGACCTGATCTCGACTCCTAAAATCGATCTCCTAATATCTGCCTTTTCACCATGGAAGTATGAGTAAAAAGTACTTTAAACTAACATTTTGGGGGTTAGTTTCTTAATGTAAACTTCTCCATCAACAACATGAAATCAAGGAGAGGGTTAACTTCTCTTGCTCCAGATTTCCCACCGTGGTCAGAAAGAACAGGGGAGACACTTAATAACAAGATAATCACCGTCGCTCTCTCACTCGCTCTACCACGCATGCACACACACACCTACATGGCGGCCCTGCTAGTCTCTTAAAGAGATTGCACAAGGATAGACATCAGGCCACTTACGTAGGATATGGCAAAAGCTCTGCGCGGAGCCTCCGCAGGACCATAAATCACGCTTTAGGCGCAGCACCCCAACCCGTTTTGGGCGGCACCTAAGCCTGACCCAAGTTAAAGCAGCGTGAGCCAATCAAAACAAACTAAATGACTGTTCTCAGATCTAATGATTTGTAGTTGGACTTCTTTAGCAAGTTTTGTCTTGAATCTTTTTGAGCGTTATTTATTCATTATCTACTGTAGCCTTTTTCAACATTTTAGACACGGATATGGAAAAATTGAAAATATGGAAACTTAGAGGGAGGACCCGCTAAATCCCCCTCGCCGAAGACATGCACCTAAGTCTTCCACAGACCGAGGGAAACCACCGACTAAATACACAGGAATCAGGAGGGTATGAGGAAAAGAAAGAGACGTTAAAGAAGATGGGGGCGGGGGGGGAGAGGCGATAGAACCAGCAGGTTGCAGTGTCAGCGTGAGGTTACCCGTGAGTCAGCGTTCTGCCTGAATGGACTGCTCCGAGAACAGCGAGGTGAGCGTGGGTGGGAGAGAGCGAGGAGGGGGACTCGGATCACTTTACGTTTACGAGGTGATAACAGATGAATACGGATGTAAATATTGGTAGATTGTCTCTGCCATTCATTTTTTTTTGTTCCCACATGTGGGTGGAACAGGAAATCGTGATCATCGCTTTGAAATCATCAGGTGAGATTTTTCTCCAAAACGCTCTGCAACAGAGAAGTGTGTGGAGCTGCTTCCTTCTGACAGATTGCATAATTTGGCTGTTGCAAATATTGTGCTATACAACAAAAAAATATCGGACTGACTGACTGACGTGTGATGTGCATTCTGCTTAGAAAACAATCCATTTTTAGAAAAGTGTATTATTCAACTTTTGTTTTTGTTAAAGAAGGAGAAGAAAATCCCAAATACTCAATACTATGGAATCGCGATACCGCTGGAATCACAATAAATGAAAATCGCAACACAAATCGGCACCTATGTATCGTGAAAGAATCGAATCGGGACAGAAGCATATTGTCCCAGCCCTAGTCTGTAAAGTGAAAAGATGTAGAGAAGCTGGGCGCAGTGGGGAGTAAACAAATACAGAGATTACCAAAGAAAAAGCCATCTGACCCCCCCGCCTGGAATCTGATGATCCTCGACGCACGACGATCCCCAAGCTACACCATCACAGCTCCAGCTCTTCTCTTTGTCTTTCTTAGACATACTGTTTACCTGAAAACACGTAAGCACGGGCTCACGCTCTGAGCAGAGGTATGATGCCAACATAAACAGTTTAAAAATGAAAAGAAAGTCAATCCCCCCGAGTCTTTTCCAGAACCCAGAGAGGAAAGTTTTCCGCCTAATTAAAACAGCAACTACAGCAGGGCACACAGATAGAAATCACCAGGTGTCCTTTGAGACAAATAGGAATAGTTGTGTTAATTATGATTTTAAAAAAGGAGAGAGAGAGAGAGGCTGTTCCTGCAACACCGCTCTGCAGCGAGGCTATAATTACACAACGTAGAAACTGGGTGCTAATTAGCACCTCAGACAAAATAGAACTGTACCTTCATCAATTGTTTATCTTCCTGGTGTCGGCTGCGAGGTACCACAACAAAACAGCACCGTCTAAGGTACAGTGTCAATATCTTATGGAGGGCTATCTTTGAGGTCGGCCAGCTATTCTCATTTTTTTCTCAGTTTTTATTGGCATTTCTTTAAAACAATCAGAATAGCCTCGGGAAGGAACTTGTTTTGGTGGAACGTGTGTACGTTCAAAAGTAGTTTTAGTCGTGCAACAGAAAACTCAGATTGGACAGATAGTCTAGCTAGCTGTCTGGATTTACCCTGCAGAGATCTGAGGAGCAGTTAACCATAGTCCTCAGAAACCCAACACAAAGGAAACGTAAGACGACGGACATCCGGCCGAAAAGAAGGTCATTCGGCGAAATTTTCGGTGGCAACTAGAGGTGTGAATCTTCACTGATCTCCCGATTCAATTACGATTATCATGTCAGCGATTCAATATCACAAGGCATCACGATGCGTCTAATAAATATTTCTATTAAAGCCATGTAGGATATTTAATTCTTAGCTTTTCAAGCTTCAAAAACCAAACATTCTGCAGTGCTCTAATACTAAATAACTTGGATACATAAAACTACAGCACTGAGCACATGGCACTTCCTGAATGTGCAAAACATACCAAAATATGTAAACAGAAATGTTGTTAGGCCTACGTTAAATTGTAAACAGAAATAATCGATTATGAGCCGGCCGATTATCGATGCAGCATCGTCCATGATTCGATGCATCGATTATTTGATTAATTGCGACACCTCTAGTAGCAACGGAGCAATCCCGTAAGTGGAAAGTCATGGATATAGACTACCCTCGCTGCAACCAACAACTATTAGTCTTTATGTAAATAATTGTGCGGTGATATGCAAAGGACCAATATGCAAAACGCTGTAGGGGAAAACCTTGGCAGGTACCAAAAAAGTGAGTCGAGGCGATAAAATACAGAGATATATACACCTCTGAATAAAAATATTCCTCCATATCCTTTCTTTTTTTTCCCTTTCTTTCTTCATATATCTTTAGTGCAATTTTTGATATCTAAGGGAATGGAAAAGTGAAGAGGAAATGATGCGTCACACGGTGGCTCTGAACCAGGCTTAATGATGAATACCTTGTTCCCTCCTCCGCTCAGACCTTGATGATAATATTGCACTTGTCCCCCGATTTATTATGCAAGGGCTCAAAGCTGTACATTAACTCCAGAGTTCAAACTGATTAAGCCGCCGCCTGTGTGAGAATACCAATGCACACCAGAAAGTGGGTTTTTCCTCACGCTGACGTCGCTGCTACCGGCTACCGGCGACGCAATGCCCTCATTCCCCCGCCATCTGTCCAGAGGCCACTGCCGTCTTTAGCTCCACAACACAATCACTCAGGGGGCCTGCGAGGACGCGCCGCGCTTTGCAGTCAAAACTAATCTACAGTCTCAGGACGGAAAAGTGGTTATCATCTTAAAAAAAGGTTAAGATTCTATTCTATTCTAAGATCTATTAATTAGTTTAGCTATTTAAATCAACCCAACAAGTTGACCTGCCGACGTATGAGGATGGGATGTTCGTTACACGCCGGACGAACGTAATGGTTGGATGGATAAAATAGGTAAACTGAGAGGCAACATAGTTATACTAGGTCTTAACCACTAACTGGGCAAATAATGTACAGTTTTTCATTAAAGTGTAGCCAGAGGAAAGGTTAACAGTTGGGTCAATTCCCCCTACTGCGGGGATGTTTGAATGATTTCAGGATAATAACAAAATACACGAAAAAAAGGCAGAGTTCTCAGACCAGGACAAGCCAAGTCTTTATATTTTCACTTTATATATCACTATAATAGACCTTTTTCATGGCAGACATGTTGACATGTCATAGTAGGAAAAGCGCAGGTGTATTCAAAACCATTACTGATGGCTGCATTCCACTTAGGAGAGACCCTAGTATTAAACCATTACTAATGGCTGCATTCCACTTAGGAGAGACCCTGGTATTAAACCATTAATGATGGCTGCATTCCACTTAGGAGAGACCCTGGTATTAAACCATTAATGATGGCTGCATTCCACTTAGGAGAGACCCTGGTATTAAACCATTAATGATGGCTGCATTCCACTTAGGAGAGACCCTGGTATTAAACCATTACTGATGGCTGCATTCCACTTAGGAGAGACCCTGGTATTAAACCATTAATGATGGCTGCATTCCACTTAGCAGAGACCCTGGTATTAAACCATTAATGATGGCTGCATTCCACTTAGGAGAGGTCCTGGTATTAAACCATTAATGATGGCTGCATTCCACTTAGGAAAGGTCCTGGTATTAAACCATTAATGATGGCTGCATTCCACTTAGGAGAGACCCTGGTATTAAACCATTACTGATGGCTGCATTCCACTTAGGAGAGGTCCTGGTATTAAACCATTACTGATGGCTGCATTCCACTTAGGAGAGGTCCTGGTATTGTGCATGCTGACTCACTGAAATAGCTTACTGGGACACTTGATGGAACTGAGCCATCGTTAAGGTTATCAAGTTCAGCTGTGCTAGTCAAAATGTCTGCTGTGAAAAAGGTCCATAGAGAGCGCGTGCATCGCACCATAAGCTGAAAACCACGCCCACTGGAGGGAAAACAATCTGCGCCGAAATATGCAACCAAAGATTAAAAAGCAACAGAGTGCCTGTAGCTAGCTTAACACATCAGATGTAAGCATGTCAAAGGAATATTTTAGCAACCTATGTCTACTAGAGAGGACAAGTTAGCTGTTAGTAAGCTAATGTTAGCTATGTGTTAGCAAGCTAAGGCCCTAGCAAACATAATGCTGCATAGCTTTAGGATTCATCCACATTCCACTGTAACACAAGCTGCATACTGTCCAAATAATTTAGCTTAATTTACAGATATACAGTAGTGACTTACAGTTTGACTTGGTAACTAAATGCTTTAGCTTAACTTACAGAACTAGTTAGCCTGAAACTGACATTTGGATATTTGACTGGGTTACAAAATGCTGTTAACGTAACGTTGGGAATAACGTTAGCTTAGTTTCTTCCCATTCTTTCTGCTGATTCCTCAAGTCTGAATCCACTTTTGCCTTCCTAAAAGATGACTAAAAAAAAGACGGCCAAGTCTGAACGACCATCGTCGGTATTCTCCCATGAGGCCAAAAGTGAGCGTTGCATCAGTCAGAAATTAGCAGCAGTGGCTAGCCATTATCCAATCGTTAGCAGAAACAGCTAACCTAATTCAATTCAGTTTTATTTTTTAGTGTCAAATCATAACCAATGTTATCTCAGGAACCTTTACTTATAGAGTAGGTGTAGACCACACTCTTCAATTTACAGAGACCCAACAATTCCCCCCCAAGAGCAAGCCTTTGGTGCGACAACAGCGAGGAAAAACTCCCTTTAAACAGGCAGAACATTCCTGAAACACCGGCTCACAACTGCCTTTGTGTGTTTGGGTCTTTCTCCGTCTGTCTGCTTCTGAAATACGATAGCAGGAGCATCGTGAGATCACATCTGGGCCTCTGCAGCAGCCGACTAATGCTTGTGTTTCTAAACAGCTCATTATTTGTGCAACAGTCACCAACACTTGCAAACAAATGACTCAGTGGTGTGTGTGTGAAAGAAGGAGAGAGACAGAGTAAGACAAAGTCACATTCCACTAACAGCCTTAGTTATTAGCATGCCCGTACTGAATGCATGTGTGCTCATGTATCTGTGTGAATGTGTGCGTGCTGAGGGGCGCAGGTGTGTGTTCTGACTAGTGATGAGTGTGTGCGTGTGCATGTGTGTGTGTGTGTGTGTGTGTAAAAGCATTCGGGGAGCAACTTGGGGTTCAGGCCTAACAAAATTAATTGTTTTGTTCCGGTTTCCGACCGACCCGGTAAATTTATGTGCGACCCAGATTTATTGCATGAGCTTGGGGAAGAAATGATTCGAATTAAATAAATACACAAATAAAAAGTTTGAGGCAAACTATAATTATACTTTTATACAGCTCTCTTGCGATGCAAGATGCCTGTTTGCGACCCGATGTCGCCGCAGCGGCACTTAACGTTGTCGTATCCAGGTTCACGGCATCAGCAGCAGCGTGAGGACGGCGCCTTCAACCAGCCCTCACCGGCCAGTGATATTACCAAGGGGGTAAGCTTCGCTTCAGAACTCGAGCCATCATGGCGCCATTTTGTTGCTAACTGGCCATCACCTCCTGTTAGCATTCCGCTGACCGCCATTTTTTTTTTACGTCACTTGACTGCGAATAACTTTACATCAGAAGCGTTTAAAGACTCTATTTGTCCGTTGTTTAGTTCCAAAGAAACACGACAATGTATAAAAGGCTCCATTAACTTGTATCTCACGTTATGGCTCCGTAGCAGACGTTTTTGTAAAAATAGGCTAACGATTGTGTCATAACCAAGTGACTTACTGTCGCATAGTAGAGGAATTACCGTATAGTACAGGAGAAGCTCACAGGCAGTTTTGACTTACATGAGATGTTTAGGTTTAATTACTAATGTTAACTAGCATGTTAATTAGCAATAATTAGCCTGTGCCCATGTTATCTCCTTCCATAAACCTACAGTCTCCGTATCTGTAAGATTGGGAATGATTGAGATTTCTCTTGGCACAGCTACCAGAAGACTTCACACTTTCAGACACGTTGCTCACGTCACATTCTCTCAGTTGGAGGCTGCGCAGTAAAGCTGGCCATCACCGAAAAAGTGCTTCTAATAGCCTTCACTGGTCTCCGTCCAGAGCAACGGGGTCTATTGGTCCATTATATACTGTCTATGGATATTACGAATCCCACTATGGCCACGCCAAAACCCGCCCTTCAATAGCATTCACACACTACTATTGGCCAGGCGTCCATGCTTACATGTACAGGTCCTATCCCCTGACCAATCCCCTAACCCTAACCTTAACCACTCGAGGTGAAATGACTAACCCCAACCAATCGAGCTGCTTTGTAGGGCGGGTCTTGGCGTGGCCATTGTGGGATTTGTAATTTTGCCACCGGCCACGGCGCCCAGCTACAGCGCTACTGCGCCGGCGGGCAGCTTCAACACGTTAAACAGGGCGGATGAAACCACTCATGAACTATATGTTGTGTTTAATGTCGTTCAAGAGGATGGCAACGTAGCAAGCAAACCCGATCAAATGAAAGGTAGACCCCCTTTAGAGTGCTCTAACGTTACAGCAAGTCCCTGGGGCTCAGTGGAGGTGGCTAACAGCAGTGAAGCTAATGACAACTTCACAACACAATTCATTTGGATACAAGCGTTGCATTATGGAAGATAGACGGGATTCTGAACAGCGATGCGCGTGCACACGCACGCACGCACGCACGCACGCACACACACGCACGCACGCACGCACGCACGCACGCACGCACGCACGCACGCACGCACGCACGCACGCACACACACACACACACACACACACACACACACACACACACACACACACACACACACACACACACACACACACACAGCAGAGCCGATGTGTCTGCGTTACTTCACGCAGCACATGTAACTGGCTGGAAACGATAGCTACAGCTTATACATTATTTACTTCCGCTGGCGCAGATGAACTAACGGTACACTTGTTTCTGTAAGTAACCCACAATAAACCCTCCATGATTAAAGAGTCAATACTTTCCACCTACCTGTTCTACAGGCATAAACCCATATCTCAGTCTGCTCTTCATGCGCTGTCCACTCTCGTCCACCGCGCTGTGCAAACAAAGCTCTACTCTGCAAATAACGACTTTTTACAAACAAGCTAAAATGAAAGATGTCAATTTATAGTCTAACTGTATCTTAGTTTGCAACAAATCTTGATTTTTGAACAAACTCTTGTAAACGTAGCAGCTGTCTAAACGAGCCATCCTCTCCGCTGGAGCGGGAAACCTACGGATGTGTTATAAGCAGGGGCGGATCTAGAAAAATATTCATTGGGTGGCGAGAGGGGGGCAGGAATCTTTGAGGGGTGGCAACATATGTCAGAGGTATATATACTGAATTGAATTAGTTATCACAGTTTGATGAGAAATAGTATGTACACACTACAAAAGGGCACAGGCTGCCATTTACAAACTCATACAAACACACTTCATCTCATGCAATCAGTCCTGCATTTGAGATTTCATTTGAAACAGTTCTTATTAGGAATAAGTGACAGTACAATGTGATCTCACTTAATAGGAGATATAGAAGTATGATAGAAGTAAGGGCCATTATCACAGGAAAGGCATTAAGTTAAGACCCAGGTGATGAGTGGCAGATGTGTGAGAGGGGAAGCAAACTGTTTTCCACTGTGTCAGAGAGGCAGCGATGCAGGCAGCATTTTTTTTTTTTTAAGTGTCTTGCTCAGGAACATTTCGACATGTGGCCAAGGGAGCCTGGGATTGAACCGCCAACCTTGCGGTTAAACAGCAAGAGACAACTCTCCCTCAGAGCCACAAGCCACCCCAAGACTGACCCCATGTAGTATTGAAAGATTCAACCATGACATGACCGGTTCTAAACTCCAGTACACAAGGTAGAATTTTACCGAAGTGACGCGAATCAATCGCGCAAATCCGTGATGAGTGTGTGTGTGTCGTCCGTACCTTTGTCGCTGAAGTCGTCGACCAGGATGACCTCGGCGATGAGCTGCGGGGGGGAGCGGTTGAGCACGCTGTGGACGGTCCTCAGCAGCGACGACCAGCCCTCGTTGTGGAACGGGATGATGATGCTGGTGTTGGGCAGCTTCTCCGCGTACAGCTTCTGTTTGCAGCTACACAAACACATGAACGCAAACACCGAAATGAGACCAGAGGGTGATAAGGGGGTCATAATAATAACAACCAGTTTAGTTTGTTAACCCACAAGCTGCAAGAAGGGAGTTGCACTGCTTCTCTGGACGGACTTTGTTTCACAGCGAATAACATAATCTCACATCCCGTGCGATGTTCTGGTCGCCACTTCAAGGCTGTGCCCGACAGTTCACATGGCGGATAGTCTCGCGTTGCCAGACCTTCCTCCACAGTGCTGCGGAGGAAGGTCTGGTTAGTCTACACAGCATTCCGGGATGGGAGAGAAACGTGCTCTGGTTTATTGGTATTTCTTTAGACCGATCATGATCTTCGCTAAGCTCCGCATGGCGCCTCTGCAAAATAGCCTCTGGAAGGGAGCTTGTTTTGGTGGAACGTGTGTACGTTCAAAAGTTGTTTTAGTCGTGCAACAGAAAACTAAGATTGGACAGATAGTCCAGCTTGCTGTCTGGATTTACCCTGCAGAGATCTGAGGAGCAGTTAACCATTACAAATCCACCAGAGGTTAGAACGCCAACACAGAGACAGAGGAAGGGGACGATCATCAGCGAAAAGACACACCGGAGCAATCCCAGAAGTGGAACGTCGTGGATATAGAATACGGCAGATAATTCTTCCTGAAAATCTTGATATTGTTTCAGGGACAATGGCATGGCTGATTGTTGCTAAACATACTGTGCAATTATACTATGAACTTTGCTGGCGTAGCGTTAGCTTTCTGGCCCGTAGCCGTCCGAGATGAAGGCTTCTCTGAGCCGAGTGGTGTATATAAATATCTCCCGTTGCTAAGGGTGGCAAGTAGTATCCAAGGTCCGTCCTATTTAGTGGAGCGGTGAATAACGTTTGCGTTGTGTAAGAATTATTATGGGATGGGAATGATCCCAGGTATGGGTCAAAGCCTCCGGCATAACCGGGGAAACAGAGTTATTGTTTGGAAAAAAACTATAGATCTCGATTGTAAAACGAATTAAAATATGAATGGTTTAAAAAGGAAAAATGTGGTAAGTGACCATGGTATAAGCGGGTTAATGCCCTTCGAGGTGTCCATTGTCAGGTATTTAGTGCGTTTTATTGAAATTCCCAAATGGTAATTGAGAATGAGGAAGGAAATCTTCTTTAACCAGGTGACGCTGCCCTTTTTCTTCAGAGCACTGCAGTGGGCTCAACCAGCCCGAACCTGAACAATGTGTTGCTCTTTTGACAATATGTAATGAAGCTTACCACGTGCTGGCTTGCCCTTCCATGCCTTTCTCTTTCCTTTATCTCGCTCTCTGAAAAATCCAAAGGGGGAATCTGTAGAGACGGTAATTATCTCAGAGTCTCTCAGGCCTGTCTGGCTTGCCTGAAAAAAAAAAAAACTCTGTCCGTCTCTCACTCTGTCTCTCGATCATGTCTTGTAGTCGGTGAGTGAGTGAAGAGTGAAATCAATGAAGGAATGAATGCATGCTGCTGGGAGGTCTGGGCCCACTGAGGACTGATGTGTCACCTGGTTGGCAGCCACCTGTCACTCTGCTGTCACTTTGACCAATCAAACAGCCACACCTGCTCCCCATCAACTCTGAGAGGAATTCAGTGTTGGACACAACAGTCCTTCGCTTTCGTTGGTCTCTACGGTTGAGCAGAGGGCTGGTTTCCAAGTAAAACCAATTGCACAAGTGCTAAAAAAATAAATAAATAAAAAATTAATTAAATTAATAAAAATAATAATATTTTAATAAATAAAAATTAAATCTGATTTTTAAGGAAATGAGGACCCTTATTAAATTGAATAACAACGGTCGCATAGCAATGGTTGCACAAGACCAAGACAATTCACCCATTTACACGTGAAAATGTGGCTGGCTCTATACATGCTAAAAGTACTGATTATTTACATGGAGTCTGGTGAGCTGGAGTTTGTGCTGCAGTGTTTGTTGCAATATTGGTGGAAGATAGTGGGATGACTGTGGGATGTGCTTCAATAGGTCACAGGATGAGGGAGATTTATAAATACAAAAGGTATAAAATGTGAGAGAACATGAAGTGTTGTCCCGGAGAGACCTTGAGAGAGAGAAAACATTTAAGACTGCTTTCCACATGAAAGTGACGGCGGGGTCAAAAGAAGGCTCTTGTCAGGCAGAGGGAAAGCGCTGAAGGCTCGTCTGTGACGAATAGGGTCAGCAGGTCTAAAGCTGTTCAGCAGACGATATTTATAGTGTTGTTGGCGTGTTTATTTCCACCATGTCCTTCTTTAATGAGTCAGAGGAGGGCTGGAAGAAACCCAGCCGTCTATACTGTAGCCACAGTTCCATATGGCTCATCGTGTCTCTACGGCCTGTTTTTTAAACAGGGCATTTAATGTGGAGCCATGCCTCGGGTCTACGATTAAAAGGGCAGTAGTGACTTCTTGTTTGGTAGATTTTCATCTATACGGTGGACTTTTTTATAAAATGTCACGCTCAAACACAACAAACTTTGAGCTAGCAAGCTACACGCTGAAAATGGCAACTTTTGAAGAAAATCTGGATGGTGCAACAAGGCAGGCCTGCTCGGTTCTTTCGGGGAATGATTGTAAAGATTTACAAAGAATACGTTTGGGTCTTTTCCTCTCTAACTGGGACGGTTTGGGACTGATTGGTGGGATTGCTGTGGACAAAGTACACACAGAGATACATTTGAAGAGCCAATGAGGTTTAACCATGTATCAGCTCATTTAAATAGCTCACGTTACTGTATAATATTGTATGTGGCGTTTGCTTTCGCGGGGTGCAAATGTTCCACCAAAACAAGTTCCTTGCACAAAGCCACCGTCGCTGTGTCCAGAGCTCCACTCAAGACCATTATGATTGGTTTAAAGAAATGCAAACAACCCAGAGATTGTTTTTTTCCTTCTCCTATCCCAGAATGCATCTGTGGTGTAGCCAGACCTTACTCCACTCTGGCAAGGCGAGACTAGGCTCAGACCTACGATGTATGTGTGCTGTGCACAGTTAACATGCTGCCATTAATCCATCCATCTATGGCTTTCCTGCAGCTTATTGGGGTTGTGTTGGCAGTAGGTTAAGCAACCCAGTCACATTCTCTAGCTTTTCCTGGGGGGACACACTAAATTGTTTCCAGGCCAGAGGGTCTGCCCTGGGGTCTCCTCCCATTTGGACGTTTGCTCCACAGTGAGACATTCAGGGGGCATCCTGATCAGATGCCCGAACCACCTCGACTGGCTCCTCTAAACGAGAAGGAGCATTCCCTGAGGCTGAGCCAAGCCACTTGTATCCCCCATCTAATATTTTCGGTTTCTAACCAAAGCTCATGACCACAGTTGAGGCCTGGAACTTGAATTGACCACTAAATAGAGAGCCGAGCCTGAGGGCAGTCCAGTACATATTCATAGCATTAATCTAAACGTGAAGCTAAGGTTGACAAGAAATTCAGTCAATCATTTTCAAGGTATACGGTCATGTTAGACAACCAACTAAAGACAAGGGTGAACTGTAACCTGAACAGTCAGTGGACCGCCAAAATAATTAGGACTCATCTTCTTGGGGAACCCCTTAAAGTGTAACTCTCGCCAAAATGCAACCTAGGGTCTTTTTGTCAAAGTACCAGAGTCAAACTTTCATTTAAAAGCATAATTAGGATGGAATCTCTGCTTTTAAGATGTACCATATTTTAGTTTTTCGGTCAAATGGCCTTATGAATGGGAGCGATAGGGGCACTTTTATGCTAGTCTCAAAATAGCTATTTTTAAAACAGTAGCGGCCGGAAACAACAGCAGCTACGGTGAGTTGTTCAAAACCTTTCTTTTATGTCTGGGTACACAAACAATGTTGTCAACGCTTTCGTTAAGGTGTAGAGCCCCTGATGATAGTTCGAGCAAAGTTTAAAGTTGTGTGGAGCCTTCTTAGTGTTTTAAAAATAGCTATTTTGAGGCTAGCATAAAAGTGCCCCTAGCACTCCCATTCAAAAGCGCATTTGACCAAAAAACGGCGATTCCGTCCTAATTATGCTTTTAAACGAAAGTTTGACTCAGGTACATTCATGAAAAGACCATAGGTTGCATTTTGGTGAGAGTTACGCTTTAAATACACTGAGGTCTGAGCATATCTCAACAAATACCGGTCAGTTTTATATGAAATTTGCATATGAAAAAAGCATTCTATCTCTACACAAAGAAACATAGGCATTTAATGGGTCGTTTGGCATAACATTTACTTGCACAATAAACTGGAGAACAATGAACATTGTGGCAACTTGTCAAGCAATTTTTATTCAACAATTCATTTAGAATAAATTTAGAATAAGTTGCATTTCCATCTCTGCAATACTGCAAATACAACTGTTAACTATCTATTTTCTTTACTTAGATTTATTTATTGCTTGTCTTTAGAGTGTCTTTTTGGTACTTTTATTGCACTATCCCCTCAACATTGGGAATGTCCCCGTCTTGGGAAATACAGTATGAAGGATTTTTCAATCTTGAGTCAACTGGTTTGGAGCGAATAATCCGGGCTAGTGTAGTTTGGTCAGAAGTTGGCGCTATAGGCTATACATGGCTGTAATCCGCCAGTAAACAGAGTAAAGGTTGCTAATCGGAAAGAAATCAAAAGTGCCTTGGCCATCGTACCCATCCACTAGAGAGAAATGGAACAAGTCCATCAGGAATTTGATTCAACTGTTGTTTCATGTCAGCTAGTATTCACGTTCAAACAACTAATAAATAATTGCCCTTTGTGGGATAAATATTAACCCGCAAAGGGCAATTCATGTTTTATGATGTCCAGAGACAAAGACACAGTTATGGTTATGCTGACAGAAGAGAGCTGTTAAACGTTTGCTATGTCAGAACTTATCCAGCAAAGGTTTCCATATCCCATTTAGAACATCAACTATTTTTTTTTTCCCACAAAAGGGGAAAAAAAACCATCTCAAGAGCACGGGAAAACTTTCTTGCGCAATTGAGGAAGTTTTATCAAATGTTCATTTCTAATGCGATACTTCAAAATGTGCAAAACCTGTGAATGCAAACGCAGTTAATGTGACCAATGTGGTTAAAATAGACTTTCTGCTTCCTCTTTTCATCTTCCTTCTTCTGAAGGAACCACTCCTTGAAAAGTCCCCCTGCACTCAAGATGAAAGCTGCCCAGTGCAACGCAGCATACATCCGTCAGTTCTTCACACCTTGTGCACAGAGAGGGGAACATCAATGACACTGATAATTGCTGTCAAGAACACGGTTTATAAGTACATAGGTGTTGTGCTGCGTGTAATCGGCTTCTGTCTGTGTAAAGCTACGTGTCTCCTGTGAATAGACTGGGCAGGTTGTTAATTGGAACAACTGTTCCAAACAGTGCTCGTTGTAATGAGTTGGGACGGATCCAGCACCAAAAATTAAAAGTGTAAACATTGGTATAAGTAGGTTTTGGTTTGGGGGCAGTATTGTCCTATTGGCCAACAACCATGCGGTCACAACTTGAGGGGGGGCGCGGGGGGGGTCCAATGCAACTATTGATGGCACACAATTTGTGTTTTACAGGTAATTTGCTTCCCATATGCTGTCAGATGCTTTAAATGCCTGGAGGGCAGAAATATAAAGGCAGAGTTGTTTTTAAAGGTCATAAATCAGGTGGAGTTGCTATATAAATACTCAATCCACAGGGAAATGCACACAGCCTGTGTTCAGAAACTGTGCCTTTAAATGAGCTGTCAGGACTTCCGTACAGTTGTGATGTCACAACTATAGCATATTTAGGTACAGAGTCCCGCTACAATGCCGTTACTGTCATTCCCCATCTGCAATGATGGTGTTTTAGACAGAGGTTGAACACAGGTATTTTCAGAAGTGGTTTTTGAACATATAAGCATGTAAACATGCTCTAGTAGAAACCCCAAATACAAGTATGAACATGAAAATAACCATGATACGGGACCTTTTAAGTCTTTCGGGTATTAAAACAACTAAATGACAGTGTTTGAACATTTTGTTTTCAAAGCTATTGTCTCGGCCCACTGTTTTTGCTATTGGCTGTCTTTGGCCTACCGTAAGGCTGAGGTTGGCGTGGCTTACCTGCGTCAGAGTTTACAAAAGTGGAAGTTAAGGACAGACTGGGGGACAGTCGGGCAGAAAGCCATGTGTTTTCAGAACGCCACAACGAATCCTCTTTTCCCCCTTTCAAGTCGTGTTAATGTTAATGTCTGCGTAGACTTTGGGTTAATTGCTACAAATAAATGATCAACGGAGCGTTGGCGCCGATCGACGCTGCGTTAAGGGCTGAGCTGGTCGAAGACGGAGCAAGCGGAGGACAAAGGTAGGCCTTTTTCATCAGAAGTGAACCAAACTCTGGAAGTCCTTGACACGTAACAATAGTATCACGTTTTCTGATGACAATGTTTTGCATAGCTGAGACCAAATTAATTCAATGCACTATTAATTAAACATTCACACCCTGTGGCTCCGTTAGGCCTGCTTGTCACTTTCTTATGCATTTTCTATTGTTCTGGGATTTCAGCAGGTCTTAAATTTGAGTCACAGCAATCATGTCCAAGTTTACAGCCCTCAAGACAATTCGAAAGGTTTGGTTTTTGCAATTTGCAATCAACCATCAGAAGCCATTTAGCCTTTGAGTTGGCCTCGTCAAACTGTAACATAATGAAATACATGCGTACAAGCAGTCGCGCCCTCATTTCTCTCTAACTATTCAAATTCAGAAATCAGCAGCTCTCTCTTAAAATCATCAAAAAAACTCTGAATTGCATCAGGTATTTGACTTTCTGTGTGCTTCCCTCGAAAAAGATTAAAAATAAAGATTAGAAACAGATTTCCCAGGTCAGTCCTGCACTCAAGTTGGCCTCCTGTCCAATAGTCAACCTTATGTTTGGGGAACAACAACCATCTGTCACGACGGCCTGGGAGTCTGCAGCTTTTCAATCCAACCAAAGGCTGCACCAGGTGATCCATTTTTCCTTTCCGGTTGATGGAGTGCCAATCTGTGAAATAACCTGCTGCAGTCGTTGGCTGGAATGAAAACCTGCAGACTCCTAGCCCTCTGTAGCCCTCTGTGGCCCCTTTTTCAGATCAAACTGCTCATACAAATACAGAAGATTTATTTCTATGTAAAAAAAAACATCAGTTTTGCCTGAGGTTACTGTGCACTTTACTGGAAATTCGAAATGCTTTTCGTCTATAAAAAGTGACTGATGTGGCAGATTGAAATGAGACGAGAATCACCAACATGGTCCCTTTGGAACGGCACTGAAAGAGAAAAATACCTGTTTATTCATCGGGTAGTAAATGTAATTATTAACATTTTGATTGGGTTAGCCTCATTTTTCAGTAGCGTTATGTTTTGTTGACCTTTCTTTGACAAAAAGATTGGAAAAACGTGAAAAAACCTTCAAAAAGCATTGAGAAAAGTGACAAAAACAACAAAAAGTTTCCTGGGCGACGGGAAGACAACACAAGGGATAATGCAATAAGCAAGTCAAGGTTTATTCAAAACCTATTTTGGAAGTTCTTGCAAATTTGACCTTTTGCAGTTTACCTTCAGGGTATTAATAGTTGTACTGGAAAATATAAGTGCAGTGACTGTGAAGACACATGCACCTGGACCTTTAAGACACAAAGATGTTACAGATTTCTTGGTCCAATTTCAACCTTTAGAAACGTATGAACGTCTTTGAAGCGCCATAAGCTTGTTTGTTAGTTAAGACCACACCTAAATAGTTATCTTTACACTACACCCCTTGCTCTTCCTCCACTGTCTCCCTCCCTAGACAAACACACACACACACACACACACACACACACACACACACACACACACACACACACACACACACACACACACACACACAGAGAGGACTCACTTGGCATGGCGGATGTCTGGGAGGGAGCGGTTGAGGGAGATCCGGTCGCTGACGTAAATGTTGAAGCCGTTCTCCCTGTAGGCCTGGTCCACCCGGTCAGCATCGGTCAGTGGGAACGCCTTCCCCTGTTCACCGTTACCTGCAAAACACACACACACACACACACACACGGACCTCAGTGCATCTATTCATACAGCAGTTATCTTAAAGGAACACGCCGACTTATTGGGCCTTTGTCTTATTCACCGTACCCCCCAGAGTTAGACAAGTTCATACATACCCTTCTCATCTCCGTGCGTGTCCTAACTCTGTCTGACGCACCCACCGCTAGCCTAGCTTAGCACAGATCCTGGAGGTAACCGGCTCCATCTAGCCTAGCTTAGCACAGATCCTGGAGGTAACCGGCTCCATCTAGCCTAGCTTAGCACAGATCCTGGAGGTAACCGGCTCCATCTAGCCTAGCTTAGCACAGATCCTGGAGGTAACCAGCTCCATCTAGCCTAGCTTAGCACAGATCCTGGAGGTAACCGGCTCCATCTAGCCTAGCTTAGCACAGATCCTGGAGGTAACCGGCTCCAACTAGCCTAGCTTAGCACAGATCCTGGAGGTAACCGGCTCCAAATAGCCTAGCTTAGCACAGATCCTGGAGCTAACTCCATCTAGCCTACTGCTCCCAATAAGTGACAAAATAATGCCAACATGTTCCTATTTACATGTTGTGATATGTATAGTCACAGCGTGTACTAATAACAAGGTCACATGACACACAGCCATCTTCTAACCGTATACATACTGGGAACTATATTCTCAGAAGGCGAAGCACTGCTACTTCTTCTACTTGGGCGGAGGGATTTGCACACGAGAAGCCCAACAAACTGAACTAAATTATAAATGCAGCACTTTTGTTTTTGCCACCATTTTTCATGAACTGAACTAACACCAGATACTGACTGGCTTTAGGACCCCCTCTGGACCCCCTCTGGACCCCCTCCCCTAATACAGTAAAACTGAACATTTTAGAGTGGCCTTTTATTGTGTCCAGCCTAAAGCACACCTGTGCAATAACCACGCTGTCTAATCAGCATCTTGATACGCCACACCTGTGAGGTGGATGGATTATCTCGGCAAAGGAGAAGTGCTAACTGACACAGATTTAGAATATCTGAGCCTTTTGTGTTTGTAGAAAAAGTCTTAGATCTTTACAGTTCAGCTCATGAAAAAGGGGGGCAAAAACAAAAGTGTTGCGTTTATAATTTCATATTATTAAAAAAATTAAATAAAACGTGACATGTTATATGAAAGTTTACTTCAATTTCTCACCAAGAGAACAGTGGACACAAACATAAATCAGTGTCCAGCTGCGGGTTGAAGCGCAAGTTGGAAAGAACTCAACAAAAAAAAGGGATTTATTCACAACCCTGGCCCGGCATAAATCAGACCTTGGACATTCAGAGCAAGAAACCTGCTGACGAAAGCCCATGAAATAAATATGACCTATAATGGCTGAACTGCTTAAAAAGAAAAAAGCTTCACGTTTTCACAGCGTCATCTTGGGCCGATTTATTATTACAAAGTAGAGTCAGGGACCTGTGGGAACCCTGAGAACAAAAACTACCCTCGTCACTCAGACATATGCATGTTTCATTAAGCAGGAATGATCCACTTTCCCCTCCGGAAGGTAACAAGTGTGAAAAATAAGTTGTAGCCTTTAACGGTTCGTTTTCAGGGATAAACCCATTCTGAGTAATTTACACTTGTTTGCATAGAGGTGGATTTCCCTGAACGGACAATAAAACTGGGCTGGTGATGATTGCAGCAGATATAAACTGTGTTTATGACGACAGGAGTGCATTCAAAGCAGAGATTTACACCGCTGCCGCAGAGCCGGAGAGCAATAAGAGCCGGAGAGCCACAGTTCATCTCAATAGAAGTCTCTATCGAGATGTGTGAAACATGAGAATACAGTACATGACGAACATGTCAGGTCAGTTGTCCTTTACATTTGACAAGACATACAGTATAGGCCAACCAAAAGTTTGGACACACTTTCTCATTCAATGCGTTTTTTATTTTCATGACTATTTACATTGTCGATTCTCACTGAAGGCATCAAAACTATGAATGAACACATATGGAATTATAAGCAAAGGGTGGCTACTTTGAGGAATCTAAAATATAAGACATGTTTTCAGTTATTTCACACTTTTTTGTTAAGTACATAATTCCATATGTGTTCATTCATAGTTTTGATGCCTTCAGTGAGAATCTACAATGTAAATAGTCATGGAAATAAAAAGGAAACGCATTGAATGAGAAGGTGTGTCCAAACTTTTGGCCTGTACTGTATTTGAGGAGGACCTCTGAGGAGGTTTTGGACCTACCGGATCGAGAGGAATCTCTTTTGATTGCTTCCTGGTCGTGCCAGTCTTTCCTCCGCACGCCGTCCCGTCCCACCTGAGCGTCCTTCCCCACCCGGTTAACCCCCTGTGGACACAAACAAACACGTAGAAAGACGGTCATTGAGTGCTGTCACACACACGGGCACGCTCCTTGATATTTTGCCTGCAGTGAGGCTGGTGTAAAGAACCATAATGGGTAGGATCGGGCATCGAGAACCGATTCAAAGTAGGAATCGGTTCAAAAATGACGATTCCAGTAGAATCGATCATCGTTTCCCAATTTATTATGGGCGAGTTTTGGTTTCCGTAGCGGCCAGGCGCTTGTTGTGTTCCAGCCTTGGAGCACAGTAAGCCTTGCTCTAGCGTGGCTTTAGTTTACGTTGAAAAAGCCCAGTAAAACTGCAACCCACCATTGAATCAAAATAAAATGTTCCTCTTATTTGTGAAATAGGCATGTGACCCTTTCCACCACTCAAAGAATCGGAATCGAGAATCGATGAGAACCGGAATCAAAAGGAAGAATCGGAATTGGAATCAGAATCGTTAAAATCCAAACGATGCCCAAACTAATAATGGGGGTTTGTTGCAGCCGGTCAACTACAATAACAGTGCACTACATTTCGGCCCATCACTGTCCAAATGCACCATTGATTTTTAGATAGATTTCCATGGATCCATTGTGTTTTTCGATTAAAGAAATTCTTAGGTAAGGGTACTTTATTGTCACACACACATACACGTAGCGAAATTCATTCTCTGCATTTAACCCATCCCTCAAGGGAGCAGTGGGCAGCCATTTACAGTGCTGGGGGGACCAACTCCAGATCTGAGCCAGTGCCTTGATGAAAGGCCCTGGATTCGAACCCAGAACCTTCTTGCTGTGAGGCCACGAGCTAACCACTGGGCCACCATGTAGTCGACTAAAGGGCCCTCCACACCAAGGACGATAACTATAAATACATACTTTTAAAAGTCGTTCTAACTCAGGTGGATGGTGGAGGCCACACCACAACTATAATGACGACGACAGTGGAGAACGATATTGGTGGGATCACTTTCAGAGCCATTTCATGAACGATAGACAATGACAGCCAATCAGAAGCCATCTGAGTTTACAACATGGCACGGCGGAGAGATTGGTTTCTCACAGGTGGTTAGTGGTGTGACATTTCCCCTTGGTGGGGCTACCATCCTTTAGCTCTGTGTATATTTGTATTTTTAAGCATCAGTACCGCGGGCCACCACTCAGACTTTTTTTGGTTCATAAAATGCATTTTGAACCAAACCAAACCAAACTAGGAAAAGTGGATTTGGACACGCCCTGAACGTACCACCTTAGATCGTTAAAGCAACACTATGTAACTTTTCCCGCTTCGGTCCCCCTACAGATTGTCTCATTGGAACGACAGCTGCAGCTAAAAGTTACATAGGCCCAAAGTGTCTTTAAATGCACCGCAAGGAAGGACACGCTCCTGTACATTAACTGATAAAATGTGATTGACTGGAGATTGTGATTTATTATCTGCAATCGTGCACAGCTTTCATGTCTCAGCAAGTTAATTTTCATAGTTTATAATTAAATCCAAAGGCAGCCATTATTCCCAAGACCACCATTTCTGTGGATGCCCATTAATATAGAATACTCGGTCATGAAATGTTATTAACCTCAGTCCATCTGCAGTTTTTAAGAGCCGTATCTGAACAATCATGCATTATATATTGGAGATGTGCTGAGCTATAAATTAGTTTCTGAATGCAACGCTGTTTTGCAGCTGATTCCGAAGTACCACATGTGTTTGACTTCCCCACCAGCGCACAACTGCAAAGGTTTGACCACACAAACAACCCTCTACTTGTGGTCAGCAGTGAAATAAAATATACGCAATGTGTTAGGAGTTACATTTTGCGGGGCCTCTGGTGTGCACCCTTAAAGCTACACTGTGTAAGAATTTCTCCCATCTAGTAGTGAAATTATATATGACAGCCAACTGAATATTACTTTCTTGCCCTTCCTCCTACGGTGGCCGAACCCAAAATTAGCTAAATTAGCTAGATCGTTTACACCCAGCTGTTCTAGCCACTCCAATATAAACTTTGGTCTTGTTGCTTTGCCTTTTGCGTTGTCGTTTTAATTCTGTTTTTTGATTCCCTGGTGAGTAATCTCCCCTTGGCATTTGTCACGGTGCCAATGAGTTTTAAAGGCTGAAAGATGGAGGTATGTCCCTCTTTGGCTAATGTATTTTAAAGATGGAGGCGCTACATTGCTGCCGTCATTCGATCGAGTCGCTCTATGTATTCTGAATGATTCTGAAGGTCAGATTCTACGCTTACGAGAATACTTTGATTAGTTGGTGGAAGTAATTACTAGAGATGGCCCGATACCATTTTTTGCTTCCCGATACCGATCCAATACCAGGGTGTCATATATTTGATTAGGTTTTAACAACTGTATACTACTATCCCTGTATGGATGTGATATTATTTCTATCTTTGTGAAATATGAACAAACACAAACAGCTGAATGCCCCAGAACTTTCTTTTATTGTCCAGTTTGACAGTCAGTTATAACGGAAAAAGAACATAAATAATCTACTTTAACGTACTTTTTCTTTAGGGCTTTATTACGTGGTATCGGATCGGTGCATTAACTCCAGTACTTCCCGATACCGATACCAGCGTTTTACTAACATCTCTAGTAATTACACATGAATGAGCACATATTTGTGAAAGAACAAAGTTCTTTTTTTGCTAAGAATCAACTCAAAAAATTACACAATGTAGGTTTAAGAACTAGGGCTGGGTATCGCCAATGATTTCCATTTCCATTTCATTTCCAAATCATCCTCAATTAGGTTAGGTAGATTTCAGTTACAATACCAATTTAGCTTGAATATAAAAAGGGCTTCTCGGGCAGTTGGGTAGCTCAGTTGGTAGAGAGTGCGCCCATATAAAGAGGTCAATTCCTGGGCGCAGAGGTCGCGGGTTCCAAACATCAGGTTCCCTGAATGCCTTCCCCCTCTCTCCCCTGTCAGGCTGTCCTGGTGATAAAAGGCAGCAATACCCCAAAAAATAAAGACATTCTCAGAAAACTTATGCTGTGAATTAGGGCTGGGCGATACGGAGAAAATCAGATATTGGGATATTCTTGTCCTAATACCTCAATGTCGATATTGTGGCGATATTATAGGGTTGACAATTGGTGCTTTAACAAAATATCTTCACAATGAGATTTTAGATAAATAATATAATGACCAAGTGGGTAAAGGCAAAAAAATAGAACAGTTACAACAGTCTGGTAACAGAAAATTACATTTTACTGTAATGCAGCCTTTAAAACCCGGAAAAGACAACACTTCTGTCATTTACGATATTAAGTTATCCAAACTATACTACGGTATCTAGTCTCATATAGGATATCAATATAATATTGATATATTGCCCAGCCCTACTCTGAATTGTACAAGCTAGAACCAAGCATAAATATTTTTTATAATGCACCAGGTTAATGTTCATATTAAGAACTGACCCCTAAAAAGTTTGTGTAAAGTACATTTGACTTATACTTCCACGGTAGAAAGAAATATATTTAAAGATGGATTTCTGGATTCTATGAAACGATATCGGATCACTCAAACAAAGATTTTAATTTGAGAATCGGTTATTTTAACCCAGCCCTATAAAGAAGCGTTGCAGAGTTATACGGCAGCGCAGCGATCACAATAAGGTTTTTTTTTTCTCCCCGGGACTCTGTCCGTATCAGTGTCAGCAGAGAGATTTCTCCAGAGCACCAGACTCCCACTCTCCACCAGCGTTGTGCTGAGAGTTTATCCACAGAATGTGTGCTCTCCTATTTCATGCTTGACAATCCTGTGAGGAGAATATCAATGCCGTGACGCACAATCTCCACGGAGGCCTTATATACACAACCGCACACATGCAGACAGATGCGCTGCAGCTCCGCATACAAAGACGGAGGTTGTTTCTTCTTCTCCACTTAGTCATTCTACACACTGAGTGACTTTCAGTGACTCGGCGTCGTGAATTACAGGATCACAGCACAATGGAGAAATAATTAGCTTGACGGGAGGAGGCAATTAGGGGAACACTTTAAATACAAATGGCACCGCTGACTGCATAAAATACCGTGAATTATTAATCAGACTGCTGGCTTAGAGGAATATGACGCTGAATAACAAACTGTACAGTATGTACGCAAGGAGATTTGGTTTGAGAACTCTTGGAATGTTTTGTCCTTGTGCTCTAGGGGTGGGATCGGGCCAAATTTTTCTGTCCGAGCCCGGCCCGCGTCCGACAGTACCGTGACCGAACCCGGCCCGCGCCCGACAGGCATCAAGAGATTTATGTCCGAGCCCAGCCCGACACAGTTAAATTCTCATTTTTTCTCATACTAATTACATATGTAGGCTACGTGTGTTTGTGTGGAAAGCTTTTATTAAGCAACTGTAAGGAAGGCACTCAGAAATGTGAGCGCATCAGCACAGTGAGCGTGCACACGGGGCAACAAGCGCACGTTAACACAGGCACACACAAGAGGGCCAATCATATAATTGAAATAAAATGAACATATGCCTAGACAACTATGTGGAAATACTTCCACACAGTAGACTTTCCTTCATTTTCGGTGGTTTTAAAATCTCCTGAGGCCAACTTCTTTTTAACATCTTCCATCGTTGCGCTCTGAGCGCTCAGTGCGCTGCGGCGTGCAGTCGGCCCGATATGCACGTGTTTCTGTTAGGTTAATATTTTAAATTTATTTTAATCACAAAAACGAACATTTGCATCAAGTGAAACGGGCCCATTACATAATAAGGAGGATGCAAAAGTCGGACAACGAACGGTCTTTACCCTGCCAGCTCCCGAGTACAAAGTCCGCGTAATGTCCGAATGAGCCCAAGGTTCGAGAACTCGCCTGAGAGCGTGTGGGCGTGTTGATGACGTTTCTATCATGCGGCTGGTGCATAACCGGAAGAAAACACCGAGGGTGGAGAAGAAGACGATGGGTGATTTACACAAAGACGCCAACTGGAGAGACTAGCAGATTCTAGGGCTGCCACCTCTTAGTCGATTAGTCGACTAATCGGTCGTTTTGGTTATAGTCGACTAAGATTTCTTTAGTCAATTAGTCATATTTTATGCTTATTCATGCTTAATAACTTATTTCCAAGAAACTTATGAGCACATTTATGGTAAACACAAGATTTAAAGTTGTGCTTTTGCAGGATTAATTGTGGAGAAACTCAGTTTTACAGATGGTTAATTAACTACATTTATATTGTGCTTTTTCTAGTCTTAACCACCTCTCAAAGCTCACAGCTCTGTCAATTAAATCAACTAATCGATTAGTCGACAAAATCCTATAAGTGTTAGTCGACTAAGGAGTTCTTTAGTCGAGGACAGCTCTACCAGATTCCAGACCAGGAACTTGGGTCAGTAAGGCCCATTGACGAAATCACCAGACAGATTCAAGGAACGGCAAGAGATTCTGTTGTTTATGGCCAAATTATCGGTAACACTTTATTTGAAGGTATGGGCTGTAATTATGACACTGTCATAACTATGGCGTGACACTGTTACGAACGTGTCTTAAACATTATAAACAAGTCCTAAACATTTAGGACTTCTGTCATTAAGGGTCTTGTTGTTTGGGTTGCCTTGAAAATGACAAGTTGACATTTTTACTACTTTACTTGAAGGTATCGACATAATCCTGACATGACACTGTCATAACTATGAAATGACACTCATGAACGTGTCATAAATGTTATAAACAAGTCATAAATGTTTATGACTTCTGTCATTAAGTGCCATTCGGTTTTTGTCATGACAAGTTGACATTGTTTGAGTTGTCTTGGTCATGACAAGTTAACATAAAATTAGTATGGGATGTTTTTGTCTTTGTAATGACAACTTGACATTAACCAGGATGACATTACCAGGAGATGTCTTTGTCATGACAACTTGACATTAACCAGGATGACATTACCAGGAGATGTCTTTGTCATGACAACTTGACATTTCTTTGGAGTGCCCTTATTAAGACAACTTGACATTAAACAGGATGACAGTATGTCAAGTTGTCATGACAAAGACATCCTCTGGTGATGTCATCCTGGTTAATGTCAAGTCGTCATGACAAAGACATCCCAAATTAATTTAATGTCAACTTGTCATGACCAAGACAACTTCTGGTAATGTCACTTTGATTAATGTCAACTTGTCATGACCAAGACAACCCAAACTATGTCAACTTGTCATGACAAAAACCGAATGACAGAAGTCATGAACATGTTTGACTTGTTTATAACATTTATGACACGTTCATGACAGTGTCATGTCATAGTTATGACAGTGTCATGTCACGATTATATCGATACCTTCAAGTAAAGCGTTACCAAATTATCCCTCGTCAACGACAAGGGTCGAAGGAAAACTCCGGGCCGTGTGGGGACCGGGTTTGTGGGACATTGTCCGGCGTTCATGTGAGAAAACGCTTTTTTGAGGGACAGAGTTTTAGTCCTGGAGTGGTGCTGTTCGGACCGGATCCGATCCCAAGTGGACAGCTCTAAGTACGTCTGTTCCTGGCATTAGACATAAACGTATGGCAGTTACTTACTTAAATATTATAACACCAATATGGATTTGATCACAACTAAAATCCACTCATTCCTGCACGCAGTATCCGACTGTCTAGGTCAGGGGTGTCAAACTCATTTTCATTAGGGGCCACACTGGAAAAAGAGAATCCCACCAAGGGCCACACATGTAGAGTTTATCGATGTGCTTTTGTTACTGCATGTCACTTTCCAAAACATTTTGGTAGCTTTTTTCCTCATTTTTTGACGCTTTTGTGGCTTTCTCAGACATTTGTCACCTTTTTGTAATTTGTTGCTTTTTCCGATATTTTTATACGCTTTTTGTGGGATTTTTGTTGACATGAAGCCCTACAAAAGTCATCAAAAAAGTTCCTTAGACATCATAGAATTTAGCAAATCAAGCAAAACAATGATATGTTTTTTTAACAGCCTGAATATGAAAACTCTTTCTCTGCTTCTGGGGGAATTTCTGAGTCTCAGAGTCGGCAAATCTGACATATTCTGCTTTGAATGTCACATAATTGCAGTTTAAAAAAACACTTTCCTGTTTTTTGGTTTGGCACACAACTAGGTGGGCCAAAATGTATTAACTGATATACGGGCTTGATCTAAATCTGCAAGGGGCCAGATTTGGCCCCCGGGCCCTGAGTTTGACACATGTGACGTAGTCCATCTCCTGACTAGCCTCTGCTTAGACAGAGAAGCTGTATAGGAGCTGAATATAAAATAAATTCTCCCTACTCTTTCTTACCCTTTTCTTTCCTCCCATCTCCTCACATCTCTCCTTGACCCCCTCTACCACTCCTCTTCTCCTCTTTCTGTCACAGGCAGATGCCCTCCGTGTGTCGTACAAGGACCTGACAAGCAGCAAGAGTCCATCTGTGCAAATTTATACTAAAAAGAAGCGAGATTGTGCCGCCCCATTTCCTCCTGATTAAACTTTCAGCGCACGTCTCCGTGATATTCCTCTGGGGCTTCTCTCGCTGCTCAACGAGACCTTGAAAAACAAGACAAGGAGAGAGGAAAACTTTCCAGCTAATGTGTGCACATGTTTAGTTTTTGTGGAAGCAGAACGGGGGCGGGTACTGAACCTAAAGAAAGTAACTGAGACTGACAGTCAAATAGGATGACTGAACATATGGGGTGGATCCGACACTTACGTGTGGAATAAAAGCGGGGTAAGAAGTAAAAGGACTGTTCAATGGAAAGCCTTGAATTCACAACACACTGTGCCTTAAAAGCCACTTGACTTAACGTGCACAAAAATGTCATTAGTTTTGGAGGTATTTGGTCAAAACACAAATTGGACAAATTGACATTCTGACCCGTTGATAGCATTCGATGAAACAATCGCCACAGTTTTTACACTTCATCTGTACCTAATTTGTGCCAATACTAAATGGTAATCCGTCCAATAATTCTATGCTGAAAGGCTGATGATCAAATAAAATAAAATATTATTTAAAGTGGGGGTTTTTTGTTTGTTTTTTTAAAAGCTGACACTAAACTGGATTGTTGGCTTCAATTTCAATGAGGAAGCAGCTCAAGAATGAAGTAGTATGCATGAGTATGAATGAGTTGGAAAAGTGGGAAATGGGTGTGTCAAATTAGAAAATCTCAATCAGCTGTGTTCAATATATTTTTTTTTAAGTATGAATGGTATGAACAATCACCTTATCGTGGTGGAGAGGTTTGTGTGTCTCTGTGAACCTGAGGGCTGTGTTGTCTGGAGCTTTGTGCTCCTGGTAGGGTCTCCCAAGGCAAAGTGGTCTCAGGTGAGGGGCCAGACAAAGAATGGTTCAAAAACCCCAATGAAGAAGCAAGGTAGAGATGGAGTGACCCTGCCCGGAGGAAGCCCGGGGCCCCGCCTGGAGCCAGGCCCAGACGGCGGGCTCGTCGGGCGAGCGCCTGGTGGCGGGTTTTGCCACGGAGCCGGCCGGGCACAGCCCGAACAAGCTACGTGGCTCCCATCTCTCCAGCCCATGGGCCCACCACCTGTGGGAGGAACCGTTGGGGTCGGGTGCGATGCCACATGGGTGGCAGTGAAGGTCAGGGGCCTCGACGGACCAGACCCGGGCGGCAGACGCTGGCTCTGGGGACGTGGAACGCCACCTCTCTGGGGGGGAAGGAGCCGAACTGGTGCGGGAGGTGGAGCGCTACCGGTTAGATCTGGTGGGGCTTACCTCTACGCACAGTCTCGGGTTCTGGAACCATACTCCTGGATAGGGGTTGGACTCTTTTCTTCTCCGGAGTTGCCCAGGGTGTGAGGCGCCGGGCGGGTGTGGGGATACTCACAAGCCCCCGCTGAGCGCCGCTGTGTTGGAGTTTACCCCGTGGACGAGAGGGTCGCCTCCCCACGCCTGCGGGTTGTGGGGGGGAAACTCTGACTGTTGTTTGTGCATATGCACCAAACAGGAGTTCGGAGTATTCGGCCTTCTTGAGACCTTGACTGGAGTCCTGCATGGGGCTCCAGTGGGGACTCCATTGTTCTGCTGGGGACTTCAACGCACACGTGGGCAATGATGGAGACACCTGGAGAGGCGTGATTGGGAGGAACGGCCTCCCTGATCTAAACCAGAGTGGTTGTTTGTTGTTGGACTTCTGTGCTAGTCATGGATTGTCTATTACGAACACCATGTTCGAACATAGGGATGCTCATAAGTGTACCTGGTACCAGAGCACCCTAGGCCGAAGGTCAATGATCGATTTCATAATCGTTTCATCTGATCTGAGGCCGTATGTTTTGGACACTCGGGTGAAGAGAGGGGCAGAGCTGTCAACCGATCACCATCTGGTGGTGAGTTGGGTCAGGGGTGGGGAAGACTCTGGACAGACCTGGTAAGCCCAAACATGTAGTGCGGGTAAATTGGGAACGTCTGGAGGAGGCCCTGTCCGACAGACTTTCAACTCACACCTCCGGGCGGAGCTTTTCGCATCCCTGTGGAGGCTGGGGCATTGAACCCGAGTGGACAATGTTCAAAGTTTCCATTGCTGAAGCTGCGGCGAGGAGCTGTGGTCTTAGGGTCTTAGGTGCCTCAAGGGGCGGTAACCCACGAACACCGTGGTGGACACCGGTGGTCAGGGAAGCCGTCCGACTGAAGAAGGAGTCTTTCCGGGATATGTTATCCCGGAGGACTCGGAGGCAGTTGCAGGGCACCGAAGGGCCGAAGGGCTGCAGCCTCTGCCGTGAAAGAGGCAAAGCAGCGGGTGGGGAGAAGTTTGGAGAAGATATGGAGAAGGACTTTCGGTCGGCACCAAAGTGCTTCTGGAAAACTGTTCGCCACCTCAGGAGGGGGGCGGGGAACCATCCAAGCTGTGTACAGTAAGGATGGGACACTGTTGACCTCAACTGAGGAGGTAATAGGGCGGTGGAAGGAGCACTTTGAGGAACTCCTGAATCCGACTAATACGCCCTCTATGTTAGAGGCAGAGCTGGAGGATAACGGGGATTGTCGTTGATTTCCCAGGCGGAAGTCACTGATGTAGTCAAACAACTACACAGTGGCAAAGCCCCGGGATTGATGAGATCCGTCCAGAAATGCTCAAGGCTCTGGGTGTGGAGGGGCTGTCCTGGTTGACACGCCTCTTCAACATTGCGTGGAAGTCTGGGACGGTGCCAAAGGAGTGGCAGACTGGGGTGGTGGTTCCCCTTTTTAAAAGGGGGACCAGAGGGTGTGTGCCAATTATAGGGGTATCACACTTCTCAGCCTCCCTGGTAAAGTCTACTCCAAGGTGCTGGAAAGGAGGGTTCGGCCGATAGTCGAACCTCGGGTTGAGGAGGAACAATGCGGATTCCGTCCTGGTCGTGGAACAACGGACCAGCTCTTCACTCTCGCAAGGATCCTGGAGGGAGCCTGGGAGTATGCCCAACCGGTCTACATGTGTTTTGTGGATTTGGAGAAGGCGTATGACCGGGTCCCCCGGGAGATACTGTGGGAGGTGCTGCGGGAGTATGGGGTGAGGGGGTCTCTACTCAGGGCCATCCAATCTCTGTATGACCAAAGTGAGAGCTGTGTCCGGGTTCTCGGTAGTAAGTCGGACTCGTTTCAGGTGAGGGTTGGCCTCCGCCAGGGCTGCGCTTTTGTCACCAATCCTGTTTGTAATATTTATGGACAGGATATCGAGGCGTAGTCGGGGTGGGGAGGGGTTGCAGTTTGGTGGGCTGGGGATCTCATCGCTGCTCTTTGCAGATGATGTGGTCCTGATGGCATCATCGGCCTGCGACCTTCAGCACTCACTGGATCGGTTCGCAACCGAGTGTGAAGCGGTTGGGATGAGGATCAGCACCTCTAAATCGGAGGCCATGGTTCTCAGCAGGAAACCGATGGAATGCCTTCTCCAGGTAGGGAATGAGTCCTTACCCCAAGTGAAGGAGTTCAAGTACCTTGGGGTTTTGTTCATGAGTGAGGGACAATGGAGCGGGAGATTGGTCGGAGAATCGGCGCAGCGGGTGCGGTATTGCATTCAATCTATTGCACCGTTGTGGACGAAAAAGAGAGCTGAGCCAGAAGGCAAAGCTCTCGATCTACCGGTCAGTTTTTGTTCCTACCCTCACCTATGGTCATGAAGGCTGGGTCATGACCGAAAGAACGAGATCCAGGGTACAAGCGGCGAAATGGGTTTCCTCAGGAGGGTGGCTGGCGTCTCCCTTAGAGATAGGGTGAGAAGCTCAGTCATCCGTGAGGAGATCGGAATAGAGCCGCTGCTCCTTTGCGTCGAAAGGAGCCAGTTGAGGTGGTTCGGGCATCTGGTAAGGATGCCCCCTGGGCGCCTCCCTACGGAGGTGTTCCAGGCACGTCCAGCTGGGAGGAGGCCTCGGGGAAGACCCAGGACTAGGTGGAGGGATTATATCTCCAACCTGGCCTGGGAACGCCGATCCCCAGTCGGAGCTGGTTAATGTGGCTCGGGAAAGGGAAGTTTGGGGTCCCCTGCTGGAGCTGCTCCCCCCGCGACCCGACACCGGATAAGCGGACGAAGATGGATGGATGGATGGATGGTATGAACAAGAACACCAAAGTCTCATCTTCCTTAACAAGTCTAGGAGTACGCTAGCAGCTATGTGAGGCTGTGGCGAACCCTGCCTAACGGTTTTCAAGGTGCCAGTGGAGCTGATGCAGCCTGACATGGCTACAAAAACTAGTCAAACAGTCTTGGTTAATAATAACCAGAGGAGCAGAAATGAAGCTACGCAGGGCAGATAGTAATGCCATAAAATGCCTGTGAGGGGGCAAACAGGAGACATTTGAAGCTGTGGTGGAGAGGAGGTCACTGACCAAACGGTTATCTATCATGGATGACCCCAACCACCCTTTTCCACCCCCCACACTGGTCCGCTACAGGAAATCATTCCTACCACAGGCAATACAACTTTTTAATACCTCATCACTGGGTGCTAGATAAGACTCTTAGACATCACATTTCCACTAAGTGCAACTTGCACAATAGGTTTATCTACAGCTTTATCATTACTAGTTAACCAGTTGTACATTTTGTATTCCCAACTTGTATATATTTTAAATATTTGTTCCAATCCAATCCAATTTTATTTATAGAGCCCATTTCACAATTAAATATTTGTTCTTTTATTCTATCCTAATATTATATCATGTATATTGTATGTATGTATATTCTATCCTATTATTTCATGTATATTGTGTCCTAGTATTTTATGTATATTCTGTGCTGTGTGTCTGATATTTTGCTAATGTAACACTGTAATTTCCCATTTTGGGGATCAATACACATCTATCTATCTATCTATCTATCTATCTATCTATCTATCTATCTTAAGTACCAAATGAGAGCTACAACTAGTCTTCTCATTTGTTTTGTTGGTCAGTACAACATCAAAATCAATGTGGACACTGTCACACAAGGGACACAGTAGTAGATTTATAGACCCAATCCCAGTGTCGGGGTAGAAACCTCCTGAGTCCCGTACATACAATTTAACAGCGCTGAGCAAATGGGGACGAGGAACAACTGGATATTCTCTCCATCTAAAATGCATGTTTGATGCTTTCATAGGTCAACACTTTGACTAACGTTAGCTTGGAGAGCTACTTTACCTGTTGGGCCAGACCAAAGAAAACGACACCACCCAGGTTCAGTGTCTTGCCCAAGGACACTTCGACATGGGACTGCAGGGCCAGGGATCGAACTGCCAACCTTCCAATTTGCAGGCGACTGAGCCCCATAATCATAAGCATACACACAACGTGCTCTTGTAAGAACTGCTTCCTATAAAAACTCCACAAGGTAACTTTAAATGTGACAGATGCAATACAAATAGCATCCCAGTTCTATCTTAGCCAGCTCATTAATAGCCAACTCCAACACGCCAGCCCCAGTGAGGCATCGAAGCTGTGGTGAAAATAAGACAGCACCAAACAGTCATCTGTTTCTCCGCTGCACAGTTTTGCATTCCTCTACTCTACTAATCACCAGCATCAGAAAACTGAGGCTCCACGCAGCCACAAACTCATTCCACTCTGGGCACTTTTCCGCTCTATTAATATTCAAGACACAGCGCGAGACTGATAGGACACTGGAGGAACGACACCACGACCCACACAGGCTGTGCTTTCTCCAGCCAACGTGCTGTCATTAACTGACAAGGCCCCAAAATGTCTCATAAATGACCCAGGAAATAAACAGAAATGTATCTTTAAGGCATAACACATACTTAGCGGCAAGAGAAAGACGCGAGGAGAGCTGAGAAGACAGGGATGTTAACGTCGGCACCTGGCAGCATGAAGCCTCATTAAATTTAATGCAGCATTTTAGTGCTCTGTTTAACCGACGACAAAAGGCCACATGTCAGTCAGTGTTTGCACAAGGATTCACAAAAGATAGACTGAGAGTGTCAGTTAACAAATGTGTGGGTGCATTTGCATAAGACATCAAGAGAGACACATGCAAGTTGCCTAATCAGCCTGAAACGAGACATTAGCGTTAGGGATGCAGCGATTGTGAAATTCTGGGCTGATAGCGACGTTTAGAGGGGCTGTACTCGATAGTCAGAACATTAATATAACAGCAAACACATATTGGCTTTGTGAAGATAGATGGTGGAGTAATGGCATCCTGAGCAGAGTCGCTGCTCTTGGTTTTGGTAGTGCCCTGTGCGTCGGTAGAAGACGCCGAGGGCCATGGCAAAGCGGTGAATCAACGCTGTAGGTATTGTCACGTCGCAATCAGCCGGTTAGTTCCTATTGGCCGCCGGGCTGGGGTGGGGGGGGCGGCGCACCTTGCGTCACGGGGTCCGCAAAAGCGGAAGTGAAGCGGACTGTAGAGATGCTGCTGTGGAACAGTCGTTAGAGGCGAAGGTTAACAGGTTAGAGCGTGCACGCTTTTCGCACGATTCCGATGCCGAAACCGGTACTTTTAAAGCGATTCCTAAACCGATTCTTGTTTAATAATAGTAATATGTTTAATAGCGATCATGTGCAGTTAATGGTTAATATGCTTTTACGTCCGTTTAGGTGAGCCCTGAGGGAAAATATGGCTTTTTAACCCTTGTGTTGTCTTCCCGTCGACGTGAACTTGTTGGCCATTTTGGGTCCAAATTGAAAATGAACTTTTTTTTGTCAATTAAACAAATTTATATGAAATTATACCTCGTTTTTTTTCTTTAAAAAAAGGTATACATTATGAATTATTATGACTAATAGTTAAGATCAGAGAATGTTGAGCGGATCACAGACTGCTATATGTCAAAGTTTAGTATGGATGCTGTTTTGAAGCCATTTAAACATTTTAAACATCCAAAACTCAATGGAAGTAATCATTCATTTTACCTGCGAAGGATATTGTATGGGTTCCACACCATACAACGTGCATCCATGTTATTTTTGGGCCATTTGGCTGAAAGAAACCAACATTTCACATGTAAACAACTTTAAAAATGGGTCAAAATTGACCCAAGGAGAGCACAAGGGTTAAAAAGTAGCTCTAGATTTACGGTAGCTAGCTAACAGTAGACTACAGAGAAAGGGGGATATTCCTACGTTCGTTTCGGAGCGACAGAGGGAAAATATTTCAGTCGACACATCAAGTGGAACCGAAATGAGGGACCGAAATTTGCATTCTAATCCGGTCTGATTCCTTCCAGTTGCGTAGGAACCGGCTCCACTATGGGACCGGGTTTCGGTACCCAACCCTATAGGCCACTTGCGTACCCTACGGCAAATGCTCTGCATAGAACCTACGCACTACGATAAATTGGTCCATCAGTTTTTTTTTCCTCCCTGGTGACCTTGATGGAGGGATTTGCAGATTATGAAGAGCCCCTCTGAAACGCTGGCTGCCTTACCTCATTTCCATGCTGCTGTGGTCTGCGGTTAATCTGCCCGACAGCAGATTATGTTTGCTGTTCTGTCAGATAGGGCGGGATTGGTGCTGCTGCTGCTGCTGCTGCTGCTGCTGCGGCTTTAGGGCTCTGAGCAGCTGTTGTAGGACATTACGCAGAACGAGGTTGGTCTCTCCAATCGGCATGCTTTCTTTGATTCTGAGCTTCTAGGTGCTTTCATTTTTCTGCCCACTCCATCTTGTCTCTGTAGTTATTCGCTCTTTCACCATCCGTCATGGACTAAAGAAATCTAAGTTGACTGAGACCAAAACAAACGATTAGTCGACTAATCGACTAAGAGGGAGCAGCCCTAGTTGTCTGGCTAAAAAGATATACAAAACACTGTCCTTGGCTTTGTTTTGGATGCATTCAGATGCATCTAAAACCTATGTACTGAGGTCACAATACCACCTAAGGCAAAAAAAAAAAAATAATAACCAGCTGGCTGCCAGGATGTTGTCGGAGTGGGCTTTCATTTTCAGAAGTACACCGCCCAGGTAATATCGCTGTCAACCATGAATGATCACCTTAAACTTTCTGGTGAAAAGGAAGGCGAAGAATAAGAGTTCTGCAGAGTAACACAAGGGATTTCTTTTTTTCTATTCCTACCTTTTACAAATGAATTGTCTTGCCTGCTGACTGACACCTTCGGCGCTTGGCTTGAATCAAGCCCTGAGGTCACAGGTGGTGACTGTGGTTTTCGTCTTGAAACTAAATTCTATATTTGTCACGAGGTTGTTCTGCTGTGAAACCACAAAACATATGACTTTTATCCCAAATTTTTCGATATCAGTCTTTTGCGAACGCCTGCGTGTTACACCACCCCGGGGACTTCTGGGGGTTTCAATTTTGCAGAAGACTTTTTAATGCCCCGAATGTGGGCTCGAGCAGGCATTCAATTTCTGCCTGAACTCGATTTTAGGTCATAGATAAAGAGGAGCTCTGCCTAAAAGGCCCGGTTCTCAAAATGTCTTTTTTTCACTGCATTCATGCTTTACAGCGGGGCTGCACGATATGAGGAAAATGTCAAATTGCGATTATTTTGACTGATGTTGCGATTGCGATATGATTCACAATATTGGAGGGAATGATAAATCTTTTGGATCATCATTCTCATTTTCATTGAAACACAAATAAAAATGTACTATAATCTATGTAGGGTGATTTTTGCAAACATCTGTACCAAACAAAGATATTTTCTGTAGTCTGTAGGATGGGACTTGTAGACTCGTGACGTCTCTGCAGCCTCACAATACTTCATTCAAAAGGGTTAGACAAATATTTTGCCTTTAACAAATATTGCGCGCCCTCTGCGATTTGGATATTGCACTAGTCCATATTGCAAATTCCCACAAAATTGCGATTAATTGTGCAGCCCTATTATACAGGCAGAAAAAGAAAAGACAAGGGAACAAGTATGTTCTTGAAATTTAAAAAATAGGTACCCAATCTTTCTACCAATGTCCACTGAGAACTTTGACAAAATCGATCTCTGTCCACACAAGCGTTTAGGCTCCGTTTAAAAAATGATCTCCGTCAGACTACGCACATCACGACCATTCGCACAAACTGGGCACGTGTGTGATGGCGTAAACAGGAAGCAGATTGTCTGACGTTACTCTGCGGTTGCAAATCATGGATGTGCAATTTGAAAATACAGAAAATGCTTTGGAGAAAGAACAACATCGGTGAAAAGTAAGAGCAGGGATTCATCAGCTTGAAGCAACAGTTACTGAAAGGTCTGTAAGCTACCTAACCAGAGCCTGACCGACATATCGGCGAGCCGATATTAGGCATTTTCCAAACTATCGGTATCGGCATTTATTATGGCCGATAAATTAATATTTAAAAGATAAAATAAAACGAAAACCCCCTTCAATCATGTTCTGAGTGTTGGCATTGCGTAGTCTGTCCATCAGAGGGCGCTCTACAACCTCCCTGTTGGCTACACTCGTGTTTAAGTTTGTATTTTTCTGCATTTTATTTATCATTTATCAACTTTAATATATTTTGATGTTCTGTTGTGACAATAAAACAAACAAGTTTATTTTTTAAATGCATTATATTATTTTAGAGGGGACTCATAAATAAGTACAAAGAACTTATGTTAGGGAAATCTGTTTGTTTGGTAATGCGTTTCTGGATTTAAAAAAAATATATATATATATATATATATATATATATATATATATCATCAGTCATTTTTCTATGGGAAAAAAGGTCCAACTTCTCTGATGTCAGCTTGTTAAATGTGAACATGTTCTAGTTTCTTCTCTCCTGTGACAGGAAACTGAATATCTTTGAGTTGTGGACAAAAGAAGACATTTGAGGACGTGATCTTGGGCTTTTTTGGGAAAACACTGATAGTCATTTTTCACTATTTTCTGACATTTCATTCTGATTGCCACTTTTTTTTTGACAGTTTTGTGACTTTTTCCACCATTTTTGAGACACCATTTTTACAGCGTTTTGCCAGATTTTTATCGTAATGTTTGCAACATTTGTGTCATTTTTTTCAACCATTTTGTAGCTTTTTTTTTCAACATTTTTGTCGATCTTTTCAATGTGTCAGTTGCCTTTCTTTGTCAAATCAGACCACCTTTGGTCAATACTTCCCTTTTCTGTTTCCTTTTGCTGAGAGTCGACAGAAGCTTGGCGTGAGAAGAGAAAGCTTTTCTGTTCTTTCTTCCTTCCCCCCCTTCTTGTGGGTCAGATCACAGGCTGAGCCACCACTCAACCCCCCCAGAGACACAATTACCTGTCTGTCCTATTCTCCTCCTCTTCCTCTCCTCAACCACTTCACAGAGAAGTCAATTTGCCCCGGCCGTCCTGGCTCATCACACAGAAACGTAAGCTACCAATCCTCGCTTTCTAAAAATAGTCCACACCAGGTTACAGATCCAACAAGGCAAAGTTGTTTGCTGTCATGAGACATTTGGGAAATGCTGCCCAGCGGTGAGATGCATCGTTGACCTCTCTCTGGTACCGTCTCAGTGTTTCTGGAAAAGCCAGTCCAGCAGGAAGCAGCCAAAGGGAAATCGTTTGTTTTCAGATAAATACCATCCTGCAGGTGTAATCACTGAACCAGTGGAAAGAGAGAAAAACTAAAAAAACTAAACAGCTTAATGTTACTCGAAGGGCAGAGGAACAAAATGGAGGGGGAAAAAAAACAAACAACCTTTTGACACCATTAAGAAAAGAAACAAGCCACCGGCAGGGACTACATTGCTGAACCCAATCTGTTGGTTTGTTTTTAGCCCACAGAGGAATATTCAGCCATAGAGACTGGAGATCTATTCCAGATCCAGCCCCGCTGCTATCTGCCGCCGACGCCGAGGCTCTCCGGGCGGAGGTCTCGGCGCCGAGACCTCCGCAGCGTCTCATCTCCCAACAGGAGTCATTATCCACGGCTCTGCTGTGGCCGCAGATACCAGGCAGAGGCCCGGACAAAGGCCACGACAGATTGGCTCGCGGCGGAGAGCTATGTTTTACTCTCAGATGCGTGACACAGACGCAGGAAAAAAACAACTTTCATGTTGTGTGAACAGTTTCACCCCCTCGCAGGAGGTTTATTCTGCAGAAAAAACAGTGAGTCAGTGTTGATCCCAACTACCATCCGGGCAATCCACAAGCAAGTCCAGCATACCTCCACCAGTCTAGGCACGAGCCAGCGGGAGACTCGGACGAGTACGATAAACTTCAGCAGAAGCATTACGGCTTCACCGTATTGGAATTAGAGCTTTAAATGTGTATTCTTTTGAAATTTCTGGGTTAAAAAAAAACAAAACACAAAAAAACACTTTTTCTCCATTGAACATCATTTATTTTATTTTTTAAAACACACTGCACACTGGCAGGGAGAGGGATTTCTACACTGCACTGTCTGTCTTCCAGGCAGCGCTGCGACCGGTGACTTCAAGGCACCTAACCCTAACCCTATTATATTTATTTTTATATTTTTTGTTTTTTTAAATAATCTTCTGGGAGAGACACCGGAGTTGTTGTGGAGTTGACCTTTTATTCAAAGTTTTTAATTCCCGCTGTCCTGCCTTTCCAGTGGTTCTTTTAACCTCCTTTTAATATCCAGCCCCCGTCATTTTATATGGTATTATACCTGGTTTTTTAAGGAGTTCTTTAAAGTGTTTTTATTCACACCAGTGGTCCCCTTGTGCCCGTGCCCCTCGCAGCCTAATCAGTCCTTCCAGGAAAATGCTGAATTTTGTTTGTGATTGTTGCGGGGCAAACATCCTTGATTATGCGGCACGTTTTCTTAAAAAATGCGATGGAATATGCGGGATATTTATGTAATTTTATGCAATGAAATTGTGGGAACTTGGTTTTGATGGAAAAGAGAAAATAAAAGTGATTCCCCCCCCCCCCCCCCCCCCAACACCCTGCTTTTAGATTATGTTCACGTCGCGCAATTACGTCACTTCATAACGTTCCCATGGCAACTGGGGAAAATGGCTGCTCTTGTGTGAAGTGAACGCAACATTTTTGTGCTAAGATATATTATGGGACTTTTTTTGCAACGAAAATGCGATTATGGGATTATGAAATCGTGCAAGCCCCGCATATTTTGCGTGGAAATTGGGAATTTATGCGGCAAAAGTGCGACTTATTTGAAAAAATGCGGACTTCCCCGCAATAATTGCGGACTTTGGCTGATTTTGCATTGAATTATGCGATGCTGGGAAGGAGACGCTGGGGGCTTAAAACACACACGTGTACGCGGGGGGGGGGATGACGACTCCGAGCGACAGGCCACATTACCACTTTACACCATGCCGTTCAAGTTCAAATTAGTTCCATAACGGCAGACATCGGGTGACGGATGTGTAAGGGGGGCTTCGGTGGTAATATTCAGCTGTGTTACAGCTGCCGTGATCGCCCAAAGTCATCTGAGCAAAGTGCTGTTCAAATAAGCTCCTTATTATCCCGTCTGAAAGGTAGAGGAAGCAGGGAACAGGCTCTACGGTGACCATCACGTGTAAATCGGCGGCTCAGAGAGCAGCTTCTGCCTCCACCGTCCCTGAATCTGATGCCGAACGGCCGCCACCGGGGTCAAGGTACAGCGATAGGACCGGCCTAATGGGCTGCGGCATCCTTGAACACGGTGAGTAATTCCTCCCGGGACGGGTTTTGTAACGCTGTCGACCTCTGGCCTTGTAGAGAAGTCAAGAGAGACATGGAACAATGTCTCCATTGAGAGATAATTACAAGCAAAATGTTTCCATCCACCTACTCATATAGGGCCGATACAAATTATATAGAAAAAAAAGGTCAAGTTTCTCTGACTGCAGCGCGTTAAATGTGAATATTGTTCTAGTGTCTTCTCTCCTCTGGGACAGTAAACTGAAGATCTTTGAGTTGTGGACAAAAGAAGACGTTTGAGGACGTCATCTTGGGCTTTTTGGGAAACACTGATCCACATTTTTCAACGTTTTCTGACATTTTAGAGACCCAGCAACTAATCTATTAATGAAGAAAATAAATCGACAGATTAAATCAACAATGAAAATAATCGTTAGTTGCAGCCCTAGTGGGTTGCATGTCACGAGTACCGGTAATAGCGCTTCAACACAGCACAGCTCCGAGCCTCGTCTCATCGCGCTGCTGCTGGGTTTGGCTGCATTCAGCATGGGAGGCCCGGCGCCACCGAAGGGGAGGGGCAGAGGGACAGATGTGGCTTACATAATGATCCGCAAATCAGTTATCCCATTGGCCCTAATCCTACCAGCATCCCTCCTACATCTCCCCCCATGGCTGCCTCGTCCCGGTTTGCCAAGCTTTTTTTTTTTTTTTTTTTTTTTTTTTTTTTACCGGCGGCACGCTGCTGCTCTCCACGGCTGGTTAGGAAGAGCCAATCACAGCTCAGCCGGGAGAGCTTTTACAGCTCCACAGGAAGGCAATTATCGACATTTGTCAGTGAGGGGACAATCAGGCCACAGGATGGTGGCGCGGGGCTCAACTGACACAAGTCCAATATGAGAGTGTATAACGTGAAACTAAAGTGGGCAGAGGCAACGCTCCGAGAACTGTCAGAGAGACGGTGATTCAGTGGCTGCTTCACAATGGAATATTAATTTACTAGTGTTTCCATTACATTGATTCATTTGTGGCGGGGTGTGTGTGTGTGTGTTCTTGTTTAACTACATTTGTGGGGTCCAAAAACCGGGAATACAGTATACTTGTGGGATCCGGACAGCTTTGTGAGGCCAAAATGCTGGACCCCACAAGGTTAAAGGGCTGTTTGAGGGTTACGACTTGGTTTTAGGATGAGGGATAGATTTAGGTTATGGTTAGGGTGAGGGTAAGGGTTAAGGTTAGGCATTTAGTTGTGATGGTTAAGGTTAGGGTAAGGGTTAGGGTTAGGCATTTAGTGGTGATGGTTAAGGTTAGGGTAAGGGTTAAGGTTAGGCATTTAGTGGTGAAGGTTAAGGTCAGGGTAAGGGTTAAGGTTAGGTATTTAGTTGTGATGGTTAAGGTTAGGGTAAGGATTAAGGTTAGGCATTTAGTTGTGATGGTTAAGGTTAGGGTAAGGGTTAGGGTTAGGCATTTAGTTGTGATGGTTAAGGTTAGGGTAAGGGTTAAGGTTAGGCATTTAGTTGTGATGGTTAAGGTTAGGGTAAGGGTTAAGGTTAGGCATTTAGTTGTGATGGTTAAGGTTAGGGTAAGGGTTAAGGTTAGGCATTTAGTTGTGATGGTTAAGGTTAGGGTAAGGGGCTAGGGAATGCATTATGTCAATGACGGGTCCCCACAAAGATAGTGCCACGCACTGTGTGTGTGTGTGTGTGTGTGTGTGTTTGCGCGCACTCTGACTGAGCGCCGTCAGCTGTCTGGCTCTCCTCTACATCTATGACGGTGGCTTTCACGATTTCACTTGGAACTCCCGACCTCGCAAGTAAGTTTCTGTCTGCCGTTGTTTATCACGTACGTAGAGCCTAGTCCGAATCGACGACAATCCATTTACAAGATAAACGCCGGAACATCCCTCGCTGCCGGATGTCCCTTTGCCGTGCAAAACTCTGTTGGTTCCGGACAACATCAACAAACTTCAAGCTAGCAAAGCTACACATGACGATACACAGGTAAGAGCACATATGGTTTAACCATGTATCCAGCTAATTTAAATAGCTCACGTTACTGTATTGTTTCAACAGTTAACTATATTTAATAATGGATGTGGCGTTTTTCCTTTTGCGAGGTGCAAATGTTCCACCAAAACAAGTTCCTTCCCGAGACTGTTTTGACGAGTCCCATGTTGCTGCGTCCGGAGCTAAGCCCCGCCCAAGACGACTGCGACTGGTTTTAAGAAATGCTAACAACCCAGAGCGATTTTTTTTTTTTATCCTCCTATCCCAGAATGCATCTGTGTTGTAGCCAGACCTTACTCCACAGAGCTGTGGAGGTCTGGCAAGCGAGACTACATAGAGTCCAGCGTTAGCTGACGTTAGCGCTTGTTTCAGTGGACCTAAACGCAACGTCAGTTAAGTTAACTTTAACCAGACCGGTTCTAGGTGAAGAAAAAAAACAGCAAAGAAAACTTACTTAACGTGTTTGCGGTGCGGGAGATCTGGGTGAATTCGTGGACGATATTACCGTATGTACTGTAGCGGTGTGGTGATGGCCAGGCTTCAGGGTTCATCCCTCAGACCCCTCATTGAAAAACACAATATAAAAATAAAAATCTGTGGGAAACACGGTTTACCAGCTTGGTTTCAGCACGCTGCCTCACATCCACGCTGGGTACAGACCTGAGCAACAGTTCACCTGAGACTCAAAGAGACCAACAATAGAAAATGACTCATGGCTCAGAAATGACTCATCACAACCTAAAAAGAAGCTGCGGCTCCCTTTCAAAGTCCGTTCAAATGCTCACTAATACAGTACTAATGATACCTTATAGGCCTGCACAATATGAGGAAAATATCTAATAATATTGGAAGGAATGATCTTTTTTTTTGTCATTATGAATGAGAAGTATTAAAATGGTTGTGAGTATCCGTAACAAACAAAAGATTTCTTCTTTAGTCTGACGGTTTGCAGGCCTCGACCTCTCTGCAGCACCAATATACTTCATTAATGAATGGTATTTTGAAATATTTTCCTTAGTGATAGACCGATTTTATCGCCCGGCCGATATACAGTCTAAATGTACAGTACAGGCCAAAAGTTTGGACACACCTTCTCATTCAATGAGTTTCCTTTTTATTTTCATGACTATTTACATTGTAGATTCTCACTGAAGGCATCAAAACTATGAATGAACACATATGGAATTATGTACTTTACAAAAAAGTGTGAAATAACTGAAAACATGTCTTATATTTTAGATTCTTCAAAGTAGCCACCCTTTGCTTTTTTATTAATAAGGGAAATAATTCCACTAATTAACCCTGACAAGGCACACCTGTGAAGGTAAAACCATTTCAGGTGACTACCTCATGAAGCTCATTGAGAGAACACCAAGGGTTTGCAGAGTTATCAAAAAAAAGCAAAGGGTGGCTACTTTGAGGAATCTAAAATATAAGACATGTTTTCAGTTATTTCACACTTTTTTAAGTACATAATTCCATATGTGTTCATTCATAGTTTGGATGCCTTCAGTGAGAATCTACAATGTAAATAGTCATGAAAATAAAGAAACACATTGAATGAGAAGGTGTGTCCAAACTTTTGGCCTGTACTGTATATCGGGCCGATATTGCCGTTTTTACGTGTATGGGCATCGGCCGAAATAAGCTGCTGCTTTTCCGGCATTATTTACAGACAGGCAGGACATTTTGTGATGACCTGATTATATCTGTCTTATAATATGTCAGCAAGCAATGCATCATCAAGGCTGTGTTGTAAATGTTGATGAAGCACAGTTAACCATATGCAGTGTACCCATCCGTATGATGCGCATCGCACACGTCATTTGGGTGATATGAATGTAAGATGACTGCAGAAGTGACACTGATCTGTGTTTATTGTTTTTAAAGAAATGGCAGAGCAGATTCCGAAACCAAATCCAGTGTGGCAGGGTTTACATTTTTTACGATGTAAATTGAGGGAGCAAAAGCAGTAACGGCTCCAAATATTGGCTCAAGAAAATCGGCAGCCCGTATCGGTCATCGGCTAAGGCTGATGGAAAAAAAATAAAATTGTATCGGAACTAAAAAATCCATATCAGTCTTAATATGCCTTAATATAATTAATTGTGCCGTATTAACCATACAGGTTTTGGAATCTGACTGTCGGTTTGTTTTAGGTGCTCAAAGAATTAAGATTAACTTAAAAAACAAAACTCCATAATAGTAATGACTAGAGGTGGGACAAAATAGCGATACTACAATACAGTATATTGTCGTCCTCTTTCGTGCAATACGAGAATCGATACGCTGGCACCGAATGTTGATATTTTAATTAATACAATATGGCGGTTGTTTCCAGATAGACACATTTCAGTGGTTAAACTTTTAAAGAATGACAAACTTGTTTTTTGTGTCCGAGTTTAAACATTAGGAAAAGTTTGTTAATCTTTTGAAAATGAGCATTAAACGTACACAGGTTTTTTTTGTTTTTTTTTATAAAGAAATGTTTCTTAAATCATTTTTTTCACATTGATTTCAAGCAGCCTTCAGTCTGAACAGAAAGTCACAGAAACACTCACAGCCTGTTAGTTCCGACTTATTAAAATCATATCAGACCCATACATTCAGCTTGTATGTGTTCTGACAGAATACATACAAGTTACAATGCTCGACATGCAATCTGTTGCTGGTGTTTCTCAACAACAGACTGTTGATGGAATCCGAACAGATTTAGTCTCTCTAACTACTAAAAGTCACAATCAGCCACACAACATGTCTTCTGTACAGAATAAGCCTTCCAATCAGACAAATATTAACTACAATCTCTCCAATAAAAAAGAAATAAAAAAAAAAGAAAGGTTTATCTAAAACATCATCGTGTTTGAGTCGATTTTGAAGCGATCATCTGTTGGATCAGCTGAGAGCCTTGGCGTTTCCTATCATGCCCTGAGTCCTTCAGTTTATCGGAGAGCAACTGCGGAGTCTGGCTCTAAAACCTGCGGCCACCTGGATCTCGTGAGGTTATTGTTGCCCGCGTGTTCATACTGTCGGAGCAAGTCGCGATCAAGTCAGACTTAGTCTATATCCAAGACGTGCCACTTCCGGGATTGCTCCAGTGCCACTGTCAGTACCCAATCCGTTCCACCTGCACAATCTGTTCTGCGCATGTGCAAGATGTTCACGCATGCGCTGTAGTACGAGGATTTACGACACTACCCAATCTGTTCCCACGCTAGCCTCCAGCTAACGTTAGTTTAGCTCATAGTTAATTCAGCGGACCGCTAGGTGATTGTAACGGTCTGCCGTTAGCCTCCACTGGGAAACTAATGTTAATTTAGCTAATGTTTAATTTGGCTAACCGCTAGCTGATTGTAGCGGTCTGCCGTTAGCCTCCACAGTTAAGCTAACGTTAGTTTAGCCAACAGCTAATTTGGCTAACCGCTAGCTGAGACAGCATGTAAACTTTAAAAGACCCTAAAAATAAAACTTGAAAATAAGCGTTAACATATATAACAGCTGTTACATCAGTTCTACTTTACTTGTGCTCATTTAAAATAAAATCACTCAATACTTGTCTTTATTGTTATTACTGTACAGTCTTAATTTAGCTGTAGCCTGCTTTTCCCATTATGTTTGACTTAACGTTATTTTAGACTGAATCTAGCTGTCCGTTCTGCCTGCACGATCCGTTCTGCGCATGCGTTATTTTAGACTGAATCGCTGTCGGCTAGTGGTTAGCCGAATTAGCTGTTAGCTATCCCGGTGGAGGCTAGCATGGAACAGATTGGGCAGGTCGTAAAACAGTACTATCATCTGCGCCTACGTCATGGCATACATGTCATCTTGCACATGAGCAGAACGGATTGTGCCGGTGGAACGGATTGGGTACTGACAACCACCGGATGTCCGTCCCCTTCCTCTTCCTTTGTGTTGGCGTTCTAACCTCCGGTGGATTTGTGAGGACTATGGTTAACTGCTCCTCAGATCTCTGCAGGGTAAATCCAGACAGCTAGCTAGACTATCTGTCCAATCAGAGTTTTCTGTTGCACAACTAAAACAACTTTTGAACGTACACATGTTCCACCAAAACAAGTTCCTTCCTGAGGCTATTTTGCAGGAGCTCAGCACCACCCAAGACGATTGTGATTGGTTTAAAGAAATGTCAATAAACCAGAGCACAGTTTTCTCCCATCCCGGAAGGATGTATGGACTAGCCACACTTTCCTCCACAGCGCTAATCTAACCACAATCTAACTGGCATGCACTGGGCTGCATCCGCCGGTGATCAATTCTGCGCAGGCCTGGCTCATCTCAAACAAGCCTTACTACTGCAATCAGTCAGCAGACCTATTACAATAGCAGGTGTACTCCAGCGCCTTGGAGAACAATTAACATTTCAGAAAGCTTCAACAGGATCCCGTGCCAATCAACGCTAAAAACATTTGGTTTGCCTAAGACGGGCTGACACAGTTTTACAGAGAAGGGAGACAGAAGTGTGATACAGCAGCTCAAAAAGAAGCAAATGGAAAAACTGCGTGCATAAGCTCAAAATTCACAGAGAGCTCTTCTCAAACAATTACCACACCCACATGCAGTGCAAAGGTCTGAAAGCACTCACTGACTCTCTTTGACCCTCTTCCCAAAGGGAAAAGACCTGATATGAATGGGCTGCTTTCACTCCATTGAAATCTAGTCCTTTGCTGATTTTTTTTTTTGGGGACTATTTTAGACGTTTTAACGGCTGCAAGTGCAGTAATTAGTAATTAGAAACTGGTTGACACTGGTGACATCTTGATTCTTCGGTGGCAGCGCGGTAGAATTTTACAGCAGCTAATGTTGGGTTATTTTTCTCTGTGTTCCTCGTGAAGCAAATATTGCAAATTAGGGTTGAAAATGATTCCTTGAGTAACTCAATCTTTATTTCTTGCATTGACAGACCTATCTCCATAGCACTGGAGTATGTTTCTGGCTCAATGCATTCTCATGAACGGGTTCGTTCGATATCGTACAGAACTTTCTGCACATGAGGCGACCGCCGGCTGGTCATGTGACGCCGGCTACAGAGCTCCGTGAGCCATCGATCGAATCAGCACGCAGTCGGTAGTTGAGTTTAGCCGACAAAAGGGGACTGGGCTCTGGGTACAGAGCACCGCGAGGTGAGGGTCCTTTCAGCGGACATTACAGTTAATTAGCACGAATTAGTGCTCTACGAATCGTAGCTGTATGGGTACGAATGCTTCATCAGAAATTTCACATTTTCTGTAACAAATCCTGTTAAATAGTCTTAATTAGGGCTGCACAATTAATCGCAATTGTATTGAAATCGCAATATGAACAATATGAACAATATCCAAATCGCAGAGGGGGGGCAGTTGAGTGACAGCAGATCCTACCTCAAACGTTTCCCTGAGCTTGGGGGTGGGGAAGAAAAAATATTCCAGCATTCATAGCTTGTTTCATTCACCTTCTCCTCACCCACAGCTTGTATTTTCCCGCATCGCTTTGCATCCCTAATCAATGCCAATGAAAATATTTTATAAGACGGTGAGGGTGAAAAACAAAAAAAAGCAAAGAACATCTCCTCTGATTACGATCCAAGATGTAGACAGGCGTAAGTGTGAATGAAATGATGAAAGCCGTATGAATGCTAGCGGTGACATCACCTGCTGTTCCTGCCGAGGAGCTCGCTAAGGAATGGCCACGGTCTAGCGGAACAAAAAATGCAGCAATTTCTTCCGGGGACAGCGCGTCAATCTTCAGACAGCTGTTCGGCAGCGCTGGCGTGGCTGCCGTCTCGATTGGTGAAAAGCGCTTTAAGACTAGAAGACGAGAGGGACTGACTCTTCCTCCGAAGCTCTCTGAGCTGCAGGAAACATCTATTGGGCCACGATCTGTCAAAATGAAATGGAGTCGTCACACTTCACAGAGAAGGCCTAATGGTGACAGAAAGAAAGGGTTCGTTCTGGAAACTTGGAGAGTTTGAATCGAAAAACTGTGGGAAACATAGGGGGGAATTACAACTAGGGCTGTGTATTGGCAAGAATCTGGCGATATGACACGTATCACGATACATGGGTCACGATTCAATATATTCCGATACTGTGCGTAAGGCGATATATTGGGATTTTTTTTAAAGCATCATTTAAAAAAAGACATGATGTGCATAAAAGTCAAAGAAGTTTACTTCAGGTAAACAATTCAGTACACAGAAAATCAAATGTTTAAATGCTAAAGTAGGCTAAATTTCAGCCATAGCTACGTTGTTAGCTTCTAGCAAAAAGTCAGGCCCTGTTAGGCACTGTTAGGCCCTGTTAGGCACTGCTAGGCCCTGTTAAGCACCGCTAGGCCCTGTTAGGCACTTCTAGGCCCTGTTAAGCACCGTTAGGCCCTGTTAGGCACTGTTAGGCACTGCTAGGCACTGTTAGGCACTGCTAGGCCCTGTTAAGCACCGCTAGGCCCTGTTAAGCACTTCTAGGCACTGCTAGGCCCTGTTAGGCACTGTTAGGCACTTCTAGGCACTGTTAGGCACTGTTAGGCACTGTTAGGCACTGCTAGGCCCTGTTAAGCACCGCTAGGCCCTGTTAGGCACTGCTAGGCCCTGTTAGGTGAGGACACTTGTGGTGTGTCTCAGCATAGCCGTTCTAGAGGTAGGGGGTTTAAACACAACACAAACGTGAACAACTGTCTTAAAAACCACTGCCTTAAAAATAAATAAAACTATATTGCTTTTTTGAAAATCAATACAGTATTATATATACAAAATAAAATATTGCGATACTCAAGTGTATTGATTTTTTTCTCACACCCCTAGTTACAACCCTCAGAATAATCAAAACGGGGCTTTTTCCGAGGTTTTGTTGCTTCTTTGGATGTTTTTGTCGTGTTTTCTGTCATTCTTGCCTCTTTTTTTAAACATTTTTTGTTGCTGGTTTGGGAGTTTTTGTCTCCTTTTTCACACACAAAAAAAAATTTATAAAAAGAAATACACAATTTCGTTTTGCAGTTTGTTTTTCCGAAGTTTTTGTTGCTTCTTTCTAAGTTATTATTTCCACACCTTTTTCGAGGTTTTTGTCTCTAGTCGAGTTTTTTTCCAATTATTTCTTCGATGTTTGTGTCGTTTTGTTTAATACAAGCAGACATGTCCCGGGATAGTTGGAGATCCCCCCCCAATGTTTAGCACACAGATATACGCCCTTGGTGGGAACAAGTGTTGCTGAGCACAGTTTTTATCTCCTACTGTACTAGTTAATTTCCCGCACAATCGGTTTCCATGCATCTTGTTCCAGCAGCTAATTAAAGTTGTTGTTGTTCGGCAGATGAATTGGTGCATGCCTGGTACTGTAGGCAGGCACACACACACACACACACACACACACACACACACACACACACACACGTTTTTTTTCCAGCATGGAAACATTCTCCCAGCCAACAATAATAAATCTGAACACAACAACTTAAGGTGAAAAGTCCAGGTCCATTTGTCAGCCAGCAGGTAATAGCACGTTCTCAATGGTGAGACTTAATTGGGAACGTTTTACAGTTCAGAAATCCGTGTGCGGACTAATAAACAGCAGGTGACCTTTAATTCCTGCTTCATCAAGATTACCAGCGGCCGATAACGAGGGTACAAGGGTCAGTGTCCTCGTTCCCACCTCCAACGTGAGGGGTTATTTAGCGAGCACAAGATACAGAGCAGTTGGACAATCAGAGTTTCCCCGTGGTTTGGGGAAGACTTAGGTGCATGTACAGTATTTGGCGGGGGTTTAGGGCTCCTCCCTCAATGAACAAAAATGAAATGTCACATCATTTTGGACCATTATTATTTTCATATTTGTGTCTAAAACATTGTAAAAAGCTTTGGGTTTTAGCAGAAAAGGGGGGAGGGACTGAGAAGTTGTCGATGTTCACATTTTTTGGCTAAGTCCTGGATCTTTCCAATCCTACCTACAGCACCTTTAAAGCTAAAGAAGTCCCAACTACAATCATTAGATCTGAGAAAAGTCTTTTCGTTACCTTCATTTGATTTAGGGTGCTGCACCCTAAACCGTATAAATGGAGCCCAGAAATGTTCCTATCTGACCCAAGCTTAGTGTGACTGTGAAGCAGACTCCAGCTGAAAAACAGGCCTTCTCGAGGATGCATCTTATGTGTGTGTGAGGCTTAGCACGGTGAGGCACGGTGGAGCTGGCCTTAAATTGGCATCCTGGGATTAGCTTAATCATCTGAGCATAAAAAAAAATAAATAAAAACAAGCGGCTCCATCCCCCACGTGGCTGTAATTAAAAGGCCGACTGCTCGCTCCGTACCCACAGGCTGTCTGCTGCACCTGTCCCTCACTTGGCTGCCTGCGCTGATCTGGGCCGAGCAGATCCCTGACAGGCATACCGAGCAGCTTCTGCACGCGCTCGGCCTGCGCTGCAGCCAGCAGCGGGTCAACGTCGGCCTTGTGCGGAGAACGCAGGGAGGACACGCTCTCAGACAAAGTCGGCGTGTGAACAAACACCTCTTTTACCCTTTTTTTTTAATTTATTTTTTGCCCACTCCCTTGCTCCGCCGTTTCCCTCTCAGCGAAGAGCGATGAAATGCAACGACTTAAGTCTGCAGCGAGTAACTCCACTTGTCCTTGCAAATGACTTTCATCCCTCAGTCTCCCTGGTTTCCAGAGGCTTAAAGACGTTAGAGATCCAAATCTGTTTTCCCCGGTCTAGCAGCGCAGCTACAGCCAGCCAACAGCTCAGTGAGACTGCATCAGGTACTAACCTACGAGCTAGAGTCCCCCGATCACAAACAGAGGTGTCAAGTAACCAAGTACAAATACTTTGTTACCTTACTTAAGTAGACATTTTGGGTATCTGTACTTTACTGGAGTAATTATTTTACAGCAGACTTTTTTACTTCTACTCTACACCTCTACTTCTACTATTACATTTTCACGCAATTATCTGTACTTTCTACTCCTTACATTTTAAAAATAGCCTCCTGAGTTTGCACATATGATTTTAATATAACATTATTATAGTCATCATGGCCTTTAGAAATATGTTTTTTGTGGAGGTGGGGTAGTGCACTATAGGCCCCTGTCCTTAATGGCATTTTTCCCCCTTACATTACTTTTACTTTTATACTTTAAGTAGTTTTGAAACCAGTATTTTTACACTTTTACTTGAGTAAAAAGCTTAAGGCCACGTCCACACGTACCAAAACGATCTTTTTTTTTACCAGTCTTCCCTGGATTCGTTTCAAGAATAGTTGCGTCCAAACAAATCCACTTGTAAATGACTCAATATGCTACTTCATATGCCAGGCCTATAGGCGGCGCTGTTTCTGCTACAGAAATTCACAAAAAAACGGAGAGGAAGAGCATAGTCACTTCCATTCCCATCATAACATGACTAGCTCTAGATTATCATTTTCTCTTAATACATTCGTGGACTATAGTAACTCACCACAGCTCATTTTATAAAGGCAGCCACAGAAAAATGTGTCTTTGTTTACATTGTATAATGTGCTGTTGGATTGATTTTTATTTTGCGTGATTGCAGCGCGCTAGCTCTAACATCGGCAGTCAAACAAACATCACTGATCCATGAATGATGTCTTTTTAAATAATCTATACGTTTTTCTTGCAGTAGCCTTTCTACAATAAGCCGTGGTAAAAGTTACTATGATCTGTTCAAGGAGTTGATAAGCAGACAGATTAGCTAGCTAGTTGCTAAGTTGTCTGCTTCCACTTTATAAACAGATAGCCATAGTAGCTAACGTTAACGTTACTTCGCTGCTGGAGCGGTCAGCTACTTTAGCGATGTTTAACGTTGGCTACATAACGTTAGCAACATATCTTGTGTAGAATCCAGAGGGAAGGGTCAGGGAGCAGAGACACAGTATTTAGATATAGTGAGCTGGTTTGACCACGGAGATGGGACATGCTCGCTTAGCTTCACCGCAGTTGTGTGCGTCAGCGGCCGTGGGAGAGGGTGTAAAAGAGGGGTGTGGCGATGACATCATCGATACGGATCCGTATTTAACCATCCATACGAAGCTACACGAGAGCCGTTTTTTCACCCTGAGACCTGGTTTCAAAAAAGTGGGTTTTCAGGCAGTCCGTTTGCAGGATTCGTCTGGACGGTCGGCCCAAACGATGCAGAACGTGCGTTTGCACAAAAAAACGTTTCCGTGTGGACGGCCCCTAAGTTGATACTTCCACTTCTACAGAAGTCTGTTCAAACCCTAGTATCTATACTTCTACTTGAGTAATGAATGGAATACTTTTGACACCTCTGTCTCTGGAGCTCTGAGATTTATTCTCTCTCTGAATTAGGCTTGAGGGATCTTTTATCAATTATGATATGGTTCGTGTTCCAAATAAGTTGGTCTAACTTATGGTGAGGCTAGACTAGTTGTTCTCAACCTTTTTTGGGCCAGCGCCCCCTATCCATTATCCAGGTCCCTTACACCCCCCCCACCCCATCAAATTAGATGTAGGCTAATTGCCCTGAATATTATGATTGATTGATGATCAGGCCCTAACTTATGTTGAATATTTAATGAAGTTTTTAAATTTCGCGACAAGACCGATTTGTAATGCCGTACCGCTGAGATCATTTAAGATGATGCTCCGACATCCCGCTCCCTGTGAAGGCAGCACCGAGCTGACAGAAACACTAAAGAGAAGATCTGCCCTCTCGTCCAGTCGCGGGTGCGTAAACTGGCAGGCCGAATGTTGCCGACCACTGTTTTTTGCAAATAGTTTAAACTGTACCACCCCCACGTTGAGAATCACAGGGATAGACTGATTATCGGCCATGGCCGTATTCAACTCTTGCAGCGGGCGGCCGTTGTGCGCGTGATGAGCGCGGACGCAACAGTTTCGCGGGGGTTGCACCCGCTCGTCGCGTCGTCTTTCAAACTGCCCGCCCACTCGCGTCTCATTGAAAATGAATGACGGGGCGCGGGCCATCGCTTCCTGTGTGAAAAGCCCTTGATCCCGGACGGGTGGACTGGGGCGGGGGGTTAATTAGGGTCAGCTATCGCTCGGAGAAAAAAACTAACTAAATTGGCATCCCTACCCTCTCTGGCCTCACATTAACCTTCTCTAATGTTTAACACTCGGACAGACAAAAAAAAAAAACTACACCCGTTGTGATAGAAGACTATTTTCACAAAAACAAAACTCTAAACTCCAATGATCTCTCACGACGGTTATCTTAAACCATGTTAAATTGTCTTAATCCCACTCTCACAGCCTCTCTAATTGCTCTTAACCTCACAGGATTCATAGAGTTGATGCGATTTCCTTAATTGCATTTTCCCCTCACTTGTTTGCAGTCATATAAGGTAATTCACTGCAGACTGAAATTATTTCCAATTGCAAAAAGAGTGCCTTGGGGATGATTGGGTTTTCTTCAAATCCTCCAAATGCGTGTGTTGCAAGGCAGCCTAAATAAATCCACTCAATTTCAATTTTGGTTTCTGTGCACTTTGGACTCACGCTTCACGTAGGTGCAGCCTCACGGTTTCTCAAATATCAGCCGGCTGCCAATGGCATGAAACATCACTCCCTCTCTCTCCAACGGGATGTCAACGCCGCAGCAAAAGGAGAGATGTTTTCACAGAACCACGGGCTAAACTCGTATTCAGCTGTAATGTTTATCAGAAGGGCAACAGGGAGGAAACCAGACAGGGGGAGCTGCGGGTCAAGCAGTTTGAGACTGCCCGGGAGCGCCGAGGAAAAGCATGGAAATCGCGGGGGCATATCGGATGACTGTTAAAATGTCTAGGTTTGGCTCAGGTCCATCCCTGGGAATTAGTTCCCGTGATGAGAAACGTGTCAACTCGTGCTTCCAAATATTTAAATTTGCAGAGTAAACAGTTAAAGGAGAAACTATCCGTTCACTGAGTTACGGCACATAATGTTGGTGCATAACGAACACCAACATTATAGCAATATCTAGGGAGAGATACAGGTTTGTTCTTCCAGCATGCTGCTCTGCATCTAGAGCTGGGAAATATATCAATATTATATCGATATCGTGATATGGGACTAGATATTGTCTTAGATATTGGATATCGTAATATGGCATAAGTGTTGTCTTTTCCTGGTTTTAAAGGCTGCATTACAGTAAAGTGATGTACTTTTCTGAACATACCAGACTGTTCTAGCTGTTCTATTATTTGCCTTTACCCCACTTAGTCAATAAATCAACATACCTGGTGATTTTTTCTCAAAAATCTCATTGTGTGCATATTTTGTGAAAGCAACAATGTCAACCCTACAACATTGCCACAATATCAATATTTTCTCCATATTGCCCAGCTCTACTTTGAAAGTATTAGGCTAGCCCTTTTTTTGTTTATTGTAAAAATGTAGAAGGCTACGAAGAAAACCTATTTTCTGAAAGGGCTACAGCTAACGATTAGTTTAATTGTCGATTGTGTGGATTATGTTCTGGATGAATGGATGAGATGTTTGGTCTCTAAAATGTGGATCAGTGTTTCCCCAAAACGTCCCAAGATGACGTCCTCAATGTCTTGTTTTGTCCCCAGCTCAAAGATATTCAGTTTCCTGTCCCAGAGGAGAGAAGAAGCTAGAACTATATTTACATTTACCAAGCTACAATTACACAAATTTGACTGATTTTCCCTGAAACAAAGACTCAAACTGATTAAATCGATTATCAGAATTGTTGGCGATTGATTTAATAGTTAACAACTAATCGATGAATCTTTGCAGCTCTAAACGTTTTTGTTGAAACAATCCTGCTGAGTCATGTAAATCCCTAGTCTGGCTATCAGCAGACCAAGCTCAGTCTTTTAAGATTGAACATTAGTCTGGGGAGACTGCTCTGGATTTTCTACTGTACAAGAGGTGTGATCAACGGGCATAGTTCAAATGACTCTGTACGCAATTGCATAGTCCTTCAACCAATCAGACCAATGATCTGGGTGACGTAGCAGTAGGGCTGGGCAATATATCGATATTATATCGATATCGTGATATGAAACTAGACATCGTCTTAGATTTTGGATATCATAATATCGTAGTATGGCATAAGTGTTGGCTTTTCCTGGTTTTAAAGGCTGCATTACAGTAAAGTGATGTACTTTTCTGAACTTACCAGACTGTTCTAGCTATTCTATTATTTGCCTTTTCCCCACTTAGACATTATGCCCACATTACTGATGATTATTGATCTAAAATCCAAGTGTGAAGATATTTTGTTAAAGCGCCAATTGTCAACGCTAGAATATCGCCGCAATATCGATATTGACGTATTTGGTCAAGAATATCGTCATATCGCCCAGACCTACGTAGCAGCGACGGCGGCATCAACGGGTTGCTGCGCTTCGGTGGCCGCCGTGTTGAATGTAAACAAGAAGCTGCTTCTCTATCGTCATCGTGTTAAACCCGCCTATAGACCTGTTTCACAGCAGACACGTTGACATGTCATAGTAGGAAAAGCATTCAAAACCATTACTGATGGCTGCATTCCACTTAGGAGAGACCCTGGTATTAAACCATTACTGATGGCTGCATTCCACTTAGGAGAGGCCCTGGTATTAAACCATTACTGATGGCTGCATTCCACTTAGGAGAGGCCCTGGTATTAAACCATTACTGATGGCTGCATTCCACTTAGGAGAGGTCCTGGTATTGTGCATGCTGACTCACTGAAATAGCTTACTGGGACACTTGATGGAACTGAGCCATCGTTAAGATTATCAATCTCAGCTGTGCTTTTCCTACTATGATGAGTCAACATGTCTGCTGTGAAAAAGGTCGATAGCGCGCCAGGTGGATAAGCCAGCTTGTGATTGGTCCCTGCAGATTTTTTAGCGGAAGCAGGACAGATAAACGTACAGGCTTCCAGCCTGAGCTGCAGGGCGAAATCAAATCGGGCTGGGTTCACCCAGTCTAGTAAATCCCCATAACGTTGTAAAGCAACATGGATCTAATTTGGCACCGAACGTGGCATCAATCCATCATTTGTTGAGTTTTTTTTAGGAGTTCATGGCCATCTTGATTAGATTTCATCGGGTCCAATCATGTCAGAGCACACTTGCATCCTAATTATTTCCAACATGGGCTGTTCAAAAGTTTCTTCTGTTCTTTTGAATAGTTAAAAAGTGGATGAATAAAGCATCAAGGGTTTGTTTATTTTGCCTCAAAAGGACAAATGTTACACTTTCAATGTTTTCTTCAGACCTGCTGAGAGGGGGGGGGGGGGACACAGAGAGGTCAAACAAATATCTGATTTGCATCGTGATGGTGGGGCAGGAATACATCACACATCAGCAGATGCCGAGGGAATTCAAAATCAGGCTGAAGCTCTTGGGGGGTGTACACAGGAGCAATAACTTGCCTGTTTGCAAGCTTCGACAATAGGATTGGGCGTCGAGAACCGGTTCCAACTTGGAATAGTTTTAAAAATTATGATTCCAATGTAATTGTTGGTTTATTTTTTGAATTGTTTGGAAAATATGGTTTTGAATCAGATCATCGGTTCCAAATTTAACAGCCGTTGGTTCGGCTTTCCGTTAGGGATAGACAGACATTTTGTTGGTTTTATTGGCCCTATAACCGATAAAGTTAATGAATCAAAAAGTGGTCTACTTTGGCTCGGCTACAGCTCAGGGTCTGTCCCTCTTGACTCACCACTGAGTCTGACTTAATGTCCCCCCACAGCACTATTTGACTCTCTGTTACTGGGGATTATGTTGAAAGTTTCTCATTCATTAAATGATGGCTTAAAGCGTTTAACCCTCGTATTGTCTTCCCGTCGACAATGCACTTCTCCAGTTTGGTTTTTTGATAGATAGATATGTATTGATCCCAAAAGTGGGAAAATTACAGCAAGTGTTACAGCAGCAACATATCAGACACACAGCACACATACAGAATATACTGTACATGAAATAACAGGATACAATATACATGAAATAATAATAGGATAGAATAAAAGAACAAATATTTAAAATATATACAAGTAGCGGTCCGTGCGACATCGATCTGTAAATGATAACCCAATTCTGTGTTACATCATTTTGGCCAACTTCATAACTTATTACCACTAGTTTTACACTTCTTTATGGAACTGATGGTGAATAAATCTCATTTACATGGAATTATGCCTAATTATTGAGTAAAATAAGCAGCAATTAAGAATCATCTTGACTAACAGAGAAACATATGTTATGAATGATCACAGATTTTCACCCGGGTAGACCATAAAAGTAGTGATCATCAATTAGCGTATGGAACCAGCCATGTTATTTTTAGGAAATTTGGTTGAAAAGAAAGCCATACTTCTGATATAGAAACTTTGAAAATGGGTCAAATTTGACCCCAAGGACAACAGGAGGGGTTAAACAAAGTTTTGTGTTGGAGTTTGGAAAATTCCGAAATCTTAATTTTAGACTTAAAAGATTTTCATTTTCACCGCATATGCATATCGGTTCCAAATATCGGCTATCGGTTTCATTAATAATCGGTAGTGGAGCAGCCACCGTACCTCCAAAAATGTGATTCATTGCACAGCAGCTCTACTTATGTAGCTCAGCGTAAATTCTGTCAGGGAGACTTTGTTCACGTTAACTCTCTTCTCTTAAACTGATCAGCTGGTGGGTGGGTGTTACGTTCAGTGTAAACCAATCAGAATCGGGCACGTATGTTCAAGCCAATCACAGCATGACGACCACGTTTTAAATCTGTTCCCTCTCTTTCATCCGGTCTACGGGTTTTTAGTCGCCACCACCAGGGTCTAGACTCCATTGGGGGATATGTTTGGTTTTCTCTAAACCTTAAAAATGTATATATACCCCTTCTACGATGGAGTCTAGTCTCCAAAATGTATGTATTTTCTTACTTTGCACTTGTATCTTACAAATAAATGTTTTCATATCTGCAAAGAAGTCTCTCCTGATTAATATATATATATATATATATATATATATATATATATATATATATATATATATATATATATATATATATAGCTAGATCGATAGATATGAGTCAGGGATTGTACTGTGCATAGTTCAGTAGGGAACGGCACAAGGTCCTGCCGTGAAGATGAATGAGCAGTAATCCAGCCTACAGTGCGTGGCTCATAAAGGTAGCCTCCAGCAAACAGAAGCCTGTATGACTCATTTCTCCGTGACAGGATCGTGAATCTCCACTAACTTTCCTTTCAAGAGCAAACGTTATCTGCTGTATTTTTTTTTTTTTTTTAAATCAGAGCTGATTACGGCCAGTTAGCGAGGGGAAAATCCACCAGCGAGTTGCCCCAAAAAAATTGATCCCGATGTGGGAACACATATATCCTATATCAGGGTTTTCCCTACCGTTAAAAGGCTTTAGGCGCAGCATCCGAGCTGTTTTGGGCACCACCCAAGCCAAATACATTGAACTAAAATAACTTTTCTCAGATCCAGTGATTGCAGTTGGTCCCCAGTGGACTTCGTAATGTTTTTAGACACAGATATGGGAATAGTATTGGTCCAAAAATTTGAAATTGCATTTTCTAATGGAAAAATGACACTTTTTCTTGAGTGTGGACCCCTTAACCCACTGCAAAATATGTGCACCCAAGGGGGCTTTCACACCTGAAAGTCCCAACCAAAGTCTGAACCAAGGTTCATGTTTTTGTTACAGTGGCCCAATCCTAAAGGGAGCCCTGAGGACTAAAGGCTAAAGACACACAGACTTAATTGAGCTCAGGTGCTAAGTGAGTTGAGTGTGTGAGGCCACATGGGGCTCAGATAGGTATAAATGGGATTGGGACGGCACTTCACGAGATCACATGTTACCTTGGCAACGTTTAATAACAAAAGATGTAGCTGACACTTGCCGGTTTGGGAATTTTCATTTTAAGTTTGTTGATTTCCATGCAGCCGAAGCACAGGAGACGGCAGCCCAATTCCACATCTTTTTTTCAAACTCTTGTTTTACAAGCCGGACGACAGGTCGGTCTGTGTTCCGTGGTTCGAATAGTAATTTCAGCAATTTATTTATTTCGGCAATTCAAAGTGCTTTACATAAAACATTAAAAGAGCAATTAAAAACGGTGAATGATGAAAATAAAACTAAAATAGAATAATATACAAATACAAGAATAAAAGTAGAATAATTAATCAATTTAGGTACCCAACCCTAGTAGTAACTTAGAATATTGACTAGGAATCTCAATAACTTAGTATCTCAATATTGACTTAATACCTCAATATTGACTTAGTATCTCAAAGTACTGACTTAGTAACTGAGAATATTGACTAGGAATCTGAAAGTAATGACAAACTTTAAAATATTGACTTAGAATCTCAATATATTAACTTCTGCACACCAGCGTGCAAAGTATAACTTTGTATTATGAGTCTGGAGATCCTTCTTTCTTGTTGAAGGGGAAATCTATTCTTGGGACACGTTGGTTTCTACTGAATTGTATTAATGTTGATAGAGTTTCGATGCTTTCAACGGTTTGTTCGAATTCTGCAATAGCAAAATAAAAAAAAAAGAATAAAATGATAAATCTTTACCCGGACAAGTGACTTTTGTGCATGGGAATCTGCCTTAAAAAGGACATTCCCCGGCCATATAACACAAAGATAGCCTGCCAGAGCTTCCTGTATTTGGTCCGAAAGTCCGAACCATCCAAAAAAAGGCTTTCAAACTACAAACGAACCGGACCGTGGTTCAGCTTGATCCTAAACCAAGACTACCTCTATTGTTCGGACCAGATTTTGTCTGTTTGGCCCGGATCGTGGTCCGGGGGAGGTTTCACACCTATAACTTTGGTTCGGATCAAAATGAAAAATCCAAAAGTCCGGACCAAATGAAGTAGGTGTGAAAGCCCCCATAAGTCTTCCACAAACCGATAGGGAAAACTGTATACATGCAGACATATTTCAGACAACCTGAGGCCCAACTGGCCTTACAAATCTGCTGATGCCAGCCCTGCCTAAGCTTAACTTAAACCGGATGAGGAAACCAAATGCTTTGGGATGTTAGCGTAAATACATTTGCTCAAGTCTGCCAGGCTTTTGTCATGACACGCACGCATGTATAATGCAACATGCATAATGCAATAATGGTTCAGGTGGCAACGTTACTGGATATTGGAAGTGATTAAAGGATCAGACTCTAAAACCCTCTCGCATTTATCGTCTGGCTTTGGGGCCGTTTTGGGCGTGGGGGAGCCGATTTCATACACTGATGCTGTTGTGCTTAGGTCAGGATTGTTCCTGCATATCTATCTATGCCTCTATATATCGGAGGCGGGCCTTTTGTTCAATCAGCAAGCTGTGAAAACTAAAGCCCAACAGTTGTCAAAGATTTAGGGCTGCAACGAACACTTATTTTCATTGTCTTAGTTTAGCTTATTTTGAACATGTTAAAAATACAAAAATAAGAACATGTACAACAAAAACACGACAACTAAATACTCAGCCAACATATGTTTCAAAAGTATTGTAAATAAGGACTCCCACGTTTAAAAACAATAAAAAGAGTAGGAAGAAGTTCAAAAACTTTTCTGGTCGGGACTTTTATGAAAACAATTTACTTCTTCACTTATTTATTTATGTATACATACCAGTCCCTCCAGAAAAACGTGATTATGCGATCGCATAATTCAATGCATAATCAGCCAAAGTACGCATATTTATGCAGGGGCCGCATTTTTTCAAATAAGCCGCACTTTCGCCGCATAAATTGCAGATTTCCGCGCAAAATATGCGGTGCTTGCATGATTTCATAATCCCCTCATTTTTGTTGCAAAAAAGTCCCATAATATATCTTAGCTGAAAGTTGAAAAATGTTGCGTTTACTTCACACAAGAGCAGCCATTTTCCCCTGTTGGCATGGGAAAGTTATGAAGTGACGTAATTACGCGACGTGAACATCATTGAAAAGCACAGTGTGTGTGTGTGTGTGTGTGTGGGGGGGGGGGGGGGGGGGGAATCACTGTTTTTTCTCTTTTTCATCAAACAAAGCACGCAAACAAACAATTTTATCACATAAAATTGCATAAATATCCCGCATTTTCCATCGCATTTTTAAGAAAATGTGCCGCATACTCAAGGATTTTTGCCCAACTATCTGACTCACTGCTTCAGAGCGAAGTCAGGGCTACCGATTAGGCATATCTAACGGTAGTTCCGCATCACATTAGTTTTGCATTAGATGAATTAATTTGCTTGGGAGTTTTATTTATTTTTATACCGTGTATTCTCCGTGTGAATTCATGCACCGAACCGTGACGCCGGTACCGTTTTGGTTCAATACGAATACATGTAACGCTCCAACCCCTAATATTTATACACTTATTTTTTTCTAGCTTTCAACGTCCATGTTTCATCTGTCAGTTAAATCAAACCGAATAATAATCTTTATCTATATTAATCTGTGGATTATTTTCTGAATGAATGGATGAGTAGTTTGGTCTCTAAAAATGTAGATCAGTGTTTCCCAAAAAAGCCCAAGATGACCTCCTCAAATGTCTCGTTTTGTCCACAACTCAAAGATATTCAGTTTCCTGTCACAGAGGAGAGAAGACACTAGAACAATATTCACATTTAGCAAAGCCGACATCGGAGAAGTTTGACTTATTTTTCATCACAAAAATGACTTAAACCGACCAATCGATTATCAAAATAGTTGCCGATTAATTTGATGGTTGACAACTAATCAACTAGTCTTTGGAGTTTAAAAGTAGTTGTTGCCAATTGCAGTCTTTGCTTTGCTAAACGCACCGTGTTTAGCTAGTTTAAAATGTTTGTTCCCCTGTCTTTGTTAGTTAAAGGCTCCCTGTGTCATTGGAGAAAGTTGGCCTCGTTTCTCAGATCCGCCTGTTTGGTCTCTTATCAAACGGTTGTGGAGGTTGACAGCTGTTATCAGTTTGCTAATATGTAACAGGCTTTTCCTGGCCTTGTAGATGTCCTTTAATCCCATCCATAACATCGCCTTGTCATTTAAGATAACAAATCCAAATTTGAGCTGAGAAAAGTAAATCCTTGGAGAAGATCTGCGTGCCGAATAAGCCGGCTTTATCGTTCCCACAATTCAGCCTGCAAATTAGCTTTAGCTGCGGATAACAACGAGGCCCTGTGGACTTCTGATGGGGATTTGTCAACATTTACGCACGATGAATTGATAGTAAAAATAATTGTTGACGGAGCCATTTTAATCATTCCAGTCGTCTTCTGCTTGAAGAGATACACGTAACAGACATTTATAAGACAAGCTCAGGCTAACGCATCAAAACTAGGGCTGCACGACATCAGGAAAATATCAAATTGCGATTATTTTGATGGTTATCAGTTTCTCTTCGATGACCACCGACAAGGGTAGTACACATATCCTTTATCAGGGGTTTCCTCAACATTATAAGGCTTAGGTGCAGCAAAAAACCCGTTTTGGGCACCTCCGAAGCCAAATACAAAATACTTTTCCCAAATCTAAAGAGTTGGTCCCCAATAGCAGCTTTAGCAAGTTTTGTCTGGTCATTTTTATTATCTGCTTTAGCTTTTCCAGCATTTTAGAACACAGGCTCCAACCTCAATCTACAACCGCGATGGCTGCGCCTGATTGGACGACAGTTCGCTCGTGGGCTGTTTGCTCTCGGGTTTCAAAACAAAAATAAGCTGCAGCTGCTTAACCGGTCTCCATTTCAGATCGACAACGGTCACTTTAAAAGATTTGTGCGAGTTTTCGAGAGGCGGCGAGTCGAGCTGGATAAAGTGGCCTGCATTCAACTTTACGCAGCTTAGGCCTCCCGCACACTGCCTGCGTGGTGTGAGCGCGTCAGCTGCGTGGCGTGTCCGTTTACATTTCGGCTCCCATGGTAACAGTTAGAGCTCGCACGCTGCTTGCGTGACACGCACGTCTCAGAAAATGCGTGCGCGCTAGAAATAGAACCGATGCCTGTTTTTCACGCGACACTCAAGCGCGTTGGAAGCATTTCCAGGCAAAATAGAATAGGAAAAGATGTTTATATGTCATTTTGAAAGTATCTAAGTTTTTACATAAATGAAGATATATACATGTAATTTAAAAAATACTAAATGATTTTCGATTTTCTAATATTGCACCTGTCAATACAGAACAAAATATTCTGGAGCCTATTTTGCCGTCAATACTGCCGACGTTGTCTTTGCTGTAATCAGATCAGTATATTTATTATTATTTATATTCCCATTTACCAATGGGAAGCGTGGAAATGATGCTTGCCAGTGGACACATAGGCCTACCACAAGTCTACAAAACCAAAAAGCCAATGCCAATTTGTCTACAGATACTTACTCCTACAATACAAGACACTCTAAGGACTTTCATTTCCCATTTTCTCGTCCCTTAACCACAATACATTGAAATACAGGAGGAACATCTCTCTGGAACAATCTACTGGCATCACTACAGTCACTAGTCAACATCTAGGCCTACATTCAACTAATGACATAAGACTTTACACTTACGTGCCTTAAATTTTTCTCTTTTTTTGCTAATTCTCACTGCTTAGTGTTAGATAAGATAAGATAGACTTTAGTGATGCCACACTGGAAAAATGCCCTATTTAACTAGGGTTGGTATCTTTGTAGACCATTTCACAGTTGTAAACATAAATATTCTAAATGGCCCCAAGTTGATATCCTGTTACAGTGTATGTGAATGACATCAGGCTGTTGCATAGCAATGACATCCCATTGAAAAGGTCTATTTAAGCCTTTTCTTGGCTTTTAACCTCCCCATGCACAAAGTTTTACCTTGTATGAAGCCCTATTGTTGTTTTTTAATAATGTGTAGGCTGTACTAAAAGGTTGAATACATAACCATGAAAACTGACCCTTCAACTGTGCTGATGCCTGTCAACCTATGAACGCAGCACCCCCTGCCTCACATATTTAGACAACTTCCTGAAGTCTCCGTTATTGTAACTTTACTGCGACGCCCAGCTTCGGGTTAGGTAGCCTACGTGGCTCGGCTCCCTGTTCGCCCTAGCCGCTGTAACGTTATAACTAATGACCTGCCACGGTGTTAAAAAATGAAGGTCCATTTTGAAAATCACATCACACAGACACAGACACAGTATGAGAATGTAACCGTTGGCGTTGAGGCGAGCACAGAAGCCCGGGGAACCACTGCGGCGAACAAACTCACATTTTAGGATTTCTGGCGGAGATATCGCCGCAGTTGGTAGCCTACACGGCTAGACAACCGATAAACACGACACGCAGATGAGGCCACCCGCGGGCCGAGCTCCTACCTGTATCTGCGGGATGCCGTCCACTGTGTCGGGCGAGTTGTCGAACACTCGGTCCCGGTACAAAGACCACAGCCCGACGTTGGGGAGGAAAAGAAGAGCCGCTATGAGCAGCCCGGCGAACTGCAGCAGCCTCTTCTCCTTCCGCCTCATCTCTCCGGGAGAAAGCGTGTGAAGCAGCGGCGGTGGAAACTAGCGAAACCCCCGACTTCCAGGCTCTTCCGAGCGGAGACAACTTTCACTGTGACTGGGGGGGACGGACACCGGCGCCTGTGACGCTCCACACGGCTGTGAGCTGCTCCGCTAGGGGGAGCGAACCACTGCACACAGCCGGGGCACGGGGGGAGGAGGTGGGTGGTTTCTTTAACAGAAGACTTTTATTTTTAATTTTTTTAAAGGAATGTAACGTCTCTTATTTATTGAGTTTCCCATGTGTAATCACTGCCAGTGGATTACACCGTAAACATGGACAAATGTGCCTAACCAGCGGAAAATTAAACTGAACCATCATGAAAAGTTCTGTGACCGGCTGACGATTTGTGCCGCCTTCAAGGCACCTCGGAAATTACACGAACCACCTGTATACCCTATTTTTGTAACCGTCTATGGCTGGGATCTTCAACAGGGGCACCTCAGAGTCATTTCAGGGGTGGCCTCCAAATTATTGTTAATTTTTTAACGTTTAAAAAAAAATTAAGTCTTAACATGATTCCAACATATTATTAGCTAATATAAATCCCCACTGATGATAGGCTTACTGGCCTATAGGTAATGTAGTCACTAAGGTAACCATCAGTTCATCCCAAAGTATTGACTGTTCCACATCACGATTTATAAAATAATTCATAAAATCATGCCGACAATTATTAGGCTATTTGAATAGCTTGAATAACTTAGTATTCTATAAAAAAAGTATATATAAAGGCTTTAGGCTGCCCTAAATATACAACTTAATTTTATACAATATAGTAGTAGGGGGTTCCTGATCCGTTTCTGTTTCAGTTAAGGGGTCCTTGGCTTAAAGACCCCTGGTCTATGTGTATACACAGTAGGCCTAAATCCGCCTAGGGAAATGGCAAATACATGTAATTAAGAAGAAAGGAAACCACCTGATTTAAATGATTTTGAATGACTTGAAGACATTGTTTTATGAATATAAATTGACACTTCCTTCAGGGAACTGGGATTATTATGGAAGCAAGTAAGAGACATTAGTTGGCCTATTTGAATTTTAACAGCCACTGAGTTCTTAATATTGACATATTTTACTTTTATATCTGAATTTATTTGCTCTGGGTTCATCTCTTTGAAATTCAAAATAGAAATTTCTTGATTTTGCATTTTCATTTTGAATTTGTTTTTTTCTCCATTCAGTGGTCACAAATTCTAAAACTTTAATTCAATCAGTCACCTATTGTATATGGACGCATTCCTTGATGTAGGATTTGTCAGCCTCTTCAAAAATCTCAGGGACTTTAAAGCACATCATGGTCTGTGAACAGATTTGCAAAATATGTTTTTCATTCAGAAAAGCATTGATCAGTTAACGTAACTCAGCTGCTTGAAACGTGTCGCTTCATGTTGTGTCTCTTAAACCTTCAGCTGTCTTCAAAGCAGTGCTTTAGTGCTGGAGTCCGGACTCGGAGATACTTTTCTGTTGTCTTGGACTCGTCTTGGTCTCGTTGGTATTTGGACTCGGACTCGGCCATTGGTCTGGTCAAATATTCTAGTCGGTCTCGACCGAGTCCAGCACCATATGCTTTTTATAAGTAACTTCCTCCTTCAAAACTAAACCATTGATGAAGCGTGCTCGTTCAGAAAACGGATCTTGGTGTAATTCAAAATCCATCTAGAATGGGTATTTTGAGCTGTAACAACTCCAAATGTTGCTGTGCAATTAATTGTCTCAGAAATAATTGCGATTAACAATATCATTGTCTTTCAGTCAAATTTTAAAACATTTATGTGTATCACTTTTTCAAACATCTTTTAGTTATATCACTGTCATGTAACCCAGATAATGTAATAGCACACATACACAGCCTATGAAGTAAATAACGCCTCTTTATTATCATTAAACATTAATTGTCATTTTTTTTGCTATGAACGTGTATAGAGTCAAGTGCCAGCAACTAACAATTGAAATAGTAATAAAAATATATAGTCCGCCCAATAATCACTTATATAATTTGGCATATCTAAACAAAAACAACAATTACCGGTCAAACCCTAAACACCTTAGCTAATGTTAGCAATTAATTGACAATTAGACAATTATGTAATAATTGTTACAGGCCTACAGGCATCGACTTTAGTTGCCTGGTATACGCATCATACACCGCAATCATCAGGCATCAATCATTTTCATTTTGGCCACAGACACAAATCGCACTTTGTTCGTATTAGAGGGTAGGAACAAACTTACATATCCTCTCTTAATATTTTCACTTTCTGTGGACACCCAGTAAACCAACGACAATTTTAAAGTAGGTTTACTGAAAAAAAATAGCCGAGAATGAGAAGAGGAGAAACTAAGGTCTTTACATTTGCGATCGTGATGCCCTGGTCTATGCCTGGTGGCTTTCTCCTCTTCAGTGTTTGTTGCGTCAGTGTTATACCTGCTGCCTGTTTGTCTCTGCACGCAATCTGCAGAGTTATGGATTTGAAAAGTGCTTGGCGAAAATCAATGCGAGCCAAGACGGAGGAGTGTGTCTGACAAAAGAAGGTGGAACGAATGCATGAGCAGAAAATTTGAAAACTGGTTTCTAAGAGCATTTTTTTTTGGAAAATCACCCAGCCAGAGACCATGCTGGGGGAGAACCCTGGAACACATATTGATATTGTAGACATGCACTCAATGTACCTACTTAAGATTATTGTTCCTCTACCAAAAATGGATTATGTGAGAATAGCACAAATTGGACAGGTTACTTTCCCCTGTTTACGCATGATAAATGATAATGAACCACTTTGGGTTAAGACATGTGGACTCAGATGAATACAAGGACGTGCAAAGACTGTTTGGCGGCCAATCACAGGGCTTAGAAGACACAGGGTAATCGCTGAATAAAGAAATACCGGTCAATTTCGTACGTAGGCATGCGAAATGCGGCACAAGAACGAGATAGTTAGGTTTAGGAAAAGATGGTGGGTGGGGTTACAAAATGTATGTAATCAAATCCAAAAACATCTGTCTGGTCTACAAAATTCTACACAAAACCACTCCTCCTTTGAACACTTTCATAACCCAACAGCAGTCAGATCACCAGAAGCACCACACGCGGTGACCTTCTAATTCCATTCGGGTAAAGCACATTTGGCCAATCATCATTTTCCGTTAACGGCAATACAAAACTGGAATTTACTGCCCACTGCTATCAAAGATATACAAACCTCTTCCACCTTTACGACACACTCTAAAACATGGCTGTCCGATAACTCTAACTGCACACGTTAACATGTCAGATGTGATGTGCGTTTGATAGTCATTGTTGCTACCGCATGTTATGTCTTGTATGTGCTTTCAATGTGGCCTCTGTGACTATTCTCCTCTCTCTTGTCTCCTTTGTATTGTCTTTACTGCATGGACTGCTTTAATTGGCCTTTGCCATCCTCTGTGCTTGCTTGTTGGGTGCCACTTCTTTGTATGTCTTAATGCTTTTTGCTTAGGCCTGCTGTCATTATAGATGTAATGTAATTTATTTTAATTTGTTAACCATTGTATTTTTGGATGCCTTTTGTAAGCTGGCCGGGGACTACAGCTGGAAATTAGCCGTAGAGGCTACAGCTGCTCCTTTTACTGTACAGTGTGAATTAAGGGGGACTGTCCACGATATTATGAACCAAACTATGTTTCAGTGACACGCGGGACAAGAACGGGACATGAACCCCCAGGTCTCCTGGGTGAAAGTCTTGTGTTGTTTGACCCATCCAACACCCCAACCTGAGTCTTTACGCGGATTTTCAGTCTTCTGTACTACTCTCTACCGTTGTCTCTTAATAGTACGTCATCTTACAGCGCCGCGGTCGAAAAGCTGCCCTGCCTGGTGCGTTCCATACAGACGCGAAAAGGTGACTTTTGCATCGTATCTGACGCTGAGAGACACTGGCCCAAGTCAGTATTTTTAACCCAATCTCATTGCAGTACGTGAAATGGTCAGGTTATTTAATCTATTGATTTGTGTTCACAGGCATGTTTTTGTAGTTTTTTTTCGTGGTGGCCAGCACAAAAATGTAAACTAATGTATTTTAATGGGAAGCATATGTCGTGGTCACAGCACGACTACGGTAGTGAGTTGTATGAAATGCCGGATAATCCGCGAAAGGAGGTTGGTCGGGGTGGAGGACGGGTCAAACAATTCAGGGACTCTCACACCGGAGGCCGGGGATCGTGTCCCGCGTGTGGCGTGTTGTTTGCCCGTTAACCGTCCCGTTATTGTCGCGCGTTCCCTGCGCCCGTTTCCCAGCGTGTGAGGCGTCCTCCCCCGGGATGTGGAGTTTGCTTTCCCCGTTAATCTCCATATAGACCATTTTGTGCTGGCCACCACAGAAAAAAATGAAAACCGTGAACACGTATCAAAGGAATAAAAATAACGTCACCATTTCACGAACTGCTGTGAGACCGTGTTGGTATTTTATGAGTTGGGAGTGAGAACAGGTTGGGCCCAGACCACCTCTAAATGTGGTCTGAGTGATCGGATCTTAAAGCATCCTGAGTGCGTTTCCAACTGTACTCCACCTATACTGGCCTACTACTCCAACTGTACTGTCCACTTGTGATCCCATCACCTTCACTTCCCCTCCACGGCAGCTCAGCCAAGAATCAACATGTGCGAGGAAACAGGACGGACAGCGACTGTGACTTCCGAAGGTACTCACTTGACTTGTCAAAGTCATACTGCTGAAGCTTATATAAGCTTCAAATGGAATGTATAATGCATTTTTGCACAGAGCAAGGACTGTATAGTTTAGCCCCCATCTCACACACTTACAGTGCTTTAGGATGGAGAGGAGGAACAATCCCTGTACAGCATCAAAAAACTGTTACAATATACATACTGTACAGCATGTATATTGAAACAGGTTTTTCCGGGTAGTTTGCATTAAAACTGGCAGCATGAATAGAGTTGAAGTGCTGCTTCAGGTTGTCTGCTTTGAATACAGATACAGTCTGTGTGGATATTAGGCATGTCGAGTTAGCACTGGCGCGGTCCGGTGTAGCAGGGTTCGCTGCCACCGTGGGTTACCCTCAGCACAGAACACAGCAGGCAGACAATTTACAGGCCAACAGTATTTATTTTTGTGACTGCTCACACTTATCAACACAACTTTACAACTACGAACTGTGCGCCTCCAACAGCCCGGTTACTGGTATAGGCGCACGACCCGTCGCTCAACCTTTTAACAAAAACTAACAAAACGATCTATCGCAGTCCAGTCCTGTCTCTGTGGTGTGTGGCAGCCAACTGAAGGTCCAGCACGCTACAGCATGTAAAGGGACATAGTGGATGGATGGATGTGACAAAGTGGTCAGTCCTTGGAATGACAGAGGGCTAAATTATCAGTAGTGGCCCATAGAGGTCCATAGGGGGGCGGCCCTTCTGGCATTTGCCCAAATTCCGGATGGCCAGTCCGTCACTGGCTGATTTAAAAATAAAGCAGAGCCGTGGATATTTAATTCATGTGTATTATAACAAGTGAACGTCACTGCTGTCAGCGTGGGCCAGACATTTGGCTCTTGCGGGCCGGATCTGGCCCGAGGGCCACTAATTGGGATCGACTGCTGTACTGTATGGGCATGTGGGTGTTGTTTTAAGCTAGACTTACAGAAATATGTGAACCTATCCTTTAAACAACCTGTCAGCTACCACTTCCCACCGGCAGTCGAGTCTCCCATCACTTGAAGTAGGCTACTGAAGTTAAAGCGAAGCTGCGGTGACACATTCCCCCGGGATGAACTGTGTGTCCTACAGGGCCGGATCATACGTGGCAAACTGCTCAGTGATGTCACTCTTCTCAACTGTCAGACTGATCCGATAAAACCTGACATCGGATCATCATCAGGCTGAACTCTTTCCACACTTTCCTTGAAACAGGACTGACTGAATCAGTGGGACAATAGTGAAATCGGTTCAGTGCTGATGTGAAATCATCACAAGTGAGCCAGTACAATCCCTGTCCCTGCTGCCTTCAGTTTAGTTTAGTTTATTAATAAGTTTATTATAAGGATCCCCATGCGCTAGTCTTCCTGGGGTCCAAAAAAACATGAAATCAGACAATATACTGAATAACTGTAGAATATTTCTTGACAAATACAGGAAAAGAACGCCAACAAGTGTAAAACAAAATAGCAAGGAAAAGATCCAGAAAAACCCAAGAAATAATATCTATAGAACAAAATTGCATTACGCTACGTTACACAACATGACACATGGGTTTAGAGTTTACATCTAGGTACAGTAGCTCACAAAGACAAAGACAATTAAAGAGAATAAGAAATAAAAATTTAAGTAAAGGTTTTAAGTGTCTTTTTAAAACTTGCCTTTCCCTTGATGAAACGTATGTTCCTTGGTAGATTATTCCATAAACAGATAGCTCTGTATATGACTTTCTTTGATGTCGGTATGAATGGAGTCATTATTTGGCACTTGGGCACACATTAAGTGCTGCTGCTGCAGTGAGTTTAAAAGGAGTGGATGTTGCTGTGGTTACTTGGCCGCTGTGCCGGGCTATTATTGTGCCCTGCAAGCGTGCGTATTGTTTGCAGTTGTGTCAGCCAGACACCGGCATTTTTTTTTAACAAGTATAGTAATAGCTGCAAAGCTTTTGCAAAACATAGTAACAGAACTTAACAGTCTTGGAGATAGGCCCACCTAATTTTCTTCCACGATGTGATTTCTGCCCAAGCTACTGCTGCTTTTTGGATGAACAAAAACACCGGCAGTATAATAATTGTCATGTTAATGATGTCATGTTGTAAACTCAGATGGATTCCGATCCATCTGAGATCCGCTGTCAGTGTCTCTATCGTTCATCAAATGGCTCTGAAAGTGATCCCAACCATATATAGCTCTCCACTGTCGTTGTCGTCATAGTTGTGGTGTGGACTCTGCCATCCACCTGAGTCAGAACGATTTTTAAAAGTATATATTTATAGTTATTATTAAAGTTATCGTTCTTGGTGTGGACGGGCGTTAAGATGCCACGTGCCACTTTCCCCACATTCAAACTACAGTATGGAAGAAAGGGGCATCTAGTAGGGGTGGGAATCACCAGAGGCCTTACGATACGATATCATCACGATACAATATTATTGCGATTTTTTTATTGCAATATTCTGCGATATATTGCAAATCATTAACTTTTTTTCCAACTTCAAATTTTTCCCAATTTCAAATTATGTCCCCAAAAGGAAACTTTGTCGACATCTGTTTTATCTAAAAAGATACATTTCTCTGTTTGTTCATCTCACTTCAATTGTAATGCTGCAAAATCAGATTGATTGTCAAGGAGACAAACTGACCAACACATATATCATAAAAGATCAATACTTGGCGCCTGTGTATCGATACAGTATTGCCACAGAAAATAATTGTGATACTATGCTGTATTGATTTTTTTCCCCCACCGCTAGCATCTAGAGAGTCATGAAAAGGTTTCACTTTTTGTCATTGGTAGAAGAAAAACATCATTTCTCAGGTATGGAAATGAGAACCAACCTTACATTTGTTCTTTTTTCACATCTTTTAGTGGCATTATAACCCTGGTCTCTGTTCTTTTTAAATGTTTCGTGATTGCATTTGACTAGATTAAACATGAAAACATCCTTCCACCAATCAATGGCTTTTTATTTGCCTGACCCGGGGCTGCTCCGTCAAAGCTCCGGCTGGCTGAAGTGGACCGCTGCTTACTTATTGTCACCAGAGGGGACTCGATGTCTGAACGAACACAGCTAATGGGTTTCAGCACATCATTAGTCTCCCAACAGGGGAATAAGGACACTCTGCATTGATGCACTGCAAATTACCTAGATTTTCTTTTTATCCGGGCGGGCCTCTTTCAAATCCACACTGAGCCTGTGACACGAGCAGGAGCAGTTATAAAGTGTAAATCCCCGCCACATTCAGAGGTTGCAGGGTTCATCCATAATTCATTGCGGGGAAGATGCCGAACAGATTGAATTGTCACAGATTCAGGCTAGTACAGACAGAGAGAGCGAGAGAGGAATGAGCTGTTCTTGTTCTTTGTGAGTCCGGAGCAGGAGTAGATGGAGCAGGAATAGTACAGAGAGCGACGGCAACACGTCCTGAGTTCACCTCCTCTCTGGTAATGTAGCATATCTTTGCCCTCAATGACCCATTACATGTCTGCATGTCAAAAATGAGTATTAACCCTCTGAGGTCTAAAAGCATGTTCAATTAGAGTTTTTTTCACATCTTCTTAAATTCACCTTTTAAGGGTATTTGCATATAACCTGATCCCTGTGTGTTTCATATCAAAATGTTCAGAACAAACTCAGATTTCTGTATAGTGAGGCCCAAATGTGTCCTGGAGCAATGGTCATAATGTGGCCCTTAAGCTGAAACAAAGTTTGCTTTTTGAAATTCTTTAAATCTTTTGTGAAAACATACCTACACTTGTGTAAAGGAATTATATATATTAGCTTTTTTCCCAAGATATGTGAGTTTTGATTTGTATTGTATTTAGTACATTTATTCGGTTAATGTTAATTAAGTTTACATTAACAAGTGTTTAGTTTTTTTTGTTGTTATTTGTAGTTTATGTATTAGAGTTAGTGTTAGTCTTCCCCTGGGTGTCAAACCTGGTCTGATCAGCCAGTATATAAGTCCCATTTCTTTCTCTTATGCAAAGTCAGTTGTATTTTTGAGTTTGTTATGTTCAGAGCTTAAGTTCGGTCTGTTTGTTTGACCTCTTTTAAGGGCCCAAACTTTATCTCCATTTTGTTGTAATGATTTTGTGGGTAAAATAAAACCCCCTTTTTTGAAATCCTCTTGTGACTCCTCTTGCCTAACTGCTTGGTCCCTGACAGTTACCTTCTAACCTCTGGTTTAGATACGAGGACGGAAAAAACGCTCTTGTGGGTCGTATTAGAGGGGAGGAACAACAACCCATATTGTCATATGGTTTGGAAAATAAGCTCAAGAAAGAAAGATAGATAGATAGGTAGATCCAAACAAAATGTCTGTGTTGTATCAAAGAGGCCTCAGCCTTCTAAGTTGAAAAATGGTGGCAGACTATGGTTGGTTATTTAAAGACAGTTCTTTGCTCAGGTACAGGCGAAAAATAATACCTGCTGTGGCCTTCAGTCACACGGGCATTTTAACATGTGGCCACCTGTCCATTAAGCCCAGATAATCTGCTAGATATTGATGCAATAAAAAGGCCAAAGTAGAAGTGCCTGATTAAATGGGAACATCTGCTCCATATGGCGGCTGTTGCATGCACACTGTCCCGAGCTGTCACATTCACAGTGGGACACAGCAGTCGCCATTGTAAGGTGGCAGTTCAGGTTTACGGCTGGCATCTTCTATACCTGTTATTCGCTGCATGGCTTGATTCAGTGTAATCTGTGTTGGGTTTTATGAGCCGGAGAACTCTGAAGTGATTACGTTGAATGTATTGACGTGGTAGCAATACAAATGAATCCATCCAATTTTCCACATATTATGTTTGATTGATTTATCGACAAGAGGCAGCAGCAGTTCACTCATACAGAAACTCTGACATTTAAAAAAAAAAAAATGTCTACATGTTGGGACTGGTTTACCACCTCTCCCAGATTAGGTTGGGAAGATTGATATCAAGGTCCGCTTGTTAAATTTTAAAACACCAAACACATTTTCCATCCGAACTATCATTTTTCACCGGTGGTTAACGGATGTCAAACCTAATGACTCTAATGAAAATAAGTCTAAATACCTTTTAACCACATCAAGACTTTTAATAACCATCCTGCTATTTATTGGAGTTATAAATGTTGAGCTTAATCCCCGGCCTGACTCGAATATTTTTCTGACAATTTAAGGCATATTGCATTTTTGGGGACTATACGCACATGCAAACTGCAACAGGCTTTTTACTGCTGTATCGCAAGCACAGTGTATGCTTTTACCTACAACTTGAGACTACTTTCCCCACTTTAGATTTCCAGCTCCGACTACTCTCGCTCCCCCATCTCTTCCGACTTTACCCTCCGAAACATTTTCTCTCCTTCCTATAGTCAAAATAGTTAAAGCACAAAGAAGAACCCTTCACCCAAGAAAAAATCCAACTAATCTAAGTCAGCTTGGTAGCACCAAAGGCTTTAAAATCTGCCACTTAAACACCCGCAGCCTTGTTCCCAAACTAGACAAATTTAAAATGTTGCTTGTGTAGTCGAAAGCACATGTAATGGCAATCTCAGAGTCATGGTTAACTCCCAGTATTCCTGATTCTTTTCTTTCCACTGAAACTTATGAACTGTATCGTAAAGACTGCACTGGTAAGACCGGCGGCGGAGTGGCCTTCTATGTGACTCAGGAATATGCACACCTAATATCAAAATTTGAAACTGAAACATTAAAACTGGTAGTACATTTTACACCCCAACACACAATTACCATTATTGTCCCCTACAAGCCTCCAAATGCCAGTGTAAATGCCTATCTATTTCAGCTTTCTGACAATTAAATCTGTTACAACAAATGAGCTTGTGATTCTGGGGGATATCAACCTTGACTGGAATGATGGCTCATCATAATCTTTGAAAGCCACTGCAATGAATCTCGGACTTTATCAATTAATCAAGGACCCAGCAAGAATTGGCAAAACAAACAGCTCAATCCTGGATCTTATCTTCACTAATCTTCCAAAGTGGTCTCACCACTGCATTGCACTCACATGCTCAAACACTTTGACTTACAAGAACTACATGAACAGCCACGCCATTGCATTTTATTTTCAGATTCAAAATGTACCAGTACGCCTCGCTAGGTCAATCTTGCAGGCATTGATTCCAGTCCCCCCATACAAAAACGACTATGGTCAGAAATCCTTTTTTCATGCATACACCAAAATCACATCAGAACACTACCATCCACTACCATCAATCACAGATCACACATCAAAAAGGCAAACGGTTCCTTCTCAACAGTCACACTTGCACACATTGATTTGTTTGATGTATTGTCCAAGTCTGTATTGTTGTTTTTAATTGTCTGTATCTGTCTAGCCCATGCTGATGTCCTGTTCAAATGTTTCTGTCCTCATGTGTTGTAACTGTGTTCAATGTTTTATGTTTCTGCAGAACAGGAACCTCAGTTTTTAAACCGAGTCAGGCCCGTTTATATTGTAACTTAATGATAGTTTTAACTTTTCTGTATAATAAATTAAATTAAATTAAATGAACTGCCCAGGAGTCTGTGGAACAGCTGACTGTCCTCAGTCCCTCCGTCTCTATGCTGGAAATGAATGAGCAAATAGTCCAACAGCTTAAGAAAAACGTTGTTCAATATCGTACAATTGCAAGGAATTTAGTAGTTTTCATCATCTACAGTCCATAATATCAAAAGATCCAAAGAATCTGGAGAAATCTCTGCACGTAAGGTGCAAGGCTGAAAACCAACATTAAATGCCCGTGACCTTCGATCTCTCAGGCAGCACTGCATTAAAAACCAACATCATTATGTAAAGGATATTGCCACCTGGGCTCAGGCACACTTCGGAAAACCATTGTCAGTTAACAGTTTGCCGCTACATCTAAAAGGGCAAGTTAAAACTCTACCATGCAAAGCGAAAGCCATGTATCAACAACACCCAGAAACCCCAAAAATGTGTGGTGCATTATGAAGCACAAAATACGACAACGGAGAACCTGGACTGTTGATCAACTCAAGTCGTACATCAACCAAGAATGGGAAAGAATTTTACCTACAAAGCTTCAATAATTAATGTCCTCAGTTCCCAAACGCTTATTGAGTGTTGTTAAAAGGAAAGGGGATGTAACACAGTGGTAAACATGCCACTCTTCCAGCTTTTTTGGAACGTGTTGCAGGCATCGAATTCAAAATAAGTAAATATTTGCAAAATAAGTGAATATTTGCATTTGCATGATCAGTTTGAACATTAAATATCTTGTAGTGTAATTAACTGAATATAGGTTGAAAAGGATTTGCAAATCATTGTATTCTGTTTTTATTTACGTTTTACACAACGTCCCAGCTTCATTGGAATTGGGGTTTGTAAATAAAACTTATTAAATGTAGTCCATCAAATGTTCTACACAGAAGTATCTGTTGACTTTTGGCCAAGACCACTAAAATGGAGACCAAGTCATCATCAAGACCAGAGTGTAGCGAGACTGAGACAAGACCGAGACTTTCAGGGGTTGAGAATAGAGAAAAGATCAAGACTTTGAGGGGTTAAGACTGAGAAAATACCAATACTTTGAGGGGTTGAGACCCAGACAAAACCAAGACTTTGAGGGGTTAAGACAAAAAAAGATAAAGACTTTGAGGGGTTAAGACAAAAAAAAAGATAAAGACTTTGAGGGGTTAAGACAAAAAAAAGATAAAGACTTTGAGGGGTTGAGACCAAGAAAAAACCAAGACTTTGAGGGGTTGAGACCGAGAAAAGACCAAGACATTGAGGGGTTGAGACCGAGACAAGACCAAGACTTTGAGGGGTTAAGACAAAAAAAGATAAAGACTTTGAGGGGTTGAGACCAAGACTTTGAGGGGTTAAGACAGAGAAAAGACCAAGACTTTGAGGGGTTAAGACAGAGAAAAGACCAAGACTTTGAGGGGTTAAGACTTAGAAAAGACCAAGACTTTGAGGGGTTGAGACAGAGAAAGGACGAAGACTTTGAGGGGTTGAGACCGAGAAAATACCAAGACTTTGAGGGGTTAAGACCTAGAAAAGACCAAGACTTTGAGTGGTTGAGATTGACAAAAAGATCCCACACTACATGACATGACAAAATGTGGAAAATGGCACTCCTCAAATTGATCTAAAAGATCCACATTCCATCCATCTTCGTCCGCTTATCCGGTGTCGGGTCGCGGGGGGAGCAGCTCCAGCAGGGGACCCCAAACTTCCCTTTCCCGAGCAACATTAACCAGCTCCGACTGGGGATCCCGGCGTTCCCAGGCCAGGTTGGAGATATAATCCCTCCACCTAGTCCTGGGTCTTCCCCGAGGCCTCCTCCCAGCTGGACGTGCCTGGAACACCTCCCTAGGGAGGCGCCCAGGGGGCATCCTTACCAGATGCCCGAACCACCTCAACTGGCTCCTTTCGACGCAGGAGCAGCGGCTCTCTCCGAGCTCCTCACGGATGACTGAGCTTCTCACCCTATCTCTAAGGGAGACGCCAGCCACCCTCCTGAGGAAACCCATTTCGCCGCTTGTACCCTGGATCTCGTTCTTTCGGTCATGACCCAGCCTTCATGACCATAGGTGAGGGTAGGAACGAAAACTGACCGGTAGATCGAGAGCTTTGCCTTCTGGCTCAGCTCTCTTTTCGTCCTGGCAGTGCGATAGATTGAATGCAATACCGCACCCGCTGCGCCCGATTCTCCGACCAATCTCCCGCTCCATTGTCCCCTCACTCGCGAACAAAACCCCAAGGTACTTGAACTCCTTCACTTGGGGTAAGGACTCATTCCCTACCTGGAGAAGGCATTCCATCGGTTTCCTGCTGAGAACCATGGCCTCCGATTTAGAGGTGCTGATCCTCATCCCAACCGCTTCACACTCGGTTGCGAACCGATCCAGTGAGTGCTGAAGGTTGCAGGCCGATGATGCCATCAGGACCACATCATCTGCAAAGAGCAGCGATGAGATCCCCAGCCCACCAAACTGCAACCCCTCCCCACCCGACTACGCCTCGATATCCTGTCCATAAATATTACAAACAGGATTGGTGACAAAAGCGCAGCCCTGGCGGAGGCCAACCCTCACCTGAAACGAGTCCGACTTACTACCGAGAACCCGGACACAGCTCTCACTTTGGTCATACAGAGATTGGATGGCCCTGAGTAGAGACCCCCTCACCCCATACTCCCGCAGCACCTCCCACAGTATCTCCCGGGGACCCGGTCATACGCCTTCTCCAAATCCACAAAACACATGTAGACCCGGTTGGGCATACTCCCAGGCTCCCTCCAGGATCCTTGCGAGTGAAGAGCTGGTCCGTTGTTCCACGACCAGGACGGAATCCGCATTGTTCCTCCTCAACCCGAGGTTCGACTATCGGCCGAACCCTCCTTTCCAGCACCTTGGAGTAGACTTTACCAGGGAGGCTGAGAAGTGTGATACCCCTATAATTGGCACACACCCTCTGGTCCCCCTTTTTAAAAAGAGGAACCACCACCCCAGTCTGCCACTCCTTTGGCACCGTCCCAGACTTCCACGCAATGTTGAAGAGGCGTGTCAACCAGGACAACCCCTCCACACCCAGAGCCTTGAGCATTTCTGGACGGATCTCATCAATCCCGGGGCTTTGCCACTGTGTAGTTGTTTGACTACATCAGTGACTTCCGCCTGGGAAATCGACGACAATCCCCGTTATCCTCCAGCTCTGCCTCTAACATAGAGGGCGTATTAGTCGGATTCAGGAGTTCCTCAAAGTGCTCCCTCCACCGCCCTATTACCTCCTCAGTGGAGGTCAACAGTGTCCCATCCTTACTGTACACAGCTTGGATGGTTCCCCGCCCCCTGAGGTGGCGAACAGTTTTCCAGAAACACTTTGGTGCCGACCGAAAGTCCTTCTCCATGTCTTCTCCAAACTTCTCCCACACCCGCTGCTTTGCCTCTTTCACGGCAGAGGCTGCAGCCCTTCGGCCCCTTCGGTACCCTGCAACTGCCTCCGGAGTCCTCCGAGATAACATATCCCGGAAGGACTCCTTCTTCAGTCGGACGGCTTCCCTGACCACTGGTGTCCACCACGGTGTTCGTGGGTTACCGCCCCTTGAGGCACCTAAGATCCTAAGACCACAGCTCCTCGCCGCAGCTTCAGCAATGGAAACTTTGAACATTGTCCACTCGGGTTCAATGCCCCCAGCCTCCACAGGGATGCACGAAAAAGCTCCGCCGGAGGTGTGAGTTGAAAGTCTGTCGGACAGGGGCCTCCTCCAGACGTTCCCAATTTACCCGCACTACACGTTTGGGCTTACCAGGTCTGTCCAGAGTCTTCCCCACCCCCTGACCCAACTCACCACCAGATGGTGATCGGTTGACAGCTCTGCCCCTCTCTTCACCCGAAAGTGTCCAAAACATACGGCCTCAGATCAGATGAAACGATTATGAAATCGATCATTGACCTTCGGCCTAGGGTGCTCTGGTACCAGGTACACTTATGAGCATCCCTATGTTCGAACATGGTGTTCGTTATAGACAATCCATGACTAGCACAGAAGTCCAACAACAAACAACCACTCTGGTTTAGATCAGGGAGGCCGTTCCTCCCAATCACGCCTCTCAGGTGTCTCCATCATTGCCCACGTGTGCGTTGAAGTCCCCCAGCAGAACAATGGAGTCCCCCACTGGAGCCCCATGCAGGACTCCAGTCAAGGTCTCCAAGAAGGCCGAATACTCCGAACTCCTGTTTGGTGCATATGCACAAACAACAGTCAGAGTTTTCCCCCCCACAACCCGCAGGCGTAGGGAGGCGACCCTCTCGTCCACCGGGGTAAACTCCAACACAGCGGCGCTCAGCCGGGGCTTGTGAGTATCCCCACACCCGCCCGGCGCCTCACACCCTGGGCAACTCCGGAGAAGAAAAGAGTCCAACCCCTATCCAGGAGTATGGTTCCAGAACCGAGACTGTGCGTAGAGGTAAGCCCCACCAGATCTAACCGGTAGCGCTCCACCTCCCGCACCAGTTCCGGCTCCTTCCCCCACAGAGAGGTGACGTTCCACGTCCCCAGAGCCAGCGTCTGCCGCCCGGGTCTGGTCCGTCGAGGCCCCTGACCTTCACTGCCACCCATGTGGCATCGCACCCGACCCCAACGGTTCCTCCCACAGGTGGTGGGCCCATGGGCTGGAGAGATGGGAGCCACGTAGCTTGTTCGGGCTGTGCCCGGCCGGGCTCCGTGGCAAACCCGGCCACCAGGCGCTCGCCGACGAGCCCGCCATTAAAAAAAAACCCCACAGAAAACAAAGTAAGATTCTTCTTCATAATGATCAAAAGGCAGTTGTGGTCTTAAAATAAAATCTAATACAGAGAACAAATGCGGTCGATTCCGAGACCAAGAATCTCAAGTATTACAACACCGCTTCTGGCATTGATCATTTCATCATTCTTACTGAATGTGTTTTTGCTAAATGTTCATTTTATGTTTCACTTAAATACCTGGAAATAACTCTTCTAAAAGGAGTAATGTTTGAAGAAAACCTGGATGTTGTGTTTTTAAACTGTTTCTGAAAACAGCTTCTGCTGCTAGACTGAACCGAGGTTTGAGGTTGAAATGAGGCTAACGGTGATAATTTTTTGTCAGTTCATTATTACAGGGGGGTCAGCCCTATGTTCCCACAGCCCAAGGGTCCCACAGCCCTATGTTCCCACATTTCTAAGATTTTTCTTAAAATTAGGCCCTATGTTACCACAGCCCTACGTTCCCACATTTCTAGGACATTTTCAAAATTGGGTCTTGTGTGCCTATATTTCCCTTCAATTTAAGCCCTATCCTCCCACAAAAAAATGTGAAGGTTAGAGTTAGCGTTAGGGGAATGAAACCTGATACAAATTTATGAAAAAGGAAATGTGGGACCTAATTTTGGAAAAAAACTCTTAGAAATGTGGGAACATAGGGCTGTGGAAACATAGGGCTGTGGGAACATAGGGCCTAATTTTGAAAACAAATGTGGGAACATAGGGATGTGGGAACATAGGGCCTAATTTTAAAAACAAATGTGGGAACATAGGGCTGTGGGAACATAGGGCTGTGGGAACATAGGGCTGTGGGAACATAGGGCCTAAATTTGAAAACAAATGTGGGAACATAGGGCTGTGGGAACATAGGGCCTAAATTTGAAAACAAATGTGGGAACATAGGGCTGTGGGAACATAGGGCCTAATTTTCAGTGAAAAAATGTTTTTAGGCACTCTCCCTTTACAGGAGACCCCTTTCACACATTAGAGTCGTTTGATAATTTGATATAAATCAAGTTTAATTGCAGAGCTTTAAGCAAAGGAAGGAAAAAAAAGCTTTTGCTATAGTGTACGTTATTATGAACACACATCAACAATATTGTTTTTTCCGTCTCCTGAGTCTTCCTTAAGCAAAGAGAAACCAGGGAGTAATACTTCCAAACAGAAAATATTATTTCTCCTTGAGTCAGAGTGAGATATATATCAAGTACTGTATGTAAATAGGATGAGCAAGCACTTAAACAAATAGGCCTAGTGAAATACAAATTGATCTTAAATGAAATGCAAACACAGTCATTTGCTGTTTCCTGTCAGCGACTGAGTGGTTTGATTTACCAGTCGGCACGCTCGCTGCACTTTGGCTCCCTTGTGACATTTTAATGCACCGCATTTCGAGCTGTGGAGGCTCGGCGGCGTTCAGGCAGTTTCCAGACCTAATATTGATGCTTGCCGTTTTGTGTTTTATATATAAATCAATACAGAGCCAATGTTTCTCCCTGAGTAATGAAAGCCTATGGAGCCGGCAGTGAGGGCATGATTGCTTATGTTGAATCACAACATCTGAAACTGCAGGCCTGTGCATTTACACTCGCCTGATAATTAATGTAGTCCAAGTTATCTAAACCCACTCATAGATTCTAGTTATGTTCAGACTACTTTGTTATTTTGGCCTAACTAGCAGTGGGGCCAAAGGATAGAGGTGTCAGTGGTAAGGAATCATAATAAAAACAAATCTGTATGGAACGATGATTTCTCTTACTGCTTACTATATTTTAACAGCCATCTCAACCTCTGTAACTTATGTCAGAGTGCAACCAAAGACACTTTTTATTATGCTATTTGTTTTTTTGGCTTCACCCTGTGTTGAATCGTGTAAATCTACAACCAATAGCCTCTTTTATGATTCAAGTTGATAAATGACGCCTAAGAAAAACGCAAACCTCCCAGACAAGGAGGAAATTTTAACGGTCATAAATCAACCGTCAACTGTGAAATAATAGCATGGAGAAGGCCAGAAGACTCGAGTTGCTGAACTCGAGCAATACTCCAGGGTAAATGATGTGATTGTCAGCGCCCTGTGAACCAAAAAAACCCAAACGCCGGAGTCATCGTCCCCTGATGCCACCGCTGCTGGAGCGCGAGAGACAGAAGCCTCCGAGGAGGAGACGGATAAGCTGGAACAAAAGGTGCTTTTACTTTTTGGACAGCAAAGGCATTTATGTTGACATACTATGTTTGACATTGTCAAAAAGCAACGCTTGGTCAGGTGCCTTTAGCGTTCGTTACTGACGCAAAAAGTCTCCTTTAGGGCCATATTTGGGCAGCACGGTGGCTCAGTGGTTAGTGCTGTGGCCTCACAGCAAGAAGGTTCTGGGTTCAAATCCAGGCCTTTCTGTGTGGATTTTACATGTTCTCCCCGTGTCTGCGTGGGTTTTCTCCGGGTTCTCCGGTTTCCCCCACCACTAAAAATATGTTCCCCTCCCCCTCCCTAACTAGCTGATGTGTGGTGAGCGTTCTGGCGTCGTAAGGCGTTGTATGGCTGCCGTGCATCACCCAGGTGGGTGCTACACATTAGTGGTGTTATAGAGCAGTCCCCACCCCCAAATGCGCTTTGAGTGTCTATGATAAAGCGCTATATAAAAGTAATAAAATAAATATTTAGACGAGCTTGGTCGGGACTCTTGGCGTCACTTTTGACGCTCTGGGTCGGGACGTACGTTTAACAGTTAGGTTTATGGAAAAAAAATGGCATGGTGGGGTTATAAAATGTAAGTTTCAGTGACACACGGGACAAGAACGGGATGCGAACCCCCGGTCTCCTGGGTGAAAGTCCTGAGTTCTTTGACCCATCCACCACCCCAACCTGTGGATTATCGGACTTTCATACTATTCAGGTTATCTAAACCCACTCATGGATTCTAGTTATGGTGCTTTTCCCGTTAGCTTTTGTTCAGGCTGACTTAATTTTGGATCCATGATTTCTCTCACTGCTTACTTTATTTTAACAGTCATCTCTACCTTTACCACTCATGTCAAGGCTGTACCCTCGTGCAACCAAAGACACTTTCATACATTCATGCAGTTTGTTTTTCCTGCTCCATTCTTTGTGTTCTTCATCCAAAAACCAAATCACTTTAAGCCACATGTCCCCCAAATTGAACAATTTGTTTGCCAATGACTCCTAAAACAACATTTATGATCGTTGGAGTACCAGCGATAGGCACACGTTGTTTAGTCTGGATCAACGGAAGTAGATTTTCAGGATAAGGCCAGGCTTTGCCCCCTCATCAGTGGCTCTCTGTGTGTTGCTGTTCTCAAAATCCCTTCGCTACAGCAAACTACAATCTAGCAAGCTTCATTCTGAAAATGGCAAATTTGGAAGAACATTTGGATCCTGCAACAAGGCAGGCCTACTCTAGCCTGGCACTGGTCTGGCATTGAGTAAAATGGCTCAACTCGAGGGGCGGCACCTAGCATGCCTTTGAAAATCTCACTGCACGCAATTGGATAACACTACGACCAATCACAACAATACACGGGGTGACGTATCCAGAGCCCCAGACGCTTAGCTCCAGCGGAGCTAACTGGTAGATTAAACTGTCGTCATCCGTTTAGTTTGCCTGCCTATATCAGATACACCGATGTGATTGGTGCCGCTCGGCTACAAAGGGCCATAGTTAATGAGCATCATTACTCAATGCCAGAGTGACTTGCTGAGCAAATTCAAATTGTGCTCTCGCGAGAACTCTGGATTTCCGGAGTAGGCCTACTCGGTTCTTTCAGGGAATGATTGTAAAGATTTACAAAGAATATGTTTAGGGCATTTCCTCTCTAACTGGGACGTTTTGGGACCGATTGGTGGGATTGCTGTGGACCAAGTACACACGGAAATACACTGGAAAGAGCCAATGAGGTTTAACCATGTATCAGCTAATTTAAATAGCTCACGTTACTGTATTGTGTCAACAGATAACTTCATTTAATATTGGATGTGGAGTTTTCTTTTGCGGGGTGCAAATGTTCCACCAAAACAAGTTCCTCCCTGAGACTGTTTAGCAGAGCCACCATCACTGCGTCCGGAGCTTAGCACTGGCCAAGACGATTGTGATTGGTGTAAAGAAATGCAAACAACCCAGAGCGTTTTTTGTTCCCTTATCCCAGAATCCATCTGTGGTGTAGCCAGACCTTACTCCACAGACCTGGCAATGCAAAACTACCAAATAAACAAACTGAAACTAAAATGGGCACAGTAAATGAATGCATCTTCCCAAGAGCTCAATCTATCACAATGTGAACATCTAGTGTGGTAAACTACATGGCTCTGAATGTTTTATAACCAAAATGTAATAATAATTCTATTCCATCATTCCAGAGATGACGGTCGCCTTTAAATAAGTTCTCTGGGAATGATTTGCCTCCCACAGTTTTCTAATTTCCTTCCCTCGTCACTCCTTGTTGTAGGTTTTTATACGACTTTAATCGTCTCCCTCAGTGATGCCGCTAAAACACACTCCCTCTAAATGTTGATGCCGTAATCATTTCCCCTGGCATCCTACAAGCTCTGATAGTCCGCAGCTATCAGGGATGTCTTCATAGCTGGAGTGATATTGCTTTTGCAGCGTGGCCCATTTTCCCCCCTTGAGTCCCATGGGATGTCATATAATGCTCAACATGTCACAGCGGCTCTGAGAGCGGGAGAAAAAGAGCGTGGCTATATTAAGGGACCGCATTATATTCAAGACCCTTTTGGAGCCTGGACATGTGTCCTAGAGAATATAAACTTTGAAGTGCAAAAGGGAATTTAGATTTGTCCTCCCTTTTTTGAACTTGACAGTAACCAAAGACTCATTTATATCCATTGCTGTGAGAATATGTCATTTGCAAAGTGGAATATAATAACATCTCATATTCAGAACAGTACACGTGGGCTGATGGTGGCAATGTTGCTCCATCAGTCCAAAACTGTGGCCGCCACATTCTGAGAAATATCCGTGTATTTACAGTTGTATGACTGTATATTTGAACAGAAAATGTACATAGAACGACATGATTTCGGTTTATTCACATTTTAAATTTCAGCGGTGAGTAACTGTATGGGAAAATGTTTTATTGGACGTATAGTAGTTTAAAATGTTTTTTGGGTTGGTCATGTGTTACATATGTAATTTTTTTTTTTTTTAATCACTAAAGCTAGCTAACGTAGTGAGCTATTCATAACACCATTATCGTAAATTATTAACCACCACTTGGATTAGGGACCGTGAAAAACCTGTGTTTCGGTGGATTTGTGAGGACTATGGTTAACTGCTCCTCAGATCTCTGCAGGGTAAATCCAGACAGCTAGCTAGACTATCTGTCCAATCTGAGTTTTCTGTTGCACGACTAAAACTACTAAAACATGTTCCACCAAAACAAGTTCCTTCCCGAGGCTATTTTGCAGAGGCACCGCGGCTCCCTCTGGCGCTTAGCACAGCCCAAGACGATTGTGATTGGTGGTTAAAAGAAATGCCAATAAACCAGCGCACGTTTTTCTCCCATCCTGGAATGCTGTGTGGACTAGCCAGACCTTCCTCCGCAGCACTGTGGAGGAAGACTAGCCAACATCTGACACAACGTCAAACAGGAGTCTCCAGCTGGAGTGTGTTTCTGCTGTTTTCTCCAGTTTCTCTCTCTCTGTATGTGTGTGTTTGTGTGTGTTTGTGTGTGTGTGTGTGTGTGTGTGTGTGTGTGTGTGTGTGTGTGTGTGTGTGTGTGTGTGTGCCTGCCTCCAAGTGACTCATGTCACTCCTGAGTCTTGTTATCTTCGTCTTTTGTCAGCAAGGGATGAAGCTCAGTCATAGACAGAAGTGTGTGTGTGTGTGTGTGTGTGTGTGTGTGTGTGCGCGCGCGCATGATTTTAACAGACAACAGACAACTCCTCGTTCACAGAGTGCCAATATCAAAACAGCATCACGGGAGAATCATCTTTAATGAGACCGGAGGTGGGAACTAAACTGCAGGTTATCACATATTATGGAATATTACAGTTATATTACAATATTACAAGAGAAAGCACCTGTCGTGTTCCCCGATATCACGTTGGTTTCTTTCAGCCACTGTAAGCCCGGGGTACAGCCGGTGTGCGCTGAGGAAAGTTGTTTTCCTTTCAGAGGGCTCCGCGGTCGGCAGCCATCAGTGGTTCTGTTCTTTAATTAAACGGCAGGAAGTCTGAACGAAACACACAGAAAGCAGAAACGGAGGAAGATATGAAAGACAGGATAGCACAGGACAGGGCAGGAAATGGCTAGAGCCAGCGTTGTTCATGGTGGCTATGGCACCGCGCTAAGCTATCATCCAACGGGAGTTTAACCGGCGGATAAACGCAGACCTCCGGGTACTGGAGACATTCATCTGCATGTACGGCAGAACAGGAAATAGGCAAACCTTCCCTTAAGTTACCAGCTAACGCTAGCGGTAGCTAGCTAGCTTGGTTAAAGTTTTCAAAACGAATAAAGTTGCAGTCTTGCAATTTGTGACCCTGCAAGATCCCCAGTCTTTACATATTATGACAGTCTTTAACATTAGGGGTCCTATCTTGCACTCAGCGCAATTGCCTTTGTACACCGACACATGTATCATTCCTATTTTGCACCCGATGCACAGCGGACGTTTCCCTTCACAGACTCACGTCGGTAAATAGTAGCGGCGCAAACATTCGATGGTGCTAATTTGCAGTTTCAGAATTCCAATTCAGACCAGGAAAAACCACGTCTAAAGTCAGTGGCGCTAGTCTAAAGTCAGTAGCGCTAGTCTAAAGTCAGTAGCGCTAGTCTAAAGTCAGTGGTGCTAGTCTAAAGTCAGTGGTGCTAGTCTAAAGTCAGTGGTGCTAGTCTAAAGTCAGTAGCGCTAGTCTAAAGTCAGTAGCGCTAGTCTAAAGTCAGTGGTGCTAGTCTAAAGTCAGTGGTGCTAGTCTAAAGTCAGTGGTGCTAGTCTAAAGTCAGTAGCGCTAGTCTAAAGTCAGTGGTGCTAGTCTAAAGTCAGTAGCGCTAGTCTAAAGTCAGTGGTGCTAGTCTAAAGTCAGTGGTACTAGTGTAAAGTCACTGGTGCTAGTCTAAAGTCAGTGGTGCTAGTCTAAAGTCAGTGGTGCTAGTCTAAAGTCAGTGGTGCTAGTCTAAAGTCAGTAGCGCTAGTCTAAAGTCAGTGGTGCTAGTCTAAAGTCAGTGACGCTAGTCTAAAGTCAGTGGTGCTAGTCTAAAGTCAGTGGTGCTAGTCTAAAGTCAGTAGCGCTAGTCTAAAGTCAGTGGTGCTAGTCTAAAGTCAGTGGTGCTAGTCTACAGTCAGTGCTGCTAGTCTAAAGTCCGTGGTGCTAGTCTAAAGTCAGTAGCGCGTTATTCAGATGCTATTTTAAGGGCACATGCTTGGCCATAAAACGCGGCCATAATGTAGCGTGTGCACAACGCGCATACACTTTGCTTCTCTCATCTACACGGTCCCAGCAGTTCCCATTTTTGCAAACCGTACATAAATACAATGAAAAATATGACCTTGTTTTACACAACAGTTCCATGAATCATGGATGTGTTGATGACATAAATGAGGAAATATTAGAGGACTTAAGGAGACGTGTGATGTTTAACTGCATGTGCCGATGCCACTTAACCCAAATGCCCCAGCAGCAGCACGGGAGAGGAGAGACAGAAGAGCTGCATCGTCTATAGGGAGGTAATCTCAGTCTAATCCTAGACTACATTGCAAAAGTATTACCATGCATTCATAACCTCGTGATTCAGTGAGACTGAGCCCAAAACATCGGAAAGTATGTTTATGTGACATTTCTTTAGTAACTTTAACCGTTGTTCATGTGAAATCTCAAAGACAGCCTGATGCTTTGTTTATAGACTATTTGTGGGTGTTTTGGGCTATTTGACCTATCTATTCCTGTCGATAAAGTATAACAGTGTATAGTGCTGTATAGTGCATACACTTGTAGCTGTTATGTATGTTTGTAAGTCACAAGTTTCGGCACTCCTAGACTGGGTTGTAACATAGGCAAAAATAATCTTCCTTGTTTCTGGAAAAAATAAAAAATAAAACTGGACCCAGTTTAAGACTTTCTTCCAAAAACAATGTAGAGTCAGCGTTGGATCATTTCAAACAGGACAGAAGACACGACCGAACACACGACATGTCCCTGACTTGTTCCTACACGTAAATCAAAGTGGATAAAAAGTCCTCTCAGCCTCTTTCAATGTCTTTACACAGAAAGACTGGATGATAAATGAGGTGTTGTTGGGATTCTCCATGCTGTGGACATTGTGTGTGTGTGTGTGTGTGTGTGTGCTGAGCAGGATGGCTCTCTGGGGGTTTCACATCGATTCCCCTCCTGCCAGAAGTGCAGTACTGTGGAGAAATGTCAACAACATTCATCATCTCACTGGCCATTTGTGAAGACAGGACAGGACTACAACACATGGTGACAGTGTAGAGCACTGTGTGTGTCTGTTGTGAAGGGCAGTCCAACATGTTTAGAACCAAAGGGGCGTAAAGACCAGGCCCCCCAGGATGGGCGCCATGCTACGTAGAAAGGTCTGGCTAGTCCACACAACATCCCGGGATAGGAGAAAAACACGCTCTGGTTTATTGACATTACTTTTAAATCAATCACAATTGTCTTGGGTAATGTCATTTCCCTCGCCGTGCGCTACATTAAAATCAATTCGACGCACCTTACAAAGAGCGTGAAGGTTGTCAATATGACTATAGGTAAGATGCATGTCAATTGTTGCGCCCAACATGTTGAAACTTACAGCTATATTTTGATTTCTTTGCAGGAACACTGCCTTCACCTGCCATCTTTATCGGCTCGCTTTCTGGGTCTGAACTTTCTGCGAAGCTTGCGCAAAAATACACTGAGCAACTGGATTATAGGTTGCCATGTTAAGGGTTATAGGTTGCCAGGTTGAGGTGACAAACTCATTTGATTGTGTAAATAGGATGCGTTTCATACAAGATCTGGCAACTGGCAGCTATGAGTTAACCATATAGTCCTCAGAAATCCACCGGAGTTCAAAATGCCAACACAAAGAGAGCGGAATGAAATGAGGGACATCCCGCCGAAAATGAGGGGCATCCAGCCGAATCTCGGGTGGCACCTGAACAATCTCGAAAATGAAACATCGTCAATACAGACTATAACTGGAGTAAATGGAAGAATCCATTTAACTATGTAGACTGTTACTTTTATGAAAACGAAATTAAAAAGCATTCAAGTTAGCGGAGCGCTTAACAGGAAGTCTCTAGTGCCTCTGGTTTACGGGCCGCACGGCGAGGAAGCAGCGCCAATCACCTGGGTCATTTTATACGCGTAGGTTGAACTTTTTGGGCTTCATGCGCCACTGACCAAATCTCATAGAAATGAACACGCTGTATCCAGGTCTTATTATACTTCCATGATATAGACAAACTGAAAAAGTGGATTACACAGCAAGACGTTCCTATGGACAGTGTTCTTTTAGTATGAAACTGGAACTGCTTTGGATCATATGACTGGTGTAAATGGAAGAATCCATTTAACTGTGTAGACTACTACTTTTATGAAAACTAAACTAAAAGGCTGAATATATCAAAAAGAATTGAACTGCGGGTGTAAAAGCACCCTGACTTTCCACTTCGTTTGCACGAATAAAGTATTGTCTGCGATCGAACGCGTTTGGACAGGCTAATACAAAATGTAAATGAACTAAACAAGTCCCCATGACACGAAGGACAATACAAGGGATAAATTAAATAGACTTATATTTGATACCATACTATAATTGTTCTCGTAATCACCCCAATGGATGGACTTATGTTGCTGCTGCACCGTGAAGTGAAACCGGTGCTAAAACCAGGAGGATAATTCTACAATGACATTGCTGAAGGCAACCCACCTGGGAGTCATTTGGGCAGATCAACGCGAGCGAGGCTGTCCGCTGTGGAATCGATGAGTTTTATGTCGATGGAAGCAACGCTGGACTCAAGATGTTAAACCCGGGCTTTGTCAGATGCCACAAAGCTGCTGAGGCCGAAAAAAAAAACCAGACAGCTGACTGCACATCAATAAGCGACACGTTAAACCCCTCTCAGCATCTTCGTCATCCTCGCTAGCTGTAGCGCTGCAGTGTTTCAACTGTGTTTAAGATTTGGCTCATCATTTCAGAAGAGAATTTACAGTGTTATGGTTATGAACCCTTGGATCTTCAACAACTGGCTTCTTCTTCCATCACTTAGGGCTGAATTTAAGATTCAAATTTCCTTCAGACAAGTTAGAGCCATCGTGATCATGTTAGATGTTTTTTTTTATTGTCATAGTCCATCCTCATTGCCGGACAGATCTGGAAAAAACATTAACTGCGTCCTCCTCGGCTGCCAACACAACGAAAAAAAGAGGAAGGTGAGGACCCAATTGCTCAGGAGTGAAAGCAACCTTGAACCAAAGAAGAAAGGTTACGTAACGATGACAGCATCCTTACAGCATGTTGATGCAAAATGGTCATTCATTCAAATTGGACTTATTTCACTTCACTAGAAAAGCAGGGGCTATTTTCTGTTGGTTATAAAGAGTTTCATCTCTTATTCCTGGGCAAAACAAATCTAACTTCTGTGTAGTTTACAAAATACTAAAAAGTTCAGTATTTTCTCTCCTCCTCCTGCAAGATGTTTTGTAGAAGCAATACACAGAGGACACGGCATCCTCCTCTAATACGCTGCACACACACACACACACACACACACACACACACACACACACACACACACACACACACACACACACACACCGTTAATGTACAACAGTGGGAAGCAGTCAGAGAAACCGGTGTCTGATTAATAATTCCTTCTCATGCTGCGTGATTTCAAGACCAAGTCAGCGAGAGAGCACAAACACATCAACACTTAGCACATCAATGCCGGGGTTGGGAGTAAAAAAAAAGAAAAAAGAAAAAAAAGGGGAATGGCATAAAATAAATCATACATTAATAATCGCTGCATTGCAGGGAAGAAACCACAAACAGAGATTAAAAGGTAGCGTTTTAAATGTTGTTTAAATGTCTTGAATCTTTAAAATGCATCTTTTTACGTGTTTATTTCAAATCTTAAAGTAAAGCTCAGCTCTGGGCAACACATTTTTTATGTAAAGTGCGAAAAAGATTGAATATTTACTGCTTTTGAGTTGTCATTAATAATTAGGTATCCATCTGGTTTTCATTGAAAATATTTATAAAAAAGCTGTGAAAGGTTTTCAGCTGCCATTTAAACACGGAGACGTGGCCTTGTTATTTTTGACATCACAGCATTTTGAGGGGGCATTTGAGTTCCACATGGTGTTTTTGAAGTCTAAGATATCTCAAAATAATGACAAAATGATTGTCATTTTTTTCATTTCAGTTTAAGCAAAATAGAAATGAAAAGATTCATTATGGCCAGCAGAATGTTATTCATGGCTCTGGGGAGAGCACTTTGAAACAGCATTCAGATATTCATGTTGGCAAATAACATTTACAGACATAACTGAACAGCACTTTATTTTTGTTTGGCCAAATGTGAAAACAGTATTGGACTACAAATTAAATGAAGGGAATATAAATCAGAAAAAAATATGCGATTGTATATAAACAAGAGTAAGGCCAACAAAAAAATGGGATTCCCAACTAGCTGTCAAAGTATTTACATTGTGCTTCATGCCGGTAAAGAAACAAAGTATCACCAGTTAAGAACAACATAGGAAACAACTGACTGTCCACCCCCCGAAAAACAGTCCTGGAGGTTGTTTGTTCAAGCAGCAATTACGACTTATAATTATGTTCCAGTGGCGGCGCACTCTAGTTGCCATAGTAGTTATGACGGGAGCAAGGCAGGAAGTAAGGTGACAAAATATAAGAGCGCCAAATTTCCACATAAAGAGGGAAGTTAGGGTGGTTGTGGATAGGTCAAACAGACACACAGCAGGTTTTATATTTTTTTTATACTTAAAGCTTTAGTGCGTAACTTTTTCATATTAATGAGCGTCCGTTACATTCAAGCCATTGCCAAATGCTACAAAGCTAATTAAGACTATCAGCTCCACATAACTCTCTCTGTATTTCTCAGTATGGCTATGTTTAGAAGATTTTCACATGTAGAAACTTGAGTGAAGATAATGACCTCTTCTGAAGAGTCCCTCATGTTTTTTTAATCCTCCGTGTCCTCCTTGGCTACTAGCAACTGCGTAGAGGAGGGGTGAGGGCTGTGTGCGATCACGGAAGGCTTGTATCATGTGGACGCGCCGACAGTTTTGTTGTCATTATTTCGAATTCCTAATTGGGGCAACAGAAACTACACACTGTAGCTTTAAAGAAAGTCCCGTTCAGCGTCAAGTGCGTAACCTTCAGGAAGTAAAGTAACGTCTGATTTTAACCCAAACCACCATCTTTTTCTCAACTTAACTAAGTAGTTTTTGTGGCTAAACATGAATAAACTGCAACCCTTTTACCACAGTAAAGATGTGTTTGTAAATCGCGACCTTTACGTTCAAAATCGCGACCGTTACGTTCTCTGGTTGGAAAACGGAGGATGGAAAACGCTCCTGTGGGTCGTATTAGAGGGGAGGAACAAACAACCGATATCGTTGTCGATTTTGGAGGACTTTTTGGGAGAAAGTACAACACAGTAGTTAATCGAGGAAACGCAAGAGTAAAAGTAAAAACGCGTAAAATTGTGTGATACAAGTTAGAAATATGCTTCTGAAATGTATGGTCGAGGAAGCAGAACATTAAAATGCTCAAGTAAAGCAAAAGTACCTTCATCTCTCTTCCCACATCTTCTAGCTCTCTGTCAGTGATCTAGTGAAGGCAGTAGGCTAAAATAATCTTTAACAAAAGAAGAAAAACTAAAACTAGGCACCGTAATTCCTTAGATTACATTCTACTTTCTCATTGCACATGTACACGTCACAAGTACATAGCAACAAAATGTAGTTAGTGTCTAACTAGAAGTGCTTAAGAAATGATTAAATAACATTAAATAACATGTGCTACAGTATATACAGCGTGCAAGGTATGAATGATACCTAAGTATATAGATGTATGTGTCTACAAGATTGTCTATTACTACAGGTATGTACAGGCTATGACTAAAGAAATAAACCAATTAACCACATTCAGTCAATGGTAAAATTCATTACAAATCTGTAACAATTCCAAAATGTTAAAGTAAAGTTTCCCCCCTCCAGGAGTTCAACTCTTCCCACTCATCTCTTCTTATCGGAGTCTATTCTGTTTCTGCTGAGACAGAGAGTTTGAGTTTTGCCTCAGAGACACTTCCTTCTGTTCAAACCATCAGACTGTGTAAACAGCCGTCTGTGGGTGATTAATCATGCCTGGTGCAGAGACACAGAGAGAAGGAGGCAATGAGAAAGGAGGCAAAGATGGAGAGAAGAGTGTGCTGGGTTAAATAGATAAGTGTGAATGGGAGCAGATGTGGAAGGAGAGTGAGGTGAAGCAGGGCTGCCATGTCTGTGTGACAAAAAAACAGCCCAATAGCCAATCAACATCAGCCCAAAACCAGCCCAATGGCCAATCAAAACCAGCCCAATGGCCAACCAAAACCAGCCCACAACCAGCCTAACAGCCAATCAAACCAAACCCAGACCTTAACTCAAAATATTCCCCTCCCAAAACCTACTACGCTTACCCCTACACTGCTTTTAACGTCCAACAGCATTACTATAATTGCCAAATGTATTGCAATATCTACAAAGTAACACCATATGCGTGTAGTGTAAATATTGTGCCAGCATTAAAAGCAGTTTATTTCACCTAGGTCCTAAATTTGCCTTTAGATACAGTATATTATCATAAATAAATCTTTGTAAAAAATGTGATTTTGTTAAGACAACGTTAATGTTATGTAAAAAAAAAAGTTTACTTAGTTTACTATTTAGTTTCAAACGGGCACAAACCCCAGGCCTCCTGAATGAAAGTCCCGTGTTTGTTTGACCCATCCACCACCCCGACCTGCCTTATGAAGAAATTTGGCACTCTTATGTTTCGTCACATTACTTTGTAATTGCTGCTTGAACAAACAACTTCTGGGAGCATTTCTCAGGGGAGGACAGTCTCTTCCATACAGTAAGATCAACATAAGATCAACAAACATTGTTTGTCTTTGAAGAAAAATTTCGAAATTTCCTAAACTGATGGCTAATATGTTACAAAAACATGTCCAAGAAACAACACACAGGTCCGGGATCGCTTGGGATTAAGGTTTTGAGAGTGCATGAAATGAAACAATACAACAACACAGAGTACGCACAGGTGCAAACTTCTGTACGAGCGTGTAGATGTAAGTCCATCACATATCAACAAAATCATAAGAAGTCTGACAACTACAAACTAATGTGAAAAAATTAAACAAAGAAGAGATGAGCAGCATGTTTTAAGGTACATCTCATGTTTCCTTTACTTGCTTCCCTTCATCGCATCTTAGTCCATCCCACCGCGGAAACATGGGAGAGATGCGAGGAAATCATGAGAGGTGAGAGGAAACAAGGAAATGCATTTTTAGAAGGAGGAAACGTCCTTTCCTCTGAAGTGTCACATGAATTCGACAGCTGTATGGGCAGAGTTAGCAGCGGCTTTCAGCTGCACAGCTTCCGGGAAGACTGCTCTCTGTGATCCCTCCTCCATCCTCGCTCATAGCTCCTCAGAGATCCCTCCTCCATCCTCGCTCATAGCTCTTCAGAGATCCCTCCTTGCTCCTCGGGGCAGCTTTGAGATGGCCTTGACAAAAGGAGAGTCAGAACAACTTCCGGTTCAAGCGATGAGCATGGGGATATCAAATAAGAGACTTCGGAAGCAGCCGGTGTCTTTTTCAGATTTTTAAACGCGTTGTGACTTTTCTTTCTTTTGCAATGTCTCTCACCCATTCATGCAAATAAAGCACATATGAACTTGAACTTCAAATAAGCAAGCAAGAGACATAAAAGAGAAACAGAAGAAACTTTTCAGAGAAAAAGAAAAACTGTTGTGTACGGAGAAGAAAAGAGAAAAATAATTTCTACCGACTTCTAGCGTTGAAGTGGAAATGAATCCAGGTTAAATTCTCCAAATGCTTCCTGCTGTTTCTCCTAAAGCATCAAACCCAGACCCAGAAGCCTAAGAATCTTATTTTATAACTTTTGAATTCCACTTGAATCAAATTTCTTACCGTGTCATTCTGTGTTCTACCGCCTTTACGTCGTCACCTACAGAATTTGCAAGGAAACATGTAATAAACATCATGGTGTGTGCGATATAAATAAAATGGGTTCATGAATAAGTCATTTAAATTTCATTTTGGTGCCGAGATGTAAAAAGCCGCGGACGGGGAGGCAGTAATCAGACAGCTGCTGCAACTATTTGACATTCAAGTGTAATCACAGCAAAGAGAGAATTCTTCCTCTGAAAAGCTTCATTTCACAGTGAGAAATTCACCGTTTGAAAATGGGACGCCTGTTCTCAATAAATGATTGTTGCCATGAAAATGGAAGTCTCTTGTTGCAGGGGTATTGGAGTGATTCGCAAAGTGGGACGCTTTACTCACAAAGTAGTGACAATTTCAAAGATGCAATCCTCTGCTGTGCTCAACTGGCTGAGTGTTGAGCAGCTTGTTTCCGACTAAATTGAAGTGCAGCGTTTTGGTGGTGAACCCCTTCACTTATTCATAACTCTCCGTGCCTCCTCTGGAAATTTCAATCTTGGGTTATTCAACATATGACGAGGTGTGACGTTATCATCTTTACATACAAACCTTTCTGATGTTTGAGGAGACAATAAAAACAATGAACCATTCGTACATATAGTTACGAAAAGTAAGGCTCTGTAATTCGTAAGTATGTTTTCCACGTATTTTTTACTGTAAGCACCACATTGACTGCTGTGGTATGAGAACGCAGTGGACAGCTTAGGTAAGAGGTTGGTGTGGATGTTTGGATCGTCAAACACAGGGCTATCAAGCCGGGGAAAGCCTTTCACCCAGGAAACGTGTGTTCGTTCTACTGGAGTTTTTAAATCCAAACCACGATCTTCTTTACTGTTTTGGGGTCTAAACTTAACTGTCGTCACCGCATGACGCTCACTTTTTGTCGGCTAAACTCAACTGCCACCGCCGCTGTTAAGGACCATCATCTCGCGGTGCTCTGTAGGCGGCGTCACGTAACCAGCTGGCGGTCGCCTAATTTCCGTAGGATATCACAAATTGGTGTGCATAAATTATCGTAAAAACCCATTAATGAGAATGCATTGCAGTTTGTGTTTATTAGTCTTTCATTGCGCAGGTTGATATCGCGATGATGGAAACGTTATTTGACTAAATAAATAAGCGATTACGTTTTAGGTCATTTTATGGTTCAAAATGAAGAAGTAGTTTTGGGTTATTTCCGCTTTCTTTGCATATAGATATAAGAGGACGAATGAAGAGATGAGACTTTTTTTAATTTAATATATGTATACTATAATAACGTTTATTTTAAATAGCACACCCATGCTAAAGTTGACTAAAAAAGAGGAATTAAAAGAACGTCTTTTGGAAATTGATCTTGATGCCTTAATTAAAAAAATTCCCTTGGCCTTTGGAATTAAAATAGACCCCCATCATCACATACCGTTCACCACACCTAGAGATTGGCATGGGATACTTTCCATAAGATCATCTCTTAATGCAAATCAAACCAGCTATTAGGCGATCTGAAATAAAACCATGCCAATCTCTAGGTATGGTGAAGGGTATGTGATGATGTGATATGTGATGATATGAATATTGATGACGTGGGGGGGCTATTTTAATTCCAAAGGCCAAGGGAACTTTATCAGGATGCATATTATCCTGGATCCATGGCCTTTAAAAATAAAAATCTGACTGCCTCTATGGGAATTTAACATAGGGGTGAGTATACTTATGCCCCCTGTAGTGTATTTACGATACAACTATTCATTCACAAAGAAAATTGGTGTCCTTAAAGGTTGAATTTTTCCAATTGTTTTTTTATATTAAGGCATTAAGATCAATTTCCAAAAGATGGTTTTTTTATGGTATTGTATTGGTATCTGTCTTTTAAATACCATCAAAAAAGTCAGGGTAAAGTTGTGTTTTTACCGAAACAAATGCTGTTTTTCCTTTGAAAAAAAAAACAAACTCAAGCAATGTTTTTTTATCAGCACTTGATTGTGGTGATATTGTATACATGCATGCAAATTCATCTTCCCTGAAAATGTTTCAGATTCAGTGTAACATACTGTGTTACGATTTTTTTTTTTTATTAGCATGGACGATTTTAAAAAACAGGATGAAGGCCTTTCTGACCACAGACTGCACATGCCGTAACTGAACTCTGATCATTCATTTTTTGGTGTAATTAGCTGTTTAAGTCTAAGTAATTAGCTGTTTTGTTTGTTTTTATGTTGAAACTTTTAATGCTGCTGTCTTGGTCAGGACTCAATAGGAATATCCCTGGTAAAATAAAGGTAAAATACAAAACAATTGCCGGTGTATTCCCCCTGTGATTTATGAGTGGACTCGGCTCAGGTCGGTCTGTTAAACTGTGGTCCAGAACAGGGACAAGCATTAACGGGTTCTGTGTTTTCCATCACGTTTTTAAAATTATTTTTTTTTTTTCATCCCCTTACCACTGCTGCTCAGGCCTGGATGAGACACACTGTCCATTATCCCTCATTATTATCACATACCAACAGTGGTGATTGTCACTAGGGTCTTCTCCCTTTCACTGCTGTAATACTCATTTAATCACCTTTCACTCACACAATGGGACTGAAACACAATGGTGCTGATGCTTGACTAGAAAGGATTTGACTACACAATGGCGCACGGTGGATAGTCTAGAGAGAATGTGTGTGTATGTGTGTGTGAGAAACACAGTTTCTAGACAGACCTAATTAACTTGACTCAGAGTGTGTGTCAGAAAACCTGAAATTAGTTCACATAGTAAAGTAATAATGTTATTTTCTTCAGTGTATATCCCAACAAGTCCTCCAAACCATACGGCAATATAGCTTGTTTATTCCTCCCCTCTAATACGACACACAGGAGTGTTTTTTTGTCCTCATATCTACAGAGGAGGTAACAGGCCGTTACAGTGGTTTCGACACACTGTGGGTTGTAGCTATCACATATCCTAGCTCCGAATAAATCCAGGGAAAGAGACAAGTTTGTTATGTACATTGTTTTTAGGCTGAAAGATGATTTACAAGGTGGGAGGTTGGACTTTGGCACACAATTAACAGCCCCGACCAAGCAACATGGCGAGGCAAAACATTGTCACTCACAAGCACACGTTGTCATGTAAGTTAATTCATGTGCGCAAGTTGAAATAACGCAACACATTGTAATGAATAGGTTGTATGGTATCCTACGAAGTTAGGGTGAACGCCAGCCTGTCACATGACAATGGTTTCATGGCAGTTATGTAGCCAAGAAAAGGTGACTGTACACCGGGTACGGAGCACTGTGAGGTGACGTTTATTTCAGCGGCCGTTGCAGTCGAGTTTAGCCGACAAAAGGTGAGCGTCACGCAGCGACGACAGTGAAGTTCAGGCACCGAAACGACTAGTTGAGAGTTTCGGTTAAAACACCTGTCCCCTTAGGTAGTACTCCCGGGACATGAACACCCGTTTCCTGGGTGAAAGTCTCCCTCTTAACCAACGACCTGGGTGACGCTGCGCTTCGGTGGCCGTCATGTTGAATGTAAACAAAAAGCTGCCCGCCGTCGCTGCGCTATCGTCGTCGCGTAAAGCCTCAACGGTTGTGATTGGTGTAGAGCCCTCCTCAACGGTTGTGATTGGTGTAGAGCCCTCCTCAACGGTTGTAATTGGTGTAGAGCCCTCCTCAATTGTTGTGATTGGTGTAAAGCCCTCCTCAGCAGTTGTGATTGGTGTAGAGCCCTCCTCAATTGTTGTGATTGGTGTAAAGCCCTCCTCAGCAGTTGTGATTGGTGTAGAGCCCTCCTCAATTGTTGTGATTGGTGTAAAGCCCTCCTCAGCAGTTGTGATTGGTGTAGAGCCCTCCTCAGCAGTTGTGATTGGTGTAGAGCCCTCCTCAATTGTTGTGATTGGTGTAAAGCCCTCCTCAGCAGTTGTGATTGGTGTAGAGCCCTCCTCAGCGGTTGTGATTGGTGTAAAGCCCTCCTCAGCGGTTGTGATTGGTGTAGAGCCCTCCTCAGCGGTTGTGATTGGTGTAAAGCCCTCCTCAGCGGTTGTGATTGGTGTAGAGCCCTCCTCAGCGGTTGTGATTGGTGTAGAGCCCTCCTCAACGGTTGTGATTGGTGCCTCGATTTTGGGGACATTGGAAATGGGTTTGAATGGGCTCTTCGTCAGACTGACTTGCAGAACAAATCTCAAATTTGCCGGGGTTTACCCACGCTATAACTTTATGTTATCTGTTGACATATTTGTCCGCGTATATTGCCACAGACTGTGAAAACAAATCTCCCTCATGGGACTCTATCTATCTATCTATCTATCTATCCATCCATCCATCCATCCATCCATCCATCCGGCTGACTTGATGTGTGTGTACCAACACAGTAGTAGTAGCCTTTTTGATTCTTTTTGGGAAGAGTTTGAACTGTCATAATGTGTTACATGCTTTACGTGTGTGTGTTTTGTGTCTTTGAATGGGTCTTACTCTTTGTTCATCCTCCATCATGTTGGTTCTTTCACTCTGTGTGTGTGTGTGTGTGTTGGTGTGTGTAACCTGGCTGGGTTCTGTGCCGTGATAACGGACCAGCTGCCACCTCAGATCTCTGCCATATGGAGCCAGACCAAGACTGCTGCTGGATGGAGAGATTAGAGAATAAATGAGTGATGACTAGGAGCCAGAGGGGCTCTGAGAGCAGAGAGAGACGCATCACAACCCGCTGAAACCGCAGAGGCAGAGAGACAGAAGCAATGAAAAGAGGAGAGGAGTGAGGCAGCGCAGATCTTCAGGGATTAACGATCTCAGAGTGCTGAGAAGAAAGAAGAAATGTTTTCAATTGTCTTGGTAGGGTATTAAAACACAGTCCAGTCCTGCACTGATACAAAACCATGTAAGTGCAATTGTGTGAGGAGAAAAGAAGGCTTCATTGTGCTGTTGAATTTCCTCTCTCTACGGGCTCATTCTAAGTGTTTTTGTGGAGAAGATTGTGCTGTGCTGCCTGATTTAAAGTTTAAACCACAAGGAAAATTAAAAAACACGTACTTTCTTCAAAAAAAAACAAAAAAACATCAATAGACAATTTAAGAAGCAGTTAGATTGGAACAAAATAAATACCCAGAGAATACTCAACTCCCTGTGATGAAAAATGTTTTTTGATTTTAGGTGACTAGACAGCAACGGTGAACGTTTTAACCCCTTCAACATGCATTTTTCACAGCATCATATCTAGAGCTATACTCGATTTAGGAAATCGGGGGGGATTTCTAAATCACAAGAGGTCCCCAGATAATTCGAATCCAACGTGAATATGGCGTTTGTCGACTAAAACATATAATTATGCCGACAAACAAATTAGTTGATTTAATCGACAGATCTGTAAAACTGAGTTTCTCCACAAAGAATCATGCAAAGGCAGCACTTTAAATGTTGTGTTAACCAGAGATGTTCTCACAAGTTACTTGGAAATAAATCATTCAGCATGAAAAAGCATTAGAATAACGACTAATCGACTAAAGATATCTTAGTTGACATCTTAACGGAACATTGGCTACCCGCAAAAGAAAACGCCACATATGATATTAAATCGCATAGGCATAATTTACAGGCGGGATGGAATAATCAAAACTGGCCAGTGCAGCCAAGCCCAAAAACCTATTATGATTTCCTTAACATAAATAAAGACATTTTCATCATAAATTGATGCAGAAAAGGCACAAATTGTTACAGAAATATTCACCAGAATGCAGGAAATGAAGTTTGCTGAAAAGTGGAGATCTCAACCCAAAGTGACACCCTTGACACAATACAGTATACATGATGCAACACTCTAGTAAGCCATACACTGGGTTTCTACCAGAGCCTATAATTACATGCTTTAATGTTCGAAAAAAACTAATTAACTTATGCGGTATCTCTGAATATACCTGTATTCCCCGTCTGTCTGAAGTTTTAGCGCCTGTCTCTTTAAGCCACCCTCATGATACAACCAAGTCTTTACTGATTGGTCAGTGTTTTCTGGTCTTCCTCAGCTGCGCTCCCGCACCGTCGTTGCAGCCGGGGAATGACTGTAACGGCACTGTAGCGCTTTCTACTTTCTACCTACATGTAGTATAGTTGGGATGCCAGTACAGACGTTCTGATGACTTAAAGTTGCACTGTGTCAGCTGGATGTGTACGGTTAGTCAGAAAATGTTTCCTCGCGCTGTTAGACAGTGATTTGTTGTGGCTGTTTTTTACGTTTTGCACTTTAGTGGCCCAAAATTGATTGAAGCAGCTTCAAGCTCATCATTCAACATTCAGCAGGTCGTGTCTGTAAAAGTGTTCACTGCACCCCCGGCACACTAAAGACATTGTTTTTAAAAGATTCCACCGTGTAAAAATGTACGGCTCTCTTCCGTTTGAGCTCTAATGGAATGAACCTTTAAGTCACCGGCAGAGAATTGACTGCACACTATTTTCTGACTGACTTAAACTGATGTATAAAAATGTGCATTTTCGGTGATGGACGCATAAATGCTAAGTGCGGCTGACTTTCAGCTTCCCTGACAAATACAACTCATTGCTGTTTACTTCCTGCCCATAACTCACGAGGAGCTGTAGCTGCCGCATTCAGTTCAAGATTCTGCATCGCTTCTATTGGATTCTATTACTAGAATTAGCAATGTTCACCGCATCGTGACGTGGGGTTGCGATTTCTCCAAGAGTTGAGTCCGTCTCGCAGCCTGAACGCATTACCCTATATTTTTCGTTTTTGTCACATTCGTTACAAGTCTTTTTCTCAGACAATGATGACCTACTTGTGTTTATCTTTATACATACGGCACCAAAGCCACCACTGCCCCCTAACTAAAAACAAAAGGTACCCTGAGTTTGCTGACCTCCTTCCTCTGTAAACGCGAGCGTGTGCCGTCCCTCTCTCTCTCCAGTGAGATTTGGTATTAAGCGAGACAAATCCATTTAAGTCTCAGGCAACCTGAATTTAAAAGCATTGCTCCGCTGGGCACTAAGTGGCACAATCTACCCTCTCTGACCACTTTTTGCTGCTGCCAAGCGGCTCGGGCGGCGGGGGTGCATATGGTGGTGCTGGGAAAAGCAGTCAGGCCGCGAATTACACCGAAGATTGGGCACAGGGCGAGGCTTCCTGCGCTCCGGCAGCACCCGGGCAGATTGAAGTCGCCCAGAGCAGTCGACATTTCAACCTCAGGAGATGCTCTGCCTGCTGCAGAGAAAGGATGTGAGCGGTCCTCCACCGAAGAGTCTCATCTAATACACATGGGACAGTTATGGGTTTATTGATTTGATCTGATAAATAATCTAAATGTTTGTTTGTTAACTGGCCGGTGGCCTCCTGTCATTTGGCCAGCGGACAAAGCAAGTGCAGTCTCCCTGCTCTAAAGACTTTCATATTATTAGCCAAATAGTCTATATCCACGACGTTCCACTTCCAGGATTGCTCTGGTGCAGCCAGAAATTCCAATCGAGTTTCCTGTTTTCGGCCGGATTACCTTCTGCTTTATTTGTGTTGGAATTTAAACTCTAGAGGACTATGGTTAACTGCTCCTGGGATCTCTGCAGGGTAAATCCAGACAGTTAGCTAGACTATCTGTCCAATCGGAGTTTTCTGTTGCACGACTAAAACAACTTTAGAACGTACACGTTCCACCAAAACAAGTTTCTTCCCGAGGCTATTTTGCAGAGGCAATGTTGCGCCGTCATTCGCTAAGTGCAGCCCAAGACGATTGTGATTGGTTTAAAGAAATGCCAATAAACCAGAGCACGTTTTTCTCCCATCCGAGAATGCTGTGTGCACTAGCCAGACCTTCTTCCGCAGCGCTGTGGCGGAAGGTCTGGCAATGCTAGAGTATTAGCCAAATTATATTAAATTACCTATTTGTAACTTTCAGTTTGTGTTGATTCTAGCGGCCACTTTGGACAAAAGCGGTAGTGTTTTTACCATACCTGCTGTCGTAAAGGTCTTTTCTTAATAGTGCTGTATTACCCACTGTATGTTACCGAGTTATCGTTACGGGGAGGCCATATAGTCGCGATGAATTTGCTCCGACAGAAAATCATTCATTCACAATAAGAGAATATGTTCATTAAGCATCGTTGCATTTCAAGTGTTGCATACGGTAACTTAGCCTACTTTGGATGTAGCGCGAGCTAAACCGAGTAACGTTATCACTGTCACTGTGTCAGGAGCAAAAGCATTAAGAGTTTGTTGAAGCAACTAACGTTATAACTTAATTATATAATTATATATAATTAATATAGCGCATTCCATGAAACCCGAGGATGCTGTAAATCATTTTGTGACTTCCCGGGAAAAATCGGACCCAGGAAAAGGCATTAATACATACTATATATAAAAACTATATCAAAAATAGCGTTCTTTTCGCCATTAGTCTTGTTTGCTGTTACAGGTCATTCATGATTATCAGATCGAAAATTACACAGTTTCAGAAACATTAAAAAGTTACATATAATAATTTTAATTAGCTGTAATTGCAATTTCATTTACAAGACGATTAAAGTGTAGCCTAACAGGGTTTTGGGCTGAATGCACTAAAACATAATCAGTTCAATAAAGTTTCAATCAAGGCAAAGATAAAAGGCTACTTTTCTGTGAAACTGAGGATGGAGAAACAACCCAAAGGACAGATCACATTTAGAAAGCTCTAAGCAGATGGAGATAAGTAGAGGAGACTGAAGAATAAAAAGAAAAGCTGTGCAGTAAGGTAAAATTAGAAGCTCTACACCGTGCAACACTCTTAGTCAGTGTATATAGATGTTTTTATGTCTAGTGTAATATTTGTCTAAAAAACTGATTTAGTTTGGTATGGTTTATGCTAGAATAATGCTAGCATTTTGAAATACACTGCACAGTCAGTTCTGGTAGCTTTGAAGTCTGAAGTCTGGATTTGAATGTACAATATTTGAATAGGAAATTTGCTAAATCTGGAGTCTTTGTACGAGTTTGCGTCCGGGCAACGCTGCTTTAAACCGTCAACATTTGGCACCCGCAGTGTGAACTGAGTCCTACAGTCATAAAATCCAAATCATATTTGTGTATAACGTGTCCTCACTTTACATTGGCTGTATCCATGAATAAATGGAACTTGCCAACACAGAAAATTGTCAGCCTCATAACCGATTGCTTAAAAACCTCCCTGAATAAAAAGACATTTGTCTCTCAGCAGAATCCCATACCCTTTCTGTAACTGAATAAAAGCAGTTTCTGTTTTTTTTATTCTTGTAAGCAGCTCCACACAGACAGACAGATAGACAGACACACACTGTCAGACGGACGGGTGGACACACACAGACAGACAGACAGACAGACAGATCCCTGCGAGGCTGGAGGCCTGTCTCAGTTGATGGGTGAATCTCTCATTATCAGCCCATTTGCCTCCAATTTGCCCATTTACTCAGTCTCTGTTGATGTTCTCTGCCTCTTCCTCCCTCTCTCTTTATCTCTCGTTCCTTCCCGCATGAAATGAATGCTAATGAGTATTACAGAAGCCATTTTCAAATAGTAAAGGGTCCATGAGTGGGAAGTGCAGCTTCCATTAGTGGCATTCACAGTGACTCTACCATAAAAATAAAGAAAGACCCTTTTATTTCGCAGAATAATTGTCTCTCAGTTATCAGATGAGGAATGGGATATTTGTTTTTCTGAGCATCTAAGCTGTAGTTTCAACTGTAAACAGTAGTTCACAAAGTCATAAAATCAGAAATAATACACATGAAACGGCTTTATTTCTTCTTTTCTTGCTTATGTTATGTTGTTTGGGTTTTTTATGCCACCCTGTGTCGCTGTCATTGTGTCACACAACTTTATTTATATAGCACCATGTGGCTAAGTATATCTCCAGGATTGGGCATCGTTTAGAGGATTTGGTTTCAAATCCTTTCATCACTTCCCAATTTAACATGCGCAAGTTTGGGTTTCCGAAGCGGCCAGGCGCTTGTTGCGTTGCAGCCGTGGAGCAAAGTAAGCGGCGCTCTAGTGTGGCTTTATTATACATTGGAAAAGCCCGGTAAAACTGCAAAAAAACGTTCCTCTTATTTGTTAAAATAGGCATGTGACCCGTTTCAACTCCAGCCCCCATAGAATCGGAACCGAGAATCGATAAGAACCGGAATGGAAATGAAGAATCGGAATTGGAATCAGAATTGTTAAAATCCAAACGATGCCTAACCCTAACAGGATGAAGAGGTCACTTGTCAGGACAAATTAAACATAGGTTAAACATTCACACAAGCATCCAATACCGTTTGTTTTTCTGGTCTCGTCCAGTGTGAGAACTGTGATGTAACCGTCTATCCTCTCTGGCACAAGATTAGTTTTTATACGGTGCAGGTTAGGGCCTTGAATTAAGGGTTCCTGGCCTGAAACATGCTCTCTGTCATCTGTCAGAGAAGTGCTTTGCCGGGGCTGAACAGCGTCTGATTCCTCCGCTCCAGGCCTGAGCCGTGCAGTGTCTGAGGTGCAGCAGAGCATGATGAGGACCGTCTCTGAAGACCTCCACTGACTTTGTTGTTGCAGTAGATTGATGAGGTTTATTTAGAGAGAGAAGCACCGTGGAGGCTGGGGAATAGAGAGAAACACGAGACAGAGAAAGAGGCAGAAGAAGTAAATGGATTTTTCGAATTTCAAGGGAATTGGTTGCTACAAGACGTCCTGTGTGGAAAGACGTGGAGAACAAGAAGGAATGGGAAAGGAAAGACATCACTCTGCCTTTATTCTGAAGAGTCTGCACCAGGCCTACAGCTAGTACGATGGGCTTTGAAGACAATTTCACATAGCGGCCAAACGGTGGACTTACAGCTTGTGCGTCCGTCGAGTGATGCCCTCTGGCCCAAAAATACCTTTCCCCACAGACTTAAATGGAGAAAGAGACATCTGTAAATCAGTGGAGACATTTTTTTTTGAGCGTCACAACCCCAAGTCTAAAAGAGCCGCACGATTAAATAATTTAAACCCGATTCAAGTTAGAGGAACGCTACATTGGAAGTAGCCGGCTCTATGGGCCGCGTATTGAGGAAGCACTGCCGATCACCTGGGTAGTTTTACACGTGGCAGATGAACCAGAGATGCTTTAGATCCGAGACGCCCAAACTCTGAGTAACTTCCGTGGGTTTCTCCACTGCCATGCCTCTTTAGGAGACTAGAGGCAGGTCCTGAGTGTATTGATTCCAATGGGAGAAGTGAAAGTGAACACAGATTATATCTCTTTCGACCCATAGCCAAAGTAAAGAGACACTGGCACCGTCCTTGTTCTCCTGCTAGGCAACTACTGTAATGGCATTAGCTACTGTCAATTACATTCAGCAACTGTTTCAGATTAAAACACTCAAAGCCACATTCTTCTTGCTATACTTTTTCGGTGAAATAAGCTGGGCAAATGTTTGTTTCCCTGCCTAACACAATGAAGCTAGAAGCCTACCGTCTGCACATTGTCTGCACGGACTGTTTATCTAAAAACTGTAAGAAGTAATGGAAAGATACTGTAAATGTGGTTCATCTGTGCAGCACAAAATTCCCCAAAATCAAAATGAATAAAGAAAGGCATAGAAGTACCAATGCAACTGTTTTTAGTCAGGGAGGAGTTCCTGACATTGCAACACATATTTGGCTTGTTGACACATTATTTTAACTAAGTAAGTCAGTAAGGTTTATTTATGTGGCACTAGAGCTGGGCAATATATCGATTTTATATCGATATCATGATATGAGACTAGATATCGTCTTAGATTTTGGATATCGTAATATGACACTTTCTGAACTTACCAGACTGTTACTGTAACTGTTCTATTATTTGCATTTACCCACTTAGTCATTATAGCCACATTACTGATGATTATTTATCAAAAATCTACCATATCGTTGCGGTATCGATATCGAGGTATTTGGTCAAAAATATTAGATTTTCCCCATATCGCCCAGCCCTAAGTTGCATCTTTCACAGATACAAAATTAAGTGTTTAACATAAAACAACAATTACACAGTGTTTTTACTAGTTGTGGGAATGACGGAGGTGCACATATTTGGTGGGGTGTTTAGGGGTCCTCTAACCTGACTCCGCCAGATGGATTGCTTCGCATTTGCTCGGCATATCCATCTGGGAACTTTCCGTTGGAGAACTTTTGGGAAGGGGCGGAAATACTGGTTTGCTGATTGGATGAACCATCTGTCTATAACCTATGTTGGTGATAGACGGGCCAAATCAACCAATCAGATCCACGAAGCGTAGGAAAATACAACCACAAGCCCGCCCCTGCTGCTGCAGGCAAAGCATAGCTCGTTAGCTCAGCATGCAAACATGTCGGTTAAGGAGATTTGCCGTTTGTGTAACGAGAATTTAGGAATAAAAGGCACCATTTCAGGTTCACGGACCTTATTCCAAAAGAAGGATCCAAGAGAAAAAAAGCATTAGCGAGCGGCTACCGCTGTTTCAAAATACTTGTTAGCTGATTGGATAAACCATCTGTCTATCACCACCTAACCCACCTCAAAACCAACGCTGATTGGCCCGGTCATTTGGCTAACGGCTCCAAATTTTCTCTATCTCAAGATGCCAGACTGATCTGCGAGTGGAAAACTGGAGCTCGCCAGATCAGGACGGTCTCACGAGGCTAGGGGTCCTCCCTTAAGAAATTGTTACATTTCTCAATTTCAAAAACATGCAACTTCACATCATGTTTGACCATTATTATTACCATATCTGTGTCTAAAATGTTGTAGAAGCTAGAGCAGATTATTAAAGACACAAGAAGTCCACAGAGGACCAACTACAATCATCTAGATACAGTGTTTCCCACAGATTAGAAAGCAATTTGTGGCGGGGGGGAGGTCCCCTGTGTCGCCGCGTGTCAACATTGTATTCAGAATATAAAATATTTTTATAGCACTATTTAATGTGTGATCATGTAAAGGTGTTCACGAGATGTGTGTGTGTATCTGAGCGAGATGCAATTGACAGAGAGAGACGGAGGAGAGCATGGAAAGGAAATGCAGCTGAACGTGTTTTAAATAGCGTTTATAAAAATATGAATAACGAAACACTATGTGCGGCGGCCGGTGTTGATAGTGTGGTGCACCGCCACACATTAGTCTATACGTGGGAAACACTGAGATAGTTTTGGGTGCTGCACCTAAGCCTTATAATGGTAAGGAAAACCCTGCAAGCAATACACATAAATTTATATAGCAACAAAACACAGCACAGATTAAAATCACAGCAGAGACAAATACAAGTCATTAGCTTTTCGGATAGGCTAAACAAAGGCCTGTCCGAATAAAAACCTTTTCAGCTGTTTCATAAAAGCATCTCAGGAGTCTACGGATCGCAATGATAAGGTTCTTTATATGTCATGTGCACATAGTATTTGTTGCCAATGGAAATCTCCACACCTTCAACAATGCTCATTAAATAACTACGAAAACACGATCTGGACCTCGTGTTATAAATATCAAATTTCTTTTTAAAGGTCCCATGGCATAAAAATTTCACTATATGGAGGTTTTTTTAACATTAATATGCGTTCCCCCAGCCTGCCTATGGTCCCCCAGTGGCTAGAAATGGTGATAGGTGTAAACCGAGCCCTGGGTATCCTGCTCTGCCTTTGAGAAAATGAAAGCTCAGATGGGCCAATCAGGAATCTTCTCCTTATGATGTCATAAGGGGAAAAGTTACCTCCCCTTTCTCTGCTTTGCCCGCCCAGAGAATTTGGCCCACCCATGACAAAGAAAGAGACATCATGGCTTTCAAACGAGCAAAGCATGGCAGTTGGTCAAGGCCACCCCCAGTGGTGTAAGGGACTTTGTATGGATGGGTTTTATTGTGTGTGGTGCATATAAATGTTCTGAATAAATGAAATGTAAATAGGATAAATCAGTTTGGACTTATTTTACAACTTGAATACATTTTTTGATACTACAGTGTAGAAAAGGCCCCAAAGTTGTGTTAGTGTTGTTGTTATTTAGTACAGTTGACCACATGGTGTTTCTATGTTTCACGTTTACTCCCGTTTATTCAGTGGTGGTATCAGGGTAGCCAAAAGACCTGCTGGTTTGTATATTATAGCTGACGTCCCACAGTTAATAAGCAGTATGATAGAGTTAGTCGGTCATTTGGATTTCAGTTGTGAGCAGTACCTTTCTTGTGTACCTTTCTTCAGAGTGTGTGTAAATAACAAGAAAACTACAATCTCTCTCACACACACACACACACACGCACACACCATCTCCCTTCCACACACACACAAGAAGGAGGAAGAAATAAACAGAATAAGAACCATCTCTCTCAGCTCTTCATTTCATACTCTGGAATATTTGGCCTCAAGTGGTGTTCTGGCCGACACACCTGAGTGAACCTGGTGATAAACCCTGAACTAGCACCTAGACTGAGCGTCTACCCATTATCTTCACTACATGCAGAGAGTAAAAAACAATATCACTGGGTACCAAATTCCAAGTATCTGTACTAATATAGGAAGGAAAACTGAGTGCAGGACTTGAATGTATGTCACTTAAAGCAACACCAAAGATTCTTTTGTACCTTAAAATAATGTTTCCAAAATCGTTTCAGTGGTTCATCAACTCGTAACAGGGTGAACGGCACTTCTGCATTCGCTCTGCGGCCTTCTATCGGCTATAACCGCGCTATGCAAGTTTGCCTGCTCGGGTAGCGGATCTGTAGTTCGAATGAGACGTAATAAGACATTACGACATTGGTAATGGACAATTCCTCTTCCAACCTGTAGGGGGACCAAAGAGGAAAAGTGCTTTCACAGTTATAAGCAAGTTGACTAAATGTTCTTTTGTTATCGCCAATCGTTCCGGACCTCTGACCTCGAATAAAAATCCGATGCCGACCTTTGAGTAATATGTTCGAGAACGTCTCTGTGTTGGATATCTGGGCCTAAATATTGAATTTTTAACGTTCTCCACCATTTGATACACCGGCATTATGACACAAGTCTTTTTTTGCCCATAGTGAAAATGATTTAACGATTAAACCATTGATTTTTTTTTATTTATGTCCACTGTAGCCTTTAGCTATGATAACATTGGTAAACGCCAAGTTAATAACTGAGATCTGAGAACACAGATTAAGTCTGACAAGATGCAAACAAGGAAGGTCAAGTGTGGTGTATTAAACCGCTTTAATTGGAGTTTAAACCAAAACTGATTATCGAAAATGCCCATAATAATCCCTGATTCTGAATTTGCCTAATGAAATGATGGCCAAATCTAAGAAAATAAGGTCCAAGTAAGAAAGCAAAATACCCAAAGGTAAGATTTAAAGTAGATTTTACAGCAACGTGTTCTTTTATTTCCTTCAGTGCTACTTCTTGTGATCTCTCTTTGTGTTTGTCTAAACATTGTTTTCCCCATCATTATTCTTCATCACTTCATCCTCTGCAGTTCATCACAGGGACTTATGTTGACATAAACATTTGCATAAAGGTCATTTGTATATTTGCTGATATCGCTCTTACAGGGCTTGAGTTCGCTTCAGTAGGCTGGATATGCAGGGAGTGAATCTCTCGCTTTCCGTTAATATTGCGTCCTTTCCCCTCGCTATTCTCACTGGACCACAGGATGGAAAGAATAGGAAAAAGAGGGAGAGCGAGAGGGGAGCCATTTGAGTACATACATTATGTATCATATCCTACAGTGAAGAAGACAGCGAGCTGCGAGTGGGAACGAGAGCGGCCAGCAGTGCACCGAGGTGATGCAGGGAATGCTAATGAGGGGGCTGCATTCGCCGGAAGGTACATCTGATTAAAAGCACAAGTCCTGGTGAACACAGCACAGCGGTGTTATCAGCGAAAACACACAGAAAGTAAAGGGCGGCGAAAAAGAAATGAGATGAGATGATAAAAGATCTGATTACCGATAAAAGAGCCGAGTTGTTGCTGTCGAAGAAAAAAAATTAAACGTTAAAGCTATAGTGTGTAGTTTCTGTCCCCCCCTATGAGGAATTCTAAGTAATGACAACAACACCGTTGGCGCATCCACATGATGCAAGTGATCACACACCACCCCCACCTCTCCTCCACGCAGTTGCTAGTAGCGTTTATCCCGTCGAATTAAGGAGGACACGGAGGATTAAAAAAACCATGACGGACTCTTCGGAAGAGGTAATTATCTTGTAGATTTTGTGCAGCAAAAATGCAGCCGGTCCGTCGGTCACTTTCTTTTTCGGATTTTTGTACTTCTGCTGAACGCGTAGGACTTTTCTTAGCAGTACAATTGCTGACTGAAACACACTTGCAGCGGTCTTCTTCATCTCCAAAGCTGAACGCTCCTTAGCGGTGACATAAAACGCATCACTCGAGCTGCTGCGCACGAATATCGCCGGACATGAAATAGTCACGCACTATAGCTTTAATGTTAACTTCTAAAATGGGATCAATCAAATGTGTTCATCAGCAGAGTGTGCTTAGAGAGCTTTCCTTAAGCACAAGGATTGGATCTTCTGTAATTGGTCTTTTGTGTCACAGCTTCCCAGCAACACATTAGCAAGGTTAAGTGATTCCAGGTGGGAAGTATTCATCCACTGCTCTGGGTTTTTAAGACGCACACATTTATTCTACCACATTTATTTCCTTCACAAACTAAGCCTTTCATAAATTGGGACCTCTCCACAAGGATAATTAAGTTAACTGGAAGTCAGACAAGGACAGACCTCTATCTCGGTGTGATTTACCCCGTGCTACTTTACCAAGAAGAGCGTCTTTCCCAGTGGAACCGACATGATCGGTTTAATGGAATTTTCATAATGATGGTTACTGATCCACCTTCTACAATTTAAAAGTCCGGTTGTGTTGTCTTTTCATGGCATGCAATATCTCCAACTAGTTGTAGTTATATTTTTAAGTCGCTACTAGGGATTTTGAGTTTCAGTATGACCCATGCCATAAACAGTGTGGAGTGCTAAAGTACCTAGGTTCGCAGCTCTTTTCCTTTTACACAGAGCACAGGAAAACATATGCTTCTAAGTATTAATTTCTCATGTTGTTTAGGAAGCTAAGCATGTTAAGTAAATTGAGTAGTTTTAAGACGGACGTTTTATCGCGATCGTGATGCTAACACCCATTAGCATGTCAATGGAGTTTCATATTATACGTTAATTTCGAGGTAATGATCATCGCTAATTATTTGCCACGTGGATAGCAGTTATGCTAGCTATAGTAAGGGTATTGCAACATCATGTTACACTGTAAAATGGACTAAATATCTACCGGACCGAATAGCAGCACAGATTTCGGTGCCTCATTTTGGTTGCACTGAAATGCCTGCGCTGCTCTCTGATGCTCCGAAACGGACATCAGAGGCAACAGAAGCATCACTGCACGTGACGCTAGTTCACGTTATACTTGGCAGCATGTAACGTTAGCCTACCCACAGCTAGCAGCTAAGATTAAACACGGTTAAAATGCTGACAGCTAACGTTAAACAGTGTAAAGTGTGACTGTATTTCCCTGTAGAGGATTCCAACACCGGGACGTATCAGTCTGCAGCTGCCGTTGTCGGAAAAACAACACAGACTTACTCACAGAAGTTCACTCTAAACTGGAAGCCTTAGCCTCATGGTGCATTCAAAGTTATTGTAAAATAAAAAAAAATTATTGTCGTTTAACAGCAATTTACTGGTGAAATAAGTTATTGTTATAAATTACTGTCATTACATTATTAATAAGTCATTTAATTTTGATATGGCCTTAGCAATAAAGAAGCCGTTCTTTAATGTCACCGATCGTTGTTTTTTGCTCTTTTTTATTAATTATTTTCTTAAGTATTGGTTCAGGCAACGTTTAGGCACCGGCACTGGTTTAAAAGTATCGCTTTAGCACTGCTATTGGAAAAAAAACAAGCAATACCCAATCCTAGTAGGGCAATGTCATTTAATGTCTTATTCTTTTGTGTATTTTAGTTTTACAGCAGCCTACCTTCATGTGGGTGGCAACAAAATAAACAACCTGAAACTGGAAGCTGTTATCCCTCATTTGGAGAACTGTCTACTCATCTGCCAAACTAAGCACCAACTCTCAGGGAGAGCAGAATAATATTGTAGATAGATGTAATATCAAAATAAATGCTTTATTACAAACAACAGAAATACATTCTGACAGTCTGAAAATGAACAAGCTACTGAACATGTCCTTAGGGACGTTTAACTTGGCCAGCTAGATGTTGGTTGGAGAGTAGAACTGACAAATCAATCACAGGATGGAGCAACACTGTGGGCTGCCAGTACACAAAGTGACAGCAGTAGCTGAGTTTTTCCACAGAGGACATTCAACTTTTCTGTGGAGCCTCGGCAGAAGCCAGTCTCTCCTTCTGCAGAGTCTGCAATAACAACTTCATCTGTCATGGATTTACAATGCACACAGTGTTAATACATTGACGAGACCATGATCATATGGCTCTATGATATTGCCAAAACATATAGATCAGGTGCCAGGAGAAATAGAGTTAGATGCTCTGTAGCGCAATACGTCTAAATAATATCTTCAATCCTTCACAAGTCAAAGATTTCCGGTAGAATGCAGGACAAAGGGGACCTTTCTTGCACCCGGCGCATCACAAAGCCCAACGCAAGTGTCTTTGCTAGTTTGTCAATTTCCCGTCCAGCGCCTGCGTCGTTTAGATAGCAAATGCACCTGCGCCCATCTTTGCGTCCATCCGCCATCATAATAGCAATGCGCCAAGGTCCAAACTCGCCTGGCTTTTAAAGGGAATGGGAGATGACACTCTGATTGGTTTATTGAGTGTTACGCCCAAAACACACCTATGATTATTTAAGATACTAGGCACAACCCTTTTGGAACCATGTGCCTCATGCACGGACCCTTTTTCCGCTGTTAAACTAGCAAAAGTGGATTTGTAAACGCCCTAAACGCCTGTGCCAGGTGCTTCACACCATGCGCTTAGGTCGTTGAAATAAGGCCACATGTATTTTGGGAAGCGAACAATACGTTTCACATCCAGGTGAACTTGTCGCAACACATTCTCATGAGCAGGTACGTACCCTACGTATCCTACAACATTACGGCAAACACTGACCTGTCATATGACGGTTGAGTTCTTTACAGTTAATTTTAGACGACAAAAGGTGGCTGTGAGCCGGGTACACAGCACTGTGAGGTTACAGTTATTACAGCGGCCGTTACAGTTGAGTTTAGGAGACAAAAGGTGACCGGCATGCCGCGACGACAGTTATGTTTAGACACCAAAACGACTAGTTAAGATTAGAAAACAGATTGTGGTTTGGGTTAAAACACTGGTCCCCTTAAGTAGTACTCCCGGGACATGAACACCTATTTTCTGGGATGAAAGTCTTGTGTTTTCCCTTTAACTTATTCTGGGACACAAACTCTGCTCCCCTGCTCGAAAGCCCTGTGTTTTAGGAGCCAAACATTCACCCCTAAGTCCTCCCTACGAGGATCGTCGCGGTCTTGTACAGCGCCATTTAATGTGTTGCAAACAGTAATAAATACGTGGAATACATACAAGTTAAAGTGCATTACTTTTCGTAGCTTGTGTACGAATGCTTAATGAGAACAGCCTGCTTGTCGATTAAAAAGCAACACGCACACCACTTGCTTTGTCTCCTTTGTGGTGCACACACTTGTCACCTCGGCGTCGATTTATTTGGTCGGCCGACGTTTCGGTGACAGGGATCTTTCTCAAGACACGCAGTAGAAAAATGACATGGTGCAAAATGCTTAAATGTGATTACATGATGATACACAGTGTTCCTGTGTTTGGTGTTTCTACGATCACACACAGAGAAAAAAAACAAATACACAAGACATAACTCAGGTATATAATACATACTTGCTCTTCCGACAGGAAGACAAAGTCAAATTAAAAGTGGATGGTGTAACACACACACACACACACACACACACACACACACAGGTAACATTTTTGGGTCATGGTTCACCAAAGTTGAACGATTTGTGCAGATTTACTATGAGTAAGTCCACTAATCGCAGCAATTCCATTGAAATTAATTGATTTTGCCACAAAATGTAATGCTAATGTAGGTAGATTAAAACGGTATTGACAAAGCTGAAAAGAAATGACCCAGGTGATGATTAATTACAGCACCGCATTTAACTGCAGGCACTGTATGAGCCGGACCACGCTGCTTTATCTACTTCACTTCCTGTTGAGCTGTCAGCGCTAATCCCCCCGGAGTCTGAGGGAGCAGATTTGAGAGTGTGATGGCTGAGCAGCCAAGCCGCTCGGCTGCAGCGCAGCTTCTCTGACAAAAAAACTGATGACGCTGCTACTGCTGCTGCTGATGTGATTGCTAGGATGGTGAATATGAGCACAATGGTAATGATTATCGCTAATCGCTGTCATTGCCAGCTATAGCTCCACAGCGCTGTGGAGTAAGGTCTGTCTAGACCACAGATACCTTCTGGGATGGGAGGAAAAAAAAAACCCTGGGTTCTTTGCATTTCTTTAAACCAATCACAATCGTCATGGGCGGCGCTAAGCTCTGGACGCAGCAACGCTGCCAAATAGTCTCGGGAAGGAACTTGTTTTGGTGGAACATTTGCACCCTGCAAAAGAAAATGCCACATTATTAAAGTTAACTATTGACACAATACAGTAACGTGAGCTATTTAAATTAGCTGATACATGGTTAAACCTCATTGGCTCTTACCAGTGTATCTCCGTGTGTACCTCATCCACAGCAATCCCTCCAATCGGTCCCAAAATGTCCCAGTTAGAGAGGAAATGCCCTAAACATATTCTTTATAAATCTTTAGAATCATTCCCCAAAAGAACCAAGCAGGTAATTTTCAGCGTGTAGTTTGCTAGCTTGAAGTTTGTTGTTGTTTCCCGAAGCGAAAGGTGTTTGAGAACGATAACACACAGTGCAAAGGTGAGGAACATCAGCCAGCGATTATCCTGGAAATGATCCTTGTTGATCTAGACTAGCCTACTTGTAATGTTAGATTAGAAACACCTACCATAATAATAATAAAAATGATCCTTTTCAGAAATGCATATAACCTAAATATCTTACAGCATTGTCGGACAGCAGTAAATTCCATTGCACACGTCCGATGACTTTCTTTGTACTGTCATGAAAATTTTGGGGTTTTCTGTTAATTTCTGTATTGACCCAAATATAAGACGGGGTTTTTTTTCCCTATGAAAATATCTGAAAAATCAAGGTTGTACTATATGCGGGGTCTAGACTTTTAAACATCCACAACAACAGGTGGCGCCAAATAGCGGTAAACTGAGTGTACCTCTCGTGACCAGAGCCACGTCACTCCGAACTCCCAACAGAGCGAGGAAGCCTGAAAGATGCAGAGACACGGTGAGCATCCCGAACAAAACGGCTCAAAAGTAGGCCAAGTTAGCAAAGAAATGTGAAGTTTTGATTTACGTTAAGATGGTGATAAACACAGCAGAGTCAAACAACTGCCAAGTAGGCAATAAATATGGCGTAATGTACGGAGATGGCGAGCCCAAAAAGACTGTCGGCGAACGCCAAGAGCCAAAGAAAAACGTACCGCGGTCCCAAAACCGTCCGCTTTAGTAAGACTCACCGTGTGTGACAATGTGACTGAAAAACAAAATGTCATCCAAGTAAGAACTCTGGAAATCACCAGAGAGTTAAACATACCCTCCACTGAGTTTAAAGCCAGCCTCGGCTTGTAGTCTAGGTGACAGATGTGCCGTAGTGGGCTGTGTTTGTGGCAGAGGACAAGTCTATATACTTAAGACAAAACACTCATACAGACTTCTTTATTGAAATGAGATTTGGTCTTCAAAATGTCTTTTTCAAAAAAAAGAGTTTTAAAAAAAGAAGGGGTCATCTTATAATCGGGGTCGTATTATATTTGGGTAAATACTGTAGTATAAAGAATGGTCGCCCTATTTATCAATAAGTTTGTGACCCTGCTCATCATCACCATCATGCCACATGGGATGACAGCTGATCTCAGTTTGCATTTCGTCTCATTATCCCCCATAATAGTTTTTCTCAGCTTTACATTTCAGGGAATAGGATTGATTAAAATTAAAATTATAATGAATGCTTTGTAAAAAAAATGAAATGTCAGTTAGCTTGGCTAAGGTTACATTAAAATTTTGCTCATATTTTTAATTTCTTTACTGTCAAAATGAATCACTAAGTGCATTCATTTCTATGCAGATGACACAGGAGTTTGACATTTAAAATACCAATCAAGAAATGTGCACGGTTTGGTGCTTGGTGGAGGAAAGTAAAGGAAAAGAAAGTTATTTAAATGCACAATTACAGAAGCAGTCACTGTCGATGAAAATCTTGGATCTTTCTTCTTGGATCTTGGAGTTTCCTCCAACAATGCTAATTAAAGGTGCAATATGTAATACTGACAGCTAGCGTTTAAAATAGGTACTGCAGTACAAATTCAAAATACTGGAGAGAGTCGTCTCCCCTGACTCGGGTACTCTAGCTATATAATTCAATGTGAGAACATAAATGTTGAAATTACATAAAATGCCCGTCCCTAGTGGCCGTGATAAATTAGCCTGAAGCTAATTCCTACTTGTTCAGGAGAAAATAAGCCAACTCGGCATCCTTTTGGGCTCTAAGGTGTCTCCGTCTTACATTTCCAGTATTTTCCTGGGGTTTGTTACGTCTCTGGTCGCGCAACTTTTAGAAACATGCTGTTTGTTTTATTTCGGGAATCTATCTCCGTTGATCCTGTTCGTTTGTTTGCTGCTTTCGTGGCTGTACTAACGTTACAGCTGTAGCGCGCTGGGTTTACGTTTTGTCTGGCAACCCGGCCTGCCTGTCAAACTGGGCCGTTGTTAACATCACACAGGCCAAAACACAAACAGAAATTCTGTCACGGAAGGGAAATTTCAAAAAGGAGAAAATACTGGCATTAGCATGGCTGTCAGAAAAGATAGTGTTTTAACTTAGCATGTTTCCTTAATATCTGATGATGATTGGGGTCATTTGGGGATTTATTACAGTAAATATATTACATATTGGACCTTTAAATCTGTACAACAAAGAAAAGAAGCAGGCATTAAAACAACTTTAAATCGGTCATCATTTCGTAGGATATCAAATGATTGTTGTGCATAAGTATCCGTAGGATATCGTACAAACCCATTCGTGAGAAACAGATGTATATTCGAATCCACATGCACTAAACGAAGAACTCCACTATATCTTTACAAAGCAAGTATTTGTTTGCTGCAATATTAACATTAATATTATAATATTAATATTAATGTTCTGAATGTCAATTGCAGAACCTTTATAGGAACATTGCCTCGTTCGCAGCTGGCTGGGGTTGTTTGTGCTGCAGAGGCACTGCTTTTGTTTCCTGCAGCGAGCCAAACTGGCAGCTTCTGCAAAACAAGCCGGTTTAATGGGAGCAACAGCTTCTAGTGTGAAACTGTGTGACCACTGGGAACTATGCGAGACCGGTCATTATGTTAGCCAAGTAGCATGTGTTTGTCATTTCTTATCGGGAGAGTACAAGTCTCAAAATTGCAAGTAAACGCACTGATCTGAAGATCTCCAATATGTTGAGTTGAAAAAGGAGGTCGCGCTTCAACAATGGAGATTCTTGGTGAAGTGCTGAACCCAAAATCCAATAAGCAGTTTTCAAAAAGTGAAGAAAAGGTAGCACATCTCAAGGTACCAATTTAAGGAAGACAAAATACTCTCATTTCGGCACAAAGCCTTCTTCAAAATGCTCTGGAAAAGGCATTGTGCTGAAACGCAGCGGAGTTTTTGTCCTTACCTTGACAACTTGAGATGTGCTACCTTTTCTTCACTTTTTGAACGTCTCCAATATGTCTGCTTCAGTGGGTGGCACATGAGCTTATTAGTGCTGGGGAAAAAAAATCTTGAGTTGTATGTATTGTGATTTGTGTATCGATTTTAAAGTTGATTCTTTTCCTCAGAATCGATATTTTAATTTATTTTGTTACCAATGATTCACCTAAATATTTTCAGATTTAACGGTACTGCCGATGGCACCCCTATTTGCAGGTTTGACTCCGCCCGGTGGCCCTTTGCTGCATGTCTCTCTCTCTCTCTCTCTCTCTCTCTCTCTCCTTTCATGTTTTCAGCTGTCCTATATAAATAAAGGCCTAAAATGCCCCAAAAAGGTTTTTTTATTTTAGTTAAAGAAGGAAAAGAAATTACTCAATACTATTGAATGGCAATACTTCTAGAATCACAATAATTGAAAATCAAAATACAAATCGAATTGGCACCCATGAATCGTGAAAGAATCACATCGGGACAAAAGCATGTCGTCCCAGCCCTCCTTGTTATACTGGAAAACTGTGAAGTTTCTATTATTATATGGTGGGGTTTCTGTTTCTCAGCAACAGAAACAGAAACAAAAAGGAGTGAAGGGTAACTTGTCTAATATCAGCGGAACAGCTAAAAAACCCCGGTCTTCCAGCAGAGCCGGGTGAAACTTTGCCTCAACGCTCGACTTTGTCGATGCAGAGCGAGCGTCTCCCTGCCGGTACATGAAAACATTATCTTGTAATCTCTGCCCGTTGGCACAGACAGTTATTCATGAGCACTTAATACTCTTTTTGGATCACCCTCCGGCTGGCTTTTTCTTTGTATTCTTCTCTGAGTAGAACTGTGTGGAAGCCCTGAGAGGCAAGGTGAACATTTCACAAAGCCAGTCAAAACTTAAGTTTATCTCCTATGTATGAGATGTTAAGTTTGAGACTTAAGTCTGAGACTGAAGTAGAGTGAAAACGTCACATTATTACTCACTGTGAGCTCTTTTTTCTCTCTATCTGCAAGTCTTGCATCTCAAATTAAGAAGCACAACCATGGCCTGAAGCAGGAATAGCTCCTAAATGTCTCTTGAGCACTACAACACAGTTATAATGGCATGAAACATAAAAAAATGGCAAAAGGTTGATTTAGTTTGGTGCAAACTTTTGAAAATGGACATGATCTATGCGATTTTTTTTATCCGATCTGTGTTTTTTTTTGGCTTAACTTTGGAGCTTTTTACATAATGTCGGTGGGTTCTACCCAGACGCATTCATTGACGGTCGTACTTCTGAAAATCCGACTAACAATTAGTTTTTTTGAGCTTCTTTCCAGGGTAAGTGTTTTTTATTTTGGTGATCTTTTAAACAAAACATGCTTTTTTAAACCCGCCCGACGGATTTTGGGGTTAGGAGGCTTAAGCGTTCTGTGTTTGAACAGTCTTATTATGTTGTCTTCATGCGTGCAGGTAAGGTTGATAACAGTGACGTTTGGGGATCCAATAGAATTCATCAGATTCGAAGCAGGCCCCATGGGAAGTGCGCCGGACTTGAGGCCAATTTGTCGTAGCAGCCAAACAGTGGAATTACAACTTCCGTGTCGGTCTGGTGATGCCCTGGGGACTCAAAATATCTTTTTGGGCATCGCAAACTCGCAAAATGACTCTGTTCCGCCATCAGAATTTTACCCATTCGGTCCGATAACATTTAAAAAGTCTAGAACAGCTGCATGATTAACGGGAAGTATCCGGCTTGTCCAGCGGAGGTCTCTGGTGCGTCAGCTTTATGGACCGAACAGCACGAAAGCAGCGCCAATCATCTGGGTCACTTTGTAAGTTGAACTTTTTTTGCTTTTTTTTTAGCTTCACTATGGCTTCATCCGCCACCGAGCAACTCGCATAGGCATGAACAGGGCTCTGTTAACCGATTGTCAACACTCTGTCCCTCAGATCAAGACACGCGTTGAGCTAAATTAATCATGCACATCTCTGTTTGACACAGAGGCGGACAAATTAGCAGTAAAGGTTGATTTATTTATAGGACGTTACCTTCTGGTTGAGGCGTCTTGTTTCCACAGCAACCTGTCAATATGAGTTTGTTTTAAATATAGCTCTTTTTGTTCATCTTGTCAAAATGAAGAGTTCATCCCGTTTGACTGCAGAATGAAGTCACCAGTTTAATTAACACAGCGAGGTTATATAAGAAAAGACTGAACGCACACAGAGCATCCAGCCATTCACCTATATGGCGTTTGTTACTGACGCAAAAAGTTTCCTTTAGTCTCGCGGTGCCAGACCTTCCTCCACAGCGCTGCGGAGGAGGGTCTGGCTAGTCCAGACTGCATTGGAAAAATGATGGGAGAAAAAAACGCGCTCTGGTTTATTGGCATTTCTTTAAGCCAATCACAATCGTCTTGGGCGGTGTTAAGCGCCGGACGGAGCAACGGTGCCTCTGCAAAATAGCCTCAGGAAGGAACTTGTTTTGGTGGAACATGTGTACCTTCAAATGTAGTTTTAGTCATGCGACAGAAAACTCCGATTGGACAGATAGTCTAGCTAGCTGTCTGGATTTACCCTGCAGAGATCTGAGGAGCAGTTCACCATAGTCCTCACAAATCCACCGGAGGTTTAAAACGCCAGCACAAAGAAACTGAAGGTGACGGGACATCCAGCCGAAGATCCAGGGGAATTTCTAGTTGCACCGGAGCAATCCCGGAAATGACACGTAGATGTAGACTAGCGTCTAGCCCTTAGGTCTCATATTTAGACTTTAGCTTGGTCGGGACTCTTGGCATCACTTTTTGATGACAAGATCGGGTCCCTGAAAGTCTTTCATGTCCCTCTTAACACTACGTCATCTTACAGCTCCGTGTTCGTCTGTGTGTCGCGACTGACGAAACGTCAGTATTTTTTACGGGTTGATTCGAGACACAGCATTGGTCTCGTAAAAACCAAGACATGTTTTTTTATTTACCAAACCAACACAGAGGATTTTTTTTGGGTTTTTTTAACTGAACGTCGAACGCAAAACAATGCTCAGCTTGCACCGGCCTAAATCCATCCTTCATTAATCATTTGCAGCGGTTGCATTCGTCGTGCTCATAAGACGCAGCAGTAAATGGATTTCCTTATTTGAAGTGAATGAACTTTGACAGGATGGCAGCACATTAACTCATTACTTTTGGTGGGTGGTCGGCAGTTTTTTTTTGTTTCTTTTTTTTTTGTTTTCATTATGCTGAGCGATTAGGGCTGCGGGGGAAACGGCGCACAGCAGCAGAGCCATTACGTTTGCATTCTTGCAGATTGTAGCAGAGTGAGCAGCCCGCCTTCTTCCAGCTGGCACGCCTCGGCTGTCACTTCCTTTTTCTAGATATGGCACTTAACCAAACAGGGGAGCTGAACCATCGCCTTCCCTTGGAATGACATTTCCAACCTGCCCTCCTCTTCTTCTTCCTCCTCCTCCTCCTCCTCCTCTCGCTCCCTTTACCGTTATCTGTCCTGTCACATGTTTACGTCTGCATGTGATTTACATTCGCTTGCCTTTGTTCTGGAAGATTGTGGGGCTGCGCGCACACACACACACACACACACACACACACACACACAGGCTCTCCGAGGGCATTGATTCAACAAGACTCCCCACAGCTTCTCCTTCCCACAGTGATTCATTCACTGTCTAATATTTACTCCATCAGAGGTGGCTCCTGCCAGAAAAAGGAATATTTACTGTAGATTTAAAGTCCCTCTCCGCGAGCATTTCTCAGGCCAACTCTCTCTCTAATGACACAAACACACACACACACACATTGTCTTCAACAAATCAACTTTTTTTTTTACAGGCTAACACAGTCGCCCATCAATCTTAAGTTATGGGCCCTAACAGTTCCCGCCCCCTCTGTTCCCCTCGCTTCTGTAACTCAATGTACTTTCTCATACAGAGCTTCTGTCGTCAAACGTAGTGCACTGCAGAAAAAGCCAACTCTTACCAAGTATATTCGTCTAATTTCTAGTCCAAATATCTAATAACGATATGAGACACAATCACCTAACGAGTGATATTTCAGTGAGCGATAGGGACTTGTTTTTAGACGATGCATCCTAAATATCGAGTCTTAAAAACATCTTGTTGGGAGTCGTATCTCAGACGAAACAAGCCTTTTTTCTGACATCTGGTGAGGTTTTAAAGCCGCGGCGTTATTTGTAAAAGATGGATCTCGTCGTGTGATGATCAAAACGTCTGTGTCGTAGCATCTGTCCCTATTCGCATGAAATATATAAAAAAAAAATCCTGACACATTTTCACAGTTTCCTCCCATTTTCTGCTTATTTGCCTCCCGTGTCTGCGGCTGCAGTATTGCTCTCAAAATGTGTCCGGTGATCGGAGGCTACAGCGTGTTGCTAATCACTTCATCAAAGCCGGAGAGGCGGGGAACCGCTTCCCCCCCGAAGCGAGAGCAAAGACCCTATCAGATTGTTTCAGGAAACAAACAAAATAAAGGTGAGGACACATGCTGCTCTCTATCTCCATTACTGTAGATGTGACTGTCTGTGCTCGTGCTCTCGCTGAGTTTTGCTGTTTCCAACCAGTCCTCCAAACCACACGCTGATAGGAGTCTTTGGCCCCACCCTCTATCATATAGCACCCACGGGAGCGTTCTCCGTCCTCGTATGTCAACCATGAAACACCACGTTAAACTGACAAACGTGTAATTCATCAATCAATCAATCAATCAATCAATCAATCAATCAGTCACACTTTATTTATTTAGCAAATGTAAATGTAGCACAAAGTGCTTCATACAGTAACCCCTGCACACCCACACACACACACACACACACACACATATATACACATAGCACAATACCCCCCATACACTAACACACACACACACACACACACACACACACACATACAGATATACACACATAACACAATACCCCCATACACACACACACACACACACACACATACAGATATACACACATAACACAATACCCCCCATACACACACACACACACACACATACAGATATACACACATAGCACAATACCCCCCATACACACACACACACATACAGATATACACACATAACACAATACCCCCCATACACACACACACAGACACACATACAGATATACACACATAACACAATACCCCACATACACACACACACACACACACACACACATACAGATATACACACATAACACAATAACCCCCATACACACACACACACACACACATACAGATATACACACATAACTCAATACCCCCCATACACACACACACCCACACACATACAAATATACACACATAACACAATACCCCCCCATAGACACACACACTCACACATACAGATATACACACATAACACAATACCCCCCCATAGACACACACACTCACACATACAGATATACACACATAACACAATACCCCCCATAGACACACACACACACACACACACACACACACACACACAGATATACACACATAACACAATACCCCCCCACACACACATAAAACAATACCCCTCATACACACATGCATGCACACACACACACACACGTAACACAATACCCCCTCCCACACACACACACACACACACACTCCAACATGATAAAAAAACGTTGTCTCCCCGTTCACTACTGGACATGTTTTTTCCTAAATAATGTCCCATGATGGTCCACTGGAGGGGGCGGGACTTTGCCTCTCTGGAACCATGTAAAAGATTCATAGATTATAAAGATAGCACATTTCACAGTCCTCACTTCCTGTCTCCTAAAGGGGCGTGGCCTCATGTAAACGTGGAGTGAACATCGTGTGGATGGATGAAAAGTTATATTTGTATAATTTACTCATTTCTTTAGCTAACGTTTGATATTAACACAGCTGAAAGACATATTTAGCATTACAGAGATTAGTGTTGTTAGGGCGTTCACCAACGTTAGCTGACGTCAGCTTCTCTGAGGTAGCCAGATCTCGCGAGAGTTTGTTCCCGAGACAGAAACAGGTCTCAAAAACAGTTAATTTTCTTCTAATGTGTCCGTCTGAAAAATGTTAATGTTAATTTTAATGTCAGAATGTTCTGGAGATATGTGGCTTGTGAGATATGGGTCAATATTTACTTTTGGTGACTACGGGGTGAAAGGATCGCTCATAATCTGTGTTCACGTTCACTTCTCCCGTTGGAGTCAAGCCACTCAGGACCTGCCGCTAGTCTCCTAAAGGGGCTCGCAGTTGGGCCGTCTCGGTTCTAAACCATCTCTGGCTGTATGTATGTTGCAGGAAAATTGAAAAGCCACTTATGAGCTTATGATCCAGACAACTTACAGCCACCGTCTCCCAGCACTCACACACACACACACACACACACACACACACACACACACACACACACACACACACACAAAAAATATATGGGCAATATGTTAGTTGTGCAATATCTCATTTTGCAAGGGCTGTGCTACACAGCCGACAGGGTTGTTCAATTAAAAACTGCCACTGAAAGGAGGAGTTAATGTGCTTACTATATAGGGACCTGTCTAATGTATATGAAAGTATTACTATATAGGGACCTATATAGGGACCTGTCTAATGTATATGTAAGTATTACTATATAGGGACCTATATAGGGACCTGTCTAATGTATATGAGAGTATTACTATATAGGGACCTATATAGGGACCTGTCTAATGTATATGAGAACATTACTATATAGGGACCTGTCTAATGTATATGAGAGTATTACTATATAGGGACCTGTCTAATGTATATGAAAACATTACTATATAGGGACCTGTCTAATGTATATGAGAGTATTACTATATAGGGACCTATATAGGGACCTGTCTAATGTATATGAGAACATTACTATATAGGGACCTGTCTAATGTATATGAGAACATTACTATATAGGGACCTATATAGGGACCTGTCTAATGTATATGAGAGTATTACTATATAGGGACCTATATAGGGACCTGTCTAATGTATATGAGAACATTACTATATAGGGACCTGTCTAATGTATATGAGAACATTACTATATAGGGACCTGTCTAATGTATATGAGAACATTACTATATAGGGACCTGTCTAATGTATATGAGAACATTACTATATAGGGACCTGTCTAATGTATATGAGAACATTACTATATAGGGACCTGTCTAATGTATATGAGAACATTACTATATAGGGACCTGTCTAATGTATATGAGAGTATTACTATATAGGGACCTATATAGGGACCTGTCTAATGTATATGAGAGTATTACTATATAGGGACCTATATAGGGACCTGTCTAATGTATATGAGAGTATTACTATATAGGGACTTGTCTAATGTATATGAGAACATTACTATATAGGGACCTGTCTAATGTATATGAAAGTATTACTATATAGGGACCTATATAGGGACCTGTCTAATGTATATGAGAACATTACTATATAGGGACCTGTCTAATGTATATGAGAACATTACTATATAGGGACCTGTCTAATGTATATGAGAACATTACTATATAGGGACCTGTCTAATGTATATGAGAGTATTACTATATAGGGACCTATATAGGGACCTGTCTAATGTATATGAGAGTATTACTATATAGGGACCTGTCTAATGTATATGAGAACATTACTATATAGGGACCTGTCTAATGTATATGAGAACATTACTATATAGGGACCTGTCTAATGTATATGAGAGTATTACTATATAGGGACCTGTCTAATGTATATGAGAACATTACTATATAGGGACCTGTCTAATGTATATGAGAACATTACTATATAGGGACCTGTCTAATTTATATGAGAACATTACTATATAGGGACCTGTCTAATGTATATGAGAACATTACTATATAGGGACCTGTCTAATTTATATGAGAACATTACTATATAGGGACCTGTCTAATGTATATGAGAACATTACTATATTGGGACCTGTCTAATGTATATGAGAACATTACTATATAGATACCTGTCTAATGTATATGAGAGCATTACTATATAGATACCTGTCTAATGTATATGAGAGCATTACTATACAGGGACCTGTCTAATGTATGTGAAAGCATTACTATACAGGGACCTGTCTAATGTATGTGAAAGCATGTTCTTTGTTGCATCAGAGTATGTGTTGAGATGTGCTTATTTTCTGTATCTTGTGTTGTCTTTGTAAAGCTGCGGAATGGACAGAGTCCAAAACAAATTTCCCTTCGGGGACAATAAAGTATATCTTTTCTTAACTATCTCACACACACGCACAAGCACACGCACACGCACACGCACACGCACACGCACACGCACACACGCACACGCACACGCACGCACACGCACCTTCCCTGCTAAAAGGTCACTTCTGTTATCAAAGGTGGTTTTTCACGTCAGTTCTACTTTATTAGCTATATGAAGAAGTGTGAAGGGGGGGAGGGGGGGGGGGTGTAGACGGAAAAAAAGTGCCGCAACAAAGTTCACTTGTGTCTGCCTGCTGGAGTTTCCTGGTGGGAGCCCAGCCATCAGCGCCCTGACATCTCCATAATAGATGTCCTCTAAATGGCAACGGGAAACCAGCGGGCCAACCTTTCCCTCAGCATGGGTGCAGTGGGAGAAAGAGAGAGAGAGAGAGAGAGAGAGAGAACGAGAGAAGAGCAAGGTGGCTTATCGTTGTCCTATTCTTTGTCTGCAGAGAACGATTATGGATGTACAATACTGGTGGCACATTTTCATTATGGATGGCACAGCCAAGGCGTGTGTCTGTCCTGCTGGTATTGTGCGCTCGCTAATTAAATGACAAATTGTCACCCGGGGAAATATGTATTTGTTCATGGAGTTGCCAAATATTTGTATTCTTGTAATTTGTTCCTGTGTGGGTTATCTGCAAGTGTTATGCAGGCAGCCATGGAGGGGGGGGGGTAAATGCACACAGACATTTACCATCATGGATCTTTTTTTTTTTTTTTTTTGTCTTCATGGACAACGGAAGACACAACATGTTTTTTATTACGTTATTTGTTTATCTGAATTCATTCTTTGTGTTCTTCTTCCACAAGAAAATCCCTCCTCACGCGCGTTTTGCCAACGGCTCCCAAAAACGACACATGCTGTAAGCTGGGAAACAGTCACAGTTTTATGTGGTTAATTGAAACAAAACAACTTAGGTTTTCGGAAAAGATTGCAGTTTGGGTTAGGAGTGTGCAATGAATAGACTTTTGATCGTGATTTCGGTAGGGCGGGATCAGAATATTCGTTCGATGGGTATGAGTGAATTTCATCAGTTTTGTTGGGATTAAGCTGCTAGCTGAATGTCCACTACAAGCAAACTGGTTGAATGATGAACAGAACCCAAAGGCAGACAGACGCAGAGCCAGGAGTGTGGGAATTTAACCAACATGACATCATGACTTTGCGTAAACATACACGCCACTTTCCTAAAGCCAAATGGCGTGTTATCTGGGCGCATTTTGACCTATCCACGTGTATGTCTACAGCGGATGTAAACATACACACCACGTGACTCCACTCCTGCAATTTGGGACAGACAGAGGGAGGGAGAGAGGAGAGAACCAGACTCATCTCAATAAGCGGCGTGTGTATGACACACCAATTTGTATGGCATTATTGGTTATCAAGACGCATAATGGCTTTGTAGCGTGTTTATCAACGCCGTTTGGCCTCCACTGACTTACATTACCTTGGGATTGCGTGTCAATTGACGCCGTAGCGAGTAGTATGAAAGCCCGAAAATCCGCTTAGGGAGGTTGGATGGGTCAAACAACACAGGACTTTCACCCAGGAGACCGGGAATCGTGTCCCGCGTGACACGTTTCCTAAACTCAACCGTCGCGTTCTTCTTTTAATAAAGCCAACTGTCCCATTCTTCTAAACCCCACTGTCCCGTTCTTCTTTTAATAAACCCAACCGTCCCGTTCTTCTAAACTCAACGTCCCATTCTTTTAATAAACCCAACTGTCCCGTTCTTCTAAACCCAACCGTCCAGTTCTTCTAAACTCAACCGTCCCATTCTTCTTTTAATAAACCCAACCGTCCCATTCTTCTAAACTCAACTGTCCCGTTCTTCTTTTAATAAACTCAACTGTCCCGTTCTTCTTTTAATAAACCCTACCGTCCCGTTCTTCTAATCTCAACCGTCCCGTTCTTCTTTTAATAAACTCAACTGTCCCGTTCTTCTTTTAATAAACCCTACCGTCCCATTCTTCTAAACTCAACCGTCCCGTTCTTCTTTTAATAAACTCAACCGTCCCGTTCTTCTTTTAATAAACCCAACCGTCCCGTTCTTCTAAACCCAACCGTCCCGTTCTTCTTTTAATAAACTCAACTGTCCCGTTCTTCTTTTAATAAACCCTACCGTCCCATTCTTCTAAACTCAACCGTCCCGTTCTTCTTTTAATAAACTCAACCGTCCCGTTCTTCTTTTAATAAACCCAACCGTCCCGTTCTTCTAAACCCAACCGTCCCGTTCTTCTAAAGCCAACCGTCCCGTTCTTCTTTTCCTAAACCCAACCCATCCGCTGTATACAGCGTAGACACACACGCGGATAGCTCAAAATGCGTATAGATAACACGCCATTTGGCTTTAGAAAGCGTTGTGTATATTTTATGCGAAGTCATGATGTCACGTTGAGAGAACAGAGAAGATACATAGGGGCAGCGGGCCTAACACAAACGTTTGTAGAGGTCTGCATGGTATACTGTAGCAGCCCGGTGTCGAACTCCGGCGATTTGATAATGGTAAATGTTAGAAAATGATGACTACTCTTTCTATGACTGCTCTTTCCTTTTCTGTTAATATTAAACTGTTTGCATGGGAACAACTAAGACAAAATACTGTTTTGACACTACTGACTGACCTCGTGAAAAGCACAGGATGCTCCGGAGGGCAGAGCAGGCGGAGGAGATGCTCAGCCTGACCAGAGATAACATCGACTATGTATTATGACTTCATATTAATCATAAAAAAGCTGCTGTAGAAGGCACTCGGCAGTTACTTTTTGTACTTTGAAATGAGTGCTGTAAACTGGCTCTTTGCTTGCGCAAGTAAAAATGAACTTTGAGAAGAACTTCAGTGATTCTTTCTATTCTTTGATAAATAATGATCTTAACAGTAAAGATAGTAACGTTACGTCCGTGCACAATACAGTGAGGCACTGGCTGACTGAGCGTTCGTTCACAAACCCTGCGTCTGTAGTCACTCGTCAGACGGTCCGCCAATGACGCACGTTTGTTTTCAATGCCTGCAGCAAAAAGTTTCCGATTCAACTTTTGGAGAAAAGCAACCCAACGTCAATATTTCTGCCTCTATCATTGCTTTTTTTTTCCTTGTGTTGTCTTCCGGTCAACCATTACCTTGTTGTCCTTCCGGGGACAAAATTTAAAATGAACTTTTTTGGTGCTTTTTCTGTTGTTTTTGAAGCTTTTATTTGATGATTGTGATGCTTTTTTAGAACATTTTTGACCCTCTTTTCAACGTTTTTTTTTTTTTTTTTTTTTTTTTATTCATGGTTAATAAACCTCATTTAAATGACATACCTAATTTTTGAGTTTGAGACTGTTTCATGTCAACCTTTAGTCAAAATACTGTTTTAAAACCATTTAAACATCTTTTTTGTCAAATGCTATGAAATTGAATAAAACAACAAAAATTCAATGAAAGTAATCATTAATTTTACCTGTGATGCATGGTGCATCCAAATTATTTTGGGGCAATTTGGTTGTAAGAAACCCATATTTCTGATATAAAAAACTGATGAAATTTGACCCAAAAACAAACTGAACTGCCAAGGAGGTTGCGTAGCAACAGGTGACTGTGTCCTGCAAAAACAAAGCAAAGTCGCTTCATCTCTCGCTTCGTCTCTTCCTTCTTTCTTTTTCCGTGAAATCAAGCTGCTTTCAGATTAGTTTGGAAATGTTAGCTTCCCCCGCCACCGAAGCTTTGAATATTCGCTGTTGGAAAGCACAGAAACTTATAATTATAACCCATAATTGTTATTGTTACTAAAATGAGCTCAGATTAGATTGAATTAGAGAGACTTTATTGATCCCAAATTGGGAAATGTCAGTGCCACAGTAGCAAAATACCAGACACACAGCACACATATAAGAATATACAAGACATAATAAATAGGATACAATACAAGAACACATTTTCAAAAAATAAAGGTAAAAAATACAAAGGCAAGAATGTACAAACGTACTGTACATACATATTGGTAATAAAAATGTACAACTACTTAAATAATATTTATAAAGATGTAAGTATTTGTTTGGTATTGTGATGTATGAGTCTTATCTAACACTTATCGATGAATGCCTCACAGATCTCCTCCTCCACCCCTACACTGCCTCTGACAAGGCTGGACACCCCCCGCACCAGGTTGCCGATTATCGGGGACAGTGTTTTCTCTGCCAATGCTCTGCCAATGCTCCCACACTCTGGAACTCTGGAGCTCCCACTCCACGTCCCCTCTCGCCCATCCCTGTCCATGTTCAAAAAGCACCTCAAAACATTTCTTTTCACTAAGTCCTTTGAATGCAGCGTATGATGTATAAACATTTCTTTATGAAATAGAACAGAATAAAGGCCTTTTCACAGTTTGAAACATACATCTTATATGTAAATATAATAACATTATATACATAAACATACCTGTATATTTAAATTGTCCTATTTTTCCTATGTCTTCTGTTTTCTGTGTTGTTTTTCTGTTTTTGTCTTTGTAATTTGACTCGATGACATTGAAAAATGAGGGTCGCCCCTCAATGATCTCTCGACTATAAATGAAGGTTGATTGAATTTGTTGTCTGTTAAAAAAAAAAAACACAAAACGAAGAACCAATGAAAAGGCTGTGATTCAATTTGTGACCGTTTTGCCCGGTGTTGCGGGCGACAGGTAAACACCATCTCTCTCCATGGGGCTGAACCTGTGATGGCAGCCAGTGTCTCTTTCTATGGTGTTGAACCCGTCTCTCTCCATGGTGCTGAACGCGTGATGGCGGGCATTGTCCCTCCATGGTGCTGAACCCGTTTCTCTCCATGGTGCTTAACCTGTGATTGCAGCCAGTGTCTCTTTCTCTGGTGTTGAATCTGTCTCTCTCCATGGTGCTGAACCCGTGATGGCAGGGCATTGTCTCTCCATGGTGCTGATCCCGTCTCTCTCTATGGTGCTGAACCTGTAATGGTGGGCAGCGTTTCTCTCCATGGTGCTGAACCTGTGATGGTGTGCAGTGTTTCTCTCCATGGTGCTGAACCTGTGATGGCAGCCAGTGTCTCTTTCTATGGTGCTGAACCCGTCTCTCTCCACGATGCTGAACCTGTGATGGCGGGCATCGTCTCTCTCCATGGTGCTGAACCTCTCTCTCTCCATGATGCTGAACCTGTGATGGCGGGCATCGTCTCTCTCCATGGTGCTGAACCCGTCTCTCTCCATGATGCTGAACCTGTGATGGCGGGCATCGTCTCTCTCCATGGTGCTGAACCCGTCTCTCTCCATGATGCTGAACCTGTGATGGCGGGCATCGTCTCTCTCCATGGTGCTGAACCCGTGATGGCAGCCAGTATCTCTCTCCATGGTGTTTAAGTCCAGCAAACTACAAAGCTTCTCTCTCTATGTTTAGGGATACTTTTCACGTTAACATGCACATAATTAACCTCGTGAGACTGTCCTGATCTGGCGAGCTCCAGTTTTCTCCTCGCAGATCAGTCTGGCATCTTGAGATAGAGAAAATTTGGAGCCAAACGACCGACTAATCAGCGTTGGTTTTGAGGCGGGTTTAGGTGTGACACAATGAGAAGCGACTGTTCATTCTAAACAACGTGGCGGCTTCCATGGATGAGATGAGCGTAGCTATCACGCAAGTTTTATCTGAATTAGAAAGTATTCCTTCATTGAAAGAATAGCAAAAAATACGGCACTGGAGGCTTTTCTCAGAGGAAAAGATGTTTTTGCTCTTCTCCCGACTGCTTTTGGCAAGAGTTTGATGTGATTTGTTGATTTGGCCCGTCTATCACCAACATAGGTGGTGATAGACAGTTTATCCAATCAGCTAACCAGTATGTTTGTCCCTTCCCAAAGGTTCTCCATGGAAAGTTCCCAGATTGATATGCCAAGCAAATGCGAAGCAATTCATCTGGCGGAGTCAGGTTAGCACATAATATCCCATATTAGAAATTTCCCACCAGTGGAAGACTTGTTGGACCGTGCGAACACAAAACTGGCTTCTTGAAAAGGTCGGCTCATATGCAAAAACCTGTTGAAAATCTGACACAATTTCAAAGTTTCTATAAAATGGGTTCCTTTCAACGAAATTGCCCAAAAATAACATGGAAAGTTCCATTCACAGAAACAGTCTGTGATTATGCATCCACACATGTTTCTCTGATCTTAACTATTAGTCACAATAGTGAATAATTTCTGGGTTTTTTAACTCAAAAATTATGCATAATTTAATATGACTCAGGTTTACTGACCATACATTCCAAAAATGAGTGTACAATTAGCCGCAATAAGATGGAATGAAGTTGGTTAAGAAGATGATGCATCTCTACCGTCGGTCCTGCAAACTGTCGGCTGGTTGGTTTATGTACAGTAACCATGGCAACACACAGAGCTGACCGTAAGCCATAAACAGGCAAGAAGCCGTATACTGTCACAAACTGCAGTAAAAACCCTGAATGAGATGCAGATTCTGAATGCGCTGTATACATGTGCGGGCAGTGGTGGCCTAGGGGGTTAAGGAAGCGAGCTTGTGACCGGCAGGTCGCCGGTTTCAATCCCCAGATCCCCAGAATAATATCTGGGGAAAAGTGAAAGAGCAGCGCTTGTCCCTCCCTCATTACCACCACTGAGGTGCCCTTGAGCAAGGTCCTTAACCCCAACCGCTCCAGTGGAGCTGCCCAGTGGCCAGCAGATCAGACTGTGGTTGTACTGGCCAGCTTCCAGGTATGAATGTGGAACTGTGTGAATGTGACAGGTCGTTGTTGAGAATGAGAAGTTGTTGTTGTGATAATAATAATAAAGTTTTAAAGGAGGTTAAAAAACAATGTCCAAAGTGCTTTATATAAAAAAATACAAAATGGTGCATATTAAAACACACATGTGAAACGTGTTGCACACAATGAAAATCACAAAGTAATACATAGAAAATACTATAACATATGAAAGCGTTATTTTCTTCATTTTTGGGAGGATTTTGTTTCCAAAACATATTCAGTCAGAGAAGGGAACATCATAATAATAAACATAATCTAATAGAGCTAATAGAACTGTTAACAATCAAAACCAGTAGGCAAGTAAGTACCAATTTTTTTTTTAAAGGATAACGAGCCAAAACAAGTGGGAACCAACCAATAATATCAGTATATAAACATGTTTTAAAGGTTCTTTCAGAGGCTCGGAGCGTATGGTTCACAGCTGAGGAGAAGTTGTGCTTTCTGCCCAAAGTAACAAAGTTTTGTGGGGCAAATCAATCACACTGATGAAGGAGGTCAAATGAAACAAGCTGTGCTGCAGTTGTTCTGCAGGTGAAGACATTTGTTTCAACATGGTTTATTAGCTGCAGCTGTACACCGCAGTGTCCTCAGGCCAGCTTCTCTCAACCTCACTCAGTCCATTTCCCTTCCCCTCAGAACAGTCAAGACTGTTCTTCCCCTGTAAAACGCTCCCACACATCGTTAGTTCAAGCAGCAATTACGACCTATATTTACATTTCTAGTGACGGCGCCCACTAGTAGTCGTAGTAAATATGCAAAGCACGAAATAAGGCGAAGAAGTATAAGAGAGGCAAATTTCCTCCTGTGGGTCATATTAGAAGGAAGGAACAAACAACCCATATCGTCGTATGGTTTGGAGGACTTGTTGGAGAGAAAAATCACTTTGAATCCACTTTGTAAAAACAGAAGTGAGGAGCAGCGCAACACATTGACCCCTCGGTCATTTTAATATGTTATACTACATATGCTGCTCTCAACACCAGCCCATTCATTTCAAAATCCATTACAGTGAGACCCATGGAGGCCTCCAAAGATGCATACATTTTTCGCACTAGTGCACAAACGTAAAGATACGAGGTAAGACTCCATGACAGTTTCTTGTACAATCCCTGTGCAGAACTCTGCACATGGACACTAACACCTTAAATGAAGCGTTGCCAGCCCAGACTGGTATGTATAATGGGACTTTTACAAGAAATAAAGAAAGAAATATATAACCTAGTCACCCAAGAATTTCATTTCTAAACCAGACTTATACATTATCTATTTAGATGCAGTAACATCATCTTGTCACTTGAAATATTCATAGTTATATTCATTGTGCGATTTGCTTCATGCACAACAAAACAAAACAAGCAAGAATTAAATCCGCCCTTTCAATACCACCATGGATATAGAGCCACTTGGCCAGCCATGCCAAAAAACAAATTCATGAACTTCAATATCCAATGGAAAATAATCTCAAAATGAAATAGCGCAACGTGACGTCAACATAAACAACACTTTAAAGCCCGAGAGCGGAGTTCACTTTGCGGCAAAAACTAAATACTTTCACCCAGGAAACACTTGTTCATTCATCCGGATTGTTTTAATCCAGATCTGATCTTTTTCCTAAACTTAACTACTTGTTTTGGTGCCTAAACTTAACTTCCATTGCTGCATGACGCTCTTTTTTTCTGGCTAAGCTCCACTACCACGGCCCCTGAAAGGACCGTCATCTGGCGGTGCCTGTACCTGACTCACAGTCAACTATTGGCGGCTAAACAACTGCCGCTGGTAGCTGGCATCCCGGAGCTCTGTAGCAGCTAAATACAACCAGCAACTGCTGCTCAGATTTTATCGTTCTATGGCACTATGTGTTCACGTTACAGTGCTTAACTTAGTTTAAAATACTTCTATTTTAGGTATGTAATATATGGTCTATTTGGTGAAGTAGCATTGATCACTTTGAGACATTTTGTAAAAAAATCGAGCTGAGGCAGGGATATGTAGACCGGAAAGGGGTAAATCCCACCCCGGCAAATCGCACCCTGGTTATATTTAACAATCACGTGTGTAGCCAGAGCTCACAATGGCCTGCAGAAATTTACAAACATACTGAGCCCTTCGAAAAGTCCAGAGGCAGACATTCACGGATCTGAGAGTTTGAAAGTCATTCTCATCTGGTTTGTTAATTGTGAAGCCCTGATTGTTTTTACTAAGTCTTGTATTGCCAGCTCTATCTCCACAGCAATGTGGAGTAAGGTCTGGCTACACCACACATACACTCTGGGATAGGAGGAAAAATAAATGCTCTGGGTTGTTTGCATTTCTTTAAACCAATCACAGTCGTCTTGAGCAGTGCTAAGTGGCTAAGTGGCTCTGCAGAATAGTCTCCGGAAGGAAATGCCGTAAACATGTTCTTTGTAAATCTTTACAATCATTCCCCGAAAAAGAACCAAGCAGGCCTGCACCATCCAAAGTGGAGCCAACCAAATACATCTTTTTAACCCTTTGTGTTAACCCCAGAAAATTTTAAATTCAAACTTTTCATCATTTTGTTGTTCTTTTTATAACACACGCTCACTTTTCCCCACGTTGTTGTCACTTTTTTTCCAAGTTTTTGGTCACTTTTTCCGATGTTTGTATCGATTTTTTTCCAAGTTTTTGAAGCTTTTTCTGAAATTTGTCACTTTTTTCAACGCTCTTTTTTTTAAAATTTGGTTTTCAAAAGCAAATTCAAAGAAAGTAGTGAACTGATCATTTATTTTACTTGTGAAGAGTAATAGTTGTATGGAACCATCCACGCTATTTTCTTTGACAATTTGGTTGGGTATAAGCGGCCGAAATGGGTTTCCTCAGGAGGGTGGCTGGCGTCTCCCTTAGAGATAGGCTGAGAAGCTCAGTCATCCGTGAGGAGCTCGGAGTAGAGCCGCTGGGAGGTGTTCCAGGCACGTCCAGCTGGGAGGAGGCCTCGGGGAAGACCCAGGACTAGGTGGAGGGATTATATCTCCAACCTGGCCTGGGAACGCCTCGGGATCCCCCAGTCGGAGCTGGTTAATGTTGCTCGGGAAAGGGAAGTTTGGGGTCCCCTGCTGGAGCTGCTCCCCCCGCGACCCGACACCGGATAAGCGGACAAAGATGGATGGGATGGAATTTGATTGAAATAAACCCAAATTTCTGATATAGAAACTTTTTGAAAATGGGTTAAATCTGACCCGAGGACAACAGGAGGGTTAAAAACAGGGTACATGTCTTCATTTTTTTTTTTTTTTTTTGCTTTACAACCTTCATCTGCATAAAACACATAAACTTCCCCTACAGCTATTTCCTGGATAATTATTTTCCTAATAGCCTACATTTTGTTCCCCTTCTTTGTTACTTAATGAACAAGAAAGTCTAGCGCAGCATTAAAACACCAAATTGCATTATCCTGCTTCTGTTATCCATAAAGTACTCATTTATTGGGTACACACTAAACACTGTGCTGTGATTTGTGAGAAGCTTTGCACCACAGAAAGCCTGAGGGATATTCGAGCTCCACTTATATGTTGAGTGGTAGTAATAGTGATGTATGTTTGAAATAAATCCGACCTTCCACACTGTGCTTTCTGGCTGGAGTATTTTTCTTTTTTTTCTAAACTCTAGCGGGGCTTCACAGACTGCTGCTGGACAAAATGGCATTGAAGAAGTTCATCATGGCAGGTTAACTAGCATCTCTCGCCTCACCGTGACACGTACTTCACACAGTTCAATACATCTCTCCACTAAACCAGACAGGCTTTAAGTCTCGGATGTCTGGCAGCATTGTTTATAAGGATGATAGTCCGAGCCAGACCCAGAAAAAAAAAGAGGGGAAGTCAGCAACGCTCATGGATGCATTTGATATCAAACAGGGTTCAATGTTAAAGCAATACTAGAGAGCCACTTCGGTCCCCCCTACGGGTTGGAAGCGGAATTGTCCATTACATTACATTATGCAAGGTTGCCAGGTAGCGGGTAGCGGATCTGTAGTTCGAATGAACTGGACATAATGTAATGTAATGGACAACTCCGCCTCCAACATGTAGGGGGACCGAAGCGGGAAAATTTCTCTAGTTTTACTTAAGGGTTTATACAAATGTTGAAAAAAAAAGTGAAAAAAAATTGGTAAAAATGTTCGAAAATACGTTAAAATCATGAAAAAAGAAGTAAAAAAAAAGAAAAATTAAAATAAAACACGTGAAATAGTCAAAAACGTGAAAAACAAATTACGAAAAAATTTCAAAAACGCTGTCAAAAGTGTCGAAACATGTCGAAACAAACGTCAAAAGCATCACGCACCAACTCAATTCTTGATTGGCCAACGCCACAATCAAATCAAATCATCCAACAAGCGCGCTCCGACGATTTGTCATTTATGATACGATGATGCCCAAACGGTTGGACGTGGTGTTGGACGGGCCATCGGGTGTTAAACCCTTATTGTTGAACCCTGTTAAAGTAAACTGAATATATTATATATATCAAGCAGCCATACAACAAGGTCTTTGTTAAAAAAATCCATTCTCCAATTAAAATCGATCTTTGTCTAACTGATCTGATATTGATTTGTAAAATCCAGAAATCAATCTTTTAATAAATGCATTTTCACAATGGATGTGTAGGCAAAAAAAAGTACTTTAAGTTGATTTTTTTGGGGGGGAGGGGGGTCAAATCTTAATGTGAACATGAACCTGGTGCATTATTAAAAACATATGTGAGGGTTGCTTTTCGCTTGTACAATTTAGATCTCTGAGAATCTTTTTTATATCCAAGATAAACTGGTATTGCAACTGAAATTTCCCCGACCTAATCAATATCGAAACGGAAATGTAATTGAATCGGGACCTTGTGAATCGGAATCAAATTGATTCGGGAAATCATCGGCGATACCCAGCACTTTATATGACCCATATTTACGTTTATAGTGGTGGTGAACTCTAGTGGCCGCATACATTATGATATTCTGGCAATCTCCCCAGCCCTTGTCACATGACCAATTCATGTTTCCATGGTGACTATCTAAAATTCTGATGCCATGGAACTAGCAGTGCGATTTTCTTTTTATAAAAAAAATATTATAAATATTGCAATAGTTTCATCAATGTGCCACAGGCTCAATCAGTGATGGAAAGTGATTTAAACAGACATTCATGTAAATTTAAATCTTCCAGATTATTACTTTAATTTCTTGTCGTCATCTGTTCTCTGTATGCAAAAAACAGAGCTTAAGAAAAGTACATTAAGCAAAGTCATAAATATGAGATCTTTTATTTATAAGCTGGTGCAGGATCGGGCTCGACTCTGGCTGGACCTGCAGCCCGATGCTGACAGACAGGTGATGTGCTGCATGCTGAGATAAGCATCAGTCAGACACCAAACACTCTCAGCCAAAGCCCAGAAAAATCAATATCATCACCTTTTTGGAAATGATAAGAATAATCCTGCAGATGGATCGACAGAAGCTTCAGGGGACCTTTTAGCCATCTGCTCGGGTGTGTGTGTGTGTGCGTGTGTCTGTGTGCATGCGTGTGTGTGTGTGTGTGTATGTGATGGTGTCTGTGTGCGTGTCTATGTGTGTTTGTGTATATGTGATGGTGTGTGTGTGTGTGTGTGTGTGTGTGTGTGTGTGTGTGTGTGTGTGTGTGTGTGTGTGTGTGTGTGTGTGTGCGTTTGATCCTGCAGGTGACCTTGCCTGGAGCTCGGCTGACCTCGGCTCAACTCCTTCCTGCTGAGTCATGGTTCTCATCCAGACAATGGCCTGTGGACTGTTTTGGTAGCCAGATGGCCGCTGCTGCTCCTGAGCTTCATTTAAAACGAAATTACTTTCATTTGACCTTTTCGTTTTAGTTTTCAAACTAAAACCCAGTTTTACGATTTGCTGACAAGAAGCAGAGGAATTTTGGCAACTTCGTATTTTGGCAACTTAGTAATGGCCAAGAAATTGTCTTATTCTGCTGATTAGATGTACATTTTAACAGATGCAACCAGGTGTGGGTCTAGAGGGGGGGCCCGGGGTGGCCCCAGCCCCCCCCTGAAATATGATTGCCCCCCCCGGTCCAAGACATTGGGCTAGAGTGCTGTCAATCTGACAAATTCTATTTCCATTGAATCAGAGTACTGGCACTGGCACCGACAGACACCGCCTACCAAGATTCTGTGCCTGTCTGATGTTTCTCCCTTAAAGTGCTCATATTATGCTGTTTGGCTTTTCCCCTTTCCTTTATTGTGTTATATATCTTTTTGTGCACGTTATAGGTTTACAAAGTGAAAAAGCCCAAAGTCCACCCAAAGGGACTTACCATCTCCAACAGAAAACACTGTTCCCAAACTGCTCCAAACAGCTCTATTGTAGTCCAGCCTTTACTTCAGAGACCAACGTGGTCACTTTGTAACACACGTTATAATGCTCGCCTAGCTGCTAGCATGGTACACCCTCATACTCTGCTTCTGACTGGCTAGTAGTCCTTACCTAGGTACTGTCAGGGCACGCCCTCATACTCTGCTTCTGACTGGCTAGTAGTCCTTACCTAGGTACTGTCAGGGCACGCCCTCATACTCTGCTTCTGACTGGTTAGTAGTCCTTACCTAGGTACTGTCAGGGCACGCCCTCATACTCTGCTTCTGATTGGCTAGTAGTCCTTACCTAGGTACTGTCAGGGCACGCCCTCATATTCTGCTTCTGACTGGCTAGTAGTCCTTACCTAGGTACTGAGCATGTGCAACTCCCAACAAAGATGGAACAGAAGTGCGATGCCTCACTCTGTAGCTAAAACAGAGAGCTCAACACACAGGGTGAAAAGAGGAGCTGCAGCAATGTGCAGTACAACAAAAATACAGTGTTTTTTGAAAATTAAACCATGTAAACCTTTTCTGATATAACCTCTGAATACAATTATGAACCTGAAAATGAGCATAATATGAGCACCATATAGGACGTTTCACTCATCTCTCAAAATTTCTGCCTAAAAGGGAGTATTTCCTTGCATTGGCGAGGAAAAACTCCCTTCTAGACAGTAATCACACTAAATGCTTGCTCTTATGGGAATTACTGGAATTATCGGGTCTTTGTAAATTATAGCGTGTGGTCTAGACCTACTCTATCTGTAAAGTGTCCTGAGATAACTCTTGTTATGATTTGATACTATAAATAAAATTGAATTGGTTCTTTGCTGCCTGTTCTGCCATTCCATTTGGTAAATGGATTTATACTTTAAACAAACATTGTATGGCAACTGTGTACTTTGTTGAAATTTTGAGGCCAGCTTAGAAGTAGAAACATATTGACCTCACTGTAGAGTTAAATTAGAGTAAATTGTGTACTTTCTGTTCTGTTTCATATTATCTGAAAACTGGGTACAGCAAGGCAAGTTTATTGTAAGTGTATTGCACATTATTTTTAATACAGTTCTGTGAAAAAAAATCTTCCCACCACTTGTCAAATGACCAATTAATGTTTCCACATATCCACTTTTTTTTTTTTTTTTTTTTAATCAGAATAGGGCATAGAAAATCTCCTTCGAAATATAGGATATATTGGATAGGATAGAATGTAATTCTGCTAAAAAAAAAAACATTACATTGAAGTGAGTATAGTTTTCAAACAATTCCAGTGCTGATTCCATGATATCAGAATTTTGGATAGTCGTCATGGAAACATTAATTGGTCATGTGACATCAGGCAGCCAAGTGACAGACTCTGATCCAATGGGAATCACAATTGTCAGATTGACAGCACTCTGGCCCCATGGATTTGTGGGGGCATTAAGGGGAGGGGCAGGGGAGCTTCTAGCCCTACCCCTGATCCAAGATCCTGATCCTGCATGTTGATCGTCTACAGCTTTGAAAAAAAAACTTTTTAGGCTTTTAAATCCATAAACATGGCCACTCTGATGTCACTGTGAGAAAAAAAAATGACATTGATAATGCTGCTGCTGTTGTAAACTCGAGCCCCTTCAGATAGGAAGCCTCAAATCCATCAGCCGTTAATTCAAAAACGTACTACAGAGCCTCCAGGTTAATGATTAATACCGTGAACGTAATTAATGAAAGTTGAATTGTTTTTCGCTCTGATGAATATGTCTAATCTTCAGGCAGTTAGTGCAGCCTTTGAATCTGTATCTTCAGAGTAATAATTCAGTCTGCGCTTTGACAGGCGCACACATCCTCCCCTAACTTTACCCCACCACATTTACACCCACGTCATTTCCCAAGAAACCAATCAAAGCTCCACCTGCACTCTTGGGAAAAACAGTCATAAATTGTGTGTGTTTTCTGTCCAACACATCCGAGTGAATGCATATTGAGCGCCGAGCGGCATAATTCACCATCCGCCGAATCAAACTGTGTAAACTAACATGGAACACATTTGACAGGCTGCCTCTGTCATCACTCTGACAGCAAGCGACACCGCATCTTGTCTCTCATCATAATTCAAATAAATGACATCATTACCTCCAGAACATCACAACTACAGTGGTTACAGTATCACCCAGAGAGTACAGAGATAAATCATGTGACAGCAGCTGAACACCGACGCATCGTAGCCTCTCGGCTTTGGGTTGTTGGATATAAAATCTCTGCATAAATAACATGAAAGTAAGTGGCAATGTGGGTGTGTATATACCATAGAAACAAAATGGATAGAAAGGCCATTGAAAAGTTTTCTGTGGTCATTTGATTAGTACAAAACAAAATTGGATTGTAAGTTAGTTGACAAAACATTTTATTTTTTAACCCTTGTGTTGTGTCTTCGACGTGCACTTGTTGTCCTCCCAGGTGAAATTTGAAAAAAAAATTTAAACCCTTTTTTTTATGTTTTTGACACATTTCCTGACATTTTTGTCCTGTATTCCGGCACGTTTGACCCTTTCTTTTGGTCACTTTTTTTTCAACGTTATTTTTCACTAACATTAATAACAACAACTTATTACCACTACTTTTACACTTACTTTTGGAATTCATGGTCAATAAATTATACCTAATTTTGAAATTCTGCTCATCTGCTCCTGCCCTAATGACACACACACACACACACACACACACACACACACACACACACGTAATTGCTTCATGAGATCACTAAGAATAGCTTTCTGTTGCTAAAAGCATCGGGAGCGTGCCTATGTTCCCACATTTCTAAGAATCTTTTTTTCACTGAAAATTAGGCCCTTATTCCTACAGCCCTATGTTCCCACATTTCTAAGATTCTTTTCAAAATTAGGTCCTATGTTCCCACATTTCCTTTTTCATAAATTTGTATCAGAATTTATCCCCCTAACCCTAAAAAATGTTGTGGGAGGATAGGGCTTAAATTGAAGGGAAATGTAAGAACACAAGACCTAATTTGGAAAACATTCTAGAAATGTGGGAACATAGGGCTATGGAAACATAGGACCTAATTTTAAGAAACATCTTAGAAATGTGGGAACATAGGGCTGACCCCGAAGCATCAGTAGCCATGTTTCCATTTACTGTCGAGCAGATTTTAGGCAAATTTTTGAAATGTACTTTAACCCTCCTTCACGTGTTTAAAACTGTGACTGTTACGTTCTCTGGTTTAGACATTAGGACGGAAAATGCTCCTGTGCGTTGTATTAGAGGGGAGGGATAAATGACCAAAATAGATTTGTGTGTGCACATATGTATGTTGGGATACAAGTAGAGGCATATATGTGAGTATGTGTCCAAGTGTATACATCTTGTGTAAAGTGACAAACAAGCGGTTAGTTACCGTGTTTAACTGCATGCTTTTAAAAAAAATAAAATAAATTAAAGACATGTAGATGTGTACTGAGACAATTAAACACTATCTATCCATCTATGTGTACCAAGCATGCTTTTATATTTGTCATTTGGTAGACTACATTCAAATAGTGTCATTTTCTTTTAAAGTGACAAATATTTGAATTAGTGCTTCCATTAGTGGCTTCTGTGAATCACAATCCTAGGAGTAGCAGTGAGAGTAACACAAGGGGCCACATAAACATGTATCTACTTATATTTTAATCATGCTAATGTTGGCGTTTGGTGGTTTGTGTAAATTTGGCTGTGTTTAATTGAAGCAAGGGAAAACAGGCAGATATGTAAACCAACATGACATGATATGACAACATGATAACAGGCCAACAACACAATGGAGGGGGGCTAGGGGGCAAATAGCTTGTGGGTTATTGAATATGAATTGTGAAGTTGAGTTTAATTAAAAAATAATGAGTGCTGTACCTTGACTGCTTGACTGCTGCCTCGCTGCGATAGCACAGTAACGTTTTATAGAAATGCTTATCATTTAAATTACCCGGCCTGATGCAACCAACACGCTACCTCAGCGTCAGAGACCTACCCACAAAGGATAGGCACCCTTTAGTGTCTGTATGGAACGCACCAGGCAGAGCAATGCTGTAAGATGACGTAGTATGAAGAGGAACAATATAATGGAGTAGTATAAGAACCCAAAATCCACATATGGACGCAGGTTGGGGTGGTGGATGGGTCAAACAACACAGGACTTTCACCCAGGAGACCGGGGTTTGTGTACCGTTCTTGTTACTTAACTTGCATCCTTTAACCCCACCCATGGTCTTTTCCTAACCCTAACTTAGTGGTTTTACCGTGCACGTTGAAAAATGATGCAAAGGCCCCTGCCACAGTTTTAAATAGTAATGTCAAGGGTTCCCGACCCAAAAAGTGACACCAAGGGTCCTGTCTAAGCATGTTGAAAAATCAACGGAAAAGGGATACGCAGTGCGTCAAAAAATTGCACCAAAGGGCCCTGACCAAGCATGTTGAAAAATAACACCCAAATGGGTACCCAGAGCTTTAAAAAGTGACGCCAAGGGTCCTGACCAAGCATGTTGAAATGGTGCCAAAGGGTCCTGAACAAGGGTTTTAAAAAATAACACCAAAGGGGAACTCATAGCCTTACAAAGTGACGCCAAGGGGTCCTGACCAAGCGTAGGCTACCAAATATGTTGGTAGTCGGTAGTGAGAATGTGTTTCTTAGGTTGGCTGTTGTCTGTCTGATCCAAACCGCTGCATTTTTAGAAGACAGTGCTTACCAATACTCATCGTTTATCTTCTGACCCCCGGGTCAGGAACCACGGCTGCAGAGAGTATCAATAATAACAGATCTTCTTCCTCTTCTACCTCGGTTACCTTTGTTTCTAACGTCTCAAAGTTTCACCTTTTTGTGCTTTTATTTCTTGATATAACGGTTAACCTACCTGTTGACAGGATTGATCAGTCGGTGTGTAAAGATACCAAATTTGTTAAGTCAATAAATTGGTGTCTTTATCTTGGATAAATGGAAACCAAATCAGAGCTTTCAAACTTTTAGTATTATCATTACTGCACAGTTTGAACATGAAAACATTTTCTAGCGTCAGTCAAACTGATTGTTTCAGAAACTACCCCAGAGTTGAAATGTCTGCCCCTTTTCAACCTTGGAGCACATTTGTTCCTATGAGTGCACACAATATTGTTCCCGGATTCAGCCTCCTCGGAGTGACAATTCGTTGGACACTTTCCAATAGGAGTGATTTTCACAATATGTCCCGGCCCTCCTGGGAAATTTTGTGTTCAGCACCCACCAATTCCCTCTTCTCTTTGAGTTAAATGGGTTTTTGGCGATTGCAGGAGAGAAAAATCATCGTCTGTGCTGCGAGACATTTGCTGTAAATGCAGTTATCGACTTGATAGGACCCCTGTGATTATTGTAAAGTGGAATTACCCTGTTTTACCGAAGAATGCACCTTCTGCCATTACATTTGACAAGCACTTCCATTAGGGGGTGCGACGAACTGATTTAGTGATTAGAGACAGAGGTTCCATTTTCAACACCTGTGAGACAGAAAACCCATACTAATATCAAATGAATACCACCCCTTGCACTGACTCTGAATACATTTGCATGCATCTTGAGTGCACTCAGCAAGTGAATGTGCAAGAAGTCTGGGTAACTTTTGATCCTCTCCATGGGCCCTAATGGTGCTTGAAATGATCAAATAAAAACTCTCTTAAATGAGAGCTCATTCATTTTAAGAGATGGAAATTACTCCTGATTTGATTTTGGGATTATGCATCTGACGCCTCTGTGTATTTACTCATAATCACAGAAGTGCCAGGCTGAATATGTTGTCTCAAATCAAGCACGATACTTAACATGCTTCCCTATTGTTTCTAACTGTCTTATCTACAGTTTTGTAGCCATTAAACATCCTTGTAGCAACACCGCAGCTACAGCAACAACATGTTTCTGGGTCTTGATACAGGTGTGGAAGCTCCAGCAACACCAACTTTCATGTTAGACATTCAAACGTGGTCTTCGACAAATGAATAATGTGGATTTAGTGGGTTCTTCCATTCAGTCATTTATCAGCCAGCTATTAAACCCTAGAGGTTGTAGGTTCCCATGGCACATGAATGCACCACAGCAACTTGTGTCAAGTCCATGTAAGTTAAAAGTTAATAAGTCAGTTATTTTGAAAATAAAGAATTTCATAGAAAGACAGGGTGCCTTGTAAAGGGGACATATAACAAACTCACTTTGTCAGTGCCTGTGCACATACATTTGTGTATCTGTATAATTAATAATTTGTGTATCCCCAATGGGATTCGGATCAGCTCCAAGAGCAATGGGTTCTTCCTTGGCCCATGATACATCTTTCCACTAAGGTTCATGAAAATCAGGCCAGTATTTTTTTTGTAATCCTGATGACAGACAGACCAGCAAACACACGGGCAAACTGACACTGTCTCTAGCCGTTTGCTGCTTTCTGTTTGGTGCTAGAGGGAGTGAGCCCATTTGTTGTTGACAGTGTTCACATATTTAACTTCACTACCAAGACTCAAAACCAAGTTTGATTTTGTTGGAACGTCAAGATGAGGAAAAGATTGACTGGGGTTTTATGAACTTACACCAAACGATTCAGGCAACGGGAGCACCCCAACTCTAGCAAGACTCTCAGGATTCTATTCCGATATTGGAAATGTGTCTGCGACAGCGGACTAGCTTGAAAAGTTGTTTGGTGTAAGGTTGGCATTACTTGATGTATTGAGCATTATTGAACCGTAGCAAGTCAGCATAGACTAGTCTGTCAGTCAATCAGTCTCATTTTGCTGTATGAACTCCTTCCTCTGACAATGAGCACTGAGACTTTTTATCAGCCCTTTCCCCTAGAAAAATCAAATAACATTTTGTTTGTTGTAAACAAACAAGAGCTTCCTCCCAGCCCAGCCAACAAGGATTTTGTCTCTGCTAATGCCAGGAATAATTAAATCAATAATCCACCGTCTGTGATATGATCTCGTACATAGTTTACATAGAAGATTAACAGTACGTCTCCTGATGTACTGTCATTTCCCAAGTGTTCTGACAAATAATGAGCAAACAGATTGGGGCTTGGTACAAACCCCTTAATGTTTTCCATTAAAAGAGTTTCTGCTCAAACATATGAGTTTATTACAGAAAGATTGGAGAGTGATTTGATGAAGAAAAGACTGTGTGCTGCTTTTGGATTTCAACTACATTCACTTTATTTCAAAGACTTCCAATTTTTTTCTCCAGGAAGCCACAGTTCAAAAGAGTAGCGATATATTCCTAAAACCCTAACCTAAGATCAATCTTATTGAAGAAAAATAAGATTATATGATCCTGGAAACATACAGGTAAAAATAATGTAAGCAAGTTAGTATTTAAGGAGGATAATTGGATAATTTCCGTTGGTATCTGATGCTGAGACCCACTGACCAAGCGTCAGTATTTGACGAGTTGGGAGTGAGAATGGGTTGGTTAGGGTTAGGAATATATCTAAGTGTTAATTTGCTGCTGTAAATCACGAGTTATTTTCCGAATATTGTCGTTTCTGTCAATCGTGTCTACTCTGAAGCAGCTTCTGACACACCTCTTAAATACAAAGCTCTTGAAAATAAATGTTTGAACCTCAGCCACACAGCACACACCATCTCCATGGCAACTTTACCACAGGAGGCCCTGGTGAGCTTTTTGTGGAAATATTGGCTTGATGTTTTTCTCAGAGACAATAATCAGACCTAAGTGTATGAATGATAAAGTCCTGTTCACTTCAAAGGTCTCAAGGTGTAAGGCCTGTATTATACATTCATTGTATATTTCAAAGGGTGGAGGTGCATATTTAAAGCTGAATGGCAACCTGTGTTTGACCCTCACACAAATAGTTTGGATTTAAAAAAAGTCATATTTTAAATGAAGCCAGAAGCGGCAGGATATGTTTCAAGTTTTGTTTGCAGAAATGTTGGACATACTTTAGTGGGGTGTGTGTGGGTGTGTGTGTATATATATGATTGCCCCACCCAATCCATTGGTCTAGAGTGCTGTCAATCTGACAATTGTGATTCCCATTAGATCAGAGTACTGTCACTTGGCTGCCTGTTCTGCCAATTTCCCCAGCCCTTGTCAGTTGACCAATTAATGTTTCCATAACAACTATTCAAAATTCTGATACCATGGAACCAGCAATGGTTGGGGAATTTGTTTTTTTTAAATGGCAGACAGAGCCTATAGAAAATGTGTATTGTATTCGGATATACAATTTGTTTTAAATGAAAACAAGTTACTGATTATTGGTCCCCCCCCTTAAATATTTTTACACATTTCGTGCAATTTCCCACAAATCATACAGTACTGCTGTGGCCAGATTGGTTCAGTGGTAGAGTAGGTGCACATATACTGAGAGGTTTATGCCTCGACGCAGAGGTCCGGGGTTCAAATCCGACCTGTGACAATTTCCTGCATGTCTTCCCCCTCTCTCTCACCTAGCTGTCCTGTCAAAAATTAAAGGTGGAAAAGAGACAATTTCCTACAACATGTAGGAATTGCTGTTCCTTATGTACAGGCTGCGTTGAGTGTGGGACATAGGACACTATACTCAATGGTCGCCATCTTGTCTACGAAGTGACAGCTACGGGACCACCAACGTATTTTCAAACTTGTGAAAGTGGCGGGCGAGGAAGCTGCGGCGGTTGCAATTGACACAGCCAAAGTAAGCTATAGGCTACAATTGTAATTTATACACGTGTTTTTTTTTTTTAAACAACTTTCACTAAACTGTAGTCAGTCAGAAAACAAACCCGTAAATATATTTTTTTAATATAAGTCCTGTCTCATGTGCAGCATAAACATTACGTATTAAGTAGGAAGGTTATAGGTTACGGTCAGCTCATCAGACGTTTCCTAATAATAAAGATTGTTCACGAGTTGAGATCTCCAACCGTTTAGGGAGGTCCCGGGACACTTATGTATGTATTAAAAAAATAAAAAATAAAAAAAAGAGACAAAAAATGCCAAAAGGCGACAAAGTGGCATTTGTTTGGGATGTCTTTGTAATGACAACTTGACATTAACCGGGATGACATTACCAGAAGATGTTTTTGTCATGACAACTTGATATTTAATTTCTTTGAAGTGTCCTTATTAACTTGTTTGGGCTCTCTTTGTAATGACAACTTGACATTAATCAGGATGACATTATGTCAAGTTGTCATGACAAAGACATCCTCTGGTAATGTCATCCTGGTTAATGTCAGGTTGTCATTACAAAGAGATCCCAAACTAATTTAATGTCAACTTGCCATAATCAAGACAACCCAAGCAATGTCAACTTGTCATGACAAAAACCAAATAACACTTAATGACAGAAGTCATGAACATGTATGACTTGTTTATAACGTTTATGACACGTTCATGACAGTGTCATGTCATAGCTATGACAGTGTCATGTCACAATTATGTCAATAACTTCAAGCACAGTGTTACCGCATAAACGAACAAAGCAACAGAGACTGACTAGCAAACGATTTAGGCTGACAGGCAAGCACAACATACGAGTATGTGTAACGATCCAACAGGGACTGGATGTCAGGTCACAGCTTAAATAGTGTAGTGATGATGATCAGGACCAGGTGTGTAGATTGCTGATGAGGAACAGGTGAGAGCAGGTTCGGGTGATCCTGGAATTCCCGCCTTGCACTCATTGAACGGGGTACTTTCAGGAATGTAACACAGAAAAAAAACAGACAGACACAGAAAACATGCTCAAGGGGATGGGTTCGTGACATTTACTTTGGAAAAGTCAAATATCTGTGACTACATTATTGCACGTCTCATATAGTCTTCTTACAGTTTGGCCGACATAAAGCTCTAAAAAAAGTCAGCAAAAAAAGTTCCTCAGCCATCATAGAGGTCAGGAAATCAGTTTGTCTTTTTGGTCTGGCGCACTACTAGGCGGGCCACATTTATTGTGAACCTAAATTGATATGCAGGCTGGATAGAAATCTGCGAGGGGCCGGATTTGGCCCGCGGGCCTTGAGTTTGACACATTTGGTGTACCACATGTAAGTCACGGAAGTATCCAAATTGAGACACAAAAAAAGCAGGCAGAGAATCATTCCAAGCTCATCATTTAAACGGATTATTGCATGCTCTAAAAGAAGGATTTTTTTCCCTCTACTGCCCGTTAGATATAGTTACAAAAGTTGATATAAGTATAAATGTGCTAATGCATGTGATGGAACAGTTGCCTAGCAACAGGTGCTGAAAAACAGAGGAAGAGCACCGGGAGGATGAGGCATAAGACTTTAAAAAGTTATGACAGAGTAAGACTGACAGAGTTTTATTTTACTTTCAGAGTGACAAGAATATTAAGCTGCGTGTAAGTGAAGAGAGTTTAATTCACTGAGAGACTTGGAGGCATGTTTGAAGCAAATCAGTGTGAAGTGTACTGATTTTAAAATAGTCTATTTCCTCCTTAATGAATCACTGACCGGGGTAGTCGGCGTCCATATATGTACTTTTCCATTTTGATGAGGAAACAGTGGTTTGTTTTTCTGTGTAAGCTGCTTGACATCGCCTCAGCCCAGCAGGTTCACCTTATTTAAATTTGACAAGCCGCTGTTGTTGGACAATCAGGGCCCAGCACCGTGCGTCTACATTTAATCATTACCTAGTTAGCTAGTCCACATTTATGTGCTTAAACATCAGGAACATTATTTTTATTCTTAGACAGTAGGCTGTATATTTTAATACAAAAGAAAGACAATACTTTAACGCTTCTGAAAGAATACAGTTGTTTTACTTACCATTAAAAACACCTACTGTAATACATTATTCATACATTTGTGAACCTCTCATTTGCTATCTGAATTAAAGGAAAATTCCGGTGCAAAACTAACCTATGGGTTAATAATATATGTGTAACGAGTCGACCGTTCTCTGGGACATGTTTTCATGCTAATCGAATGCGTCTCTAGCTTGAAACAAGTTACCGCAAACTGGTGAGAGGGTAAATCGCTATTTCTACACCACTAACAAGGCTCAAAATAGCACCACACTTCCACGGTAGCATAATGAGGGTCCCTACATGTAAACCGAAGCATTGAGAACTTTGTAAGTGTACAGACAGTTTATTAAAAAGATAGATTATAAAGAGAGTAGCGTTCATATTCACATGCGGACGCTATCTTGGAACAGTCATGACCAATGCCGTGCAACCAGTAACCCGTAACATAGCTCAAACACGGCGTTTGTGGTTCGACTGGTCATGACCGTTTTCCAAGATGGTGCCCGCATGTAAACATGAACGCTGTAGCAACCAACGTAATAATAACTTAGATTAATATAGCGCATTTCATGAAACCCGAGGACACTTTACAAAAGTAACGTAACAGGTGGACAAGGGAAAAGAAAATAGTAGGCCAACAAAAACACCGACTAATAGGAATAAAATGGCGACTCTAAATGGAAGGGGGACGTAATTTAATGTCGGCTACCGACGTACAACCACATTGTGCACTGTAAAGTTATTTTACAATACTACAATACATCCTGTAGATACTAGCTTCATAAACATTTGATTGTCGGCAAAGTACTTGTGGAGACAATGTAATCTGCGAGTCAGACAGCAAGACGCTCTGCTTCTGAGACACTCCCGGTGTGGTATGGCACATGGAGGAGGAACAGAACAAAACTGGAACGCAGCACGGACGCCCAATTGAGAATCTGCGTTATACAGCAGTAGTCAATGTGGTGCATACATTATTAAATACGCGGAATACATACAAATTACAGTGTGTTACTTTTCGTAGCTATATGTACGAATGGTTCATGAGAACAGCCTGGTGTGTGTGTGTCTAACAATTATTGCCTTGCATGAGATTCCCTTGGATAACCTGACTTTTTGACTGGGTGCAGAGTGTCAGAAAACTAAATGACTAAACAAAGCAGTTGTGACAGATGAAATGATCGGCGTGTCCTTGCCAAGTTCCATTTGAACTTCTCCGGGTGATGTTTCCTCCCACACATGCCTCTGTTGTCATATTCTACCACACAGAGCACTTTGTGAAATGAGAACCACGTCTGGAATGCTAATGATCTGATGTTGACATTACCCTAAACATTTTCTGACAGTGAAGCATGAACACAAACGGAAGAGATTAGGTAGTGGTTAAAAGATTATACCCGTGGTTTTGTACTGGATGTTTTAAAACCTGCATTTCAATGGCAAAGTGTTAAAGGGTAATTTCATGTTTTTTGTTCCCCCAACCCATTTCCCAATGCACTTGTGTCTAATAGACAGATGTGAACAAAAATATTTCAAATTGGTCCAGTATTGAGCGAGATCGCATTGACTGGCCGGCGAGCTGCAATGTAACCTAATGGGGCAATAGGGCACCATCTATTTTGTCCACTAAAAGTGATTGTTTTTGCCACTGACATGCTCAGATTGTAACTAAAAGAGTCTGACAACATTATGGATCTCACAAGGTGACTTCTTGTCCAAACACAGCATTGTGGAGTGTAGAACGCGAGTCGGTTAAAAGGCTTTCCGGTAGTTTGTTGTTTCGGACTACAGAATTTATAGGCTTGTGATTATAGCCTGTCAGTGACTTAGCGTCTTCATTAATTCATAGGTGTGTTTTGGGCGTAACATGCAATAAACCAATCAGAGGGTCATCTCCCATTCCCTTTAAAAGCCAGGCGCATTTGGACCTTGGAGCATTGCTGTTATGATGGAGGGTTTGCACCGTAATATTTTTATTTGTAATCTTCTGCATGTGTGTGTTCTGCTGTGCGTCCCTGTGTGTGTGTGTGTGTGTGTGTAACAAGCATAGTGTGTGTGCGCTGTGCACGAGCCTAGGCGCATTTTACTAATGCTCTGTTAAAATAACAATGAAATGCTGCGTTATTGACTTTAGACCAGGTTTTTGTTGGTCAATATTGCGATCACTTTCCACTCCACTCCACCTCAAGATAGCAATACACCAAGAATTCACCTGAACACACCTCCTTGTAAGACCAGCACGCCCATGGGCGCAAAGATGGGTGCAGGTGCATTTGCTATTTAAACGACGTGGGCGCTGGACGGGAAACTTGACAACTGCGTCGGTCTTAAACTACCAAAGACACTTGCTTCGGGCATTGTGCTGCGCTGCACCGGGTGCAAGATAGGGCCCTCGGTGTAGTAAAAACAAAGGCAACACTACAATTATTGCTCAAATTGTCTACATTTGTATTAAGAAACATCAATCCCAGTTAACAGATGGACTCCTTGCTTTTCTCTGGGACCTACAATGCTGTGCTGGCGATCACTCATGGGTGGTGAAGACAAACCAACAAACAATCAGTTTGACAGCGAAATGCACGAGGATTGAGATGGAAAATGTGAGTTTTTGGAACATATCTGAGCATATGGATAGACAACTGAGAAGTGGCACATGCTCATTGGGTGTTTGGAGAAGTTTCTTTGGGTGTTTGACAAGTTTTTACCCCCACAGTGAAAACTTGTCAAACATGAACATGAATCTAAGACAAAAACTGCCTCTATTCTCGATTAAAGACAAAACTACGATGCTTCACAGCAACTTTTTAAGCCTACAGGGGAATGTGTTTTCATACTACTAAGAAACATTTTGGGACAAAACTGTGCCACACCTCACACATAAAACAAGAAATGTGCAAGAAGAGACCAATGCTGCCAGCCCACTGTCTCCCTGAGCGGGGATTAGGCAGCTGTGACCGCGAGTGAAACAACAAAGGCAGAATCTTGTTAGCTTATCTACTTTGGTGTGAAATTTGTCTTTGAGAAACATCAGAAGACGCTATGTACAACAGATAACAGCCAGAGCATATCAGCACATTAACTCTGTAAATTACCCTTTGATAGATTTTACACAGTTCAACAGGAAACCACAGGAAATCCAACTTTCCGAGAACATGGCAGAACAACATATGAGTTTTAAATAGACTTTTTGTAATAAAATTAATAAATACAAATAATGATAAAGAAATACATAAAGGTAAAGTTTGTAAATTAGTTACATCCGTGCCGTATAAAGGGCATGGATGAGTGTGTTGCCACGCCCAGCCCCCACTCCTAGGTCCTGTTTTTATTACATTCGTCATCTTACTTTGCTTACTTTCTGTTAATTTTGTTACTCACCGTTTGTTTCTGTTGCAAGTCACTTTCCGTCCGGTCTTTAGCCGTGTTTAAAACCATTCCCTCGTTCACTCACTGACTATTCCCTATATAGTGTTTATTAAATAGTGAACTATATAGGGAATGACCAAATGAGATTTCAGACACTACACTGAAAACATCATTGTGTCGGGGTCAGTCCTATGTTCCCACATTTCTAGGACATTTTCAAAATTAGGTCTTGTTAGGGGACATTTCCCTTCAATTTAACATTTTTTTACTGTTTTTTCAAATTTATTGAATTTATGAAAAAGGAAATGTTTGAACATAGGGCCTAATTTTGGAAAAAAATCTTAGAAATGTGGGAACTGTGGGAAAATAGGGCCTAATTTTAAGAAAAATCTTAGAAAAGTGGGAACATACTGTAGGTCTTATTTTCAGTGAAAAAAAACATTCTTAGAAATGTGGGAACATAGAGCTGTGGGAACATAGGCACGCTCCCATTGGGTCAGTAGATGCGCCGGTTATTTGTGACGGTAGCAAGTGCGCCCATCATCATGTAAACAAACCCAAACAAAAATTCTTCTGAAAACATCCCTGAAGGAACTTCCATTGTCATTTTTTAATTTGTACTTGGGAAAAGGGAACCAGAAAATAATATATTCGGGGGATAAATATTTATTCAGAGTAATGTTAGTGGCTGGTAAAAAAGCCATCACCATGAAGTGGCTGAAAACTGAGGTACCTAAAATGGAGGATTGGGTTGTAATGTATAACATCTACAGGATGGAAAAGTTGACTTTCTTAGTTAGACTAGAATCAGATAAATTTAGGAATTACTGGGTTGATTTCGTAACACCATTGAGAACGGACTTTATTTGGTGAAAACATTGTATCTTATGGATCCCCTTGGTTCTTGCTACAAATGTTGATTGTTCATAAGATTATGTTTGGCATTATCCTTCACCAGGAGAGATAGGTCTTTACAAGAGGGGAATGAAAATGTGGACTGAAGTGAATAGTTTACTCTTTTCGAGTCTACTGAGTTTTGTGTTTAATTGTGAATTTTATGTGTTTGATCCCTGGTGTGAAATATTTGTATGCTCTGTATATGTAGAAAACATATGTGTCAGATGTTAAATGCTAATGGGACAATGCTGAATGGAGTCAATTAAAAAGTTAATTATTAATTAAAAAAGAAAAGAAAACATCCCTGAAACATATCGAGCACTCAGGAGAATAATTAAAGCTTGTATATTATATATGTTGCATGTTACATTTCCTCTGTTTAGAAATTAAAGCCTGCTCCATTTTTGCCTTTTCAGTTTTTGTGGGTGATTCTGCTTCTTCTTCTACTATGGGAAAACACGACCGCGTTGCATTGTGGTTAGTCTCGCTTTACCAGACCTTCCTCCACAGCGCTGCGAAGGAAGGTGTGGCTAGTCCACACAGTATTCCGGGATGAGATGAAAACGTGCTCTGGTTTATTGGCATTTCTTTAAACCAATCACAATCGTCGCTAGGCACCAGGAAAAGCCACGGCGCCACCAATCTTTTCAGTTTAATGGGAAACAGCTGTTGCTGATAAACTGGTAGTTGCAACAACAGGAACCATCTCATCCTGTTTGCACTTGTGGTTCTTCACTCGAGGGCCTCACTCCTCTTCCTCCAGACAGTAATTGACCCGAATACATCCACCCAGGTCCCAGGTGACCCGAACCTGCCACTGCAACACTGCCATGGATGTCATTTTCCATTAGTGGGAGACAGTTGGGCCGTTTATAGCAGCGGGGTAGCAGTAATCATTCAGCTGGCAGTTATAAGCAGAGCAGACCTGTCACACCTCTCCTGACTCTAACTGACAAAGTGCCAAATACTGTACATAACTTATTTTTTTCAGAGATATTGGTACCAGCGTGCATTCACCTGCATGTGACCAACACAATCTGCTCCAATCCCCAATCTTTTACGCTTCACCAAGCCATCCCTAAAGGCAAGACGCATTACGTGAGAACTAGGGTTTAATATTTTTCCTGAAAATGAGATGAATCAGATCCCGGGAAATAGACAGCCCATAGTCCGGCAATCCCAGGAAATGGCCGAGAAATGGTTTTTTTTGGTTTGTTTTTAGCCCAAGTACTGTATCGATATCATTCAAATATGCGTTCCCAAAATCCCAAACTGACATTTTTTATATTATCTGTATCATTTTTAGGACTAAAGAACACAGTTTATGTTGATCATCAACACAGTTTGCAATGATCAATTCTGCTGCGTGATCAAGTGAGCTGCGTGCTGCAGTGTGACATCTGCTGCAGCGCTAATTATGAAATGCCGGGTGGAATGTCTGGGACTTGTCTTCTGAAAATCTAGGCAACCCTTATATAATCAATGTTTTATGGAAATCTATTATACAAACTAGCGAAATATGCTTAAGTAAACCATTGAATGATTTCTAAACCATTACGTTATCGAAATCCATTCTGTGCCTGTTGAGGATGTGTAAGAGGCTGCAAATGGGAATAATCACTCAAAGTTAACCAAATACAAATACGCCTTATAAACCGGTCACACAACTTGCACTACACAACTTAGCTGTTTTATTGTCCAGTCTTTCAAAATGCTCCCAAACAAAGCTGGCCGCAGACATCATTAACGGAGTTAGGTAGCCCAGCTGCGTAGTGCGTGCTGCGTAACGAACTTCTTCTTCTTTAATGAATGAATGTATTTAGGGAGCCTGTATTACTGTAGCTACCGTCGCCTGCATCAACGCTACCGTATGATAATAATAGACACGTACTCCTTGCCTTTTTTTATTTTATTTTATTTCCCGTTTCCCGTCATAACATTTCCCGGGAAGCGGGAAATGGTTTTGATCAGATTTCCCGGGAATCCCGTTTCCCGGGATTAAACCCTAGTGAGAACTGTCCCACAAAAAAGTCCCACATGAAAACATGAATATTACGAAAAGTATTCTTTAATTGATTGATTTAATTTGCATATAACCTAATAGCCATATGTTTCATATCAAAATGTTCAGATCAAACTAGGCTTTCGGTAGAGCGAGGCCCAGATGTGTTCTAGTGCAGTCTGTAAAGAAATAATTTGGCCCCTAATCTGAAAAGTTGAAGTTTGCGTTTTGAAATTCTTTAAAATCTTCTGTGAAAACATAACCACACTCATGAGGGCCAATCGTTTTGGTGCTTGTTCTGGTTGCATTTGGTGAGATGAGTTTACTAAAGTCTTAGGTTCACAAAAAGGACGCAAATCCACTAATTATACACAGCGGGGCAGACGACGAGTGTCACAAGCTTTCTTGCCTGTCTCCTCATTTGCCGTGCGAGTGACAAATGATCTTGCAATAAAAAAGAGACTCTGCCGATTCCGGCAATATCTGCGCTATATTGTCAGTGAAATATGAATAGAGACATTGAAAATATTTTGTATTGGACGTCAGTCTTCCTCAGAGGCTTAGGTTAAAAGGACATGCAAAAGAAACCCAGAAAACCCTCAAGGGGCTAGGTATGTTGGGTTCCCTACAATTATTCAACAATACATTACATGAAGAGGAAAAGAGACAGAAGAAAGGAAGACCTAAATGACAGAAGAAAATAAAGAGCGAAGAAAACAACAAGAAACAAGTATTCTTGCAGAATGCCAAGGTGTTTTTCAATTCAGAGACACACAGTTGTCTGGATTGTTCCTGACCTCTCTTCTTTGTACTTGCTGTACACTTGTATGTTCCCAATTCACAGCAACCCCACATGCGGATCCCCACAGCACCCCAATCAACAGTAATTACTCTGACTTTCACCCTCACCTGCTGCTGTTTGTGTATTTCAGACCTATTTGTTCTAATTAAGTGAATGTTGCTATGGCTTAAATGATGCACATTTTCCTTCTTTTGTCCTTCACACAAGCTGTTACAGCACAACACGGCACCAAACAAGAGAAGAAAACTTGTTTTATATTGGCAACATATTCAAATTAACCGATATACTGTAAGCACTAAGACAAAAGCACAACAGACAATCTGGGAGTAATGAATGGAAGTGTGCCGGTATATATAGGGTATATCCCAGGTCATTTAAATTGCATCCCCGGCTCCTTCACTTGCTTCGCTTCCTTGCGTCTTATTCCGACCCATTGAGGAAGCATGGTAGAGACGCAAGGGAATCATGCGAGGAGAGAGGAAACGAGGAAATGTGTTTTTAAAAAGGGATGAGGCATCACGTGAATTTGTCAGCAGTATGGGTGGGGTTAGCAACGGCTTTTAGCTTCACGTCTTCCAGGAAGGCTGCTCTCTGTATCCTCGCTCATAGCTCCTCAGAGATCCCTCCTCCTTCCTCGCCCATAGCTCCTCAGAGATCCCTCCTCCACCCTAGCTCCTTAGGTTAGGAATAAGAGCTTTGAGACGGCCTTCATTAAGGAGGGCCAGAACGAGTTCCCGCTCAAGCGAAGAGATATCAAATAAGAGACTTTGGATTTAACCTATGAGCTGGATGGCATACTGACAGAATTTAAAATGCTAGTTAAACAAAAGCATGCAGGATTTGATTGGTAGCAGCATGACGTTGGGAAAAACCAAATGTCGTTTTGTGAAAATTGCTATTGTGAAGGATTTTTAAGCTGATTTTGTTCCAATTATAACAAAAAGTCTTTCAAACCATACAATATTGGTCGTTTCTTCCCACACTTTAATACGACCCACGGGAGGGTTTTCTATCCTCATATCTAAGCCAGAGAACGTAACGGTCTTGGTTTAACGTTGTCAAATAGTCACAGTTTTGGTTAGGGTTAGGCACCAAAACTTCTTAGTTAAGAAATAGATAAAAAGATGTCCCCCCCATGAGGAATTCAAAGTAATGACAACAAAACTGTCAGCGCGCCACATGATACAAGCCTTCTGTGATCGAGAACCCCACCTACCCCTCCTTCACACAGTTGCTAGTAGCCAAGGAGGACATGAAGGATTTAAAAAACATGGACTCTTCAGAAGAGGAAATTATCCTCACTCCAGTTTTTGCGTGGGAAAGTCACAATCTTCTGAACATAGCCATACTGAGAAATACAGAGAGAGTTGTGTGGAGCTGATAGTCTTAATTAGCTTTGTAGCAACTCATTTGGCAGTGGTTTGAATGTAATGGACGTTCATTAATATCAAAAAGTTTAGCGGTAAAGCTTTAAAATCAGACGTTACTTTACGTAACGCTGAACTGTTTTGTGGCTAGAGGACTTCTGACTTTTTGTTCATTTTACTTTATTCATTTATTCAAAGCTTTCTGAATTTGCCACAGCTATAATTCCTTCTAAAGGCAGTATTCTTCATAGTAATGGTGGCTGAGACTCATGGGTATTGTAGTATTTACAGCCAATTACCATATCTAACTGACAAACTGAAAAACATAATCTCCTCAAAACAAAGTTGCAATAATTGGGGCATAACATACCTACAGTATTGTTAAATGTTCCAGACTATATAGAGGGAAATTGATAAACAGAAAACCTTCAAATGAGAAATTACTGTTGGAAAACAACTGAGACTGGAGCAATTAAGTGTTGGACCATTGCCCATGTCTTCTGTTTAGAGCTGAATTCATTACTTTGTCTCTCGGGACACTTCAGGTTATTTAATATTCCAGGTCTCAAGCTTGATGAGGAGCGAGGCAATCAGAGTGCTACAGATCCGTTAACACCAGAGCCTTTCAAGAGCTTCTCACTGAGCTCTCAAGAAGCAAAGGAGCCGTTAATATCTCCTCCGCTATTAAGTCAAAAGCTCTTTGACGCCGACAGCCACCAGAGAGCTATATCTGTGGAGAAGTAGTTTTCCCAGCTGTGAATGCAAATTATGACCATTATAATAAACTGTGGGACTTCTCTAAATTACAGCAATTGAAGTGTCAGGACCCAGACCTGCAGTATTTTTCATTTTTCAAATCTGTCACAGCTCCATCTTTCAGGACGACTACATGAAGAGACGAGCTCCAGTCGAGCTATGGATAGATAATTAAAGAGTGAAGTGTGTGACATATAGAAAAGGAGCATGGTTGTGCCTTACGAGAAATGTGAGGGACAGAACATTTTTGGCTAAGACCAAGGATAGAAGTTGTCAGCATTTAATGTTTAATTTTTCATATTTTGAATACCTAAGTAAGTTAATGGACAGATGGGCTGATGGTGCGTTAAAAAGGTACTTTACATAAAAAACAAAGGCAGAAGCAGTAAAACAATACAACTACAATAATAAATTGTGATTGTCTGTAAAGCCTAGCTGCTTGCATTTTTCTTTAGTAAAGGTAATTCCCTTACCTTTTTCTTCAACAGGTGAAATTGTTCCTGCTAGCTGGGCAGTTAGTGTTATGCTGGAAGCAGACTAGAAATCCAGATGGTAATGGCGCAACCTCGGTCGGTCACGAAAATTAAAGTTGCGCACAAACTTGTCATTTGTTCCGGTGTTGTGTGTCACAGTGGAGAGCAACAGTTGCTACATCTAGGAAGGCTAGCCTTGCAATGCTATACCTATCACCTAGAGCAGAGATCTTCAACAGGGCGTCCGGGGCTCCTAGGGGGTCCTCAGAGTTGCTGCAGGGGGGCCACCGAATTAATGATCGATCATTTAAAAAAGGAAAATGTGTCTAAAATGTGTAAAGATATGTTTTTTTTTTATGAACATTGATGATAGGCTTACTGGCCTATAGCTAAGGTAGCCATCCACAGATACAGATAAGCTTAAGGATTCACTGTGCCACATTTCAACATTAAAAGATGATGTATAAATATATAAACATGCCAACAATTTTTATTTTTAAAAGCTTGGTATTGTATACACCATAAAAATGTATGTGTAAAGGCTTGAGTCCGCCCTACATGTTATTGTAGGCCCAGTTTGAATATGCAACACAATTTTATACAATATATGTAGTAGGGGATCCCTGCTCGGTCTCTTTTTCAGCTAGGGGTCCTTGGCTTAAAAAATGTTGAAGACCCCTGTCCTAGATACATTCTAGGATAGCAGATAAACACTCTGGGTTGTTTGCATTTCTAGCAATTCTAATCGTCTTGGGCTGAGCTAAGCTCCGGACGCCGCGACGGTAACTGTAGCTTGCTAGCTCGAAGTTTGTTTGTGGTTTCCTAAAGAGAACGGAGTCAGACATCGGTAACACACAACCCCGGAACTAGGGCAGGGCAATATATCGATATTTGAGATTAGACATCGTCTTAGATTTTGGATATCATAATATGACATAAGTGTTGTCTTTTCCTGTTTTTTAAAGGCCACATAACAGTAAAAAAAATTGTCATTTTCCAGACTTACTAGCTTTTTTATTATTTGCCTGTACCCACTTAGTCATTGTATCCACATTATTGGTGATTATTCATCAAAACTGTCATAATTTTGTGACAGCACCAATAGTTAACCCTACAATATCGACACAATATCGACAACAATGTATTTGGTCAAAAGTATCGTGATATTTGATTTTCTCCATATCGCCCGGCTCTAGCCGGAACATCTGGCGATTATCCTGGAAATTAACTGTTGTCTAGCCATTGTTTCGATACTTTTTTTTTTTTAAATAATTAAATCATTTGTTGTATTTTTACAATTGTCAATATTCATGAACATACAGTAAGTATGTTTGTGATTGCTGTGCGCTTAAGGTTAACCCCGCAAACCTAGTCAAGAACTTTGTCATTCCTCCCTTAGCAATGGAAGACACACTCAGCGTTCACTTCAAACCCTCCTCAGTGAGCCCACAGTGGGACATGTATTGATCCTGACACACAAACACACATGCACACCTGGGTGCTGGTAGGAGGTATTAGTGTAGCTAGAGGGAGTGTGCGACATGTTTGAAAAAGGAGGGAGAGAGAAAGGCACATATGCTAAAAAAGCTAAAGAGCAGCTGGAGAATTGAGCAGAAAGAAGACAGGTTTAGAAGAAGTTTTCTGTGACAGACACTTGAGGGAATAACCCATATGCTTAATATTTCACAAGCTGAAGTTGCCTCAACTTTATTCAAAGAAACTTTCAAGTGTAGTTCATGGTACAATCTGTTGTTGTATTACTGTATTGTGATGACTCTAAGAGTAGTGTTGATGTCATTGAAAAAACCTAATCACTTTCTCGACGGGATTAGTTTTACGTTAAAATGTTCAGTTAACATTTAGTTTAGTTTAATTTAGTTAGTTAACTCTTTCTTCGTCTGTTCTTTTGGATTTGAGCTTCATTTCGATTTTATAAAAATGCATCAGATCTGTGTGTGCAAGGTTTCTGTGCATAATAAGCTTGTTGGATGACAGATTCTTACTTGCTGTGTAGATCTCAATTGCAACACATTTTCATACCTAAATGGCATTAAAGGTCGATTTCCAAAAGACTCCCAAAACAACACATGTGACCGTTCTATTTACTGCCCCCACTCCCCCACCTCTGGTGCTTCTTTCTTATCTACGGTACTCTCAAATCATCGAAGTGAATGGAGCGATTGTTAGAAAATGTAAATATCCTGGCGTGGGTCTCACTAAGCCTTTAGAACATTGTGAACTGAACCCTGCTTTGTGTCACTTTGTTCTCCGAGATCTCGTCACTGTTTCCAGAATCAACTCCCAGAGATCAAGCCAGTAGATGATACGGTCTGTAAAACTTGAATGTAAAACTTGGTTCATTTTTTGTTTTAAATGACACTTGACTTGTTGGTTTCACACGTAACATGAACCACGGTCTGTTTGACCCATCCTTATCCCATCTTATACTTTGTCACTTTGTCGTTGCTCTCACAAGAATTACTTAAGGTCGCTGCCTAACAAGAAATTTAATTGTCTGTCGTTATGGGCCGCTTGCATAATTGTTTTTTTTGGGGTGGGCTGCTTAATTCCAGTGTACAACAATGTAAGGGTAGCCAATTTGTTTAAAGTCACATGTACAACACACATTGTCAGGGTTTGTGCTGCATTGGAACCAAAATGCAGAGGGTTGAGACGAGGAGGCAGCATGAAGGCTTTGAAGGGTTATTTAAATTAAAACAGCTACAACAAAATGTGTCCTAAAGCAAGCAGGTCAAAAACAGGCAAAAGGAATACCTGAACAAAAAATCCAAAACCAGTAGACTTAAAAATATCCCAAACACTAGGAATCAAACTGCAAAGGGAGAGACGCAGGGATTCCTGCAGGACAAAGAAAGCACAGAGACTGAATAAACAAGGAAATGAGGGTAGTAATGAGGCAAAGGTGACAAGAGGACTGATGAACAGGTGGAACACATCAGACAATCACAAAAGGCGGGAAAACACACAAGGCAGGAAGTCAAACAAGACACGACACAGGAGAAACAGACACTACAAAATAAAACTGAAGCATGAAAACATACACAAAAGATTAACAATATTGCAAAGCAGGGAATGAATTAACAAAATAAAACAGGAAAAACCACAACTGAAAACCACAACCATGTCACAAATACTGTGACTTCTTCTTTTTTTCCTTTCAAGCTCACTTCTTACTTGCCACAAAGCTGTCTTCAGACAGCAACACTGAATAATTCCCTTTTTTGTCCACCTGTCTCTGGCCTTTAAGGCAATGACTGAGACCCTGCAGCTCAGCAGTGCTGAGCCTGTGGCCCTGTAGTACATAATGTCACCCTCCCTGTTGATCATTCAGCCGGCCGCTGTTTGTCAAGCCCTCTGTGCAAGCTACACTTATTTTTACGGGAAGCTTTTAACCCACACAGATACGCACTGTAGGTGTATTATGACTGTGTGGCTCAGGGACAAGCTGAAGGAAGAAGCTCATGGTTATCATTTATTCTTTAAGACTTTAGGGTAGAGCTGGGCGATGTGGAGAAAATCAAATATCAGAATATTTTTGACCAAATACATCAATGTCGATACTGTGGCGATATTGGAGGGTTGTGCTTCCACAAAATATTAACACAGAGTTTTGATAAATAATCAACAATAATGTGGATACAATGAATAAGTGGGCAAAGGCAGATAATAAAACAGCTAATAGATAGATAGATAGATAGATAGATAGATAGATAGATAGATAGATAGATAGAGATCCCAAAATGGGAAATTACGGTGCTACAGCAAAAAAATATCAGACACACCGCACACACACAGAATATACATGAAATAATAAATAGGATATAATACAAGAACAAATTTTTAAAAATGAAGATACAAAATACAAAGTGGAGAATGTACAAACGCATACAAGTTGGGAATACAAATGTACAGCTAATAAGTCTGGTAAATTCAGAAAATGACATCAATTTACTGCAATGCAGCATTTAAAAACAGGAAAATACTAAGCTTTTGTCATATTGCGACCCACACATTCATTCACACTCACACTCTCTCTCTCACACACACACACACAGACTTGAGAAAATTGTTTTCAGGTCATCATGATGCAGTTTGATTTATAGAACATGACAAAAGCAACACGACAATTCTCAGGGAACTGTCACGAATAAATACAATGTGCTTCAATGGATCAAATACTACGAGGAAACTACAAGAGGCCTGAGAAGCTTCTGGCATGGCTGCCACATTTCCAATAAAAGCCGTTACACCTTCATGTTAAAGTGTGAAGTAAGTCAAAGGCCGTGCTGTGAGGAACACATTGACATCCGATCCAGAGGAAGGTGCACTGAAGCTGGATGTGTCCAGACAGCTCTCCCCAGCTACAGATTTGAGAAGAATACCGTGAGGGAAGCAGATCCACATTGTCGAAGCCTCTGTAATGTGGATATCTGGGGGGGAAAAAATACATCCTCTACAACCTCTATAACACCTTCCACTCTTACGGGAAATTGATTTTGCTGCGCCTCCACCTCTCTACAACCTCTGGAGGATTTTTTTTTTCCTCACACCGCTAGGGAAGCAGCCCAGGTGCTCATCTGGAATATTGCAAATTGCTGCTCGCTGGAGCGTCTGCAGCTAGTCCAGAATGCTGGCTCATCAGGTTAATCCACGTGATATTTTTTAAGTTGGATCCAAAATTGCATACTCTGCACTACATACTTACATCGTTCAACATACTTTTGTGTGAATAAACAGTAGTGTGTATCTTTTCAATCCAGTCCAATCCAACTTTATTTATGAAGCACATTTTAAAACAACAGAGTTGAGCCAAAGTGCAGGACAGTCAAAAGAAAAAACAGTCCTAGTAATACACACGCACACACACACACATTTACACATACATACGCATACAATAATAAAATTGAATAAATGGATACAAACACAGAGTTAATATACTCAGAGTAACCAAAAAAAAAAAAAATATATATATATATATATATATATATATTGGTTTCTGTCCGTTTGTCTGTTATGAACATTGTTGTTACTACCGCATTGTATTGTGGGATATTTATGCCGGCGTGTTGTCCAGTATTGCATACTGTAATATTTTACCAGAAATAGTATGCAATTTGTGTACTTCATACTAAGGTTTCGGACTTACTAACAAATCTCACATACTGTTTTAGCTTGACTTTTTTCCCCCCACATTTGAGGCTTTTTTCAAAAAAATTTCAGCAACCTTTTACACTTTAAAAAACTTTTTTTTCGAAGTTCGATTTTTTTTTTGTTGTTATTTTTTTTTTAATGTTTTTTAATGTTTTTGTTTGAGCATTTTTGTTTTACTTTCCTTCGAAGTTTAATATTTAAAATTTATTTATTTTTACGCTTTTTGAAGTTTCTTTTCCCCGACGCCATTGACAGGTTTTCTAAACAATTCTTCGACGTTTTTTCAAAAGTTGTTAACTTTTTTTTTTTTTTTTTTTTTTTTAGATACGTTTTTTCAATCGTTTCGTCCTACGTTTTTTGTTTTTGTTTTTTTTAAACAATTTGTATAGGGCCCAGTAAAAATTCACTTTGGGCATGTAGAACTTTTAGAAAACTTAGAAAAAAAAACCTTAACGTTGAACCCTGGATTCAGTTACAGTTTTGCAATGGATTCTGGGTGGCTGATGTTATACAGAGAGTGTATTGAGACTCGCCCTGCACAGTCTGATGCCACCGGGGGAGTTCGCAGAGAACACACTTCCTGTCCATGTGTCCTACCCTGGAGCAACTGATGTCCTCCATGCAAACACAAGACATCCCCACCTGCAGAGAGAGAGAAAGAGGTGCACGGCAACATGGACACATGTGCTAAGGACATTGTAGTATTTGTGTGTTGCGTTCCTGCAGTTTGAACGTACACGCTGCTGACAAGGTGTGAAATGCAGGAAAGTGGAAAATAGTGGGACACAGTGGGAGAGAGAAAATATGGGCTAGAGAAAAAATACAGACACAGAAGCATTGATGTGGGCTGGAAGATCAGAGATGAGAAAGTGGGATGAGAGGGAGAAGAGTAGAAAATATAACCAACACGGAGGCAGGGTTAACAGATAAAATCAAAGACAGGCAGAGGAGTCTGTGGAAAGAGGAAGGATAGAAGATGAAGAGTAGTTTAGACAGAGATATTGTGCGTTCTAATTTACCTCTTTAGTTGGGAATGACGTCACACCCGAGTTAAATGTGTTCCATTTTTTACCAAAACAAATTAACTTTTGGTTCGGGAGCAGGGCCACGCCTCAACCACACCTCCAATCGCTGACCAGCCTTTTATATTCCAAGCGAGCCCACTCAGTTCTGTTTGTCTCTGCATTCTCGAGCCACCCTCACTTCCCCTTTGGTTGACTTCTCTACCTACCTCATCCCTTCTTCCCCCCCATCCATCCTACCCTCATCCCTTCATCCATTTATCCCTACTCTGATCCACTCATCTCCTCCTACCCTCATCCCTTCAACCTCTCATCCCAAAGAAAGTTCAGGAAAAAAGATCGTGGTTTATATTAAAACGCTCCCAAGGAACACGCAAAATTCCATTGTTCATTCCTGCCTTTTACATGTTTTTGTTTATTAAGCAGATTTACCAGTGAGGTGTCTGCCTTTCCACAACCACAGCGGACCATGTGAACAGATCTTTGCTTTGACTCCTCCCAAAGTTTTACAGCAATCACAGGAGGAATGAATAATGGACACAAAAGGAAAGACAAAGAGGCTTTTAACAAAAGAGGATTAGAACAAAATGGTGTGTGTGTGTGTGTGTGTGTGTGTGGGGGGGGCGGGACTGAGAGCTGAAAAGCCAGACTAAGACATGAAACATACGGGGAGAGTGAAAATGGAATCGAGAGGGAGAGGTACTCGCTCCGACTAGATTTGGCTGAGCGGGGTCCCTTGATATGCAAATGCACAACTGCGCTATGAATGTTTGATGGCTGCCGAGGCGCGACGTGCAGGGAGGGCTAACAAAGCATGAAATATACATTACAACTTGAGGCATTGTGTTGGCCAAGAAAGGTGTGAGACGCGCGCGCACACACACACACACACACACACACACACACACACACACACACAAAATGAAGGACAACAGTTCAGCCTTGTATCAGAATGTCGGAGAAGTTGAGGATGCGCTTATTTACGTTCAGATGTCTAAAAGACAGTAAATGTTTATGGGAGGCTGTATTGCATTTATGACGTGTGTGTGTGTGTGTGTCTGTGTAAAAATTTGTCTCATGCTGTAAAAACTAGGTCACACTAGATGACTTTTGCTGACAGAGTAAATTGTGTGTGCTTGTATGCGTGTGTCTGAGCTGCGAAGGGACATTAGGGTGGTGACAACTGCTTGGCTAAAAGTTGGAAGACAATGGAAAAACATTAAGACCAGGCTGTTCTCATGAGACTTTCGTATGTATAGTTACGAAAAGTAAAGCACTGTAAATTTGTACGTCTTCCATGTATTTTTTGCTGTTTGCACCACATGGACCGCTGCTGTATAAGAACGCTGTGGACCATGTAGGGTTGAGGTCGGGGTGGATGGGTGGGTCATAAGCCGAGTTCGCTTCTCGGGGGGAAAACAAAAGACTTTCACCCAGGAAACGCGTGTTCGTTCCTTGGGAACCATGATTTTTTTTCATAAACTTAACTAGTTGTTTTTTTGGTACCTAAACTTCCCTGTCGTTGCCGCATGACGCTCACTTTTTGTCAGCTAAACTTAACTGTAATGTCGGCTAAAAACGTCCGGAAGCTCACGGTGCTCTTTACCTTTTGTCACCTTTTGTTGGTTAAACTCAACAACCAACTGCCGCTGATACGAACGACAGCTCACGGAGCTCTGTAGCCAGCATCACGTGACCAGCTGACTTTCGACTTATTTCTTAGGATATCATACAAATTGGTGTGCATATCATTTTCCTACGATATCATATGAACCCGTTAAAGAGAATGCATTGGCAGAAGAAGTTAAGATTTTAAACACAGATTTGTTTTCTTCGATTCCTCAACTAGCTAGCCAGATCCACATCAAGATGTTGGGTCTGGGAACTCATCATTGGCAGGGCTCAATCTGAAGGGCGGGATAAACAGTTGTCTTTCAAATTCCCTCTGAACTCAATAGCCAACCAGAGCAACGCTAGTTGATAGATTAAACTTTTGCTGTATCCGGTCGGGAAAACTCCGAACACATCTTCCAAGAAAAGATCAACTCCAAGTCTTCCAGAGTCTCGCACAAAGCCGATTCCAAAGACCGCTGTTCGCCAGCAGCAGCAGCCATCTTCTTTGTTTTAACATAGCAGGGAATTCACGTGGAACCGTCGCAACTCTGCCGTCATTGAGCCCGCCCACCGACTCTATACACGATTTGATTGGCCTGACCAGAGTTTGGTTTTTCCAGCTCGCAAGCCAACGGAGAGTTGCTAGACGACCCTGGCTGCAAATGACATTTGCTGCCGCTAGGGTGCGTCTAGATTTCTAGGCTAGGCTATCAACTCACACTAATGATCATGATTTTTTTTATCTCTTTGGAGTCAATCTTTCTGGAAAAAACTTAGCCAAAAATGCATCCACTTTAATGACACCTTGGCAGTCTGCATCAAGCAAGTCTAGACTGCTAGGTGGCTACATGGCCTGCTTGACACTTTCTGAGCAACAAGGTTGCAAAAAGCCATAAAAAAGTCTGAAATAAATAGAGAAGGGGAGGCAATTTTACATTGTGACTCTGATAATCCGTGTCAATTAACAGCCAGAAAGTCTCCTAAAATACTGTAATATTGTCTTGCTTTTATTGTGCTATAGTCAATTGCCACTCTTTACTGCTAAGTGGATTTCTACTTTTTCGAGGATAAAAACACTTTTCTCTGCAGCATTTTCTCTTCTCTGCCTCTGCACATCAAAACAATCCCTGCTCCCCACAGCAACACTGTTTTCTCCATCTCCTGCTCCGCGTACCGCATGTCAAACTCCATCCTTCATCCTCTCATCTACGACGCCAAACCCTCCATCTTCCTGTTGGCATGCCAGACATTTCACACCCTTCATCCTCTCCAACACACTGTTTGAGCTCTCTAACGGCAGGGACCGGCTGTTTGGAGAATCTGAAGTTTGAGCTGTGTGTCACAGGGATTATACTCGGAAAGCCCTTTAGTCATTTCGTCTCGAGAACATAACCTCAGCTGTGCCATGACAGCGTGGGTTGCTGCCCTGCCAATTAACAGTCACTTGCATTACAATATCACTTTTAGAGCTGGGAAGAGTTCATATTCTACTCAAGTAAAAGTACTATTACTTTGACGAACTGGTACTAAAGCCCCAGTTCAGACCAAAGATTTGCGACGAGACGAGTTGAAACTTGCAGCTACTTGCAATGCGTCGGTCTGCAACGTTCTGAAACCTGCCAGTTCACACCAATGTGACGAGACTGTGTATCATCTCCATAGCAACTACTCTTTGTACTTCCGTCCTAACGTCTTACCTCCAGGGTTTTTGTAGCTAAATATATGATTTGAAATATGAATCTGGATAACGTTAGTGGTAGTGAGATGCTTGCTACGATTACATTTCTAGTGATGAATCGGCGAAACCACGTTTTATTTCTATGATTCAGGGCTCTGTCCTAGTAGCTCCCTCTCTTCAGTCACTCTCTAGCTCGCTCCGCCGTACGTGCTTGCGGGCGCACGTTGAGCCTCCTTTAAAAGTTTGTAACAGAAACTAAATGGATTATGGATGATTTTATTGTAGCTGTCCCCACCAGCTGACTTCTCTATTGGCTGTAGAAACAGGAGACGTCTCTTACGTTCTAAAACCAGCCTCTGGAGACTCCACCAGCTGAGTCGCAGCGACACCATCAGCTGGTTGGAGTCGAGTTGAGACGGGCCGGTTCAGACCGCTGAAACTGTTTCATCTCGTCGCAAATCTTTGGTCTGAACTGGGCTTTAAGTACAAGTAAGATTACCACTATAAAAATCTACTCAAGTAAAAAGTAGCTTATTTAAAATGTACTCAAGGCTATATATATATATATATATATATATATATATATATATATATATATACACACAATTAAAAAAAAAAATTATATTCTTATTTATACTTATTAGACTTATTAAATCCAATGGCACTCTTTTGAGATTTGATAATGGCACAAAGCTGCTTTTGATTTGAGTTTGTTGACAGATACAAAACAACGTTCAAGATTTTTTTTCCTTATTACCTTTTTTTGCTTTCTCAGTAATTGATGTGATTTAAAATGTAGCAAAGCACAATACTTTGAACAAAACATACGTAACTGAAAGTAAAATTACTGATTTTAAATACTACTTTAAAAAATTAAAGTACGTAAAAAAAAAAAACATTAAATTACAGTAACGTGAGTAATTGTAATTTGTTACTTTCCACTTCTGATCACTTTGCCCAGGGGATTGCCGGGTCAATTCTGTTTTGGTTTGGTTCATTTGTTTTTTTTTTGGGAAGCTGGTAACCACTAAAACTCTGTAGGACCTCTACTTTGGAATACTGCAAGGGGTACGTGAGATTTTTGCAAAATGCTTCAGTTACAAGGTTGTTCTTTAGTAAATCTTTCACTGTCGGGACTGTATCGTACCTCCTTATATAGACTACTTTTCTACCAAAAATGTTTCACACTGGTCAGAAAAAAAAACTATTCAAAGGGGGTACATTACTGAAAAAAGTTTGATAACCACTGGTTTACAAGATTACAAGTCTGCAAAGTTTATTTTAGGTCAATTTTCCAGCAACTTTTTTTAAAGGTAAATAGGAATAAAGGGAATTGGTAAACGTACCATATGTCTACAAAAAAACAAGAAAGAAAGAAGAAAGTTACTCATCTGATAGAGGTCAGTAAATATTTAATTATTTAGACGTTAGGAGTCGTCTGAACTAAACGTCAGACTACATTAATGTTGTTTTGTTTCTGTAGGATCTTTTAATGTTAAATAAATCTATTTTTTCTATAATTTTCCTTCATTTTACAGACTTCTCTCTTTGCACAGGGCATGCATGACATGTTTTATTCATGACGTCATGGAAGAAATACTACCCTACCCACAATCCTAAGCCTAAGAGCGATGTCTCTGATTGGTCGAACTTGCTCTAATCATGGAAATGTAACCGCACCTGTGCCCTCGCAAACTGCTAGCAAGCTTCAACCATTGAAGTCTATGATCGTTTCTGTACACTTTTTTTTGCTGTTTTAAAATTTTTATTTTGAGCCAAATCAAAGGTTTTATGTTCACAATTCATCTCGTAGCTGGTTGGCTTGGTTCCAGGCTTTAAAATCTTTACATAAGCATTTAATGAAACGTCAACAGAGATATTGAACCTGGAAAATCACTTCCGGAAACAGAACCGTAAAGAGTGGGCTGGCACATTGTTCGATGTTCTTTTGCGGGGTGCAAATGATCCACCAAAACGAGAGAGAGAAAATCTTGCTGTTTTTTCCCCCTGTACTCGAGTCTGAAGGTGCTCTTTGCGGCCAACAAAACAATTAACCCATCTGTAGCACTGTGGGCTCTATGTCAACTGAGATATTTAACAGGGGAAATCACTTCCGGAACCAGAGCCATTAAAAAGTGGGCCGTCATATTGTTCAATGTTCTTTTGCGTGGTGCAAATGATCCACCCAAACAAGTACCTTTCCAAGACTACTTTGCAGAGGTTAAAGAAAGAGAGAGAGAGAGAAACGTGTTGTTTTACCCCTGTACTCGAGTCTGAAGGTGCTCTGTGCAGCCAAGAACCAATTAACCCATCTGCAGTGCTGTGGGCTCAGACTGGTGTGACAAGCTCTGCGGTGCCAAACTACAGTACATAATGGTCCTCAGCTGCAAGGTGCAACGGGAGCTCCTCCCTGCAGTGCAGCTTAATGAAACACTGAGGACAGACTGCTCTGCTGCTGAGCAATGACAGTGTGACAACAGGTGATGATGGAGACATTTTGCAAGTCCTTCTTGCCTTTGAATGCTCGCTGGATTAATGTTGGCTGATCTTTGGCTCAGCAACGGAAAGACTACAGCTAGCACAAAGGGGGAAACTTCCTCTGGCATGTCATGCGTGACAATTACAAAGTATTGGGTTGAAATGATTTGAAGACCGCACGGGAAAAGACAACACATTCTCACTCCCAGCACGTCGGAAAAAGCGACACTTGGTCAGGTGCCTTCGGTGTTTGTTACTGCCGCAAAAAATCTCCTTCAGCGTCTAGCCCTTTGGTGCCATTCTGACATGTGAGAAATGAACAGGACAGTAAAGTTTAGGGAAAGATCATGGGTGGGGTTACAACATGCACGTTTCAGTAACAAGAACGGGACATGAACCCCCGGTCTCCTGGGTGAAATTAAAGGAATATGCTTGTTGAAATAGGGCTTATCACGGTCTACTTTGGCTGTAGATAGGCGGGCCAACACATTTTTTGTCTCAGTGCAAGTAATTAGTTTGTTTTTTTGTCCTTTGTTGGCTCACTTTTACTCACAACATGCTAACCGGCAACATAGGATTCCATTCACTATGCAAAGCTAACTAGCGGCGGCGCTGCCGGTGTTGCACTGGACTAAAACAATGCATGCAAAAAAGATGCGTTGGCCCACCTATCTACAGCTAGGGGAGACCGTGATAAGCCCTATTTCAACAAACGGTGGCGTATCCCTTTAAGAGGATTTTGGGTCTTTGATCCTACTCTAACACTACGCCCTCTTACAGTGTCGCGGTCGAGCTGCTGCTCAGCCCGGTGCGTCCCATAAAGATGCTAAAGTGTGATTTTTACGTTATATCTGATGCTGAGAGACACTGCCCATGCGTCAGTATTTTACGAGTTGGGGAATGAGAATGGGCTGGAAAAGATGCAATGGGTATTTCTTAGATTAGGTAGGATTCATAATTTTCTGCTTTTTTTCAATACCAGGTTTTTTTTGGGTGTTTATTAGAATTAATACTGTGAAAAACTGTGAGAATCTGATGAAAAAACTAAATCTATGTGTATATATGGGTGCTAGAATATAGATTTAAATCGGGACTGAAAAAAAATTTGCAATGCAAAAAAAGTCTGTTGCTTGCTCTTCTTTGATCTACGTCATAATCAGCAGCACTTTCCTGCTCCATTTTGTCTTCACTTGCTTTTAGTGGAAGCTGTCAGCAGAGGAATACTGTATTCGTACTGTGGGAAATCGACTGGGTTAGGTGGACTGGAATAGGAGAGGAGGAAGATGATGAAACTAAGAATCACATTTTGGGGAAAAAAATAACCAGACTGAACAATACAATGATTTATACAGGGCGAAGGAAAGGGATGCCAGGGGGACAGAAGATTGATAAATGGGCCGAGTGCACAGAATAATGTCATTATAATGACCATAGGGACCATTGAGCTCCTTCCAAAGCTACTCGTGTTTTACCCTTTTTTAAAACCTGAGGAGTCTGACACTCACATCTGTCTTTCTACACAGCTGCACAACAATGGAAGATACTTAGACAATTAAGTAAATCGTAAAACAAAGAAGAACGTTTAAAATCGGTCCGGTCTTTTCTCTGTTTTTTGTGCAACAAAGAATTAAAGGTCCCATGACATCCTGCTTTTTGGATGCTTTTATATAGGCCTCAGTGGTCCTCTAATACTGTATCTGAAGTCTCTTTTATATAGACCTTAGTGGTCCCCTAATACTGTATCTGAAGTCTCTTTTATATAGACCTTAGTGGTCCCCTAATACTGTATCTGAAGTCTCTTTTTTATAGACCTTAGTGGTCCCTTAATACTGTATCTGAAGTCTTTTATATAGACCTTAGTGGTCCCTTAATACTGTATCTGAAGTCTTTTATATAGACCTTAGTGGTCCCTTAATACTGTATCTGAAGTCTCTTTTATATAGGCCTTAGTGGTCCCCTAATACTGTATCTAAAGTGTCTTTTATATAGACCTTAGTGGTCCCCTAATATTGTATCTGAAGTCTCTTTTATATAGACCTTAGTGGTCCCCTAATATTGTATCTGAAGTCTCTTTTATATAGACCTTAGTGGTCCCCTAATATTGTATCTTTTATATAGACCATAGTGGTCCCCTCTTTCTGAAGTATATAGACCTTAGTGGTCCCCTAATATTGTATCCGAAGTCTCTTTTATATAGACCATAGTGGTCCCCTAATACTGTATCTGAAGTCTCTTTTATATAGACCTTAGTGGTCCCCTAATATTGTATCCGAAGTCTCTTTTATATAGACCTTAGTGGTCCCCTGCGAATGTGTGAATTGTGAATTGTTGGAAATTGACGTGGGCCTTGCTTGGCAGTTGTCCCCCCATGACCTCCCTCCCCCTAATTCTAGGGGAGGCTTTTACATGTAAATGAAAATGCTGTGAGCTACACAAATGCAAATTAGGGCAGCAGGGGGAGTTTTACCCAAGGTGACATTTTTCTAAAAGGTATTAACTTCATTCAAAATCTCTGGTATAAATAGATCAGGCTCAGCATAGCCTAATTATAAACTCTTAAATGTTAGCTTGAATTGATTTATTTAATAAAAGTATGCTAGATTAATTACTGTGTATGTCATTAGCAATGGCCAATGTTATGTAAAAAAGATACACAAAACAATTTATTTCAACAATTAGTTTTAATCAGGCTTTGCCACAAAAGGTAAAATGTGCATGCCATGCAAACAACATCACAGTCTCCTAGAGCTCAACCACTGTGCATACTGGCATGACTACAGTGACCTTTTCTTTGGTCTTGCGAGTTCTTCCATATAACAATGACCTTGCATGTGATTGGAGGAGCCCGACGAGCCTTCAAGCCCTTGTCCAATCACATGCGAGTAGTTCACCGTAGTAAACTCCAGGTTGCAGTCCATAGAGAATAGGTTGGCTGCTTTGGAGTCAAAAAACCTTTGTGGAAGAGACTAACTCTAAGAAGAGAAGACGGGTGCACAATCCCAAGATTGCGGTAAGAATATGTTCGGTGACTGCTAGCTAAGCTAAAAGTAGCCTAAAAGTAAAGCTTTTGTTTTTTATTACTCCATTGTGTGTAAGTAACTTTTACTGTTATCTCCTTCCTTGTTGAATTTTACTGTGACTTACGTTTGTTTTGTTCATACCACTCTCATTTAATTGTCTTCCAGCTGCCTGTAAGACATATTACGAGACAGTACGCAGGAGCTTTAGGTACAAACAACCAGATCTGGCATCGCAGGCGGAAGCTGTGAAGAGTTCAGCTCAAAGTCGATCGAGAAGAAGGAGGGTAAAACTTGTTAGATTATATCCGTTTTTGGTCAAGGTGATTGTTTTTCAGGTGAATTAATTAATTAAGACGTGTTGTGTCCATACGCAGTGCATTGCACAGTACTGATTGTCTTTATTGATTGTTTTTACAGCTGCTGGAAGCGAGACAGAGTGTGCTAGCTGAGGATGAGGTGGACTTTGGAAGTGCGCCACCATAGACTTGATATCTGATGAGGAAGACGGCATCATTGGCAGGGTGTCTGGATGGATTGTGCGACCTCCGTCCTTTCGCAGCCAGGAGCTCACCGAGCTCTGTGCCACGCTGCAAAGTAAAGTACAGGGCAACGCACCACAGACGTCTGCAAAATGGACCGAATTCAGACAGAATGCCGAGGTGGCAAACAGACACTTGACGGTGCTGTAGGAATTTGGGCTTCTCGTGAGCTTCCCATTTGTTGTGTGGGCAGAACTCCTACGCTTTGTACATAGTTGTGTGTTTGTGTATGTGCTAATAAAGCTCTTTCTTTGAATAAACAGCACATTCCTGGCAAATCTTCCTTTCCTGAATACATTCATTCATGTCCTTGAAGGTAATAATAGTTTAGTCCATAGGATAACAATAACATGAATATACAACATAATAGCATATCATATGAACATTTTTTTTATATATATATATATATATATATATATATATATATATATATATATATATATATATATATATATATGTATGTGTGTGACGGTGTAAACAGGAAGCAGATTGGCTGATGTTACTATGCGGTTGAAAATCATGGATGTAGAAGTTGAAAATACAGAAAATACTTTGGAAAAAGAACAATGGCAAAAAGTTGTTACTAGTGTATATCGATTGTTCCATCAGCATGTCATAGGACCATTTTCGGCCCGATATCCCTCACCTTTGTGTTGGCATTCTAAACTCCGGGAAACATCCTCCAAGCTAGAACAGACAAAAGCACAAGACAATGAAATAATATATATATTTTTTTAAATAAAAGTTTCATCACACATTCGACAGACATTTCAATTCCATAGCTCGCCTCGCTCGTTTTTCTCCCATCCCCGAATGCTGTGTTGACTAGCCAGACCTTCCTCCGCAGCGCTGTGGAGTGAATAGCCTACCTAACCGATAAGACTAACTATGGTTTATAGCAAGTTGGGTTTTATTCATTTAATAGCTTTCAATCAGTTATTAATACACTCCGCTCACCAAAGTCAGATTAATGTGACATATCTGAAAATAGGTCTGATCGGGCAACAAACACGAGCGGTGAGATGATCAAGATCAAGGTTGTAAACAGGACATTTTGCTTATCAATGTGACACAGGTTTTGAATTAAAAAAGTCACTCATAATAAAATAGATTTTTATTCAACAGGATTAATGATTCCTCAGCACATGCGTATGTACGTGCCTTGTACGTGTCTTAGTGGTTTAATAAAGCTATTAAGCCCTAATGTTTTCTCCTCTACTTTCCAATTGCTAATTTACTGTCTAATTTGTTCAAATCTAATTGAGCCTTTTGCATGTTGCTGTTTTCATGCTGATAACCATATTTCAATAACAGCGAGGACACAATTTCCACCTCACATGCACACACACGGCATCATTTCAGGCCTCATTGTTGCAAACAGCGCTCTGGAACGTAATGTTTCTCTCTTTCTCTCTCTCTCCATTTTTCCCACTCCATTCGTCCTTTGACTCCATCCGCTCTCTGCCTGCACTCCGGTCTCTCTCCTCCCTTTTCATCTCTGAATGCACCGAGAAATAAAGGTCCAGACAGAGTAATTACAGCTTTCCGACAAATAACACACAACCATCCGACAGAGTGCAACTTCATGTGCTTTTAAGCCGCTTTATTTTCACCCAGCAGCAAATTAGACACTTTGTGCTAAATCGACCTGCCTCTCCCTTGCACGCTCCCCTGTCACGGTTTAATTGTGTAAACAAAAACCCACACAGTCCGTCGCCCGCTCTCCTTCAACAATATCTGATGAACAAGTCCTTCCGCTTCTGACTTTTGATTTGATTCTAAATTGTGGCTAAATTATGTCTAATATCGCCTATCACATTTGAGTCATTTGATCATTCTCAGTTCCAGTCTCATGTTTAATAATTAGCAGTTTTTTGAAATTGTAAGCCACGTCACGTTCGGAAGACCTCTCATTATTTGCTTTTCATTTTAACCATCAAGTTGTGTTTTGGGCTTGCCACTTTTAATACATGATTCATTTCTGTAGAAAATAACTAAAAACCAAACTGTGAAAGTAGTTTGACAAAAAAGGAAAGAAAAAAAACCCATCACAAAACATTCACCTTGACCTAGCATAAATCTGCCCCTATGGCTGTTTGGGGTGTGTGTGTGTGTGTGTGTACTGCCAGTTTGTTCTCTTGAACCATATGTACATATAGCTACAAAATAGCAATGCAAAATAGCAATGCACTATAATTCATAATAGGGCTGGGCAATATATTGATATTATATCTATCGTGATAAGAGACTAGATATCGTCTTAGATTTTGGATATCGTCATATTATGATATGCCATAAGTGTTGTCTTTTCCTGGTTGTAAAGGTAAAGTGATGTACTTTTCTGAACTTACCAGACTGTTCTAGCTGTTCTATTATTTGACTTTTCCCACATAGACATTATAGCCACATTATTGATTATTATTTATGTAAAATCTAAGTGTGTGTGTGTGTGTGTGTGTGTGTGGGGGGGGTGGGGTGGATGTTTAGGTCATGAAGCACAACGCTTTCAAGCCAGGGATCGGAGTTTGCTTCCCGGGTAAAATACAAGACTTTCATCCAGGAAACGGTATTCGTTCCCCCTAACCCTAACCATAGTCGTCATGGTCATGTTTATTAACAAATATTCATGCTTAATTATTGTGTGGCACTTTTACTTTTTTAGCACTTTTAAATGTCAGCACTTATTTACTAATTTGTAATGGTATATGTACTTTTTAACCTCAAGGCCAAGTAATTCAGATAGTATTATAGACTTTTTAAATGTTTTTAGACCTTTTTAATGTTAAATAATATTCCTTCCTTAGATTTTTTTTATCGGGGCATTTATTTTCATCAGTTTATATATTGTTCTATTTATTTAAATTATTTATTTTGTATTATTATCTCTCCAGGAGAGAGGCCAGGGCAGGTGTGGAGGTGACCTTTTATTTAAAGTTGTATTCTCCCGCTGTCCGTCCTGTCCAGTGGTTTTTTTAACCTGCTTTTAATATCTGGCCTTCTTTTAAACAGCTTTTATATAACCAAACTCGGTTTTTTAATCCTGGGCGTTGCGTTTTAACCCAAACCTAACCCTAGCCATTTTGGTGCCTAAACTGAACTATCATCGCTGCATGACGCTCACTTATCACAGCTAACCTTAACTGCCCCGGCAGATGAAAGGACTGTCATTTGACGGTGCCCTGTACCCGGATCCCTGTCACCTTTTGTCGGCTAAACTCAACTACCAACTACGCTGATCCGACAGCTCACGGAGCGCTGGAGGCAACGTCTCTTGACCAGCCAGCGGTGTGCATACATTTTTCTACAATATTATACAAAAACGTAAATAAGAATGTGTTGGATGGATGGGTCATAAAACACAGGGCTTTCAAGTTGGGGAGTGTAGATCACATCAAAACACAAGACTTTCACCCAGGAAATGCGTTTGTGTCCCAGGAGTACTACTTAAGGGGACCGGTGTTTTAACCCAAACCACAAGCTTTTTTTCTAATCTCAACTAGTCATTTTGGTGCCTATACTTAGCTGTCGTCGCCGCATGACGCTCACCTTTTGTCACCAAAACTCACCTGCAACGGCCGCTGAAACGAGCCTAACCTCACGGTGCTCTGTTCCTGCCTCGCTGTCAACTTTTCTCGGCTAAACTTAACCGTCACGTGAACCGTCGTCACGTAACCGGCCAGCGGTCGCTGTCATTTCGTAGGATATCTTACAAATTGTTGTGCATAGGTTTTGGTACATCATCATACCAACCTGATCGTGAGAAAGGGTTGATACTGTAAATCTGTAAATCCACGGAAATTCCACCGGATGTCCATCCCCTTCCTCTTCCTTTGTGTTGTAATTCTAAACTCCGGTGGATTTCTGAGGACTGTGGTTAACTGCTCCTCAGATCTCTGCAGGGTAAATCCAGACAGCTAGCTAGACTATCTGTCCAATCAGAGTTTTCTTTTGCGCGACTAAAACTACTTTTGAACGTTCCACCAAAACAAGTTCCTTCCCGGGACTATTTTGCAACAGCACTGTGGCTCCGTCCAACGCCTAGCACAGCCCATGACAATTGTGATTGGTTTAGAGCACATGTGTCAAACTCAAGGCCCGCGGGCCAAATCCAGCCCCTTGCAGATTTAGATCCGGCCCGTATATCAATTTGGGTTTACAATACATTTTGGCCCACCTAGTTGTGCACCAAACCAAAAACACAGAAGTGTTTTTTAAACTGCAGTTACCTGTCAGAGATTTTTCATATTCAGGCTGTGAAAAAAAATATTTTTTCTTGATTTGCTAAATTCTATGATGGCTAAAGTCTTGACGACTTTAGTAGGGCTTCATGTCAACAAAAATGCGACAAAAAGCGTACACAAATGTCGAGAAAAGCAACAGATTTACAAAAAGGTGACAAATTTCTGAGAAAGCCACAAAAACATTAGAACAAAAAAAGGGGGGAAAAGCTACCAAAATGTAAAAAAAAAGTGACCTGCAGTAACAAAAGCACGTCAATAAACTCTCCATGTCTGGCCCTTGGTGGGATTCTCTTTTTCCAGTGTGGCCCTCTGGGAACATGAGTTTGACACCCCTGGTTTAGAGAAATGGCAATAAGCCAGAGCACGTTAGTTTCCCATCCCGGAATGCTGTGTGGACTAGCCAGACCCTCCTCCGCAGCGCTGTGGAGGAAGGTCTTGCAAAGCGAGACTAGGATGGTATTAATCCTCAATAGTGGTTGGTAAGTTTTCCTTGAACCTTATTGCTAATGGCCTGAGGCCGAGGTAACGGCATCCCAACGGCTGCTAAAGAAGCACACATCAACTGCAGCCAAACTGTTAAAAAACAAGTTCAATTATTGTTTTTACTTTACTTTCCTCGGCTGAATTCTCACAATAAAAGTAAACACACGACGTGGATTGTTGATATTCCTGTCATGAGTTTTATTAATGTGCCAATTTCAGACAAGTAGCTGGATAGGCACAAACACACGGCTGCAGAATGGCAGCTTAATAATGTAATGTCCTACTCATTTATTGCTATTTAGAAAGGTGTACATTACAGCTCGGGTTTCAGGATAGTTTTATTAATTGCTTTTTTCCCCCTTTTGCTCGAAAGCTGCCGTCAGCGGGATGAAGCCACTTTGAAAAGTCTTATCACTAGCAGCAGCCTCGCCATCTGCATGACAGAGATGGAGGAGTGGAGAGGTGGGGGAGATGGGGGACAAATGCAAGAGGTAGTGATGAAAAGATAGGAAACAATTTGTTGGAAAGGCAGGGATGGACAGAGAGAGAGAGAGCGAGAGAGGAAACCAGAAAGATGAAGCCAGGTTCGCGGGAGAAGGAAGATGTAATAACAAACCAGAGAAAAATCAGACGGAAAGATCAGAGAGATGGGAGAAAAACGGGAGCAGATCAGAGAGAAATACAGCAAATAACCCGTACATCAGTAGCCACTGTTGAATCCTCCCCCTTTTACGGCTGCAGTGAGATTGCATCGCATTCATCTTGCAAAAGCTTATATGCAATCATATGGAAGTGAACCTAAAAACATGATACTTAAATCTCATAACAAATAGTGCACCTGGGTAGCTCACTTGGTAGCCTCTCTCTCCCCTTTCAAGTCTAAGCAGTCCTGTCAAAAATAAAGGCCTAAATATTCCCAAGAAATAATCAATAAAATCACATATTGTTTCACATATGCTCGTTCTCTGGAGATTCAAAATGAGAAGGAAAATCGCAGTTTGATATTAATAATCATCCGTTACATTCAAGTCATTGGCAAATGAGTAGCTACGAAGCTAATTAAGACTATCAGCTCCACACAACTCTCTCTGTATCTCTCAGCATGATAGTCATGATTGTGTCGTCCGCCGACTTTCCCGCGCAGAAACTCAACTCAACTCAAGATAATGACCTCTTCTGAAGAGTCCATCATGTTTTTTTAATCCTCCGTGTCCTTGGCTACTAGCAACTGCGTGGAGGAGGTGTGTGTGTGTGTGTGTGTGTGTGTGGGTGCGATCACATAAGGCTTGAATCACGTGGTCGCGCCGAGAGCGTTGTTGTCATTACTTAGAATTCCTCATGGGGGCGACAGAAACTACGCTGATAGAAATGCTATCTCCAAACAACAACCTGCAATATAAAATCATAAATAAATATTACATTGAATGTAAGATGTAATGAGGCAGCAGACTGCAAATAAAATTGAAATATATAACTGGAAAGCTTTATTTGTCTAGTTTCATTAAAAGTTGTATTGTCTTGATGTGTGAAATGTCTGCCGGATTATTGTGTATAAATAATGAGGGCAACACTGAGGGGTTAAGATCATTTCATCTACTCATTATTCTTCAACCTATGGACAGCTGAAAAGCATAACCTGACTTATCTTTGACTACGTCTTTTGGGGCCATGATGCAGCAACAGTTCAGCAAGTAAACAAAGCCGTGAAAACTCTGATTATAATGGCTACATACATCTGTATGCTGCCATGTTTTGGGTAGAATCCATTCATCAGTGAGTGCTGTGAGCTGAGCTTGAGCTGCCTGTAGTTAAAAAAAACAGAACGAGACGGAGGAATAGAAAGGGAGAGATGCCCCGTGGACAGCAAATGCCAATCTCCAGTCTTAACGAAGCCGGTTCTGTCTGATGTCTGGCAGGCTACAGCTAATGATGAGGCTTAGTTAGGTGAGGGAGAAGACGCAGAGGGGGAGACAGAGTGGTAATGAAACCTGGGGGAGAAAGAGAGAGAGAGAGAGAGTGTCTTCCTTTCCTGCCACGACGAATAGTCAAAAGGTCAGTTGTAAATATTCAGGTCTATCTCAGCAGAAGATAAGTTCTTTCCTCTCATTCTATAGCTAACGTGTGTAGACCAGAGGTTGATGCATAGACTGAGTAAGTAAAGCCAAAACATCTGGACCAACGCAATGGTGACTGGCTGCAGCATCAACCCATTCTCACTCCCATCGCGTTAAATACGGACGCTTGGTCATGTGCCTTTGGCGTTTGTTATTGGTGCTAAAAGTCTCCTTAAAGTCAGGACTCTTGGCGTCACTTTTGACGCTCGGTGTCGCGACGTACGTTAAACTGACATGGGGCACAAGAACGGGACAGTTAGGGTACATTTTCAGGGAAAAATTGGCATGGCCATTTTAAAAGGGGTCCCTTGACCTTTCACCTCAAGATATCTGAATGACATTGCTCTCAATACTCCCTGACTGGAGAGTCTGTAGAGTTTAACTTTATTGTGTGGACTGCTGTGGTGTGTTCCTGTTAACCCTCCAATATCTAAGGGCATTTTCACATATCTTCTTAAATTCACCTTTTTAAGGTATTTGCATATAACTGATCCCCATGTGTTTCAAATAAAATGTTCAGAACAAACTCAGCTTTCCTTAGAGTGGTCAATTCTTTTCTAGAGCAATGTGTAAAGATATAATTTGGCGCTAAAGCTGAAACCTTGACGTTTGCTTTTTCAAAGTCCTTAAATCTCTTTCGGAAACAAACCTTAACTTACGATGTGTTGTACGAATTGTTTCGGTGCTTGAAATGAGTTTACCAAAGTCTTAGGAAGGGATGCACCAAATCCAGAATTTTGGGGTTCTGGCCGAATACCGAATCCACTGATTAAAATTCTGCCAAATCCATAACCAAATACCGAATCCTACTCCCATCCTCAGTCCATTAACACAGTAAACACATTAATGAAGTAAACAATGTCCATAGCCTCTAAAATAGTTTTCTAAAAAGATTCTTTCATGCACAGCTCATATTCTTTCGGATGTTTCACACCAAATGTTGTAACAGCGGCCATGTTGTGTATTGTTTAGGGTCCTCGCCACCACCAGACAAATTGGCATTGCAAATTGAACATGTAGCTGGACTTGAATGGCCTTCTTTTGACTGAAAGTACTGCCAAATAACAACTTTTTCTGCTACCACTTTCACTTTCTCACAGTCTACTGCAGTGAACGCTTCACCTACGTAAACATCTTCCCATAATCAATGGCGGCGTCATTACATCGACCAGCGTAGTGCATGTAGTGTAGGTTTCGGTGGAAAGAAATCCTAAGGTTCGGCCTAAACCGAACCCTGTCAAAAATCACAATACTCGGCCAAATCCGAACCTGTATCCTGGATTCGGTGCATCCCTAGTCTTAGGTTATATATGATTAAAATAGGAAATGTCTGAAATAAACTCTTGTAATATGAGTAGGAGTTATGTCAAACATCATTTGGACGTGCCGGTCCGTCTTTTTGTCCTCAGAGGATTAAATAAAAAGTACATTAATGAAACTGCTTGTCAATTCTTAATGTAAACACTTATTTTAAACTTACTATTAAATACTTTTAATAGTGCACCAGGTTAGAGGAAACCTTGTACAATTGTAAAATCTCTTTCATATCCAAGCAAAATTGGTTTTGCAACTAAAATGTCCCAAATCGACATTCAATCGGAAATTGAATCACATTGAGACCTTGTGAATCGGAATCATATCGATTTGGGAAATCGTTGGGACATTTTGGACCAAATACATCAATGTCGATATTGTGACGATATTGTAAGGTTGACTATTGGTGCTTTCGCAAAACATTTACACAATGGTAATTTTTGATAAAAATCATCATCAATGTGGATATAATGACTAAGTGGTTAAAGGCAAATAATAAAACAGCTAGAACATTCGTCTGCTAAGTTCAGAAAATGACATCACTTTACTGTAATGCAGCCTTTAAAACCAGGAAAAGACAACACGTGTCACGATATTATGATAGCCAAAATTTAAAGTGCACATATTATGCTTTTCGGCTTTTTCCCTTACCTTTATTGTGTTATATATCTATTTTGTGCACGTCAAAGTGAAAAAGTCAGTCCACCCCAAAGGGACTTACCATCTCCAACAGAAAACACTGTTCACCAACTGCTCCAAACAGCTCTATTGTAGTCCAGCCTTTACTTCAGAGACCAACGTGGTCACTTTGGAACACACGTTATAATGCTCACCTAGCTGCTAGCATGGTACACCCTCATACTCTGCTTCTGACTGGCTAGTAGTCCTTACCTAGGTACTGTCAGGGCACGCCCTCATACTCTGCTTCTGACTGGCTAGTAGTCCTTACCTAGGTACTGTCAGGGCACGCCCTCATACTCTGCTTCTGACTGGCTAGTAGTCCTTACCTAGGTACTGTCAGGGCATGCCCTCATACTCTGCTTCTGATTGGCTAGTAGTCCTTACCTAGCTACTGCTCACGTGCGACTCCCAACAAAGATGGAACAGAAGTGCGATGCCTCACTCTGTTGCTAAAACAGAGAGCTCAACACACAGGGTGAAAAGAGGAGCTGCAGCATTGTGCAGTACAACAAATATATGGTGTTTTTTGAAAATGAAACCATGTAAACCTATTCTGGTACAACCTCTAAATACAATTATGAACCTGGAAATGAGAATAATATGATCACTTTAAGACAATATCCAGTCTCATATATAGATGTTGATATAATAATATAATAATGATACTGTATATTGCCCAGCTCGATATATTGGCCTAAGCCAGCCCTATACATAAATAAATGGTTTCCCCAGTTTGGTTTGGAAGAACTTATCTGCACCGAGCACCGACCTCAACTCCATGTGACACCTTTGGCATGAATTGAAACCAACCCTTTTGCAACCCTTTTGCAACCCTCGCAGCCGCATCATGTTCCTATTCATATCCACATGACTTGATTAATTATTAAAGGGAGCGGACGCGGGCTGAGCGTTCAGCATCATTACCTCTACCTTGATTTGTCTGTGGCTGGTTCATGCGCCGTCTGCTAACTCATTACCTTTTGTGTTCTCTTGGCGGAGCTGTGTGTATGTGTTTATGGGGCCTCGGGGTGCAAGGTGCTGTTTACATATGCAGGCATGCCATCTGTATCCACTGCGGCGGGGAGGAAAGGAGTCGAGGCTCCTGCAGCGCGATCACTTTCCACTTTTCATAATTACTCTTTAGGAGAGACCTGTCATTACAAATGTGTTACTCTGCATTTTTAAATTATATACTCAAATGCGTCGTAGAAATGAGTTGTTTTCTTTGTCTGCTCTCTTGAACGCAAAGTGGCAAGTATTATCATTTCTCTTTAATTGGACTTTATTTTGGAGACATGGCTTTTCCCCTCGAGAAACACAGCTTCATTAGCATCTGTGGTAGCACAAAAAAAAAACGTTGAAGCTTTGCATCTTCCTGATAAGGTCATTGTTACCATTGTCGTTATGAACATCATCGTCTCCTAACTACTCATTTATCACCTGTAAGAGGGAGAGGAAGAGGAAGTGCTGGAGGGAGGGTGACATCTGAAGAAAGAGAATACAGTTGAGTAAAGGCATGTTATTATGTTTTAATAGCTTTCCCCGGGGAGTAGAGGACCCATTCCTGCTCAGCTGATGAAAGGAGTAAAGGAGCAGAGCAGAGAAGAGGTGAGGAAAGGGTGAGGATGAAAGGACAGAGGAGGGGGGGATGAAGAGAGGGGACATCGACAGAGGACATGAGTCAACCCTGAGTGGTGTAACCCAACTGAGAGAAAATTAACACTGTTGCATTTATAGCTAACCATTTTATTTGCAGGCGGACTGCACTTTAAGGGAGTGTGCGACTGAAATAATTTTTTTTTCCAGCCATACTAGCGGCATGTAACACATTTTCATGAACTGGTTCGTATGCCTTTTTTTTCTATATATATATAGAAAATGTTGTTAGTACAACTTTAAACTTCACTCACTTCCCTCCCTCCTTTAAGGCACTGCTATAAACCCATAAAAACTGTGTACTCGCCCCCCGCCTGCAGCGTGATCGCTGCTTCAGGCTGTGCAACATCTGAACTCTGAGAACAGCTGGAGCCGCCCTCAGCAAAACAGCCCTTTATACTTCATTCACTGCTTGCTCTCTCACTTATCCATTTATTGATTCAGTGGCTTTGACTGGCCCAACATTTGACGTGTTACCAAAGCAAGCTACAGTACAGTGGTTGAAACTGTTTGAGAATACACACACATGTTCTCAGCTTTTCACACAGATGCATTTTCTCACCCTCCTGTCTCCCCCTTTCTCTTGAAAACGATTCCTAGTGAACAAATGAATAATATCCCTGACAGCACAGCTTCAAGTCAGCGTGTTACTGTAGTTTTACTGTGCCCTACAGAATTATTGGTGGCCTCGGTAAAGATTAGCTCATTACTTTTAAAGCTTTTTGGCTCATCCTCACCAAGGGTGCCAATAATTCTGGAGGGCAATACATACAGTATCTTACCCTCCTACGACTCCTTCCTCTTCCTCCTCTCAATTTGCCGCCTTATCTCACTTTTAAGCTCATGCATAATTCATAAGATTTTTTTTTTTCTGTTTCTTTTTCTGTTAGCAAGAAATTATATTTCCAAAATGAGCAACAACATTTGATGATCTGAACAGGATTGAGCTCCACAGAACTGCTCTTCCAATTGAATCTGTGCATGCAGTGTGAGTGCTCTCCTCCAACCGTTGCGGGAGCAAGCAGCCGGGTCAGAGTCTGTCTCTCCCTCCACCCTCAAGCACTGTGCTGATGTGTGTATGTTTGGTGAAAATCAGTCATGGGGGTGTTGAATCTTTGTGGGCATCAATAACCTTGCAGTTTGTCCCCACTTTAGGATTACTATCGGCAGACTATCGCACACGCGTCTCGAATTGGGGTTAAGTTTATGCACATTAAAAAAAGTTTCATTTCCCAGGCACAATTCACCCTTGGCTAAATCACCCCCCCCCTTAGTTACTGTTGCTAAGCCAAGCTGCCGAAGCTGCATGGCTCTGTCACTGACTATGACTGCACTCCCTGGAAAAATAGTCAAATTTTTGTAAAAACTAAAAAGATTTCAGAAAGAAGCAGAATGAAGGGTTTGCATTATGCATGTTAAGATTATATTAAGGATGGCAAACTGACTCAACAACGAAAGGATATAAAAAACATAAAGGTAAAAGCTAAAGAGTAAAAATGAACCTGACGATTGAGACAGGACGACATTAAGGATCAACACAGTTCCTGTAAAGCTGGGAAGGTATCTATTCATTATTACAATCATTAAAAAGGAAAACCAGTAGGCCCATATAACGTTACATTCAGTAGAAAGTTAGCTAGCGTTAACTAACTAATGTTCCATAAGGAATGTGCTATAGCAAAGCTACTCTGTTTAGCTCCACAGTAGTCTTGCATTGCCAGACCTTCCTCCACAGCGTTGTGTAGGAGGGTCTGGCTAGTCAACAAAGCATTCTGGGATGAGAGAAAAATGTGCTCTTGGTTTATTGGCATTTCTTTAAACCAATCACAATATTCATGGGCGGAACATGTGTACGTTCAAAAGTTGTTTTAGTCGTGCGACAGAAAACTCAGATTGGACAGATTGGGGCCTATCTTGCACCCGGCACAGTGCAGTGCGAAGCCCGACGCAAGCGTCTTTGCTAGTTTAAGACCGACGCAGTTGTCAATTTCCCGTTCAGCGCCCGCATCCTTTAAATAGCGGGGAGACAACTACTGATCACCTAACTTCACCCCCCTCGTCACCACCACTACCACACAGCACCTCCAGACCTCGTTAGCAACTCCTTCAGAGGAACCACAGAAAAGAGCTTTAAAAAGGGAATTTATGATGCCCTCTAGAACCTGTCTTTAGAACCCCGTTACATTTATTTTACGTGTGTGTGTGTGTGTGTGGGGGAGATCTGGGTGGGTGGGTGTGTGGGTGGGAGATCTGGGTGGGTGTATGGGTGGGAGATCTGGGTGGGTGTGTGGGTGGGAGATCTGGGTGGGTGGGTGTGATTCAGGTAGGTGTGATCTGGGTGGGTGGGGGTGGGTCGATAAAATCAATAAGAATTGAGGGAAGTATACTATATAAAAAATAGAAATGAAATTTTGACGAAACTGTTTTTGATGACATTTTGAAATCTGTCTTATTGATTTATTTTTATTTTTTATTGTTTCGCCTTGTTTGATGTATTTCCTGAAATCAGATTATGGTGACCCACAGAAATTAACAAAAATAAATTCTAAAAAAAAAAAAGAAATAGGACTTTGAGGGATGCCAAATGCTACTGTATTCTACCCACAATGCACCACTCACAGCTTGCAAGGAAGAAGGATTGGCTTTCTGAGTTTTTTGTTATCACCCACAGCTAAAAAAATTAAAAACAAGCCAACCAATTTCTGTCGGAGGAAACATAGTTTCTTGCAATGTCCTGGGGACCTCACTTTGCAAAATATTCAAAACTGTCAAACCTTTATTTCAGCAGCACACGGACACTATGCTAGTTACATGCACAGGGACGCGCAGCAGAACACAAACATGCAAAAGATTACAAATATTACAATGTGAAATAGTATTATATGCTCTGCTCGCGCGCTTTCACTTCATGCACGAGCAGATCAGTTTCTTCTCCTTCCTGCTTAGCAAATCCGCCATCATAATAGCAATGCCCCAACATACAAACGCACCTGATGTTTAAATGGAATGGGAGATGACACTTTGATTGATTTATTGCATGTTACGCCCAAAACACACCTATGAATTAATTAAGACACTAAGTACAATTCTTGTGAACTATGCGCCCGGTGCACAGACCCATTTTTCCGCCGTTAAACTAGCAAAAGTGGATTCGTACACGCACCTGCACCTGACGCTTCACGCCGTTTGCTTAGATCGTTAATATAGGGGCCATAATCTAGCTAGCTGTCTGGATTTACCCTGCAGAGATCTGAGGAGCAGTTAACCATAGTCCTTCTAAATCCAACGTGAGTTTACAATACCAACACAAAGACAGCGGAAGGTAACAGACATCCGGCTGAAAGTGAGGGACATCCGGCGGATCTTCCGGCCATACCGGAGCAATCCCCTAAATAAATTGTCGTTGATATACCTCCACAGGTAAAACAAATGCATCACATTATTTTACGTTAAACAAAAGTAATCAACTTTGGGGCCTACAAAACTTTGCCTGTCGATCTTTGAGGGGTTCAACTGGGTATAAAAACGTCCACCTATCTTTATCCACAGCCTTTGCTTTGGGTTTTGGAAAGGGAAAACATTTTACATCTCCTTTCAACCTCTCTGGGTAGCGACTGTCAACTATTAACAGTGCCCAAGGAACGTTTGACCATATCTTGCAAAAAAAAGCTTGAAAATGAAGAGAGTCAATGGAGCGCTGCCATGAAAGTGTCAGTCCTTAGACAGCGGCAGTCCTATACTGCGCTAGGATTGGTCAGCTTGCGTAATCTGGGCGTGGCTTACCAAAGGGTGAATTGCAGACTTTTGTCTTCCATCACCACCATGTCCACAGAAATAATTGTATTAGGATCAATGCATATGTATCGATAATGTGACTTGTTTTGTTCAATCTACTTTGTGGAGACATTGTGAAAAACGTGAGAAATCATCGTTGAATAAAATAAGGAAAGGTTTAAAATGCAACTTTTAAAAACTTCTCTAATTAATCCATTTCAGAATAACCTTTCCTTGGCCCTTTTCACGTCTATACGGCAGAAAAGCAGTTTTAAATCTTCCTAGCCGAGCACTGGGAGATTGGGAGGATGTGATGGATTCCACAAGGGCAGTGGGATATTTTGTTGGAGGAATAAATTAGCAGCTTCTGTCTTTGGTGCTATGCCAAGGCATCTGGGAATGCATCCACCACCTTGGAAAGACAAGCTTATAGGATGCCATAATGGATCCACTGTAAGTTGAAGCTAATTTTAGTGCGGAGAGTTTGTATTCATCCAAACAGGCAATGTTCTTGATTCATGTATTTGAAACACACATTGTCAGTACTTTTTATGGACTGTTGTACATCATGTTGAGGTTTTATGTGCAAAGCATCAAGTGAGTGATTTCCTTTTAAGGCACCTTATTTATCAGTTTTTATTAATTTGTTCCCATAATGTTTACTGTGGTCTTGGCTGAGAACAATGTTTCTCCTGAGAACTGCTCTTGTTTATTGTGCTTGAGGATGTGAAAAGCTGACAGTCTTTAATGGGGAATTTCTGCATTGTGTTAAATCTCAGGTGATCTATTATCTTCAACTCATTGTGCTCATGTGGATCTGGGGAAAATCCGAGGACTACAGTTGGTTAAAGAAATGGCAAAAAGACAGGCTTTATAGTGTACTGCAACCGGAAAATATAGGCCAGGGAGAACTTTTTTTTTACAACCAACCATATTAAAAGTAATTAACCATAACCATATGTTGCGGCCAGAAATTCCGCCAGATGTCCCTCATTTTCGGCCTGATGTCTGTTACCTTCCGCTTTCTTTGTGTTGGCGATTTCTGAGGACTATGGTTAACTGCTCCTCAGATCTCTGCAGGGTAAATCCAGACAGCTAGCTAGACTATCTGTCCAATCTGAGCTTTCTGTTGCACGACTAAAACAACTTTTGAATGTACACATGTTCCACCAAAACAAGTTCCTTCCTTTTGCAGAGGCGCCGCTTAAGATTATTGTGATTGGTTCAAAGAAATGCCAATAAACCAGAGCATGTTTTTCCTCCCATCCCGGAATGTTATGTGGACTAGCCAGACCTTCCTCCGCATGTGCTGTGGATCAAGGTCTGGCAATGCGAGACTGACTGAGGCCTGATGTGATATCACATGGCAAACACAACCGATCATGGCCATGGATGGGAAGCCAGCGAGAGATCATGTCCTTGTTGCTGCGCGATTGACCCCTAATGTTTCGCTCATAGATCATCATCATCACTCACATGGCGAATGAAGAGACAGGGAAGAGAGCTTGTGACACTGGTCATCTCCCTCTCTGTGTATATTTGGCGGACTCGTTGCATGTCCGTTGCCATTTCTGTAAAACTACCGTTTTTGAAGTATTTCAAAAAGCGTACTTCAACTTTTCAGCTTCAGGGTCTAATTATCTCTTTACACATTGCACTAGGACAAATCTGGGCCTCACTATACAGAAAAATTAGTTTTTTTCTGAACATTTTGAAATGAAATACACGTGTATTAGGTTATATGCAAATACCCTTAAAAGTGCAATTTAAGAAGATGTATAAAAATTGAGAAAATGCCCTTAGACCTCATTAATCAATGTTCCATGTAAACATCACATCCCGAATATGATAAAAGGCATACTGTTAGCTGGTTGCTAATATATTATTTCACTGAAAAACTTTAACCATCTCTCAATCCTTTTAGTATTTTGAAAAAAGGCGATCGCAGTCTTTTTTTTTTTTTTTTTTTTACAATAAGTGAATTGAGGCACACACACAGAGAATAAAGTCCTCTGGAGCTGAGAGAAGCCAGCTGTGGCACACGTGCACACACAGACACACACACACACACACACACCCCTATATACAGTATATGATTTCATTTCTTTTGCCTCCTCTCTCCATATACTTTTAGTGCATTATTTAACACCTCAGGAAATGAAAATGTGAACAGGAAATTATGCATCACACAGTGGTTCAGAGCCTCACTTCATGATAAATCCCCTCTCCCTCCTTCCTCTTAAATCCCAGGGATAATATTGCACTTGTCCCCCGATTTATTATGTAAGGGTAAAGAGTCATGCATTGACTCCATAGTTCAAACTGATTAAGCTGCCTGTGTGAGAAGACCGATACACACAGGAGCTTTTTTGCATTATTCTCTGTAATGTTCATGCTGCAACACGAGGAACAGCAATCAGCTTTCTGTGGTTTGTATGTCTCACTGTTACTTTGATCTTTTGAAGTCTAATGAAGAAGGCATTTATTGTATGAGGAAAGAGTCATTAGAAGTTTTCTTACCAAGTCTTTGAGGAGCCCCGAATTTCATGATGGTTAAATTCCGTATTATGGATTACACAAGAGGATACGAAAATTCAAACCTCCTCTAAAGCTCAAGTTACAGCTGGAAATCACCAATCACTTTGCTGATTCAGATCACTTCATTCAGTGCTATTCGTTCAAATGTACTTTGGTATATACATCAGTATGCGGCACTTCAGTAGCAACAAGTCCTCCGACCCATATGACCATAGGTCATTTGTTTCTACCCTCTAAAACAACCCACAGGAACATTTCCTAAATTAGCGCCCGTACTGTTGGCAGATCAACACTAGTCATAACCAATGGTCACAGATTTAAACATGTGTTTAACGTAGTGAAACGGTCACAGTTTGGTTAGGTGTAGGCAACAAAACTACATGGTTAGGTTTAGAAAAAGATCATGGTTTGGGTTTATGTATGTATGTAATGGTTCATTCCATTTGTACTCGGAAGTCGGAATTTTCGAGGAACACCCTGTAAAGACTGATTAGTCCGAGATCTCACAGTACCTTGAGCAAAGCCGACCTCAAAATCCAACATGGCTTCTCTGTGCATCAACAGTAATGAACGCTGTAGTAATATACAGTTTATTAGCTCTTCTTCGTCTTGTTTGTGTCTAACTAAACCATTGTACACACAGTCCTGTCCAACCTCAATCTGTTGACACGTTGCTACAGTGTTTATATTCACAAAATACCGTGTAATGTGTTGTTATCTGGTATTGCTAACATGGCTAACCTGGATAGCGCAAACATTGAAACTTGTTGTACTGGAGTTCGGTCAACTCAGCAGCTCCGGCTTTCGAGATATGAGGTAAATGGAAACACAGCATAAGTACATGGAATTACGCACATGACATAGAATGTAACATGGTACCGTTGGTTATGTAAGTAACAATAACTCAACATTAACTTTTTGGTTTCAAATTGACATGAATAGCGTTACACAAAGTCATATGCTTTATTAATTCATTCAGAAATTTATTACTGGACCTTTAAGATGCTTAATGAAACGAGGTTTCCAGGGACTAATATAGTAATTTACCTGAACCAGACTCTTTACTGTAACCGCATTATTTTCTGCTATTTCAACAAAATATAATATATAATATTGGACTCTAACCATCAGATTTTTGGTATGGTCTCATAACCTTTGCAGAAATATAATGTTAAATAAAGTAATATTCACAACACTTAATCTGCATCGCATTGGCCTTTATTTGTATAAAATGTTATTAGAATGTTTTGCCTGCGGCATCCTTGGCCTTTTCAATTTTCTACTTATTAAACTTCTGTCTTATCAGAGAGAAATACGACCTTAGAGGTGGCCTTCGGCGATTGATTACCTCGCGTATATGTCAAGCTTTACTGTCCGCCCTGACGGATGCAGAAGTAATCACAGAGGAGCTTCAGACACCAAAACCTGGCAGGTATAGATTATATTGTGGTTGAGTCGCTTCAAAAACTGCCCTTTACTTTCATCAATCTCAATACTTCCCCCATCTGCAGGTTCAAGGCCACTGATGACTCTGTGCATTTTTGTCATGTTTTAGTTGGTGGCAACTTAGTCTGGATTGATGACAATTAATTTATCGGATAATCAGCGGAACAACCCTTGCCGCCAGATGTCCCTCGCCTTGCAAAATGCCTTTGATTTTGGGGAGAGTCACCGAACTTTGAGCTAGAAAGGTATTCACTGAAAATGACAAGTTTTGAAGAAAATTTGGATTGTGCAACAAGACAGGCCTGCTTGGTTCTTTCGGGGAATGATTGTAAAGATTTACAAAGAATATGTTTAGGGCATTTCCTCTCTAACTGGCACGTTTTGGGACCAATTGGTGGGATTGCTGTGGACAAAGTACACACGGAGATACACTGGTAAAAGCTAATGAGGTTTAACCATGTATCAGCTAATTTAAACAGCTAACATTACTGTGTTGTGTCAACAGTAAACGTCATTTAATATTTTATGTGGCGTTCTTTTTCGGTGTGCAAATGTTTCACCAAAACAAGATCCTTCCCGAGACCAATTGGCAGAGCCACCGTCGCTGTGTCTGGAGCTTAGCGCAGCCAAACCCAATTGTGAATGGTTTAAAGAAATGCAAACAACCCAGAGCATTGTTTTTTTTTCCTATCCAGGCGTGTATGTGTGAAAGAGCCAGTAGTAGAAATTCTAATACATAGGTGATATCTGAAATAAAGCTTCGGTCAACAACATCTTTTAAGATTTGTATTTTTTGCAACAAATGTTCAGTACATCACAGAAGAAGTCTGAGAGGATGAACAAAGGAACTAGACAGCAGACTGTACTAATGTACTTCTGTTGCTGGGCAGGTAAGGCAGGGTTGTGACAGAACTGAAAGGCCAAACAAAGGTTATGGGGAGACTATTTTGAACCAGCTCTGCTAACGCCTCCAGGTGAAGCTAAGAAAGACTAATCAACAGTATAACAAATAAGTACATTTCCATTACAAGCCAGACCTTACTCCACAGCGATGTAGAGATAGGTCTGGCAAGCGAGACTAATTGTAACTCAAGCAAACCACTGTCAGATAAAATCGTAGGTCTCTAGCTAGAGACCATTTAAAAACTTGCTGTAGCCTATACTTTTATTTTAAAACTGCTTTGCCCCCATATTAATTACACTAATACGTTAATATGAGTCATAATTGCTGCCTTAAAGCAACACTAAATAGCTTTCCCCGCTTCGGTCCCCCTACAGGTTGGAAGCGGAATTGTCCATTACATTACATTGTCCAGTTCATTCGAACTATAGATCTTCTACCCAATCTGGCAAACTTGCATAATGTAATGAAATGGACAATTCCGCTTCCAACCTCTAGGGGGACCGAAGCGGGAAAAGTTCTCTAGTGTTGCTTTAATAAAGGAACTATGGGAGCGTTTTCCGAGGAAGGACAGACTCGTATTTTCCCCCCCAATGCCAGGAGAGTCCCCATAATGTTTGAATAATTATGTGTCCCCACAAAGTGATGGATAGTACACAAACACACTCTCCCTCCTGTACGTCTGATTCTATTCACAGAATTCCCCTCCTTGAATGGCCAAATATTCACTGCTGAGAGCTCCAAGGATACACAAAGAAAACATGTTTTTTTTTACTTGATGGCTATGTAAGGAAAAAAGTTAATTATGCGACAGCGTGAGGTGGTCGTTGCACATGTACGCAGGTGCACACATTTCCTGTTATCTTTCTTTTGAGCTACTAAACAGGAAAGCGCAGATACAGTCATTTACTTGGACAAATAGTTTAACACCGCAGAAATGAGTTCCAGCAGCTCTTCAGTAGCTCAACACAATGCAGAAATAATTACCCCACATGTGAGAGGATGCAATTAGCAGAATCGAAAGAGATTGAAATCAGCTTAAACTCCTAATCTCTACCAGTGAACAATATAAACACAAATGGCGCGAGTAATTGCATTGAGTCCATTCATTATTAATCAAGCTGTTGGCTGGTGCAACTTAGACATTAAGAAACAAAGCCAGTTATACAGTTGTGTGTTTGTTTATGAAATACAGGGGTGTTACTGCACAGATTGCCTCTTTAACACATGCACGAAGACATATATACTGTACACATACCTACACATACATACATGCACACATTACACTCACACACTGCCTGCGGTTGAACTGCGGTCAAACTGTCAAACTAGGCAGCGCAGATCAATTATGAATAAATAATCTATAACTGCATAGCTTATTTCTCGCCTCAAATGATTTCAGAAACATATCTTTGAGTAAGGTTCGCTTCGGACAGTTTTGGCTTGGTCGCAAACTTTCAATACTGAAAAAAGTAATTTTTATTAACGTTACCTACTGAACCTTTAGCACGCAGATCTTGCTGGTGCTGCAGCTGCTGGTAGGTTTACCTGGCATGTTTATGCAAACTATATCAACCAGAGATCTTCAACAGGGGGTTCAGGACCCCTAGGGGGTCGTTAGTTACTGCAGCGGGGCCTCCAAATTTTTTAGTTTTCAAAAATGAGTAAGGTAGTCACTAAAGGCTGATTTATGTTTCTGTGTCGAACACTTTGCGTTGAGGCAACGCAGACCGCAAGGACTGTGATTGGTCAACTGGTCCTGTGTGTTGATAGTCGGTGTTTCAAGCAGCCTACTGTGGGGAGTAGCAACATGCTAGTTCACTGACATAAGCTTTGCATATGAACTCAGACATATTTTGGTTACAATGACGGGGTTATCAGTTTGTAAAGTGTCAGTAACGTATGTCAGTAACGTTTTGAAATTAGAACCAGCCAGCAGTACTTTGTGGGAAGTTGTGCTAAAGTTTGCTCGCTAACATAACATAAACTGGCTGGCAGACACCTCGCAAAAGCCACACACCTCCTAGCGTTATGGCAGTGAAATGCACCACGATGCAAAGCAACCCCAACGCAGAGCTCCGAAAGGGACACGACGCCGTAGGAGCGACGCCATAGCTACGGCATGGAGTTGACGCAGAAGCATTAAAACCTATAGGCCTATCCACAGATATCCTAAGGATTCACTGTGTAAAATAATGCCAACAATTATTATTTTAATAGCTTAGTATTCTATGCACTGAAAAGGTAAGTCTATGTGTCTCTCTTTCAGCTAAGGGATCCTTGGCTCAAATTAAGACCCCTGATGTAGACTTATTAACACATTTTAGCAACTTATTCTAAACTTTGATTAAAAACCGAGTCACACTTCAAAGCCTTCACTAGTCTTGCCTTGTCTGGTTCCATAAGAGGAAATCAAATGTCTTTTTAACGTGATTTCAACAAAGTAATTGCCCAACAAAAGTGTGATTTTCATTCAATCATCTATTTTTCTGCTCCTGTGGATGTAGAAATTTATCTGTGTCCCTCCTGTGATGAATTTCTCCCTGTATGGTTGTTGAACACTGACTATGTTTACATTTCGGTTTTTGCCCTCATTCTGAAAAAGACGATATTCCGACTAAGCTGTTTGCATGGCTAGTGAAAGTGAATATTCCTCTAATATTCCCGTTCACATGTAGCCATGCTAAATAAGTTTTTTTAAGTTTTCCAGCGATGTAGGACTTGTTGGACCGTGTGAATACAGCGTTCATTCCTTCAACCAGCTTCTAGAAAAGGTCGGCTCATATCCAAAAGCCTGTTGATATCCAAGTCTGCAATATCAGATCTGCAGCATTGCAAACAATTGGCTGGTTGGTCTGTGTACAGTAACCATAGCAACGGACAGAGCTGACCATAAGCCGTAAACAGGCAAGAGGCCGTAAACTGCGGTAAAACCCCAGATTGAAATGCATATTCTTAATGCGCCGTCCAAAACATGCTTCTAAAACCTGAATAATACCGGAATATCCCACGTCTTTTGGAAAATGCTATATTGAGAAAAAGGCCTTATTCTGAATATCCAACCGGAATATGCTGTTTACATGACCTGAATCAAATTCGGAATATTGTCATATTCGGAATAGTAGTGGAATATTGGTGTGCATGAAACTCTTTCTTTCACCAAACCCTGACATTTCCCACTGCTGTTTTATTTCAATGACTGAAAAAAATGTCATAAGCCCAATGAGGCTGAAATATATCACTGACGGTGAAGACAAATCTTTATTCATCTCTTTTTGCCATTCTGCGTGCTCTTAATACTGTATCATTTAGTCCCCGGCAGGATGTTATTCCACATATTGTAAATCACAGCTCATTTTCTTAGCCCACTCTGCAAGAATAAATGGAAGTGCCCATTCATCTTTTTGTTAAGATAATGTTTCGTCCTACAGTGTGTGATGAGCTTTCATCAATTACAGTAATGTATCAAACTGGGCTTCCAACATCGGGAAGTATCTCATTAAAGTGCTCATATTATGCTCATGTTCAGGTTCATAATTGTATTTAGAGGTTATATCAGAATAGGTTTACATGGTTTAACTTTCAAAAAACACAATATTTTTGTTGTACTGCACATTGCTGCAGCTCCTCTTTTCACCCTGTGTGTTGAGCTCTCTGTTTTAGCTACAGAGTGAGTCATCTCACTTCTGTTTGTTCTTTGTTGGGAGTCGCACATGCTCAGTACCTAGGTAAGGACTACTAGCCAGTCAGAATCAGAGTATGAGGGCGTGCCCTGACAGTAGCTAGGTAAGGACTACTAGCCAGTCAGAAGCAGAGTATGAGGGTGTACCATGCTAGCAGCTAGGCGAGCATTATAACGTGTGTTACAAAGTGACCACTTTTGTCTCTGAAGTAAAGGCTGGACTACAATAGAGCTGTTTGGAGCAGTTGGTGAACAGTGTTTTCTGTTGGAGATGGTAAGTCCCTTTGGGGAGGGGGGGGACTTTGGGCTTTTTCACTTTGTAAACCTATAACGTGCACAAAAAGATATACAACGTGCACAAAAATATATATAACACAATAAAGGAAAGGGAAAAAGCCAAACAGTATAATATGAGCACTTTAAGGGATTCTGCAGCTCCAGTAGTTTGTGGAACACTTACTTACTTACTCACTGCCTGAGCGCAGAATATTCTTTCATGGTGTGAATTTTTGTGTGGTTTAAAAAAAAACAAAAGAAGCATAGCAGGGTTTCTGTGTGAAGTGTTTTTCTTTAAGACAATTGTCAGGGTTTGTGCAAGCTTGGACCCAAAATGCAGAAAAAGTAGAGACAAGGAGGCAGCTTGAAGGTTTTGTATTGTTGTTATATATGTTTTAAATGTGTCACATTCCTGAGCGAGTAATTGTATGTTTTGAGCACACAGAACTATATTTTGCAAGCACATGACATTGCATTTTGAACAGAAATGAACACTCGCAAAAACTAATTCAGTTTTAGTAAACAAAATCTATTTTGTGCACAATAAATGTATTTGCAGTCTTTCTCTGCTCGCAGGTAGACGCTGCTGCGCTCCGGTCATGTCTCCCTCGCTCTCAACCTCTTCACTCTGCGCGCTCAACTCTAGACACACTCGCTCGCAAGCTTTTGTTGTTCGCTTCACATGTTTTGGCTTTGCGTGCATACTACATCGCATTTCACACACTTTTGCGTCACCATATGCACGCAGATTTTCCCCCTAAAACTCTGGTCTAAACCCGGAATAAAAAATTGACAATGCAACGCCACTTTTGCGTTTTCTCTTCATATCGTTTCCGTCTAAACATAGCCTAAATACACAAGGTAACGAGGGTAGTAACGAGTGACAGGTGACATGAGGGCTGAGGAACAGGTGGAACACATCAGGGTGGGGCAGACAATCACAAAGGAAAACACACAAGGCAGAAAGTCAAACAAGACATGACACGGGAGAAACAGACCCTACAAAATAAAACAGGAACCGAAGCATGAAAACATACACAAGGATGGCACAGACAGAGATGGTTTAGAACCGAGACGCCCAAACTCCAAAGTAAATATTGGAGCCATTTTTCACAAGCCACATATCTCCCGGACATTCTGACACTAAAATGGCATTTTTCAGAAGGACACATCAGGAGAAAATTTACTTTGTTTGAGACCTGTTTCTGTCTCAGGTACAAACTCTTGCAAGATCTGACAACGCAGAGCCGCTAACGTCAGCTAACGTTTGCGAACGCCCAAACAAAACTAATCTCCGAGATGCTAAATATGTCTTTCAGCTGTGTAAATATCTAACGTTAGCAAAAGAATATATATTCATAAATTATTCAAATATAACTTTTCATCCATCCACACGACGTTCACTACACGTTCAAATGAGGCCACGCCCCTTTAGGAGATGGGACGTGTGGACCATTTCATACCATTGGCGCTGCTTGAAATGCGCTATCTTTAGTATAGAGGATCTTTGGTACAGAGAAAAACCGAACATGGAACAACACTGCAAAACAGGAAACGGTGAACAAATGACAGGAAAACAAGTAAAACAGGAAATTAATTAACAAAATAAAACAAATGAAAACCACAATCCTAACAACAATAGATTAAATGAAAAAAAAAAAAAAACATGCAAAACGTTCAGCCCAATGCAAACGCTTATTTTCGCACTTTTGGCAATCATCCCTATCAGTTATGATATTTTTTACTTGTTAAATGAATTACATGCACACAGAGATTCAGACGCCAAAATCACAGCAGACAGCTTTCAAACAAGTTGAGTTTGGAGATTTGATTCGGAATAAGTTTAACCACTTACCTGGAAGTGAAAGACAAAAGGTGAACATGTAAAAATGTCTAACAAAAATGCATGCTGAATGGTAAAACCGTGTGGATGCACAACTAAGTACTCCAAATATAATTCATCCAAATAAAGGCTTAAAAACTAGGTTTAACTCTGGATTTATTTCAAACATCCCTTATGGAAAATAAGGCTCTGCTTGTAAACGTATTCCTGGTTTCTGTGGGAGAAGCAGGAGTGGGGATAACTGTGTGGCGGCACACAAAGTGCTGAGACATAGTGCTGCCAGCACCAAGAGCAGCTTACTGTCCTATCGCAGTTGGAGTCCAATCTGACAGATAAGCATTCCTGCAATCCAATGTCACCATGTTTCCACTGCTGCTGTGAAGAGAAGTGGGATGTCAGGAGCATGTAAGTGTTTTAAAAAAAAGTCAGCTTGTGTCATGAAGTTTGCTGGATTGGAATGGCTGCTATTTTCCCACTTAATAAGCTATGCCTTCCAGATTCTCTTGAAAATGCAGGCAATATCCTGCAAAATAGTAATTGGAGAAAGTGATAGGTTGCTCCGCTATAATGACATCTAACGGCTTTATTAGAAATATTTGGATGTTTTTCTTTCAATAGAAGTTGAAGTTGTGCGATTTAAATGAAATTGCCTGCTCAAATTAAGTAAGAGGTTTATCATGAATACATACTTTCTATAGGGTTTTGGCCATATGTTAATTACAGATATCTGTTGTAGGTCTACATATTGCACTCCATTTAAAGCTTTTGTTATTCTGGCTTTTATCCAGTAAACAAATATTATATTTAAAATAGTACATTAAATACACATACATTGTACCACATTGTGTTGTATTGTTTAATGTTGAAAGTGACAAAAACTAAAAAAAAACTTGACAAAAACATCAGAAACGGAGAAAAACTTCAGGAAAATCGACAAAAACATAAAAAAAAAGCAACAAAAATGTCAAAAAAAGCAACAACAACTTCGAAAAAAATCAACACAATCATTGGAAAAAGACAAAAACAGCAACAACAACGTCAGCAAAAGCGTCAAAAGCAACACATACTCTACATGACCGTACTCCAGGTAAGTGCCCACTAACATAAAGAGAAGCTTTGCATTTCTGTCTGTGGATTTTCATAACCCATATGTCTGTAATTAAAAGGCGGACTCCTCGGCGCGTGTCCAGGGGCTGCACCTGTCCCACATTGGGCTCTTTGTGCTGATCTGGGCCAGCAGATCCCTGACACGCTTACAGAGCAGCTTCTGCACACGCTCAGTGTGCAGAAGCTGTGAAGTAACAGTCTACACAGGCTTGGGTATATTGTTTAATTAATATGGACTTCCATGAAACAAACTAAAGCAAAATACTGCATAGACCCTCGCACTGTGAAAAAAAACAAGGCCACATCAAAAATAAGTAGAACAATAATGATTACAATGTGTTTTTTGCTTGTAATAAGTTACAACAATGTGCCAAAAGAACAAGTGATAATACACTCGTTAAGATTTCTTGAATTAAGATATGATATTCGAACAAGATGATTCATCTTTTACAAATAACAGCAGCTTAAAAACCTTATGAGATGTATTAAAAAAGCTTATTTAATTTGAGATACGACTCCAAGCAAGATGTTTTAAACACTCTTTCACTTAACAAGATATGTAGGATGCATTGTCTAAAACAAAGTGCCTATATCTCACCGAAATATCCCTTGTTAGGTGATTGTGTCTTACATGAAAGCTATATTGTGTAGTTGCTGTCGCCCCCATGAGGAATTCTAAGTAATGACAACAAAACTGTCGGCGCGTCCACATGATACAAGCGTACGTGATAGCGCGCCATCACCCCCTCGTCCACGCAGTTGCTAGTAGCCAAGGAGGACATGGAGGATTAAAAAAAAACATGACGGACTCTTCAGAAGAGGAAATTATCTTCACTCGAGTTTCTTAGCGGGAAAGACGCCACAACCTTCTGAACATAGCCATACTCACAAATCCAGAGAGAGCTGTGTGGAGCTGATAGTCTTAATTAGCTTTGTAGCAACTCATTTGTAAACGGCTTGAATGTAACGGACGTTCGTTAATATCAAAAAGTTAAGTGTTATTAGATACTTTTGCTAGAAATTAAATGAATGTACTTACTGTAAGATTTTGCTTTTTTGCAGTGTGGCTCATCTGTTGCTTAGTGACATCACAAAAGTCAGTTTGATTTAGTTTCTAAAGAGCAGATGAAGCCGTAGCCCTACTAGTCACTGCGTTTGTCATGATTTATTGCCATTAAGGCTCCCTTTTAATTTCTTTTTCAGAGAAATATAAGGCCTTCTAACCTTTTGCCTCAGGCAGCGAGTAACCACAATGATTCCACGGCTTACGTACAGCATTCAGGACAAAGAAAAATCAAGACAAAAGCCCTCCGGTGTCAGCTACATTAGGCAAGGCGAAGCAAACTTATTTGTATAGAAAACTTTCAATAAGGACATTCAAAATGCTTTACACAAGACTTAAAGGCATTAAGACAAGAAACACAAGGCCATTTAAAATATGCATTCATGGGATTTAAAAAGATTGAAATACAGTCAAATTAAAATGACTACATGGTTACAGCTACATTTCAGTGCAAGATATGAATACACAGTCCCAACGTTCACTTGCCGTAGCAAACAGAAACCCCTCTTAGGCCATAAAACTGAAGTTGAAAGGGGTTGAATCAGTAATAATCTTGCTGCTGCACTGTTGTGTTGGTTTCAGTAAAAAAAAAAAAAAAAAAAAAAATAAAAATGGTAAGGCTATTTGCACCCCTTGTACAATTAGCAGTGTATGCTATTCGTACCATGGTGCAATTAGAAATGAATGCTATTTGTACCCTGCCGGGGCACACAGCAATGTCTTCTATTAATACCCTGTCTGGTACAAATATCAATGTATGCTATTTGGACCTCTGTGCATTTACAGTACCTTGGCATATATTTACACACAGTTAGCCATACTACTCATGTATTACACCTTTTTGGAATATTATCGCTCTGACATTCTTACCCTAACCATAACCAATCCCACTCCTCTTGCCTAAACCTAACCAACCCAACCAGAGCAGGCATATTCATGAGTCTTCCCCTACCACCCTGCAAAAAACATTTCGTGTTCGCGGGCCGTGACTTGCGCAAGTGCATGCAAATTATCCAATCCAAAATGGAAAAAAATAAGATTACCTCACCAGACTCCAAGACTGAAGCTCAGTGTCCTAACCACTCACTTAGCAGTTCTTACAGAATGTTGTACAACTGTTTACCATTTGTGTCCTCAAACCTCGGTTGCTAGGTAACCATACTGTATACAAAAAATAGGTACTAACTAACAAACCAACGGTTGTATGCTTTCACTGAAGACAGAAAGCGCAACTGTGGTATCCATTTTCCGCTAGAAATTCAATTGTTATAAACTTTAGAGACAAAACTTTCCTAATATGCCAGTTTCTGCGGTAATGGAAGATGAACGTCCGCCATGATTTCGGTGCACGCGAAAAATGTGTTGTTGTTACGTCACAGGGTGTGAATAGCTCAGCGGTGTGGCTGAGGCTATTCGTACTGACTGCCAAACCCCGGACATTTAATTAAGCTGAACAATTTAGTGTTTAATTAAAAAAGCACTCTTTGCCAATTTAATGTGTTTTGGGAAGAGAGACTGTGGCTGAAGAGTAATTGGTATAACATTTTTAAAATGTTGGTTCATTCTTCTACAGAAGAGGCATATGGGGGGAGGGATGGGGGAGGGAGGGGGGGGAGTAGTAGAACAGGGGCAACGACCCCATCTGTCCAGGTATCATCTCTCCTATCTCAATTTGTCCACCTATAGCTAGCGATAGCACGGCAGCACCCAGCGACAGTCCGACTCATAAAATACAGGGCTACTACCACAGCCTGTAAGGGGGATAAAATGCATGCCCAATCATAAATCAATTAACGTCTTTTTAAATCAATATTTTGTGTCAAATTATTGATTTATTTGGTAAGTAGCCGTGTATTAAGCAGGATAACGTAGAGCGATGCCGTTGTTATAGTGAATACAACCCCCTCAGGCTGATTCAAGACCTGGTCACCGTGTCGGGGTTTGTATTCGCTATAACAACCGCCTGGTTCTCCATTATCCCTTACATAAATATATGTTTTTGATAAGTTCCTTTTGGTATTTGTCAGTAACTTTTCTTTGACTTTTCGTTGACTGCTTTGCAAGTTTCAGCGGCAAAGGTCTGCAGACCTTTGCCGCTGAAACTTGCAAAGCATGTACTGTCATTACTTACAAAAGGCTCATATGCCAACAACAATGTCAGACCCAAAGTACAAAAGAAGTCAAGTGTAAACGCTTTGGTTCTTCAAAGCTAGTCTCTCGTTTCTTTCTGTCTCCGTCCGTCCATCTTTCTCTCCTCCAGAGTCTTGTTATCTCAGTCTTTGGTCAGTGGAGGATGTCAAGATGCCCGGTGTGAGACAGAATAGATTGCCCATTAACCCTGACTTCAAAACAAACTAACAAGCAACACAACCCGGGACTCGAGTGAAATATGAAAGCCTGCCATGCTCACTGGGCTACAAAAAAAACAGGCAAAAAAACCTAACAGAGGCAGTCAAGTGACTCATCTTCTAATGAGCCGAGGGGCTTGAAAACAGCATGTCGAGGTGTTAATCATTTTAATACTCATGCTGACAATGTAAGAAACAATTAAAGTGTTAACTAATAGTCAATGTTTTTATAATGATCAAAAGATAAACAGCCGTGGGGATCCATATCCAGCCGGGATATTTTAAGTGTTTTTCACTCTTCATTAACTCCTGTTGTCTGAAAAACAAATGCAAACTGAGGTCATGTTCACCTCGAATCTTCACAGACATTGGAAACATCCACACCTTAATTAAAGGCTGCCGCATTTTGATCATTCCTGTATGTACGGAGATTGTTCTTCTTGTTATGTGGAAGCCTTGAAGGAGAGTGCAATTGGCCCACCAAATAATTAGCATTCAGGTAAAGACTAAAGGAAGAATAAAGCGTGTGTTCATGTCATTTAAAAATCACTGTAGCTCGTTGTATGAATGCATGAGTGTATCTGCTGGTATGTGGGGATGCAGCGATTGACCAATTTTACTATTAACCGCGCTTTAAAACATCACAGTTAATTAATTGTAAAAGCTCCGCTACGCCGAGTGTTAGCTGACTGCTCGATGTGTAGCAGTGTGTGCAGATCTTATTAAACCTCCTTGACAACATAAACGCTTGCGTGTGCACACACGCTACACACGTGAAATCAGATGCCGGTCACTGCGAATATTGACTGTCAGATTACGTTGTTACGTTACCTGAAGTTAGCAAACAGCAGTAAAACACAGAGCAGAGCCAGCCCCTGACCTCACAACAGCTGCAGCGGGGAATTCAACCCAAGTTGGCAAACTTGCTAGCGACTTTGTTTGTTAACGTTGTTAAGTGTTTGTTAGCTTGTTAACGTTACCAGTTAGCTGACGTTAGCCTGTTTAATGTTACCTAACGTTACAGTTACAGGTAACGAGTCAGAAGCCGATGTTACGATAGCGTTACGTTCGTACGAGTCAAAACTCCGCAACAGCTCAATCACGTCACTGAGGCTACCACTTAACGTTACTTACTTACACCTGTAGAATAATGTTCTTACTATTTGCAGATAAATATAATTAGAACGTAAAAGGTTACCATAAGAGACCAAGTGTGTTTTGGTGTATGCTTATTGTACAGAAGGTTTAGCTCAAACCATGACTATAAAGTAGTTACACTGAGTAATAATAACAAATGAAACAGGAAAAGAATATACCGCTTCACGTGAGAGCAAATGAGGACAAGACATAATAGAGTGGCCCCCACCCTGGCATATGTTGTGTGAAGATAACCGTCCCGTTGCGGGAGAAGAAGAGGGGGCCCAAGAAAGAATATATAAGTGTTTAGGGAAATGATAGAACGGGGCTCACAATGTCTGACAGTCTAGATCACATGTGTCAAACTCAAGGCCCGGGGGCCAAATCCAGCCCCTTGCAAATTTTGATCCGGCACGCATATCAATTTTGGTCCACAGTTAATTTTGGCCCAACACCAAAAAAATGAGGAAACTGTTTTTCATACTGTAATTATGTGACACTGCCATGCAGAATTTGACAGATTTGCCGACTTTGAGACTCAGAATTCCCCACAGAAGCAGAGAGTTTTTAAATATTCAGGCTGTGAAACAGGTTGTTGTGAGTCGGCAGGGTGGCAGCTGCTTTTAAAAATGTAGGGTTTGTTTTTCATGACTTGTTAAATTCTACGATGGCTAAGAAACTTTTTTTGCTGACTGTATGGGAGAAAGCTATATGAGACATGCAATAATACAAAGTAAATTGACTTTTATTTGTTAAATAAAAGCATGTCAAACTCGTGATCGTCATTTCCAATGTGGCCCTTAGTGAAATTGAGTTTGACACCCCTGGTCTAGATATATGTGGACCGGCTCTGACTTTTTGTCTGTTGCTAGGGAAACTTAGTCTCGGTGTGCTTTGTGATCCCACAGATCTCTGTATTGAAACTCGGATGCTAGACTGATTAAACGAATGTATTTGACTTCATCTTATCGTCTCATTTGGCTCTTATTGGATACTGTAATACCAATTTAACGAATGCGCAGGGATATATACATGTAGGTCTTTTACTGGAGTCAGACACATTGTCCCAAAAGAGGGAACACAGAGGAGGTACATCCCATATCATCCCAAAGTGATCTCTCCATTGCAGTTCATATTTGGCAACATGCTGCAAATCTCCCTGTGACAGCTGCATTTTGGCTAGCAGCTCCTCCAACCTTTAGACACACCAGCTAGCAGGGCTGTTTCTAGCCCAAAAAGGGCCAACTTCTTCTCAAGTGGTGTGACTTATTCACCTCTAGTCTTTTCAGATAAATTTAAATAAAAAGGTTGATGATTGATCATATAATCATTTTCAAAACATTCAAAACTGTTACTGTGTTATTTCGGTTTTAAATGGCAGCAATAAATAACAATAAAATCTAGCGTGTTCATGCATGTGATTTCATACATTAGAAGTGAAATTAATGAATGCATAATCGTGAAACCGTGATTATTCTTCAGACTATAATCATACCAACACATTCTCTAATCGTTGCATCCCTATTGGTATGTCTGCGTATGTGTGTGTGACCGTTTGACAAACGTGAATGTAAGTGATAGTATAAATGTGTGTAAATTTAGAAAAGGGCGACAACAGGAAGCAGACAGGGTGAAATTGGCGTCAGGCATGAAGCTGGTCAGCCCTTTTGAAGGGCCATTAAAGTGACATGGAAGAAATTGCAGCGACTCACTGGAATGAATCGTTGCTTTTAGGCTTTAAACACTGCAGGTCTGGTGACATTTTCCCTTTTTCTGTCATGACTTTAGAGATGATATTGCTATTTTTGTGTAGAGCAACTTTTATGATCATCTGGGGCTTGGTTTGAAAACAACGGATTTAAAGATGCAGTAGATGAGACTTATAAAACTAACTTTCTGCCATATTTGCTGAAACTGACCCTATGTTTGAGTAGAACTACATTAAGCAGGTAATAAAAAAAAAAAAAAAAAAATCCAGCTCCTCTGGCAACACCTACACTCTGTAGTGTGATTTGCAAAAATCCACCGCTCCCTGTTCAGATGCACCAATCAGGGCCCGGGGGGGGGTGTCTACCTGCATGTCAATCACTACTCATGCACACGCATTCATTCTCCCTTGTGGGGAGAGGGGCTTAGGAGACCGTTTGGGCTTTAGCAGAAAAGGGGGGGAGGGAACTAGAAGTTGTCGATTCAAATTCTTTGGCCAAGTCCTGGATTTTCGCAATCCTACCTACAGCACCTTTGACATTGGATTAACCACTCATAGGAACAAATCTCTTATTAAGAGACACATATGATTGAGTTAAGCAAAGTTGTTGCATTCACTTATAGGGCCCTATTTTAACGATCTGAAACGCAAGTATCAAACGTGAAACTTAAGTAGCTTTGTGGGCGGATCTCGGGCGCTGTTGCTATGATACCGGTGGGATAAATGACTCTTGCACCCGACGCAAATCTTAAATAGGTACAGTAGGTCTGAAGTAGCTTGGTGTGGTTTGGGCGTAACGTGAAAATAACCAATCAGAGCGTCATCTCACATTCCCTTTAAGAGCAGGTGCGCTTGTTCCATGGTGGATTGCTATTATAACGGTGGATTTGCCTGGCGCACGCCAGCGGGAGCTGTCCGGGATGCGGCAAAGTAATAATTGCCCGTCTTGGCCGGTTGGCGATGTTGATGCGGCCTCTCGGGCGCATCTCCTCAAGTCTGGAGAGGATTGCTGCAGCCATGGAGCGTGGGCCTCCAAACGCACCACCTGCTCCTGTTGTGCCTCTTCCTCTTCCCCCCACTCCATCTCCGTCCACCCGCATTGCCACTCCCGGACCAGATCCCGCAGGAGTGTCCAATCCCGCCGTAGTTCAACATCACGTCTCCTTAATTCCTCTAATATTTCCTCATTTATGTCATCAACACATCCATGATTCATGGAAATGTTGTGTAAAACACAACAAGCCACAAAGAATGCTGCGACTTTTTGAGGACTGTACTGTAAAGTTCCTCCTGACTTATCCAAACACCTGAAGCGCATTTTCAGTAATATTTTTCCTTGTAATTATGTATGGTTTGCAAAAATGGGAACTGCTGCGTCCGTGTAAATGAGAGAAGCAAAGTGTATGCGCGTTGTGCACACGCTACATTATGGCCAAGCATGCGCCCCTAAAATAGCATCTGAATAACGCGCTTCTGACTTTAGACTAGCGCCACTGACTTTAGACTTTAGACCAGGTTTTTCCTGGTCTAAAGTCTTGTACAATACCGGCTCAGTGTCAATTGGCACTTGCCTACGTTGAAAACTACAGAAGCCAGTGAAGGAAGAGAAACTTTTAAAAAAAATCAAACCAATAAACTACTTCGCCTAACAGGTATTTGTTTTAAAAAGTGGAAATTCTGACATTTGATAAGACAAACTTGATATTATATTAAAAGAAACACACACACATACACACACACACACACACACACACACTAACTAACTACACAGCATCGCAGTAATTCTCCTCTTAAATCAGCTCATTTGAATGCAAAGCGAGAGTTTTCTTTCCAATTACACACTTGCACTGGAGCAAAGTAAATCTGGGAAGGGTTTTAGAAATTACAGTTATTAGATTATGATGAGCAAAGTTCAGTTGAAAGGCTTAAGCCTCTACAGTTCACATGAGAAAGAAAGTGCTCCCCACAGCACTCGCCTTGCACTTCAACCAGAACCCTGTATATAATCCCTGTAGAGCACATGCAGAAAGGATTTGAATTTCTTATGGTTTTTTTTCCCTGTGTGTGCTCTGCCATCATGGCCATCAAAGTAAGTTCAACATGCAAAACGGTGAAAAAGGATTAGCCATCTGGAAAGAAATCAATTCATAGTTCAATTTTAAATAAGTTTATCTTTTGTATATCCATGTGGCATATTTTAATATGATTTACAATCGAAATCTAAAGTTTTTCCAAACAATAACTCTGTATCCCTGGCTACACCTGAGGGTTTGACTAACAATCATTCCCATTCCATAAGATTCAAATGTTGCAAACATTATTCACTGCTCCAGGGAATAGAACAGACCTTAGATACGACCTGCCACCTTTAGCAACAGGAGATTTTTATAGTCCGCTCAGCTCGTACAACCCTTCAGCTCAGACAGCTCCGAGCCACAAAGCTAACGCTATGCTAGCAGGATCCAAAGTCAATAACATTGTGTACCGTTGGCAATCAGTAAGAATAATTCGACAGTATGTTGAAGAACAAGACAAGTAAGCTATCAGCCATGTCATTGTCCCCAAAACAATATATAATGACTTTCACGAACAATTTTATCCGCGATGTTTAGCGTTCCTGTCGGCCGCAGCCTGAAGTAGCGACCTGAACAGTGAATGGGATGTGAGATAACGTTATTCGCTGTGAAACAAAGTCAGTTCAGAGGGGCAGTGTAACTTACTTCCTGCAGCGTGTGTGTTGGCGCCATCCAGTGGTGTTCAGAGGACGAGGCACTGAACTACAACACAGTGATGGAAATAACCGATTCACATTTCCTTTTTTTTTTAATGTAGCGCATTATTTTAGAACCGTAAACAATCAGTTTCACTGGAACTCCTTTAGTAGGTTTCCTATAACACCTTTGTATGGACACCCTGCAGCCAATCAGAATCGAGTATTCACCCAGACCATGGTATAAACACAATTATACCCCATTCCATATTAACTTTGTATTAAACACAATAATACATTTACTTTTACGTCTCGCTTTTTTGCAGGAAGGACATGCTCACGTACTCTAATTCCATTCCACAATAAACATTCAGCTGTTTTGTTTTTTTTCTCTCTTTTGAGTTGAATGTGCCCACATTGAACCTTATGTCTGTAAACCTTTTCTAGTAGACCCCATGAGTGCAAATATGACGCTGAAAAGGAGTATAATAGGGGCTCTTTAACGTCGCTGCATTCATATGGTGTCGGAATTACCGGCAAAATGAGATCCCGACCGGGACATTTCACACTGCATTACCATTGTGAGATAAGACATGGCTTGGCTGTGGTCTGTGCTCTCTGAGTGCCCTCCTAGTTGTCTTATACTATGGATTTGACCAGGGTAAAAGTTTTGTATTTCCTCATGAGCAAAACCTAAACTTACCAAAGCAATTCTGTGCCGGTTCATCCAACCCTCCGCCTATCTACATTTCTATCAGACTAGCTGCCAGTCTATACTTCATCCTTCCATCCACATAGGCAAACATCCAGTGCTCTTTTTGCCCACCTACTCATCCATTCCTCAGTGTAATCTCTGTCCACCCAACCCCACGTGTCCATCATTCTTTATCTGTTTGAGTCATTATTCTGGAGGCTGCCTGGGGAAGAGGTTTTTTTTTTCCACTTTGACAGTCCAAAAGACAAAGTGCTTTTGAAGGCTGACAGATAGGAGCAGGTAAGCGGCAGCTCCTGTTCATCACTGCCAGGAGAGAAAGCCGGCCCCACGCTGGGCCTGTGATCCTGTGGCACCGTTGCTCCACGGTAGCAATCAGAAACAGAGTGATTTCAGACAGAAGACGCCCTGCTGCTCGGTCTCTTTTCTGGCTCTCATCAGGCTTCGACCCGCTCCCCTCTGACTCGCACACAATCTCATTAAACTCCGCGGAAATTAGCACTTGCTTTACCTTGGGCATTAGTCACTCCCTGCACTTCCCCTGTCATACTTGAAAAAAGTACAGGTCCTGTCACTTAGGTCGTTTTCACACCTGAGCAGTGTGGTCCATTGTAATCAAACCCTGGAGCATTTTGTCGGATAGTCTTGGTGTTTGTGGTGGTGATAAAGCTCATTTGAACTTGAAATATTTGAATATTTTTTTCACTTTCGTTAACAATGCCAGACAAGGCATTTGTGCTACATTCATTTGGTGTCGGAATAATTGAAAAAAAGGATTTCCCGATAATATTTCATGGCTCACCTGATCGGTTTCCTTTGCTCGTCGTTGTCATGCAAATACTGGAAACAGCTATCAACGTTTTGTTTAAATGCTCCAAGCAATAAAGCACAACACATCTTTGTAGCGTCCATGTTGTTTCCACATTACAACTTGAAGCTCATGAACACACTGAAGTCGGAAGAACAACTTCCCAACTCTGGAACTGACCATCCGAGGTGTTAGGTTTGAATGACAAACAGAACCTGAATGCAGACAGACGTTTTATTCAAAGTACTCAAGTGTCAAGTCCAGGTTTCCTGGGTGGAGAACAGGTCAGGTGAATTCCGGGAAGGAGCGGGTCCGTCAGAGAGAGACAGTAGGCCGGTTAGCAGTGGGGTCCAGTGGTGGTGGTTCCCATTCGGTTCATGGCAGGAGTGGAGCGGTAGCAGGAGTCAGGTTGGAATGGGTGGTGATGGCGCAATGGATATGACACCTGCCTTTGGTGTGGGAGACCTGGGTTCAATTTCCACTGTGATACATCAACCAATGTGTCCCTGAGCAAGACACTTAACCCCTAGCTGCTCCAGAGGCGTGCGACCTCTGACATATATAGCAATTGTAAGTCGCTTCGGACAAATGACATGTAATGTAATGGCAGCTGGAGGTACAAGACAAGGAATCAGTACATGCAAACATACACATAGCCTTAAACAGATAGGCAAAGGTTTGTCTGGAGCGAGACTAACTGTGGCAGTCTTGTCTATGTCACATCACTCCAGTACTGAAGAGTTTACACTGGCTTCCAGTGCCTCAAAGAATTGATTTCAAAATACTTTTAGCTGGTTTATAAATCACTAAACGGTTTAGGGCCAAAATACATTTCTAATCTTCTGCTACACTATGACCCACCCAGACCTATCAGGTGGTCTGGGACAGGTCTACTTGTTGTCCCCAGAGTCAGAACTAAACTGGGGGAAGCAGCGTTCAGTTTTTATGCTCCACATATCTGGAACAAACTCCCAGAAACCTGTAGGTCCGCAGCAACTCTGTTCTTTTAAATCAAAGCTAAAGCCCTATCTTTTTGATGCTGCCTTTCTTTAAATAACTGTTCATTTGTTATACTGAAGTTGCACTGATCACACTGTATGACAATAACTGCTCTTTAATGTTTAATTTTTTATTCACGTATTTTATCTCTGTTCTTTAAATTCTTATACTGCACTATCAATTTTATTAATGTTTAATTTCTTATACTGCACTGTAACTTTTATTCACTTATTTTATCTCTCAGTTCTTATACTGTACTGTCAATTTTATTTTTGTCTTTTATCTAGTGGTATTTTTGAATATATATTTCTGAGAATTTCTCCAACGCGAGTGTGACATAGATTAGAACTCAAAAAACACGGGTGTGACAATAGATTATCCATACAAGGACCACGTCTGTCAACTGGTCAGATTTAGTCTGTGAACTAGGTCAATAAGAAAGACAACGTCTGTGAACTTGTCATATATTTCTGTGAACTTATCAAGAGACAGAATGTGAACTGTCCCGGATTTAGCAAGGTTTACCAAGATTAAACTAAGCTTTGTAGCGACGGCTACATCGTAGTGAAAAGTAGACCTGCTGCAATCTTGTAATGGGTAACGAAAACACCAAGTCACTTTTATTTTATTTTTATTATTTTACCTTTACTTTAATGTTTTAATTTGTGTTTTAATTGTTTTTAACTGCTCTTTAATGTTTTATGTAAAGCACTTTGAATTGCCCTGTTGCTGAAATGTGCTATACAAATAAAGCTGCCTTGCCTTGCCTGTGATCTGACGCAGAGCGAAGGAATGACCGGGTATATGAAGCAGAGGTTGATTGTGGTAGACGAGAGGCAGCTGGGACCCTGACTCCCGCACACCAGACTCCACTCCTGCAATAGACCTTTTTCACGGCAGACATGTTGACATGTCATAGTAGGAAAAGCACAGGTGTATTCAAAACCATTACTGATGGCTGCATTCCACTTAGGAGAGGCCCTGGTATTGTGCATGCTGACTCACTAAAACAGCTTACTGGGACACTTCATGGAACTGAGCCATCGTTAAGGTTATCAAGTTCAGCTGTGCTTTTCTTACTATGACAAGTCAAAAATGTCTGCTGTGAAAAAGGTCCATTGGGACAGACAGAGGGGAGGGAGAGAGGAGAGAACAGAGAAGCTACCCTAGGGGCAGCGGGCCTAACACGAGGAGCATTCAGTCAGGGCTCTCCGAGTGCCATTCTAGTTTTAAATCAGTTTACAGCCCCAACAATCAGCAGGGGTATGGGTGTATTATTGGAAAATCAGAGGTTCTGGATGAGTCAAGTTCAGTCCTCTGCAGGAGACTGTCCTCCCCCCAAAAATGCTCCCAGAAGTCATTCGTTCAAGCAGCAATTATGACTCATATTTACGTTTCTAGTGGTGGCGTCCTCTAGTGGAGGTAGTAGTTTTGAGGGATACAAAGCAGGAAGTAAGGTGACGAAGTACATATGGTGGATGGGTCAAACAAACAGGACTTTCACCCAGGAGAGCATCCCATTTGAAGATAGCGTAACAGGCGCATTGGGTTCGACTCCAACCTGCGGCACTTTGCTAAATGTCATTCCCCCTCTCTCCCCTTTCACGTCTTCAGCTGCCCTATTAAATAAAGCCCTAAAATAACCAAAAATCTTTGAAGTAGTTTGATTTTAACCCAAACTACATTCTCTGTCTTAACTTAAGTAGTGTTTGTGCCTAAAGCTAATCAAACTGCGACAATTTCATAACGTTAATTACGTGTTTAAATTTGAGACCTTTAAAGATGCACTATGAATTCCTGCATGGTGTTAGCGCAATTTCATTTTTGTCTCAAATCGTAGACATCTTTCCTTGATACGCTAGCTGTCTGGGGGGTGGGGGTTAGTGCACATGCACATAATAATACATATTATTGTTATTAGAGAGTAGGAACAAACGACTCCTATCGTCATATGGTTTGAAAGACTTGTCCTCAGCCACGAAACATACCAGCAGAAGAATCTGTGAGCATGTGCCACGGAAGAATCAGGATGCATTCCTTCTCCCCTCACTTTAACATCTCAGCAACGCAGCTCATTTCCCTCCCAAATTCCCACAGTAACACCTTTATCAATCTCTCACTCGTAATGCTCAGCACAGCCGGCCCATTCAGCCTCTCTCTCATTTTCAAACTTATTTCCTTCCAATTGCCGCCGTAATAACTTCATCAGCCTCCAAACAGCCGTAATGGCTCCAGCAGATGGTGCGGCAGTCTGAGGATATTCAATCTCAATCTCAGGGGATTTGCTGAGATGAACTGGTTTATTGATCTGTTGTCACATCATTTACATGAAATAAGGTATATACACAGTCCTTTGGTTTTATGTACATATGAAAATATAAGAAAAGGTTATCTGGGCTTAGCCACATGCTAGAATAGGTAAATATAACTTTAGGAAAAACATAACATGTCATTAGTAAATCAAATGTAATAGACAATCATTAATAGGTTATTCATATTTATGTGATATATTTACTGGGTAACTTTTTGCTGTTAGAAGTATTCTCCTGCTGCTTTTTGCAACAGTGTTGAAGTCATAAATCTTTTATTTTGTTTTGTCAGTTTAAAAAAGTAAAATGTACTACTTGCTTTTTAAAACCTTTAAAAAATCTTTTCAGAGGCATCTTTTAGATGTTGTGCAGATACAAAAACTAAAGCCATGTTTTATGTGCGACATGGGCTGCTTCCCAAGTCTCCTATTTGATATCTTCTCGCTTGAACCAGGAGAGGTTCTGGCCCCTTTAATGTGAAAGATTTCTCAAAGCTCTTATTCCTGCCCCCCAAGGAGATAGGATGGAGGAGGGATCTCTGAGGAGCTATGAGCAAGGATGGAGGAGGGATCTCTGAGGAGCTATGAGCAAGGTAGGAGGAGGGATCTCTGAGGAGCTATGAGCAAGGTAGGAGGAGGGATCTCTGAGGAGCTATGAGCGAGGATACAGAGAGCAGCCTTTCCTGAAGCCGTGCAGCTGAAAGTCGCTGCTAACTCCGCCCATACAGCTGACAAATTCACGTGACGCTTCAGAGGAAAGGAGGTCTCATCCCTCTATAAACACATTTCCTTGTTTCCTCTCTCCCATGCTTCCTTGGTGGGACGGACTAAGACGCGAGGAAGGGAAGTAAGTGAAGGAAACGTGGATGCAATTTAAGAACCTGAGACGTACCCAATGTGTGCACATGAAGGCATATTGTTTCACCAGGGCCATATTCAGCCCCGACAAAACGTAGCAACCCATTTTTTTTAAACTGAAACGGGGGTGCATTGAACACCCTGTTGTGTGCGCAAGCGCTCTGCCTTTTTATTACCATGTGTTTACAGACATGCCTCAGCTGATTGGCTATCACATGTGACACAGCCAATAAACGAAAAAAAAAACATATCTCAAAGCCCGTTTCACACTGTTCTGAGGAAACATGAAGTTCAACACGGAAAACGTAGCAAAATGGTGCACACCGTTTTGAGATTGAACATGCCCCAGGTGTTGGCAATCGGGACTGTACCAAGTGGATTTGGGTAGGGAATAAGCAATGGACTATTTTCTTTGTATTTCCTTCCAATTTTAGTTAGTCTAGTTAAGTTATGTTATTGTATTCAAATTACCAAATTGATTGCGACCGTTTGGATATGTAAATCCATAAAATTTAAGTTTTAAGTGTATATTTGCTGTTTGTTTTTTTACCTCAGGTAATATGTTGAGGTCTCTGTTACCAGGCTACACACTCTGCTTGATCTGCGGCAACTATTAAATAGAAGAGAAGAAATACGGACTGGCATCGGATTTGTAATTCCCTCTGATCGGAGTAAGATTTGAACGTTTTGCTTTTCCAAGCTGTTCTTTTTGTGCAACTATCAGTCCAAACTTTCCTGTTGTACACAAGAGATTTCTGGTCAGACTGCCATGAAATATATGAAGGCGATTCATGCTCTCCAGAGGTTGAACCCTTCCCATTTAGGACACTCAGGCTATGTTCAGACTACAGGCGAATCTGATTAGTTTCTAAAAATCTCATCTTTAAGACAGACTGTCCCCACTGTTATTTCCAAGTGATCACATCAGATTTTTTTATTTTATTAATTCACAACCCTCCTCGGCTACAGTAGTGACTCAAAATAAATCAAACAAACCAGACTTTTACCCAGGAGAGCAGGGTCTAGTCCCGTTTGAAAATAAAAATAGTCTTTTTTAACTTAAACGTCACGTTCAGCGGCACCAGCCAACTGCCCTTCAGGAACCTCAGATTTTAACCCAAACCACAATATTATTCTAAACAGTTTTTAGTGCCTAAAAAATAATCAAACTGCAACTATTTTACAACTTTAAAGACGTGTTACGTTCTCTGGTTTTGTTAGGAGGTTGTGTTTCCTGGCGCTAGGGGCGATAATTCATGAAACACTCCTGTGGGTCATATTAGAGGGTAGGAACAAACGAATCATACCGTTGTATGGTTTGGAGGACTTGTTGAGCCGTACTACTATCTCAGCCTGTTGGCTGCAGTCAAATTTCTGAATGGTTTGAAAGTGGTTAAAAAGATGTAAGAATGCACTTCCCCCTGCAGCCACGAGTTAAACTCTTAACTTCTCATCTCTCATGCTCTTTCCTCTTTGTGCTGAGGCAGGGAAATTAAGTTTCCCCTCCGAGACATTTCTTCAGGCTATCAGACTGTGTAAACATCAGTCTGAGGTGATTACTTATGCCAGGCAGGCAGAAAGGAATGAAAAAAAGGGAGATCATATAGATTGGAGCCCCGTGTCTCCTTGACTTGGCTCTCCTGTGGTACCTGCTTGTCTTTACAATAGGAAAAGGTATAAATATTTCAAGTCAAATAGAAAGCGGTATAAACTGAGCTTTCATCTTTTATTCATAAAAGCCAAGGGATTTAGATGCACATCCACCCGTCTTGATGCCTGCAGGGCCATATGCTCCCACAGTATATATGTTTGCGCGTTTGCGTGTGTGAAATTCTTCATCTACACAAAGCCAGCCAATAAAAGATCATCTATAACCCTTGGTCAACTCTTTTCATCCTTTTTGCTGGCATATTTCAAAAAGTCTGGTGACATTCTGTGTGCTGCTGCACGCAGGAGAGAAACATTGTATGTTCTTCTACTGGTCTTGTACCTTTTTGTATAGGTGGCTTCTCTTCACATTTCAAGTAGAACTCTTTACGGGAAGTCCCAAATTAAGTTGTCTGAGTCTTTAATTAGATCAATTCTCCCACATAGCTCCAGGATCAGTTGGTCTTTTTACTGTTATAATAGTCTCGCATTGCCAGACCTTCATCCACAGCGCTGCAAAGGAAGGTCTAGCTTGTCCACACAGCATTCTGGGATGGGAGAAAAACGTGCTCTGGTTTATTGAAATTTCTTTAAACCAATCACAATCGTCTTCGAAAGCCCAGGTGACCATGAAGCTAAACAATATTCATGGCAAATACAGACGGGCCGTGGACACAGGACATCAAAGTGGCCAAGGACGGGTGGTTATGCTATTTTATGAGCTTTGCCAGGAGATCTAGGTTGGGTCGCCAACCTGGTGACCTGGTGGAGTTGTCGTCCCAGTCCTCAACACCGACAGAGGAGATGCCTGCATCACCAAATTCGACAGAATCCCTCAACTGTCTTCCTCCTGCAGTTCTGAAGCAGTGCCGGAATTTGCTCCAGGTATGCTCATGATTTCAAGCTTAGCTAGCTAGCTATATGCTACAGTGCTGTGTCGTTGTGGGCATTAGGACGGATGCATGTTTACGTCGGTGTGTTGCTTCAGTACATAATTCACAACATAGTGTTGGCCTTAACTTGCCTAATACTGATGTTCTGCTCTGCTTAATTCTAGGCCAACTGGACAGCCACAGAGGGCACCGACTAAAGAGGAAAGCTCAGGCTGACCCAGAGGAGGATCTGAAAATTAAGAGGAGGACGCTGGAGTTGACTGAAGAGTCAGCAAGAAACCACACCAAGAACATGACACATTTCAAATTTAACCAGCACCATACAAGATGGCTTTTCCCTGCTGCGGGAATTGCTGATCAGACCGAAGTTTGTACCCCCCCACAGCAGCAGCGGACAATTCCTTGGGTACCCGGCATCATATATCCATTCAACACCACACCCTACTACACCAGCCTTTCAGCACACAGCTACACGGCCTGTATACCAACGTGGACAATACACACCTACACCAACACGCAGCCCAGAGAATTAAACATTTTCATTCAGAAGAGCACTGCCGCAAGACCATGTGGAGTGACCTTTGTTATATTTTTAAAACTTTGTAATGAAAGAGATTCTGAAAGTGATTGCAGTCATTTGTTTATTTTCACTAGACAAACATCATTCACAACACTTTCAAAATGACAATCAGTAAACTATTCTGCCTAAATCAGGTTATGATCCACTGCTAAAATGTGAGGTTTGGAAAACAGTGAACAATTGTTCAGAGGAGAGCAGCAGGTAGGAACTGACTTAACATGTTTCTCACTGTATCTGGTACATTGAAGGAGATTATTTGATAAGTGCACTATATATAGTGTGGAGTCAATCATCTGAACAATTTGTCTTTTGTATTTTGTAGCGACAGTTAAGTGACTTTGTTATGTCTTAAATACAGAATAGAATGCCTTTTGTGATACACATGTACGACGTTAAATGGATAAGAAAAAAATATGTGATCTGTATGATAGTCTGATATGTCAGATGAAAACTTTGTCCAACAAAATGTTAAGTCTCTGAAATATAACCAAAATTAAGATCTTACATTTAGTTCTTAATCATTACAGCTTACGCTTAGCTTTTACAAAATTATTAAAGTCTATATATATATATTCTTATCTAGTTTTATCTTTTAATTTACCTGCACATTGCTTAAATTTGACTTAACTTGACAATGAAAAAGTGTCAGAAAGTGTAGCTACATTGTGTTTTTAAGACCAAGAGCTTACTTGTATTTTAGTAGCAAGATGAAACTTCAGTAAACTATTCAGTCTTGGCCAGTCTTTTGTTAAGGGTCAAGGTACTTAGTGAGTACTCTTCTCACTCTCTTTCCTTCCCCCTCGTTACACTCTGTGATGTAGTTGTTGCATTGTATTGGTGGCTGAAAGTAGTTATCAAATTGTATTGTTCCAAACAGAGTAATCAGCAACGGTCTCCTTAGTGTCCTCGTAAAGTTATGGAGAACAAAGCAAGCGTGAATTACATGGAGCAGGTTTTAAGGCGACCAAAACACACTCGATGACCATGCGTGCCCTACACAAACATAGCCAAAAGTATTGTTCTTGATGTGTGCAGCCACCACTAGAATATTCCTTCATCAAGTAAGGCAGCAGAGGATAGGCTGGGTCACCAAGAAGGAAAATGGGTATGGCCTCCTCATTGTCCACAATCGTCTTTTTCAGAGCAGGGATCTTGCCAGTCTTAAAGTACTGTATGAGTTGAGCTTTGAATTAGCAAAAACTCATGCATCGTGTATAATCCCAGGCCACGTTATCACGATGTCCATGAATTTGAACTTGTAGTCACAGACAGCCCGTACATTAAGGGAATGCTTGCCTTTCCTGTTGATGTAATCCATGGAGTTGGTAGATGGCTGCTTTATTTTGATGTGGGTGCCGTTAACCGCTACCAAACACTATGCCATGAGCACAATGGAAGCCCAAAACCAGATACTCAGCCTTGGGCTCTGTAATAGACAGCTTTGCGTATTTAGGACCAAGATGGATGGCGATCGCTTTGCAAGTCTGCCTGACGACGACGGTCACAGCCTGTCGAGACACGGCAAAGGCATTGGCAGTCTTTCGTAGCCATCCTTCGTTGCTCAAGTAGTACAGCGTCAACGCAACCCTTTTGTCCATCTCAATTGGTGCATGCATGACTGCACAGCAAATGCCATAGTGTTAAAATCCCAGAGTTTTCATGACCAGAGTAGAATTGTATACACTTTGGTGTTAAATAGGCACTAAGTACACTTTTCGGGGTGTACCAGAAACGCTCTTTGGTGTTGTCTCTAAGTATAACGCTGGTGTAGAGTTATTGAAGTGTTTATTTTAGGATGATGGACTCCCTGAGAGTCCAACTGTTGATTGAAACTTTCCCGGCCGCATGTAGGTTTAGGTTTCGATTCGTCATCAGGTCGCTGCGCCTTCTCATTGGTTGAATCCAGACACGTTACCACTTGTCCTCTTCCAAACTACGGCAAACTGTTTTGGCAGAGACGGTGACGGTTGACTAGGAGTGAAGCCATATCGCCAACGAATTTCTCCGAGTGAGCGAAGACATTGTTGTGCTTATATCAGCTTCACGGGAATGTAGGTAAGAAAGCACCAAGTGAATAATGCACAGGGTTTCTGCAGGATTTTAAAAAGTCTTAATTATGTTGATATGTTGCATACTAGCTAGATCTTAAATTGCATTTAGTTAAGTCTTAAATTTACTGCTTCCACTGTTGCCTTTGAAAAAAAAAATAGTCTATATATTTTTTTGGAGAAATGCATTAGCTAGTATGTTTCATAGTTTGCTAGCTAGTTGTGCATGTGTAGCTACATTTATGTACTTCATATAGCTAGCTAGGTCTGACATTTAATTCATAATGGGACTTAAAAGGGTCTTAAAGTCTTGAATTTAACGTGTTCAAACATGCAGAAACCCTGAATGCAGAATATTCAGCATTTCTTTGTGTTTTAGTTCTCATAATCAACTTAAAAATGCTAACTTTTTTAGCTAACGTCAAACTCAATAGCTAACGAGGCACGTGTCTTCAATTAAGCTAACGCTAAACCTTTTTAGCTAATGCTAACGAGGCACTGTCTTCAATTAAGCTAACGCTAAACCTTTTTAGCTAATGCTAACGATGCACGTGGCTTCAATTTAGTTTAGCAAACTTGCTATATCAACGGTAAAGCCATTGCAAACTTGCTATATAATTGTTGTCGTTGTTGCAATGCTAGCCGTAGTGAAGCAGGCTATCCGACATAGCTACACCATAACGATAGCTGTAGTTGCCTCGGCTCCCGCCTGAAACTGCGCATTTAGTGGTTAACTTCAAGTTTAACTCTGCACTGCATGTGTGCAGTGATGCTAAATCAATTACTCTTTTTGTTGTTGTAATAGTGGAAGGACGACAAATATGCTGTTCAAAGTGCAATACCACGGAAAGAAGAAGTACATTAAACTTAATGGAGCCTCACATTCAGAATTTCTCAAAGAGGGTAAGTTATTGTTATTGCTTCAGTGACAATGTGAATTTAATTTGTGCACCACATTTAACACTATAACTGCCAGGTAATATATACTTGCATCTGTTATTGTATGTAACTTTGTTTCAATACAAGAGTCAAAATCAAGAGTCATATTTAAAAAATAATGGCCAGCGGGTAAAATATACCACCATAGAGAATACTCATTTTCGCTGTATTCATGAATGTTGACTCTTAGATTAATCCTATCCTATCAACTTTTCTCAGTTTGGTTATGCTGAGGTACATGTAAACATGTTCTGTCACGACTGTGGGGAGAGGAGAGGAGAGAAAAGTGCTGGAATTGACCAAAATGCTGAACAAACATGACATTAGCCTTGGTCCAAGTGACAGAAGCTTTGGGGAAAAGTTCAAGTTTGCAAATATTAATCTGTATAATACAGGAGTAAGTTAAAAAAAGAAACAGGATTCAGGACTGTGACCAAATGGTCGCATTTTGTGACCAAAATTTGAGAGTGTGCGACTGAATTTTACATCCAGTTGCACATGTGCGACCAGCAAATATGCCCGTTTTTTACACGTTAAATGTTGAAACGTAGGTACCTGAGCGCGTAAGCGCTAGCTTATCTGTCCTCTCTTAAAATTGACAGAGAGCGGTGCTCCGACACAAACACACACACTCACAGAGTTGCGATCGGCGCAAACTACGTCGGCTGTTTTGTTGAAGTCACAGCGAGTGATGCCGATAAAGTGGTTTCAAGTATGGTTACAGTTTTTAAAAACTTCACACAGACAGTGTTTGCTGCTATCTAATATTAAAAGCAGTCACGGTGCTGTTGACGTTACACTTCCTCTGAGACAAGCAGCAGGCTCAACAGAGTGCAACTGTGCCCTGGTGACTGACTGACAGGCTGAGGTTGTAAGGCAAGGCAACTTTATTTCTACAGCTCCTTTCAGCAACAAGGCAATTCAAAGTGCTTTACATGAAACATTAAAGAGCAATTAAAAACGGTCATGATGAAAATACAACAGGCTAAAAAAGTTTCAGTGAGTAAGAAATGAATAATTATTCAATTTAATAGGTTGTAGCGATGGGTAGGCCTGTGACGGTATAGTTTTTTTCTTACCGCGGTGAAGAAGCAACGTATCACCGCGGTATGGCGGTTAACCGCAACCCCCTTAAGAGAGTAGCGTAAGTTAGAGCAAGAATAGCAGGGTGCCTTAAGTGAGTGATGTCAGTGCTCATGTGGTCGCGCAAGGAGAGCGAGCGGTAACGGAGAGTAGTGTACGAGTGCAGCTGTGATGTTTCATTATTTGTCTGTTCATTTTTGAAAAGAAAAAATGGGTTTAGATCATTTTAACCAAATTCAAACTTACCGCGGGGTCTGCATTGTTCATTTCTATGTGAGGAAGGAACCACCGAGTGGTTAAAATGTATCTTTTTAAACGTTTTTCAAAAAAAAAAGAAGTGAATGGACAAATTAGGAACCTCGCAAGCAGATTATGAATGGAAATGGCCTTTAACTACTCTGGATAGCTACCACAGAGTGGCCATTGTATAGGGAATTGAGAGGGGCTTCTCAATGGATTATGTAATGTTTTCATCTTCAGGTAGACTACAATAATAAGAGCTTGAAAGCTCATTATTTACCTCAGTAAAATGCATTCCAGGCTTCATTTAACTCTTTTCTGTATTCAAAGCTAAAGTGAAGTTCAGCATACCCACTGAGACAAACATATATGTGCTGGATGACACTGGAACAGAGGTTGATGAAGAGGTCTTCAGCGACATCCTGGAGGAAAAAACGGACATCCTGTGGACGATTGTTGATGTTCTTTCAGTCACTGGTAAATGGTCACATGATTGTATTGTCCATTGAAGGGTTACAGTTGCAACATGTGGCCGTTGTAATTGAATTTCCCTCACAAAAAGGAATTGTACTTAAAATGTGGCCATATCAACCATCAAAACTCATATAATCTATAACTGGCAAAGAAAACCGTTTCCCTGTCTACCCACTCATCTCCTGGCAATTGAACATGAGGATCGATTAATGAAATCACAAGTGAAAAATGTTGTTCCCTCTTTTCAGGCTCTCCTGTCCCATCCTCATGCACAGACACCTTGTCAGTATCGTCATGCTCAGAGAGTGATACTTCTCTGATGTCTCCAAAAAGACCAATGACGCCATTCTGAAGTTCCCACAAAATCAACATATTGATGACAGTTCTTCACAGGCCAAAGAGGTGGTGTTTTTTTGTAAAACATGTCTCTTTAAGTTGTACATTTTGTATGTTTTGGCATAACAGTTTTTGGTATGCTGATCTAATTTTTTCTTATTCCTGTTGTCAAGCTTGTCAAGAGAGTTCTGGAACAGAAGCCTGGAGGGGAGAAGATACTTAAAGAATATGCAATGAGAGGAGAAATGAAGGACCGGAAACGCCGTGATCTTGTCAACATCATTGTTGCTGATATGGTGGAAAAGTATGGGTAGGTAAAATGCTTTATGGTGCATGGTTTATTGAAGAGTATATTCATAGTATTTGACTGTAGACATTTTGCTTATGAAAACAAATTATCAAATTGCAGGTGATAATTGATAAATGACAAGCATGGCCAATGAACTGCAGCCTTGTGCCATATTGGCAAGTAAAAATGTCATGAGAATACCAGTGTATCCCCTCTCAGCCTGGCAAATTTTTGGTTTTTATAAAAATATGCTTGTACAAAACTGTATGGTTGACTCGTGGTTCTAATTTTCATTCATGTAGTTTGAGTTTACATGTTTGCAGTCACCATTTTAAATTACTGATTATTTTATTTTTCCCGGTCAATGAAACCTATCATTTTTCACAGACGAGCTCCACCGAAGGACAAAAGAACACAGTATGCATTGGGGATTGTAACACTGTTTCCTCTGAAAGATCCCTACTCCAAAAAAGGCTATGTGAGTATATCAAGTGTGGTTAATGTTTCCCAAATTTTCATGTTGGTTATCAAGACTTTTGCAGTTTCTTAGGAGTAATGTAGGAAGGCTTCTTTATTACCAACACTGCTAGGTGTACAAGCAGCAGGTGCTCAATTCATATTCTTGATGGTAAATCTTAACATTTCTTTCTACAGGTATCTGTATTGAATCATGCTGACATTTCTTTTTTTATTTCCAACTTTGTTTTTACGAACATTTCTTTGATGCAGATAGCAATGAGGGCTACATTGCCTGGAAGCTTAAAAACACAGCGGGACCTCGGCAGTAGCAGTGGATTTAGGAGAAAGAGCTCTCACACCTTAGACAGCAGTGGACCAGAGTTGGAGAGAGAAGTGTCTAAAGAGCACCAGTTGGAGGGAGACCAATGTTGCGAGGCCATATCTCTACTGAAACACAGCACAGACAAAGAACAGATCTTCATGAAAATGAGAGCAACCTTCAACCACAGACAAAAGCTGGTCCACGATCCTGAGCGATGCAGCACAGTGCTTGCAGTGTTCCCAAGGTTCCTTGACACAAAAGGCTTGGTAAATTCACATTAATTATGTTTAAAATGTATTCTGTCAAAAACAGCATTATGAAGATGCTTATTTCCACCCAGTGCTACCACCATCAAATAAACCTACATATGATTTATCCCCCTTTAGGTCTTGCAGGACTTTGAGTTGTTGTTTGGAGCTGAGACTTCTTCAAAACTCCTTGAGAAATGGGGAACACTCCTGAAGGCAAAAGTAATAGAGCAAGCCAAAAACCTCAGCAAGACACCCCTTCTTGACTACCTCATTCAGTCTGCAGAGGAGAATCCTGATGAGGATGAAGAAGTGCCAGGTAACTGATATCAAATAATAACCTGTTTGTATTTGGCCACCTTTTTAGATGCTGACTATCCAATATGCAGTAGTATAACCCAACAACACAGACATGTTTTGGCTAATTATTGTACCTTTCACTTGATACAAGGGAAGGTAGCGATGCGGTAGCATGTTCAACATGCATACTGGATAGAACAAACCTCAGTTAGGAAATATCTGAATCTAAATCTCTTCCAAAACTCCAGCACTTAGACAAGTGATGTCACACAAATACCAGAATAAATTGCAAGTGATGATATGTAAACACAACAGTTTGCGACAACTTATAGGATAGAGTTCAGTTGAAGTTCCTTGTTTAATTCTTCAGAACGAATGGTGTGGAGGTAATTATTTTTGCAATGCACCAGTTTCTTTTCAGTGTCATCTCCAGGTTGGGGCCTTGTGAAAATAAAATCAATAAAAATGTTATGTGTAGTAATACTTCTTGTCATCCTACAGTCATGTCGCAGCCTTCAGGAACACTCTGGTCCAGACCAGCGGAGGCAGCCCTACATCCTGGCAGTTGGGACGACAAGAAACAGCATCCATGAATACTACATTGCGATGGATAATGTGCTCCTTCCCTGCAAGGCCAGGTCTTCCCTCTCAGCCTTTGATAAACTTTTCAAGGCACATTATGTGTTTGGTGTCTCCTATGACCAGGCCTTGAACACCACGTTCACATTTGTGCAGACCACCATCTACAACATTGACATTGGGCTCTCTCACGAAACTCCCAGAGTCAAAGACCTCAGGGCAAAGCTCCTCAACTGAACTTGTGATGTTTAGATGCTTTGTCTGCAAATCCCCTTTTCCCAGCATTCAGCAGTTGGTCCGCCATCTCAAAATTTCCCATGCCTTTTTTCCTGGTAAGCAGTTTCAATTGGTGTGTGACCAGAATGGATGTCGTCACAGATTTCGCACTTCCTCAGGCTTCAGAAAACATCTTCACTGCAAGCATAATGCTGAAAGTCTAGATCCAGCTGATAATGAACCAGTTACTCCTTCATTTGTTGTACATGATCAGCGAACAGTGTCAACTTTAATTTCAGAGCAACCAGTGAATTCTCAAAGCTGTATTGAGAACAGGCAACATACCCAAGAAATGTGTGCATCCCTTATCGCAAAACTCCAAAGCAGTGGTGTGGCTACTAATGTTGTAAAGACAGTTGTTGCAAATATGGAGGAGCTTGTAGAGGAATTGCATTGAACTGTTAAAGAAGATGTGGTAAAATTACTACCTGATGAGAGCATGAGAACAAAATTTGATGAATATTTTGACAGTCTTGAAAATCCATTTAGCAAACTTAACACTGAGACAAAATGGATAAAATATTTCAGTGAGAAATCTGGTCTTGTAGAACCTGTTGAGGTCGCTCTAGGAGTGAGGTATGACACCAGAAGGAATCGAGCCACTGGCACATACGAACAAGTTCCTGTAACAGACAAATTTGTGTACATTCCTCTATTGGAAACACTGAAGTTCATATTCAACAACAAGGAGATTTGTGATCATGTTTTGCAGCCTTGCGAGAAAACAGGAGTTTATAAAGATTTCTGTGATGGGAACTATTTTAAAGATCACCCCCTTTTCTCTAAAAAACCAAACTCTCTCCAAATACAGATATTCTACGATGATTTTGAAATGGCAAACCCACTTGGATCCAAGCATGGTATCCATAAGATTGGAAGTATATACTTTGTTTTACGAAATCTGTCTCCAAAGATAAACTCAGCTCTTATGAATATTCATCTTCTGGCACTTTTTCACACTGCAGATGTAAAGAAGTATGGATTTAATACCATCTTGGAGCCTCTTGTACATGATCTGAAAGTCCTTGAGTGCACAGGAGTGGAAGTTCCTTTCTCTGATGAACCGGTTTGTGGCAAAATTGCTCAAGTAACTGGGGACAATTTGGGATTGCACACACTACTTGGGTATGTTGAATCATTCATTGCAAACTATTTTTGCCATTTTTGCCTGGTAGACAAACAGACCTCGCAGACAGTTTTCAGTGATGATGATCCAAGAATAACATTCCGCAATAAAGCACTCCATTCTCAGCATTGCAATGACCTCATGGCAGATCCTACACTGGCATTGACATTTGGAGTGAAGCAAACTTGTTTACTCAATGATCTACAATACTTTAATGTTTCTGACAACTATGCTGTAGACATTATGCACGACATATTGGAAGGAATGGGGCAATTTGAGCTTAAGTTGCTTTTTGGTTACTTCACAGACAACATCCTATCCAAGACAGATGTTTGTAACCGGATATATTCATACAATTATGGCTTTTTTGAGCGAAAAAAACGACCAACCAGAATCAATTTTGACAGGAAACAGCATTGGTCTTAATGCAATTCAGACATTTTGCTTGATCAGGAATATGCCGTTGATATTAGGAGATGTTGTACAAGAAGGAAATGCACACTGGAGACTCTTGCTACTTCTGTTGCAAATTATGAACATCATATTTTCTCCAGTTGTTACTGAGGGCATGACTGTATGTCTGAAGCATCTCATTGTTGAACATCATCAACTTTTCAAAGAGCTTTATCCACATCGCAAAATGATTCCTAAACATCATTTCATGACTCATTATCCCAGGTCCATTCAAAAAATAGGTCCAATTCTTCATGTTTGGACAATGAGATATGAAGCCAAGCATAGGTTCTTCAAGAACACAGTCAAAAATTTAACAAAGTCGTTGGCTAAAAAACATCCGATGTTTATAGCATTTCATTGGGAATCAACACCTTTCAAAAGTATTGACTGTGGGCCAGTGAAAACTGTTAAGCTCAATGCCCTAGCAAATGGTGAGCTAATTGCTGAAGAACTACAAGATGACTTGGACTGTGAAGTTGATGTGACATTTTGGATCAATTGTTTTGGGACAGAATATCGTCCAGGCCTTCTGGTTTGCTCAAACATAGAGGATTTGCCAGTATTTAGCCTGATAAGAGACATTGTGTCACATAATGGAGACTATTTTCTTCTAGTAGAGGACTTTGAGACACTTTGTTTTGCAGAACATTTTCATTCTTTTCATGTGAGACAGGGAAATGACGAAAATGTTTTAGTGCTTTAGATGAGTTGTGCTTGTTTAAGCCATTTAATCTGCAGACAACTTATGGTTTTGACAGAGATGACCAGTATGTGGTGCCTGTGCATGTGTTGCTGTAAGAAACTTGCTTGATTGGTTGCTAATTTTTGTATTTTTTTTTTTACACGAGAAAAATGCTTACCCTTGTCATTCTCTTCACATTCAAGTTGTTAGTTACGTTGTCTAAATGTAAAACTAAATGTGATTCTTGATATAGAATAATCAAAGATTAACTGCACTGTAACAACAGCAAAAATAAAAATGTTTTCAAGAATCTAATGTGTAGACTGTTCATTCCTGAAGTGATGATAATTCACCTCAAAGGTGTTGGGTGTACACCAGTCAGAGTACATTCTCACTCTAGAAGTATTAAAGGGGTGATAGAATGATTATATAGGGTATTTTACACTGTTCCCTAAGGTCTCCTAATGGGGTATGTAACATTGGTTGGGCTGAAAATTGCCCGAATGCTATTTTATTAGGCCCTTAACTACCCTGTGAATATGCCTCTATTTGGAACAAGAGCTTTTCTTCCAAATGTGGTATGCTCATGAATATTCAGAATGAGCTACGCGCTGATTGGTTTGAGCAAACTACATAGAAACACATGGGAGACTGACAGCAGGTCTCATTGCAAAGTTATACATTGTTTGTCGGGCTATTACGTTATTAAATTCACTTCTGAGACTTTTTTAAGCGAGAAATCAACTATATAAAGCTCAAACATGGGACGTTTTACGAAAATTGATGGCTTATTGCAAATTTGGTAAGACTGTGTGTCGGAGTTCAGCTGCTGGTGCTGCCTGTGTTGCTGCCTCGCTGCATGGCCTGCCTTCCTCCACAGACCCCGGCCAGCAGCTCCCCTCTTCTTGCTAGCTAAATGGCCCGTGTGTGAGAGTGATAGCGCGGTCAGCGAGCTTGTTACACCAGCAATCTCTTACAACAGTTCCAGTTAATCTTGGCTGGCTGTCAGCATAACTAGCTGTATTTACAGTTTGAATTTTGTCACGCCACTTATACAACATATCTCTAAAGGTCTTATAAAGCTAACAACGGTGTCCGATTTCAAATTAATGAATCTTTGTGAACAGTGGGTGTTTCGTTATCTATGACTGTCCCTTCAATCCTAGCTATGTGTAGCTAGCTACAAATCACGGATAGTTAGCTTCATTTTTGGCGTAATTTCCGTATATTTACAGTTTGAATTTCATCACGCCACTTATACAAGATCTCCCTAAATGTCTTATAAAGCTAACACGGTGTCCGATTTCAAGTTAATGAATATTTGTGAATTTCAGAGGAATTTCAGAGGAATTTAGGAGGAGCTAGCTCTCATTGATAGAGCTACATCCAGCCGCAGGCTCTATCAATGAGACTTGCGGACAAGCAGCTTTTATTTCCCCAATCGTTTGTTTAAATAACTCAACACATTATAATTACACACATTAAAAGATTAACTGGAACCTGTGGTAACAGATTGCTGGCGTAACAAGCTCGCTGACCGTGCTCTCACTCACACACACCGGGCATTTAGCTAGCAGGAAGAGGGGAGCTGCAGGCCCTGGAGCTCTGTCAGAGCACCAGCGTTTAGTAGTCCATTATCCAAAAAACGGTGACTTTGAGCGGGTATGGAGTGCTGTGGGCTGCCAGTCATGACGGAGCTCCAAGTACCTCAGAGCAGGCCGGGGTGTGTAAAGGAAGGCAGGCCAGGCGGCGAGGCAACAACACAGGCAGCACCGGCGCTGAACTCCGACACACAGTTTTCGTAAAACGGCCCATATTTGAGCCTTACATAGTTGATTTCTCGCATAAAAAAGTTTCAGAAGTGAATTTTGTAATGGAATAGCAGAGATCTGTGCGACCTAGATTCAGAAGACTACCTGATCTCAGTTCAGTTGTGTAGCCTATGTAAATGTTGGGGCATGACCGTTCTCTTAATACACCCATGGGCTGACAAAGGTTCCGGTTTTTGGGAGGTTGACGTCAATTTCCAGCTTTGTTGGGATTCGCCCGTTTTCAGCGGCAGTTTCAAAATATGAAATTTTCATAGTAAAGGGGTGTCAGTGGGACTTTGAGCTTCTATGTATGTCCTATTTACCCACCAAACTGTCGTTATTCAACTATGACAGGGTAAAATCGGTTTTGCATTCTATCACCCCTTTAAATAATCAGCCCTGCAAAGTGCTACAAAGCACTGACTTGGAGTACATCTTTTTACTTTCTGGGGGTTCTAGGTTTACACTGAAAAGAACCACTAATAGAGTACATTTGCACTCTCAAAGTGTTCAAATGTAACTCTTAATTTGGAGTATATATTTAGCACTTTTGACAGTGTTGAGTGAACACCGAACTCTTGGACCTATATATACACCGAAATGGGTGTTAAATGTACACCTATAGAGTAAAATGTACAATGTGATTTTTGCTGTGTGTTGTTTGCCCTTCGATGTATGGACGGAGTTCTCCCTCCATTCTTCGTCCACAACAACGCCATTGACGAAGTTGTCCCACCAACTGCTGGTTCTACCTGGTCTAATCTTCTCCTGGTAGCCCTTCGCGGTGGATCAAAAATGATGTGGCGTATGCGGTTGTCCATAAGCCTTTTTTGCTCAGCGTGGTGGTACAGGAGCATAATACTTTATAGCATAATATCTTCTCCAGCAGGAACACAAGCATGTAGTCAGTCATTGTTGTTGTTATGAGACGTCGTTGCGGGGTAAACAGGTCGAAGGCTAGAGGTTGAGGGTGTGGCGATGACATCATTGACACGCAAGTATGTGGCTTCGCCTTCCAAACGAAGCCACAAGGGCGCCGTTTTAAATTTTTTTCACCCTGGTAACAGGTTTAAAAAAAGTGCGGGCAGTGCGTTTACAGGATTTGTTTGGACGATCAACCAAAACGATGCAAAACATGTGCGTTTGCACCAAAAAGCGTCTTCGTGTGGATGGCCCCTTTGGACAAAACTAACTAACTAAATATTTTTTCCATAAACCTACAGGATGTTCAGTCGGTTGCATTTATTGAAACAAAACCTCTTCACATCACTTCAGTTCATCCCAAGAGTCTTGTCTGCACTTTTCTGCCACTACTGTATAAAAAGGCCAGCAACTAATGCTATCACGAACCATCCTACTTACTCTGCATTCAGCTGGTGGCAAAATAGCTCAGCTGAGCTACTCCACTGTTTTGATAGTTTGAAAACTGTCTTCGTATGATTTGAACCACCAGAAGGAAACATGCATACATTGAATTCATGAAAGAGTGTTAGGCTTAGTAGACTTAGTGAAAGCTGCCTTTGTCTAAGCCGTTTGATATTCACCCTTAATCACTGAGCATGCACAAGTGATCCTCAAATGTTATATTTACTATTTAAGAGAGAAATACCTAATAAAATGTTTAAGGCATTGTCTCTTTACAGTTCATGTGAACATTGTCAAAAACCAATGGGTGTGCTCCCTCCAACATCAAACAGGAAGCAGCAAACAGCTAGAGCCAGTGTTTTTTTATATGGGTGCCGCGCTAAGCTAAATGCTAAATAGGGAAAGTTTCCGAATTTCGACCATTCTGAAGGGAGTCATACAACGCGAGTTTTACCGGCAGATAAAGGTGAACCTCTGGGTACTGGAGACGTTCATCTGCACGTATGGCAGTACAGGAAATTGGCAAACTTTCCCTTAAGTTACCAGCTAACGCTAGCGGCAGCTAGCTAGCTTGATTACATTTTTCAAAAATAATCCAATTTGTTGTCTTGCAATGTGTGACCCTGCAAGATCCTCAGTCTTTAATATTAGATGTGAGATGGTGTCAGTTCAAGGTCTTCTAGTGTCTGGTAGGCAGAATATGTATATTTTAAGAATAAGGACTGGTTTCATGTCTTTGGTTTTAGTTTTTAAAGAGTTCTTATTATGCTTTTTGGCTTTCCTTTATTGAGTTATATATCTTCTTTCTGCATGTAATAGATGTAAAAAATGAGAAAGCCCAAAGTCCACCCAAAAGGGAGTTACCATCTCATACAGAAAACACTGTTCACAAACTGCTCCAAACAGCTCTATTGTAGTCCAGCCTTCCGTGACAAGCGTGCATCATTTTGTGTCACTTTGTAACACTCGTTATAATGCTCGCCTAGCTGCTAGTGTGGTGCGCCCTCAAACCAAGCTAGTCAGAGCTGAGGCCCGAAAAGTTCAGATAGTTGTATCGCCATGTCCAGGAGACAGTGCAGAATTAAAACGTTACGTAAGAAAGACTAATATGTTGAAACGTCTTGCTCCAGTCTAGGTTGTATGACTGAGCCGAAGCCATAGGTTACCGGCTGAAGTGGGTTTGTTAGTAGTCCTTACCTAGGTAAGATGAGATAGAAGTATGATGCCTCACTCTGTAGCTAAAACAGAGAGCTCAACACACAGGGTGAAAAGAGGAGTTGCAGCAATGTGTAGTATGACAAAATTATGGTGTTTTTTGAAAGTTAAACCATGTAAACCTATTCTGGTACAACCTCTAAATACAATTATGAACTTGAAAATGAGCATAACATGAGGTCTATAATATGGATTTAGCTTCATTTCAAGACGAGAAAACTTGTATCAAGAAACAGCTTTTTTTGAGACTTTTTTGCAGAGGCACAGTAGCTCCATCTGGGCATGTGTCCCGGGCTTAGCACTGTCCAAAACGATTGTGATTGATTTAAAGACATTATTACATTACATTACATGTCATTTAGCTGACGCTTTTATCCAAAGCGACTTACATTTGCTATATATGTCAGAAGTTGCACGCCTCTGGAGCAACTAGGGGTTAAGTGTCTTGCTCAGGGACACATTGGTCGATGTATCGCAGTGGGAATCAAACCAAGGTCTCCCACACTAAAGGCATGTGTCATATCTACTGCGCAATCACCACCAAAGAAATGCCAATAAACCTTTTTTCTCCCATCCTGGAATGCTAGGACTAGCTACTAGGTGTGGACTAGCACGACCCTCTTCCGCAGCGCTGTGGAGGAGGGTCTGGCCATGCTCCTACTCGCTGGACTACGACAGCTGTGGTGACGCCGGAAACACGGCGGATACCATAAACCTCGCTTAAGAGGAATAAGACCTTTCCCTGACCTGGAAAACTGACTATTAATCATCGTTTTTATGTGACTGGGAAACAGTTAAACTGATATAAAAGCCAACCGACCTGCTGCCAGGGTTTGATGTTCCACATATTACAGATGATCCAAGGTCTTATTGATGGCATCCAGAAGGATTTAAATAACACTGGTCGTGGTATGAAGAGGCTCGAGCTTCAAGGAATAACTAAAAGTTTTAAATGAGATGTGTGGAAGGAGCCGGGCTAAGGAATATCTCTTATCTTCAGATAGACAGAATTGGATATTGATTCTGTGGAGGGTTACAATGAGAAAATAGAAATGAAATAGAAAACACAATTCCTCTCTTTAGAAGAACGATGCAAGGATCAACAGACAGACAACGATAAGAAGAGGCATAGACGAGAGAGGGAGAGATGTGTGAGCTTAACAGAGTGAAGAAAGTTCATAGAATATGCAGATGATGTCTCAGTGAATGGGATAAATACTCCATCAAACTCCTTATTCTCTCCAGAGACTTCTGACTATGAAACAATGTGCATTATATACTGGTTTTAGGATGTGGGAATGATTGAGCTATGAGATAATAATTTGATTGATGCAACTTATTTGTATGATTGTAAATTAGGTGTGAATGTGTTTGTAAAAATTATGTTTTCTACTTAGCTTCTTGTTCCATCTACCTGCCCATGGACAGGGGGGGGGGGCACAACCTGGTGCAACGCATCTCCCCTTGTTCTTATAAAAGGTTAATGTTTAATTGTGCATTGTCCCTGTTCAAATAAAATTACATTACATCTGAAATGACTCAAACCAATACTTTTAAATCACTCTATAAACCTTTGGTATGCTTGATATGAAAATGAGTACCAATGTATAAAGTAAGCTGGTGTTGTAATGGGATAAAACACACAATAACATCAATGAGTTTTTTTTAAGTGAAATGGTGACTGAAATCAGCTGGTCAGCTCCGACTGAAGACAGGCAGTATTCGGTGAGTCAGACCGAGAGCAGGGAAGGAAGTAGAGCAGTGCATGTCTCCAGAGTTTAGCAGTGTCAGACTGCACTGTGGAGAATATTATCCCTTTATTACTTTTTCGTCTGCTGCTCTGAAAAGCTTCTCCATCATTGGCTCAGAGAGAGTCCAAGAGCTCTAAACAGCAGCAGACTTCTCGCTCAGGGCACTCCGAAGGGAGGGTGTTTGTGGTTTAATCTCTTTCAATCATTAGACTATTAGAATATTTGTTGTCCAGTCTATTTGCAATCTGCTTTAGCCTTTGACTGCCTCAGGGACATTACACATTCAATGCACTGGGCATGGTTTCTAGTGTGCAGTGCAGGATTTGAATACAGTAAAAACAATCAACAGAAGTCATACTGAAAATTTATTTTTAATCAGTTACATTTGCATTAGAAATGTTGTAAATCAACATACTGTATTAGCAAGGGCTTAACTTTGGGTTAAACATTGGGGGGGTTGAGATCTCCAACTATCTAGGGAGGTCCCGGGACATGTATGCATGTTTTAAAAAACGACAAAAACATCTTAAACAATTTTTCAAAAAAAAAAAACTCAAAAAAAGCAACAAAAACCTTGAAAATATTCCCAAAAGAAATCTCGGGAAAAGCATAACAAATGTCAAAAGATGACAAATGTTGGATAAGGCATAAGACTTTGAAAAAAAATACTGAAAAATGTTGGGAAAAACTGTCCAAACACTGCGACCCAAATCAAAAAGCGGAAAAAGCGACAAAAACATTGAAAACCCGACAAAAACCTTAAAATGGAACAAAAACTTTGAATAAAAGTCCAGTTTTGATTATTATGCCTATGTACAGGTATCTCCTCTTCATTCTTTTTCGTCCTGACGTGACTGTCCTCCCTGAAAAATGCTCCCAGATACAAGCTATATTTACATTTCTAGTGGCGGCGGCCTCTAGTGCCCGTAGTAGTTATGACCGGAGCAAAGCAGGAAGTAAGGTGAGGAAGTGTAAAAGCGCCAAATTTCCACATAAGGAGGTAGGTTGGTGTGATGGATGGGTCAAACAAACGCACAGAACTTTCAGCTATGAGATTGGGGTTTTAGTCCGTCATGTGCGATACCGGAAGTGAAGGAACGTCTGATTTTAACCCAAACCACGACCTTTTTCTAAATGTAACTAAGTAGTTTTGGTATCATATCCATATCATAACCAAAACTGCAACCATTTTACAGTGTGAAGGTCATGTTTAAAAGCGCGACCTTTACGTTTAAAACCACGTTCTCCGTTTTAGGTATGAGGACGTGTTTCCCCATTTCCTGCCACCACTAGGGGTGCTATTTAATTAAATGCACCTGTGGGTCGTTTTAGAGGCTAGGATCAAACAACCCATATTGTCGTATGGTTTGTAGCAGGGGTCTTCATTGGTTTTTCAAGCTGAGGGCCCCTTAACTGAAAGGGAGACGGAGCAGGGATCCCCTACTACAAATGCCTTTATACCTTTTTTTACCAAGCTATGAGATAATTGTTGGCATGATTTTATAAAGCATCTGTATTTGTGTGTGCTATCTTAGTGACTACCTCACCTATAGGCCAGTGAGCCTATCATCAGTGGGGATTTATATTATTTGCTAATAATATGTTGGAATTAGGTTTCATTTGTTGAAAAAAACTTTCAAAAATTAAAAATAATTTGGTGGCCCCATGCAGTGACTCTGAAGAACATGAAGGGGTCACGGACCGCCGGTTGAAGATCTCTGGTTTAGAGGACTTGTTGGTTTTGTCTGCACCCCCTACCCTCTCTGCCTTCAGGCAAACAATCACAAAATACAAACTCATGTTTAACCTCGCCCACAAACGCATGTTACTCTCAGTTGTGTCAGGCAGAGGCTCGGAAGGAGGTTAATGCAATCCAAATAAAGGGAGGCTGATGAATATGTATGGCTGTAAGGCAGTGTGTGAGTGTGCTGGCTTTTCAGCCTGCCTTCCTCATTAGCAGTGACTGAAACAGACGTACTAGCTCTGCGCAGTGTGCAGTCTGTCCACCTCCAGCACTTTTCCCCCCTCAACTTTCAACTTCTGACTGTTGACTCTTTTTAGCAAAATCCCACGTTGAAACTTTTCCTCTCCGGTGCAAAACTTTGTGCAGAAGTGAACAGCGTCGCCTGTATTTTCGACACTTGAACAGAGCCAGAGAAGACTTTGCATTCAGGGTTGATGTGGGAGAAAATGCGGTGAGCTTTTAGTCGTCCTCTGTCAGCAGTTTCTGCTTTAAAACCAAGCAGCAAGCGTGGGTTCAATGAGCTATCTGCTCACACAAATATGGAATCTCAATGACAAACATCACAGCTTTCAACTGGAAGAACTGTGCAGTGTGCAGAGGGAAAAAAAGTTGTTCAACCTTCTGCAGCTTTCCTGCACCGTTCTTTAAACACACACTGCCAATTTTGTGAAATGATTGGTGGATTTTGGATGAAGCAAACACAATCTGAACACATTAGCACCTAAATTAGTGTAGTGCTGGCTGACTCATTAGATTTAGAGAGTTAATTTAATGAGTTGTTATTACTGCAAATTTTTTAATCTCATTAAGTTATTTTTTTTTCAATAATTCATTCCTAAAAACCTTATTTTCTTACTAAAAGTGAAAAAAACCTGCCAGCGCAGCATGTATCATTCAAAACCTTTCCATTAGAAATTAACTTGTTTTACATACTTTCTAGAAATGAGAAATGGGTATATTGAAAAAGGAAACTATTTACTTCTATGTTATGTTAAATAAAATAGGATATACTTGTAACACTTATTTTTATTCAAATGATTTGAAATATGCTTTTAACACAGTTTTATGCACTTCCTCAAATCACATTAACACATTTGTCTGTATGCATTTTGATATTTGCCTGTACGAAAAAGGGGTTGCACATGGCTTTGTACTGGGACCCACATTATTTACCATTTACATAAAATATATATTTTTTTAAATGGATGGTAGAGTTATTAACTGTTGCACTTTTCAATCTGTAATACCGCACCCGCTGCGCCGATTCTCCGACCAATCTCCCGCTCCATTGTCCCCTCACTCGCAAACAAAACCCCAAGGTACTTGAACTCCTTCACTTGGGGTAAGGACTCATAAGGTATTACATTCAATTTATCGCACCGTTGTGACGAAAAGAGAGCTGAGCCAGAAGGCAAAGCTCTCGATCTACCGGTCAGTTTTCGTTCCTACCCTCACCTATGGTCATGAAGGCACGAAAGAACGAGATCCAGGGTACAAGAGGCGTCTCCCTTAGAGATAGGGTGAGAAGCTCAGTCATCCGTGAGGAGCTCGGAGTAGAGCCGCTGCTCCTTCGCGTCGAAAGGAGCCAGTTGAGGTGGTTCGGGCATCTGGTAAGGATGCCCCCTGGGCGCCTCCCTAGGGAGGTGTTCCAGGCACGTCCAGCTGGCCTCGGGGAAGACCCAGGACTAGGTGGAGGGATTATATCTCCAACCTGGCCTGGGAACGCCTCGGGATCCCCCAGTCGGAGCTGGTTTATGTTGCTCGGGAAAGGGAAGTTTGGGGTCCCCTGCTGGAGCTGCTCCCCCCGTGACCCGATACCAGATAAGCAGACAAAGATGGACTTTTCAATCTGCTTATAATGTTTTGGAAAATAATCTTGTAACCCCCTTTTTATACTTTACCTTACGCAGAATGTGGTGCTCATATACTTTGTCACCTCACTTTCTTGTTTGCTCTTGCGGTAATCACTACGGCAACTACAGGTTGCCGCCTAACAAGAAACGTAACTGTCGATCGTGATGAGCTGCTTGCATAATCGACTAATATGGTCGTTTTCTGGGTGAGGACGGGCTTTATATTAAGGAGCATTCAATGTGTCATTTTATATTTGACACTTGCTGTTGTTCTGGCCACAGGAGACTGTCACCCCCATTGAAAAAATGCTCCCAGAGGTTGTTAGTTCAAGCAGCAATTACGACATATTTTTATGTTTATAGTGATGTGTCTTCTACTGGCCGAAGTGATTACGACGGGAGCAAAGCAGGAAGTAAGGTGACGAAATATAAGAGTGACAAATTTCTGTGTAAGGAGGTAGGTTACAAACACAGGACACTCACCTGGGAGAGTAGGTAATGAGTCCCGTTTGAAAACACAAGTGAATTGTGAGTTTTTCTCTAACTTTACTAACATCACATTCAGTGTCATGTGTCTTGTGTGTCATGTCACAATCTTTTTCTGAACATAAGTAATTTGGTACCTAAACATAACCGTTTCACACGTTTGACATTTTTTACGTACAAAACAGCGATCAACATTTTCTGGTTTATTTTTGGATATGAGGTTGTATTTCCGCCACCACTAGGGGCGCTAATTTATTAAATGCTCCTGTGGGTCGTATTAGAGGGGTGGAACCAACGCTCTGGATGTTATGGGTCGTTGCATATCATCTGATGAGTTCCGTACACAGCTATTTCTTAGTCCATATAATTCATTGCCTTTAGTATTGCTTTTATTTTCATGCAGTTCTTTTGAATGACACAGCTTTCATGGAGAGAATAGATCGGTATAATCAGTCTAGAAGTCTCCTTTAGCCATATCGCTACTTCCTTAAAAGCATTAAAACAATCTGTAGTCAATCAGGGTTTTACAAAATGCTTCAGCATACTATTTTTTTACATATCAAAGATGATGAGAACAGTTGATTTCTCACACGTCAACATGGGGGGCAGCCAGACCACGGACCTGCCGGGGCCCCAGCACTGAGGGAGGGGGAAATTTATATGGCTTCATCTGTATGGTCGTATTGTTTACAGGACTTATTTGGGCCGCATGTGGCCTACATTTATCTTGCTTTAAAAAAAAATTGTGCCATGCTATCCCACCACATTCCCCAAAATGATGCTATCAACAGTGAACTCCCCAGACAGCAATACAATTTCCAAGGTAACAGAGAAGACTGAAAGCATCGTCAGCAATGGCGCTGCAGTATTTGTCTAAAGAAAGTGAATGAAAAGTTTGGTAACACACAAAATTAAAAGCTATCTTTCACACGAAGCACACGCTTATTTGAATGCAAAGACATTTGTCAGCTGCTCATGGTACAGCGATCTGGTAATTTGGTACTCGATCACAATTTGAGGGCAGGACTGTGAAGAGCTCCTGAGACGGTGCAGTGGAGGCAAACGTACGCCTTCATGCATGTATGCTGCATTGGTAATAGAGACAAATATTTATGCAGACTAAGAAGCAGGTGCAAATCTAGGATCAGACCTTTACGGCCTAATGAGAATGTGATACCGATACAGTGACTTGAAAAAGTGTTAACCCCCCTTCTAAATCAGTAATTTCATTAGCCGAAAATCTCTGAACTAGCTACTGAACAGCAACGTCAGCTAACGTTTTTTGACACTTTTGACACTATGATGGAACTAAACCTGACACTTTATAAGTCACAGTAATAACGACCAATTTCACATAATGTTCTAACATTCAGCAATTTTAGTTGCTTCCATTTCAATTTGGGTTCTAAACTGTGCCATCAAATTAACAACTTGTTCTCTGGGGACTACCAACGTTAAACTTCACAACCGTCTCCTGCTCTCCCTCTGACAGATCAGATAGAGACTCAGGTGGGAGTCTGGCACAACCTCCTCCGATTGGCCAAAACTACGTTTCTGTTGACCCTTTTCTTGACGGGGTTACAGGTGCATAGCATCAGTGACAGACACACAGGATATTAATCCTGTTTCAAGCCCTTCAAACCTGTAATTGTCTGTCCTCCTGTCTGTCTGCAAACTAACTTGAAGCACTAAAATGTATTTAATTAATTATTATTATGAGCCCCCCTAAAAAGGGTCTAAAATCGGCAAAAATAATAATAAGACACGTCTGCTTTCTAAACTCCCAATATGTGACTTCCAACTGCAGAGAGCAAATGGTGCTCCTGCACTTTGCCAAATGAGCCATCCTGTAATTGTACCTTTTAGCATATGTTTGGCTAATTGTGTTTTGCTCATTCTGCATAATTGAGGTTCTTGTAACTCTAACGTAAATTACTATTTTTGTTAACTTTGCATCTTCATTACTTGTCATATGTGCCTAATGAGGCTGCTCACTGGATTATTTTAATGTAATGTCCTTCAGCAGTTAGTTCTCAGAGAGGACAGCTTGCCGGTGTACTCGATCTAAATGAGATCAGTTTCTTTCTCCTTCCTTTTTCTGTCTGCATGTCTGACTGCCTGTCCGTCTGTCTATGTCTCTGGGGCAGAAATCCATCCTCATATCTTAACCAGAGCCCACGATTTTAAACACATCTTTAAAGTTGTGAAATGTTCACAGTTTGGTTAGGTTTAGGCACAAAACCTACTCGGTTAAGTTTAGACACAGAAATCAGCACTTATCAAAATACATCTCGTCAGAAGACACAGAGAAATTGAAAAAGAAAAACGACACCAGAAAGATCTCATAACAAGAAGAATGGGACAAATGGTCCAAATTTGAAAGAAAGAAATATAAGTGAAATATTGCTCATGTGAAAGGTGATTTCTACTAATAGCAGATAAAATGTATATTAGAACAGGTTTATGGTTTCTTAGGGAATCATCTGTGGAACACAAAGTGTGCGTTTTATTTAGATTTTTATCCAATTGATTTTCCTGGAAGGTTTCTGTAATGGCTTGTGCACAAAAATAGAAAAATTTAAATCCCAAATTAACTCTTTTTTTTGTAGCCGTCATTTCCTATCTCAGGGACTGCAGGTTTGCTGCAGGGTCTCGCAGGACTCGTCGGTGGGCACGTGGGCTGCCGCCGTCCTCTGGCTGTCTATTCGAATGAGCTGAATGTGAAATGATTCCTTAAGCGATGCTGACTGTTGCACCTCGCTCATATTTTATCCATGCAAACAGATGCTTGTTACCCACAGGGGGATTTTGTTTCAACAAAAACAACATGAGGACGAGCAACGTGAGGCGGGAGCTGGAAATATCATTCTTCCTTAAAAAACGTGCACACAATTGGACCCAAAAACCATACCAAAACCCACTTTGGCGGCTGTTCAGCGTCTTGAGTGCTTTACAGTTGTGTCATTACGCTGTAAGCATTTTTCAACAGGGATGGACCCAGTGGCCTTGCAGGCTTTAACCTTCATACTACACAGCACCCCAATGTGTAACATGAAGCGTGTAGGACAGTGAAGACAGGGAACATTTTTTGCGATGCGTTTTCTCTCTCCAGCTCTGTGTAACATGGAGCTTTTTACATCTTTAGCAGAAAAAAGAACCGTCTGGGAATCCATGATGCATTATTCTTTTAGCAACATGCACTGGTAAGAAAAGGAATGTTTTACTTTTGGCACATCCTCTGGGCATTTTTATAACAAGAAAACATGGTACATGTCAAATTAGGAACACGTAGAGACCTTTAATACAAGGGTATAATTTGCTTCATGAAGGTAGGAATATAAACAAAGAACCCTGATTGGACCATAATGTCTGATTTCTAAAATGGTGACAAGTTTGTACGAAACATAAGTGCGTTTTCTACGTTGCCATCAAGACGTCATTATATTTCACCTGCTTTTAAAACTAATTGCTACTCTAATTATTTTATCCCTTCTGCAATTTGACTTTTAAAATGGATAAAATCTATTTTTTTGATTATTATTTATCTACTCTCTAGGGTGTAGGCCTATATGTAGGCTTGTGTGCTGTTATGTATGTGGGTGTTGTCTGTAGCTGCTCTTAACTAATTGCCCCATGTGGGATTAATAAAGTTGTTGAATTGAAAAGGTCATGGGCAGGCAGCACATGTTATCTTGTAGCACTCAAATATTTAAGAGACAAACCTTTGATTTTATTATGCTCAATTCAACATATTGTCGGTGAATGGGTCAAACAAACACAGGAGTTTCACCTATAACACTAGCATTTGTGTCCCTTTACTAACTTTATGGAACACACCAAAGTCATTTTCGGCATCACGTGCTTAATGGTAAGTAAAGTAACAAATCTATAGCTTTGAACCCAAACGACTAAAAACCCAGACAACTACAAAAATCAGACTGAAGGATTAATGATACAAAATTAGTGTAATTAATAACTAAAAACTGAAAAGTGGTTATAAAACTTCCAGACAACAGAGAGCACTGACTAAAAAGCCTACTATTTGAAGACAAATACAGACTACTCTGACAGTTTACCAAACCTGATCAGGACCTAGGAGAAGAGAATTGTCAAACCACCCACCGCCTCATGCCACTGCGGATTAGGCGTTTGGGCATTTCAGCACATTCTCGCTCCCATCCCGTCAAAACACGACACTTGGTCAGGTGCCTTTGGTGTTTGTTATTGACGGTAAAAGTCTCCTTTAGTGTAATTTTTAGATGCGCTTGGTCCGGACTTTTGGCGTCACTATTTGACGCTCTGGGTCAGGACTCTTAGCGTTACTTTCTAAACGCTCTTGGGACTTGCGTCTAGCCCTTTGGTGTCATATGTAGACACACTTGGTTGAGACTCTTGACTTCACTTTCTGATGCTCTATTGGCATCCCTTTTTGACGCTTTGGGTCAGGACGTACGTTTAACTGACATGCAGCATAAGAACGGGACAGTTCAGTTTAGGAAAAGATGGTGGGTGGGGTGTACAAAATGTATGTTTCAGTAGTCTATATCCTTGAGGTTCCACATCCGGGATTGCTCCGTTGCCAATGGAAATTCTGCAAGATTTCACTCATTTAGGCCAGATATCCATTGCCTTGGTCTTAAACTCCAGTGGATTCATGAGGACTATGGTTAACTGCCCCTCAGATCTCTGCAGCGTAAATCCAGACAGCTAGCTGGACTATCTGTCTAGCACGACTAAAACAACCTTTGAATGTACACATGTTCCACCAAAACAAGTTCCTTCCCAAGGCCATTTTGCAGCGGCACCACGGCTTTTCCCGGTGCTTAGTACCGCCCCAGATAATTGTGATTGGTTCAAAGAAATGCCAATAAACCAGAGCACGTTTTCCTCCCATCCCGGAATGCTGTGTGGACTCGCCATACCCTCCTCCGCAGCGCTGCAGTGGAGGAAGGCCTGGCAAAGCGAGACTCCTGTTTCAGTGACACGAATGGGACAAGAACACAAACATGAACCCCAGTATCCTAGGTGAAAGTCCTGTATTGTTTGACCCATCCACCACCCCAACCAACCTCCTTAATTGGATTTTTTGGTCTTTCATACTATTCGCTACCGTTGGCGCTCTAAATACTATGTCATCTTACATTGCCGTGGTCAAGCTGCTGCTCTGCCCGGTACGTTCCATACAGACGCTGAAGGGTGATTTGTGCGCCTGTGTCTGATGCGAAGAGCCATTGACCAAGCGTCAGTAGTTGAAGAGTCGGGTGTGAGAACAGGTTGGGGATACAAAGGGCACAAACTGAACCCAGACGAATACAAACACTAAATTAAACTGAGTCAAAATAACATGAAAACAAACAAAATGGCAACCTCTCAGCAAGCTGCCAAATCCTTCTTCCCTCTCCCCTTCTCCTGAAGCTCTAGCTCAGCCTCACCTAATTGGCACCTACCGCTTGTACCGGTGAGCCAAACTGGAAAAACAACAAAACACTTGGCTCTGGAAAACACCATGACATTTAGATAAATTAGTCATTGCTGGCATTTCTAGTTAGGTATAAATATGTGCACCCACAACAACAAGCACCCCACATAATCTAAAAATGTCAAATGCTGCAAACCTATTTTACCCATTGTGGTACATGTTAGGAGTGCCCAGCCCCTCTCTGCTGAAAGGACATAATCACGCAAACCTGCAGGCACTCTTCTTAATTGCGCTGATGAGCAGCTGATCACATCACCGGCAGAACCATGGCAAAATACTATGTAACCAAACAGGCCTATGTCAATTCACACAGATCAAATGATAATTTATTAAATAAAAGAAAACATACTGAAATTAAAGCTTTAGTACGTAACTTTTTTTATATTGACATTGACGTGTCATTCAAGCCATTGCCAAATGAGTTTATACAAAGCTAATTAAGCCTTTTATACGGTGGCCCTGAGAGGCCACAACACGCAACATTAAGAAAACGCACGCAAATAGACCCCCGCACGAAACAATAAGAAAACACATGAAAATAAACCACAACAGACAACAATAACACAGAGGATACCTGCTGTACTCCAAAATAACAGCTAGAAATAAAAACCATAACATCATAACTACTTTGTATGTAGACAATCTCCAGACAAGAAAACCTCACAATGTTACAGCTATTGCAAGAACATTGAAAAATAAAACTCATTGAGCTTTAATTTTATTGTTTAGCTCAAACACCCCTAACTTATTAAGTGTGGAACACGATCCCGACTATTAGTGTATTAGTTTAAGTCAGTTTAAATTTTAAAAAGAAGTAGGCCTATGCACTGGCGTGTCCCAGGTGTCCCTATTAGTGTTATGTGGAATTATCATTTCTATATTATTGTAGTGCACCGTAAATGCCGAGGGACAACAGATGGAAATTAGCAATTCAAATTATAAAAGGTTGGTGTCTCCCATTTAGTCTACATAACATGCCATAGCATCTTACCACTTTATGTACAACTGTTCATTTATCATACAGACTGAACTAAATACCAAATATAATGTTTATAGCCTATATCATAATTTATGGGTATCTCTCTCTCCCACGCCTCTGCTGCTGTGTGTGTGTGTGTGTGTGTGTATTTTCTTATGGTTGCGTGCTGTGGTCTATTTGTGTGTATTTTTCTTAATGTTGCGTGTTGTGGCCTCTCAGGGCCACCGTACTATCAGCTCCACAAAACACTCTGTATTTCTCAGCATGACTATGTTCAGAAGATTGTGTCGTCTGGCGACTTTTGTGCGCAGAAACTCGGGGGAAGATAATGACCTCTTCTGAAGAGCCCATGTTTTTTTAATCTTCCGTGTCCTCCTTGGTTACTAGCAACAGCATGGAGGAGGGGTGGGGGGTGGTGCATGATCACGGAAGGCTTGTATCATGTGGACGCACTGACAGTTTTGTTGTCCTCATGGGGGCGACAGTAACTACGCAGTATAGGTTTAAGGATTTTCACTAGAACCTTAAGACAGAAGTTTAAAATTCAAAAGTTCAAAATTCAAAAGGACATTCAAAAAGATACAAAAATTATTGAGTGTGGGATACGCGGGAATGGAGAGCTGATGACGAGCGCCGGCCAGTGCTTTGCCTTTGGCTTCCCCTTCAACTGCCCAGACGTCAGACGAGGCGGGGAGAGTCATTGAGATGACTTTACCAAATCCAAACTAAACTCTTTTTGTCAACTTATTTAAGTAGTTTTTGCAAGTTACCAAACTGTGACCGTTTCCCAACGTTAAAAATGTGTTTAATGGCCGGTTGGTCTGGTTTAGGATGGAATGGTAAATAAAATGATACCAATGGCTGCAGTGACGTCCATGGGCTTTTACATTTGGGGAAAGGAGAAGATTGGTATGTGATCGGTATTAGCCAACACTCACACTCAAGGTTTTAGAATCATTATAGGGAGAGAAAAAGTTTGATTGGAGCAATAATAAGCAAGTCCCAGGTGTGAGCATAGTTGTGTCGGGCAGGCTGTTGCTGAAATATAGCATACATAATACCGTTATAATACTCTTCCTGGGTAGATAAAGGTTAAAAGAACAGTAAAGCTGGCAGCTGCTGGCCAGTGGATCCTGAACATGTCCAACGTGCCCAGAGCAAATAGGACAAGCTCTCAGAAATCCCCAGACTGTGAAATTACCATCAGTGAATGTGGCTTAGCTATTCACTTCTGTCAGCTCCACTCAGTCAAAAAAAAGCACATCTGCTTTCTGCAGTCTGGTTTTTACCTCCAGTTTAAAAGCGCATGTGCCGTCGACTCCAGATGTTAGTACAGTGTAAAATTTCATTACATCCAAAAAAAGTTGTAGTTTTTGTGCCTAAACCTAACCAAACCATGTGTGACCATTTTACAAAATAATTTTTTTTTTAAAACTGCGAAAGGTACGTTCTCTGGTTAAGATACAACACATTCTCACTCCCGTAGCGACAGTAAAATGACGCTTGGTCAGAGGCCTGTACTACGAAGCAGGATTTGGCGTTAGCGAGCTAACTTCAGGTTCAACCCAGGATTTTCTGTATCACAAAGGTGGATCACTTGTTATCGGTTTCAATCGCCGTGGTAACTCATGCTGAACACCTAACCTGGTCAGGAGCAGGTTAAGTTGGAGATCAGAGATCAACCGGTGTTAAAGCACCGCCTACTGACCAATCAATACTCGATTGATAACAGCGTCACCATTCTTAGAAGATCCGGTAGAGCTCGGTGCACAGAGAGAGAGAGAGGTGCGCTCATAAAAGTTAAAACATTGGGAAACCCTGGGTTGACTGAACTAGTTGATAACCAGCGTCGTGATACAGCTTATCCAGGACCGCGGTTGTTAGGTTAGGTGAAGCTGGATAACTGAAAATGATCCAGGACATGTTGATCTTGCTTCGTGGTACAGGCCTCAGGTGCCATAGGCGTTTTTTATTGACGAAAAAAAGTCTCCTTTAGCAATATTGGAAGGTCTGAGTAGACATTCCCAAACTGCAGTCATGATTGTGTCAAGTTCTTCTTGATCATACTGTACTGACTGAGTCCTAAACGAAGTCTAGTACTGGTTGCTAATACAGTGGATTAGGTTTAGACGTGCGCCCAGTGCGCTCGAACATAGAGAGTTCAATGTTACAATTATCTTGCATTGAAGGAGTGGCGTTGAAGGAGTGGCGGCACTGGCTGGATGGAGCGGAGCAGCAGTTTGGACTGGCCACAAGAACTTGGCCTACATTCAATCAACTAAGAGACTGCTCTCAAGCTAGATGGGCCCTGTTTTTCAGTAGGTTCAATTTTGTGTTAACTTTGTCAAGACTGATGCTTCGTCAGTTTTTTTTTTTTTAATTATTTTTTATAAATAAAAATGTAAGTGAATCTGGAAAAAACACCAATTTCAACACCTAATTTCTGAGAAATCATGTTAACGGTTTCCTTTTTAGTTTAACCTGTAACAGGGAAATTTTTGCTTCATGTGATAAAGGCCGACGTGAAAAGTGTTAATAGTTCCGTCCAAAGACTAAAAAAATAAATTTGGTGATTTAAATGAATTGAAAAGTCCAGATGTATCAATTCATACAGTTGTATAAACTTGGTTTATAGAATAGTGCCCTATGTTTCACATTCATCATAGGCGGCGCTAGGTTATTTTTAGGGGTGCTGAAGTGTGCTATTAATAGCCTAGCCTGCCGTAACGTTTTGAGCACCGCTAAAAATAGGCTAGCGCCTCCACTGCAGTTACCTCCCTACCAGACACTATACGTTTCTATTTTTTTAAAGAAAACAGCCAGGTTCAGGTGAGAAAGTATAACATAAGCCTTAACATTAGCCCACTGCATTGAACAGCAACCCCATATTCACATATGTCATAAATAGGTGAATTTATAATATAATATAATATATAAGTACCTTTGGTAGCCTACACAATGCATTCTCTGTTGATTAGTAGATTACATTGACCTTCTGGTTGACCGCACAAAGGAGTGAGGAGAATAGAGAGGGAGAAGGGCAGAGAGAATGAGAAAATGGCAAGGCAGCCATAAGACATATGACTACTGTGTTTTGTTTTCTCTTTTATTTGAAGAGAACTTTTTTTTACACTAGAAAACATTTCCAGATTATAGATTAAAAGGCTCCCTAAAATAGATTTCCCAGCATACATCACTTACTGCACTGTAGTGGAACATTTTCACAATTTCAATTCTTGCGAAAATGAAACCGTCTAGTCAGTAAGAAACTGTTAAATTCAGTGCGCCGTTCGTGTTTACGCTAAAGTTTTTTTCCTCTTATTGGGTACCTTGTAATAATCCCAAAGAACATGAGTGAAACTCTGTTCAGTGTACTTCGGGTGTTAAAAACTGTTTTCTAGGGATTTCATTTTTTCCAGAAGGTATTGGAAAACTACAAAAGGAGACAATGCAGAAGGAATTTAATTTGATCAAGTGGAGCTTGAAGCTGCAGCAATAGATGATAGATTTTCCCACCGTACAGCAGCCCTGTCCTATAACTCTAAAATAAAATTGTATTCCTCTACACAAGTTCCACTGGGTCCTAATATACATATACTGTGTGGGTGTGTGTGAGTGTGTAAGATGTTGGAGATGAGCAGGTTCATTTGGAGTGAGCTCAGGTGGAGACCCTCAGGAGACGCTCACGAGGCCTTTGAAGATACTTCCGCTCATTCACTTTGCATTACTTATGGGAATGCGTTTGCACTCACTATGCGTATCAATAGTCAAGAAAGCTTGCGGTGAAATGTATCGCTGATGTGCATGTTGATACAGCCCACCGTGAAACTATTTTAAATGCAGCTTTAAACTGTGTTTGACTTCACCGTTCTGCAATTAAAAAGACATACCATAACCCTTGTTTTAAAGGTCCAATATTGTAAAAAGTGAGATTTCCATGTCTTGCTTGGATCCAGAAGCAGACACTAGGCAGATGGACAGTTAATTCAGGTGTATTTATTCAAAAAAAAAAGCCAAAGTGAGCAAGCAGGAGAACTGAGGAGTCACGGGTGGGAAGTGGGTAGACCGGTGAGAAGTTTCCTGTACACAATGGAGAGCTGGAGTGCAGCGTGTTCCCGAACACAGCTCTGAGCAGGTAGTCAGTGTCTTGAAAACAGGTGGTGGACTAGAGCAGGCAGAGACACAGAAATGTTAGCCACAGGGCAAAAACAATTGGCAAAAACCCCATTCACTAGGACCTGGTTGTAGCATTGCGTACCACTGAAGGTGACTTGACGAACTGGTGACTAGTGGCTGTAGAGCCGGTCTATTTCACTGGGTGGGATTGATTACTGTAACGAGCCACAGGTGTGAGACACTGTAGCTGATAATCAGCCAGGAGAGAGGGAGCCAGAGTGACACGCCCACAATCCCACACAGAGACAGCAGGGAAGGGAAACATGAGGAAAGGGGAGGTGGCAAGGCCAAGTCATGACAAGTTTGAGGTGCTTTTATAAATACTGTGAAAGTATCAAAATGTTCAATCCAAAGAGAAATAAATAAAATTTTCAATTCAATTTTATTCATAGTGTCAAATTATAACAGTTATCTCAAGACACTTTACAGATAGAGAAGGTCTAGCCCACACTCTATAATTTACAGCACATGAGTCAAACTCAAGGCCCCTCACAGATTTTGATCCGGCCCACCTATTGATTTAGGTTCACAATAAATTTTGACCCACCTAGTTGTTTGCCAAACCAAAAATACGGGAAACTGTATTCAAACTCCAATTACGCGACACTCAAAGCAGAATTTGGCAGATTTGCCGACACAAACTCCCACAGACGCAGAGAGTTTTCATATTTAGGGTGTGAAACAGGTCGTTGTAAAAAAATCATTGTTTGGTTTGATTTGCTATGATAGCTAAAGAAGTTTTTGTTGAATTTTGTCGGCCTTTATGTCGACCAAAGTTCGACAGAAGTCGCAATGCTACAAAATGTTGCAAAAACTGACTGAAAAAAGTGACAAATGTCTGAGAAAGCCATAAAAAAGTCGGAAAAAGCAACAAATATGATGAAAAAAAGCGACGTGCAATAATACAGTCAAAGATATTTGACTATATGTATTTAAAAGCATGTCAATAAACTATACATGTCCGGCCCTTGATGGGATTCTCTTTTCCAGTTTGGCCCTTTGTGAAAATGAGTTTGACATGCCTGATTTACGAAGATCCAACAATTTGGTGCTAGCCTGGATGCCAGCCGGACTTAGCCCCACCCACAACATTTGAGGTCGGGAAGTTCGGTCTGGAATTGATCCGTTGTGGAGTAACTATGCTCGAACCAGAGCTGTTTGGACCAATCAAGTTGTCAGGGCGGGCTTTATACGATGATGGACAGATCAACAATAACAACCACATCAACAAAAAGCACTTGGGTTGAATTAGTTTAAAACAGAGATGGCTGCCGCTGGAGAATTGAGATGTGTAGATTCCGACATTGCGTCTGTTCTAGAAGAGATCGACAGCGCATTCATTTTAAAAGAGGAACGGAGAACCACGATCGAGGCATTTGTCAATCGGAAAGGAGTTTTTTTGCCGTCCTTCCTACAGGATTCGGCAAAAGTTTAATTTATCAGCTGTCCCCGATGGTCACTAAGAACATCAAAACAGAATTACATTTTTTATGTACATGTCCCAAATATAAAGACATAAGAACCAAACTATTTCCAAAAATTTTAAAACCGCATACTGGGCTCCACTGCCTACACCAAGGACAAAAAGCTTCTTTTTTTAATTAGGGGATGGACAAAAGTATGGCATGGCTAGCAGCTAAATAAGGCTTCTCTTGCCACAACATAAGGCAAAATAATATGTATGTCTATATTATTTTTTTCTAAGTTTTTATTGTTATTATTTCAACATACCTTTTGAGGGACACACACAGTAGGTTTATTATCTGCAATGATATCATATTTATCCTGTTTACTTTTAGTATTATACCAGATGTATTTACTCCTTGATTTTTCCGATGCTTTGGCAACACAGATGTATTGATTTTGTCATGCCAATAAAGCAAATTGAAATTGAATTCAGAGAGAGAGAGAGAGATAGATATACAGAAATATGATTTATAATAATTATAGCAGTTGGTATAAAGGTGTGGCGTGATAAACAGGTCAATTTTCAGCTCAGTTGTCAGTGATCACTGTGTTGTTAAAATCCTGAACAAAGCTGCTGTTGATAGGTATGTATAGCTCGCTGACACACAAGTGACTAACAGCTGTGCTGCGTTGCCTAGCAACAACAAGATGCATCTCGCGGCGAAGAATAAATCGGTGTGAGCGGGGATCAAAGAGGCATCATGGAGAGCCTCACTTTATGGAGACATGCTGTGGGAGTGCCAGCAGGCAGGGTTAAACTGCAGAGTTTGTGCAGCAAAACGTATTTTTGAAAAGCAATTTTCGCCTGGATTTATTGTTGTATTAATTGTGTTTGTTCAATCATTTTTATTTTTTAAATAATACTTTCAATAATGACTATAACGATTTACGAAGATGCTTCAACTCAGACTAGGGCTGCACAATATATTGTTTTGTTTATCGTCATCGCGATATCAACTTGCGCAATAAACACATCGCAAAAGGCTGAGACATATCGCGAGAGACCGAGAAAATGTCAGAAATATGCACTTGGTGCAGTGATGTCTTTTATATTCAATTCAAAGTTCAATATGTTCAATAAAAGACTGTTGGAAATGACTCCCTGTCGTTTGTTTTAAATTCAACAAGCAATTTGTTATATTTTAGCAGAATACTGAAAGCAGCCAAGATGCAGACGTGAGTACACTTTAATATCTGTTCTTTTTTATTGGAAGAAATATCGCCATCGCGATATTCAACAACGTTATCGCATATGTTCCTCATATTGTGCAGCCCTAACTTGATCAAGTTTAGGTCTCTGCAAGGTAAAAAGATGAGAGATCTGGGGAAAAAAATTTGTAAATTAGAGATTCTTTTGTGTTCCGACCAGCACGCCCCTTATTTTTCTTTTCTTCTCCCACACAAAAGAAAGAATGTATATACTGAATATTTAAACTGCTAACCCCCTGCTGTCCTCTTCCCTCCTCCCTCCCTCTGCTCTGACAGATAGCAGCAAAGCGTTTTGTGCCTCCAACGTGAGATCCACTTGTTTCAGTGTGGTTAAATCCGCAGGGTTAATAAGCGCCGCGGGGAGCTCCCGCAGCGGGGAGGTTGAATCGATAATCTGATAGAAGGCTTTCAAGACAAAACAAGGTGTCCTCCAGCTGTGGTGCAACTGAGCTGATTGAATCCGACGTGTTTTATTACAAGTCCTGGCATGCTCGGTGTAGTTTACCATCAATTAAGGCCACCAGCCCTTTTGCCCTCCCACCTCTGCAAGATGAACACGATGCATCTGTACACACTGATCAATGGCGTGACCCGCATCTGAAAACAGGAGCTGGTCTGTGCCGGCGTCAGACTCCAGTGATCATTACCCTGTTATCTTCCTGTCTCTGTCATTACATCAGACCTAAGGGCAGTCCACACTGCCAGCGTTTTGAAAGCCTTACTGGATTGTTTTCAAGCTGTTCTCATGAACCATTCGTACAAATAGCTACAGTAGAGCATTGCAATTTGTATGTATTCCACGTATTCTTTTCTATATTGCACCACATTGACTGCTGCTGTATAAGAACACTGTGGACCAAGTAAGGTTGGGGTTTGGGGTTGGGGCTAGGGGTTGGGGCTAGAGGTTGGGGTTACTGTTAGGGTTAGGGTCATACAACACAGTGCTTTCATGCCAGGGAGCATGAAGCATAGCCTATGCTTCTATTTCTACAAATGTATTAATCCACACTGACTCTCATAGACAAACAGGTGAAGGAAGGTGAAGCATAACAGCAGTCATTCAATTCATGCAAATCACAAACTTTCTCTTTGTTGTGAACAGGACGTCCATCTGGTTTAGTTGTTCTGCTTTTTCATGTCTGTCTTCAATTGACTGGAAGTCTCATGGGTAATCGCCAGCAAAGTAACTTACTTACCAAAACACCACAATTTGCAGTTTCCTGACGTTCCTGGCATTTTTTATACATTTAAGTCAAGTAGTGGTAGACTGGAGAGAAGGCCCCATTTGGGAGTCATCAAGTTTCTCTGAATATTGTACAGTAGGTGATTTTGCTGAATTCTGCTTACATTGTGTAAGAACAAAAACTCTTTCATGTACCTGCACAGCTTCATATTCATTTCTTTCTGTGATGGACAGATAAGGCAGATAAAACACTGTTGAGATAAGTTGTCAAATGAAAACAAAATGGAACACCAAACTTCAAGTACCTTTTGTCTTGAAACCAAATTGATTGCCAGTTTATTGTTACAGCCACAGTTAAGTAACTTTGTAATTCATCCATGCTTTATGATGCAGTTTAAGTCTTGTTTATCTTATCAAACATGCCCTCTCTCATGCTTCACCTTACTGCTATTTCAATATCTAATCAAGGCTACAATCTCTCCCAAACCTTAGCCTACAGTAAGGGCTTTGAGTGCTTTAACATACAAATGTTTAAATCATGCTATAAAATGCGCCACAAGTAGGAAAACAAATAAAATACATTGTCAGGAACTATTTTGCTGATATGTAAAGTATTAAGATTTTCCAACTTACCAACAACATTTTCCTCATTCTGTTAATAAACTCAGGAGACAGGGTTTCCTGCGCTCAGCAAAAATACTGATTGGGCCATTAACAAATTAATACATTAATATGTCCTTCTTCTTTTCCTCCTGCTAATTTCACAGCGTGTTAAAAAATAAATGATTTAAGGACCCTATTTTAACAATTTAAGCGCACGGCATGAAGCGTTTAGGGCGTGTCCAAATCCACTTTTGCTAGTTTGATGACGGAAAAACGGGTCCATGCGCCGGGCGCCTGGTTCTAAAGGGTTGTACTTAGTGTCTTCATTAACCAGAGGTGTAACATTCAATAAACCAATCAGAGATCATCTCCCATTCCCTTTAAATGCCAGGCGCGTTTGGACCTTGGAGCATTGCTGTTATGATGGAGGATTTGCACCGTAATATTTTTATTTGTAATCTTCTGCATGTTTGTGTGCTGCTGTGCTTCCCTGTGTGTGTGTGTAACAAGCATAGTGTGCACGCACTGTTACTACTTTGCTGTTAAAATAATGAAATGCTGCGTTATTGACTTCAGACCAGGTTTTTGTTGGTCAATGGCGCGATCACTTCCCGCTGCCTCAAGATAGTAATACGCCCAGAATGCACCTTAACACACCTATCTGTAAGACCAACACGCCTAGAATGCACCTGAACACACCTCCCTGTAAGACCAACACACCCAGAATGCACCTGAACACACCTCCCTGTAAGACCAACACGCCCATGGGTGCAAAGATGGGCGCAGGACGGAAAACTGACAACTGCGCCGGTCTTAAACTAGCAAAGACACTCGCGTCAGGCTTTGCGCTGCGCTGCGCTGCGCTGTGCCGGGTGCAAGATAGGGCCCTAAATGTGAAAAACCCAGTGGAACTTTGTGGAATGACTTACATTTTTTTTTCAGTACCATGTACTTTTGTTTTGCAGCTCAGCTCAGAGCTGAAATGTCTCTTTATGGCCTGGAAAAAATTATAAGCGCTGGGTCTCACAGCTCTGCACTCTGCACAAACCTCCATCAGCGAGACTCCTGCTCTGTCTCTGCCTCGACTTCCCGCTGTGATGCTCTGAGTCATAAAGGAATCCGTCAGAGAATTTTGCAGCCGGCTGTGGGAGAATAACCCGTTCAGAGAAAGTTTGCTGAGCATGCTGTTCTCTCTTTGTGAAATCAGTGGCTTCGCATCGATCCAGTCACACCATGGAGCAGCCCAGCGACAGCACAACTACATGCCACTGGTGGACTCTGTGCAGCCGGGGGGCTCTGTCAATATGTACCTTTATTCCTTTATTCTGTTATTGTTGCTCCAACTCCTGTCTTCTTGCCTCTACACATGGACACACTCCATGTGTGAGGATAGTTGCAATATTTAAAATATTTTTTTTCTCTGCTATCCTTCTCCCTTTTTAGCCTTCCATTTTGTGGCTCCACTGCTCCACCGTTTTTTATCCATGTTTGTCGTTTGTTTTGTCCATGTCCTCTACTCTATTCCTTTCACACTATCCACTACCGCCGTTCTTGCCACTATCAACAGTTTCCAGTAACCTGACTCACTGTCATCATCACACAGCCGACAGCCAAGAAACTGATCATAGGTTTTTTGATCCCCAGCCAACACGACTAGTAGATAATTTTTTTGGGGGTGTGGCCGGGTTGGGTCAGTGGGTAAAGCAGGCGCACATATACTGAGAGGTTTATGCCTCGACACAGAAGTCCAGTTCGAATCTGACCTGTGATGATTTCCTGCATGTCTTTCCCCTCTCTCTCTCCCCTTTCTCACCTAGCTGTCCTGTCAAATAAAGGCGGAGATCTTTTTTTTAAAGATTATTTTTTTCTCTTTATTTCAGACTGACAGTGGATAGACAGAAAAGGTGGGAGAGAGATGGGGGATGACACGCAGCAAAGGGCCGCAGGTCGTATTTGAACCCAGGCCGCTGCAAAGGCCTCAGCCTACATGGGGCGCACGCTCTCACTGAGTGAGCTAGAGGTTGCCCCACGACTAGTAGATTCTTAAAGTTACCAACCAATCAAATTTTCCTATAGCCAAATTTAGTTTTTCCTAACTAACTTTACTGTAATTTTCAGCCCTTCTGGTTTGTTTCACGCCATTCCGCTCGTCTTCTCTGTTTCACCGTAGCTCATAATCTATTCCAAGCGTTATGCACGCAGCCGACGGTTGTACGAAACGTCACAACTAGTGCTGTCAAACGATAAAAATATTAAATCGCGATTAATCACATTGTCATAGTTAACTCACGATTAATTGCAATTAATCGCACATTTTTATCTATTTTAAATGTCCCTTGACTTCTTTTTGTCCCATTATATTTTCTAATTTTAATGATCTTATCAACATGGAAAAGTGGATTGGCTTCCTTTCTGCAAATTATTTTTTTATTGAAATGGAATGGAAATTGATTTACTTGAAACAGCGACAATGCACAAATAAACATTAAACTTGTTAAACAAGAGAAGATGTCTTGGGCCAGGTTATAGCAACAATTGCTAATTTCCACCTGTAGTCCCTGGGCAGGTAAACAACAAGGTAAACCCAGGTAAAACAACACTGGCATATCTATATGTAGTGTTCAATTTCACACTAACATTCACACTTGGAGCTAATAATCTGTCATACAATGTAACACTGTTGCCTCCATTAAATGCAGATAGTAATGCCTCATGCCTGAGGCGACTACGTGGGCGTTGCATTTCCCCATAGACAGTTTCCCCCGACTCATTTCCTGGTTGTCCTTCTCAATAAACTCAAAGAGAGGGGTAACTTTTCCTGCTCCAGGTTTCCCACCGTGGTCAGAAAGAACAGGGGAGACTCTTTGGTTCTCTCACTATGACTCTAGAGTCAGTACTCGCTCCGTAGCTAATCGCCATGACGAGCCTACTAGCTACGCGGCTCACAAGCCCAAACAAGTGTGTGCGGCCGCGGCGTGTGTCTGTTTTGTTTCCGGTCTGTGAAATACCCGCCCTTCAATCACTACTATTGGCCAGGCGTCCAAGGTAATGTAACCCCATTTGTTCAGGTCCTATCCCCTGACCAATCGGCTATCCTAACCTTAACCACTCGAGGTGAAATGCCTAACCGCAACCAATCGAGTTGCTTCGTAGGGCGGGTCTTGGCGTGGCAATAGTGGGATTCTTATTTTGCTACCGGTCTAGCTAGATCCGAAAGAACATTAATCTTGCGATAAAAAAATTGACGGCGTTAAAATGAGTTTGCGTTAAAACCGTTAATAACGCATTAAACTCTAGCCCTAGTCACAACATAAGTGTTCATGGGAAATGTAGGATTAGTGCTACAACCAGTGTTGCCAGATAAATATTTATTAAGTTTTCCAAGCCAAAAACACACAAAAACTCCCAAATTTCTTGGCGGAAAACAGACCAATCTGGAAACATTTCTGCAGCATACACGAATTACAGGGCCTAAGTTTCTGTTGCTACATGTACAAATGGTTCATGAGAACAGCCTGAGCTGCTTTACAGTTTAGCAAGTTAGCTTGCTAACTTGGGACTAGGTAAACTCTAGGTGTCAGCTGAAAAAGTTGCATTACGAATCGTAGACTCAGTGCCAGTAACATTTCTGTGTGGTGATGATGGAGAATGTAATAGGCCTCTGCTGCTCTTGCGGCTCATTCTTTGACATGTGTTCTATAAATGATTGCTGCTAATTTCAACAATTCCTCCTCTTCTCCATGCTTTTGGACAGATGGACTCACAGATTTATACACTCAGAGCCAGACTGTGTGTGTGTGTGTGTGTGTGTGTGTGTGTGTGTGTGTGTGTGTGTGTGTGTTTCTGAGACAGTGAAAGACACTCAGTAAAACAGTTGACAAACTGGGATTGAAGCAGTTATTGTCAGATGACAATCTTCCTGTCAGCTCGGTCCACGTTCACACTCAACAAATCCAAAAATAAAACTGTTCATTGGCTGTCTGTCCGTCTGCTTGCTTCCTTGCACCTCATAGTACTCTCCAGATTTCACCACATATTTTCACCATAGTTCAGAAACAGAGAGAGGCAGGAGTCACCCACTGGTGCACCTAATTCAATTCATAGTTTCAAATTGAGAGCAGCAGCAGCTGGTTCTGAAGTATACACACTGGTCCTGGACTTGCGTGTGAGCCTTGGATTGAACACATAGCATGTTTGAATCCTAGTAGGATACACCGAAGGTCAATCAATAACAATAACTGGTCTTCATAAGACCCATGTCTCTTGCTCGTCAACACTAACATGAAGATGATTACCATGATCCATAACTTGATGCCATGACGTGGCCAAAAGACATAACAGTTGACTAATTTGTCACCCTCTCACAGCTAGGGGACAGAACAAAACCACCAATACTTTTTGAGTACCGCCCAAATTGTGTAGATATATGGAAGAAGATTAGGGCCAAATGTGAAAAATGTATTTGAGTTCTGAGTTTAAAGTCAGAATTCTCACTAACACTAGTTAGTTAGCAAGTTTATATGATATTGTCTTGATGATAGCAGTCTTTATAGTTAAGTTTAGCTGACAAATAATGACTGTCATGGCAGTTAAGTTTAGGTAACAAAAAGACTAGTTAATATTAGAAAAAAAAAATTGTGGTTTGGGTTCAAACACCCTTAACCTAAAACCCTTAACAGTTTCCTGGGTGAAAGTCTTGTGTTTTCCCCTTAACTTTTTTGGGACACAGACTTTGCTCCCCTGCTTTAAAGCCCTTTGTTTCTATACAGCGGCAGTCAATGTGTTGCACGCAGTAATAAATAAGTGGAATACATACGAATGACAACTTGTCACAGCTATATGTATGAATGGTTCGTACAAACAGCCTGACCCTTTAAAGCCCTTTAGTTTTCATTCGACACAGATATTGGGCATGAGCTGATTTAAAGGTAGGAAAATGTAAAATAAAATTAAATCCAACTATATAACTGTGGAAATTACAATCCAAAGGTATAATAAGGTTCAGGCTGACAATCAATGCAAGGAAGCCCTGAATCCAAACACAGTGGAGAGTTTATATTTCCCATCAGATCTACGTGGAGGAGCTACAGTGAGGGAATGGACTGCTTGACTCTACCTGCTCTGATGCTACCTTAATCAGGAATCTGATATTTTATAAATGGATGAAATGAGTTTTGTATGTTCTGTTAAACTGGTCAGGTGGGATTTAGGGTTAACAAATGTCACGGTCCTATTCAGATTCATGCTGAAAGGGAGGCTGAACGAGGAGGACTTGTGCGGAGAGATGAGAGGGGCGGAGGGCGGAGGGCTTCGTACATCTCATTTGGGCTCTGCTACTTGATTAATGTGGTCCTCCTTTTCAGATTGGGTATTCACCAAGATTTCTGATGAGACAATCAGATTTCCACTGTAACATTATTCCCGCAGCACAATAAATGAACGCACTTTTCATTGGGGCCTATTGTTTTAATGATGGATTGCGCGCTGCATTTTGAGTAAATTGAATATATTAGAGATCAAGTTTTAACAAGATAATGGAAGTTTTGCAAGTGCTGCTCTTTTACAAATATGATGAAGTTGAAGACTTAAAGTTACTTTCCCTGTTTTTATATTTCCTGGTGTTACTAAAAGGTAAGTGATTTTTAGATGGCGCAGAATAACGTGACTGTGTCATGTGAAAGGGTCACTTGTTAATGCCGAACCCACTAAAAATAAATAACTTTAAGCTTTGCCGTTTGACAGGTAGCTTAAAGTTGACTTCTCTGGGCTCTCTCCATGTAGAGTCAGAAGCTTGACACTCAGATATTTAGTTTACAACAGTCTTAGGGAGGCAATACATGGTTTTCAAGGGACATGACAAGGTGTCCTTTTATACATTACTGTAGTTTCTGATGCCTGACGCTTCCAGAAAATACCAGTACTTTACATATCACATCACCTCTGACCTTATCCATTTCACACATAAAATAAAACCAACAGCAGGACAGTTCCCTTTTGTCAACTAAATTATATCACTGCACTTAACTGTCATGTTACCGGTCACTCCATGACTGGCTGGTGGCCAACGTAATTTCGCGGGATATCATACGAATTGTTGCGTTTTCATACAATATCATCCCAGAGATGGGAACTCGAGTTTGAGAGTCAGACTTGAGTCGCATTTAAGTAGCACACACTGTGACTTGAGACTTTTACTATATATAATATATAACCTATAATCTACCTACGTAACACGTAACGTATCTGCTGCGCGCGGTCACACGTGAGAGAAACTTGACTTGAATTCTAGCTCAGAGACTCGAGACTTGACTTGGACTCTAGCTCAGAGACTTGTGAACATCTCTGTATCATACAAACCGATTCCTTCACCATCCTAGGAAACGGAAATGTGCATATTGCTCTGTTGATTTGAATGGGAATGTCTGTTCTGCTCTGATTCTATTTCTATGGTCTTAGCATTATTGTTCCAGGGAATGAGTGGAACCCACTTCTTTGACATTTTTCTTTCAGCTTAGACGGGTTTCATTCACATTCTCAAATCTGGGGTTCCAAAACTTCAGGATGTACTGAGGTTTCTGCAAGACTGGAGCGGGCACACGGCATTGTTATCATGTTCAAAGTTGCTCATGTATTTGCCCACACCTACTGCGTGTCCCCTCATCCATTACTGTCACATAAAACAAAAACCGCCAGGAAACGGCTTTATTAGACATTCTGCATGGTGAGGCGTCAGCCTTGTGCCACTTTAGTAAACCCCAGCAGCTTTACAAGGGAGTGACGGAGGAAATCAATCAGCAGACGAGCTTCTGACAATTTGATTAATTAAATGTCGATTCCAGTTGCTTTATGAAGGATAAGTCTAGTTTTGCAGCCACTGCTGAATACAACCTTTGATGCAAGTTTTAGAATTTCAAACTTGTTTGTGGTTCGTTTAGTACATCAGAATTTGGTTGTGTATGTTGGGCGTGTGTGTGTTTGTGTGTTGATAGATTCTCGCCCAATTAAATTACTTCATCCATTAATCTTTTTTTCAATAAAGCAAAGTTAATTGATCAAAGTTTAATGAAAGTTCCCTGTGCACCTGGGAAAAACGGCTATAAATGGCTCCTAGTAGCAAATAGATGTGGAGAGTGGGAGTAGTTTCAATTCCCGACGCACTCAATCAGGGCTTGTGAAATGAGGCAGGCTGATGGAGCGGGTGAAATACAATGACACGCTGCCTCTCGCACTAGAAAGGAAAACCCATCTCATCATGCTCACAATAATTTCACCTCACAGGAAAATATCTGTATTGTTTGTAGGAGACGTAAGAAATAGACTGTTGGTGATGGAGTCAACAAGCATTTTTATTTATTTTTTATTGAATTAAGCAAAAACTGAAATTGCCATTGCAATGCATGTATTAATATGATGAAAATCCAATGCTCTAGTACTGTTGCTGTTTGGTGTAATTTCCGAGAGCCTAGAAATTACGTTTATGCTATACTTTGCAAATCGTTTTAGGGTTAAATGTAATTGGCAACAAAACTTTTTAAGGAATGATTTAAAAGATGCTGTAATTACACAGGCATGAAACCCTGCGGTCAGCCCTATGTTCCAACACCCCTATGGTGCCACAGCCCTATGTTCCCACAGCCCTATGTTCCCACATTTCTAGGACATTTTCAAAATTAGTTCTTGTGTTCTTACATTTCCCTTCAATTTAAGCCCTATCCTCCCACAAGATTTTTTGGAAGCACTTTATAGTAAATTAGGGTTAGGGTCAGGATTAGGTTGAGTGTAATTGGCTACCAAACTGGGAGAAAGGGGGATAAAATCTGATACAAATTTATGAAAAAGGAAATGTGGGAACATAGGGCATAATTTTGGAAAAAAACAATCCTAGAAATGTGGGAACTATGGGAACATTGGGCCTAATTTTGAAAAACATCTTAGAAATGTGGGAACATAGGGCTGTGGGAACATAGGCACGCTCCCGAAACCCTGACCAAAACCTTTGACACCTAAATTTACAAATTAACAAAAAATACCAAAGCCTAATCATGCTTTTGACAGACTAAAAATGCAGCTGTAATTGATTGTTACGAAGAAAATCATCATTTTTCATGCCATACAGACAGTTCAATCAAACTTGGGTTGATGAGTCATTATTATTGAGGCCATGAAAGTGTGAACAGACAGGCAGAGAAACAGTGTATACCGTGACCTTATATCGGGACTTTCACGGCTGTCCAGCTCTGACAGAGTCAAGGCGGCGGCCATCTGTGATGATGTGTGTGGGCGGAGAGCAGGGTTGATGTAATGAGCCAGATAAGCAGTGACAAGAGGAGAAGCCATGTGGAGAAATCTTGCATCCATCTCTGTCTGCAACAGGTCACCTGGTCATGTTCACGGGCCAAACCTTGAAATCTCATGCGTTAAGAATTTCTGAACCAACAAGCCCTGGATGAGTCTATGGTTGGGTCTGATATCACATACTCTGCCCTACATACAAAAAAATAAAGCCCTATGTTCCCACAGCCCAATGGTCCCAAAGCCCTATGTTCCTACATTTCTAAGAATGTTTTTTCACTGAAAATTAGGCCCTATGTTCCCACAGCGATATGTTCCCACAGCCTATGTTCCCACAGCCCTATGTTCCCACATTTCTAAGATTGTTTTCAAAATTAGGCCCTATGTTCCAACAGTTCTAAGAATTTCTTCCAAAATTAAGCTGTGTTCCCAATTTCCTTTTTCATAAATATGTATCAGATTTTATCTAACCCTAACCCTAACCCTCTAAATCTTGTGGGATGATAGGGCTTAAATTGAAGGGAACTGCAGCAACACAAGACCTAATTTTGAAAATGACCTAGAAATGTGGGAACATAGGGCTATGGGAACAGAGGCCCTAATGTTGCCACATTTCTAAGATTTTTCTTAAAATTAGGCCCTATGTTAGGGTTAGGGTTAGGGTTACATTCCATCTGTAGTCCATTGCTACTGAATAATAGGTTGGGTGTTGGCTACCAAATTGGGAGAAAGGGGGATACAATCTGATACAAATTTATGAAAAACGAAATGTTGGAACATAGGGCCTAATTTTGAAAAAAAAAAAAAATCTTAGGACACAAGGGTTTGACTCCTGTTTGATGATAAAAGTAAACAGCGAGTTTTGTTTAACTTAACTAACGTCATGTTCTGCATCACGTGAGTAACCTTCAGGAAGTGAAGTAACGTCTGATTTTAACCCAAACCACCTTCTTTTTATAATTAACTAAGTACTTTTGGTGCCAAAACTTGACCAAATTGCGAACATTTCACATCGTAAAAGACGTGTTTAAAATCGTGATCTTTACGTTCAAAACTGCAACCGACATTCTCTGGTTTAGATATGTGGTTGTATTTAGGCCACCGCTAGGGGCTACATTTTTTGAAAGGCTCCTGTGGGTCGTGTTAGAGGGTAGGAACAAATGGCTCATATCGTCGTATGGTTTGAAAGACTTTCTGTATGAAACGTACAGTATGTCACTGTAGCCTGACATTGTCAAACTCCGATTCTAGTCAGAATATGAGTCTGATACTGCTCCATTGGGTTGTGGTTATGGGGCGTGTTTTAACCGAACCAGGAAAGAAAATGCCTCTGCACTCAATTGGATAGACCTACAACCAATCAGAGCAAAGCCCCATCTTCTTAATGACCATTGTGGCCAGCTGATGAATTAAACTTTTGCTGAACCCTATAGGAAGGATGGCAAAAACATCTTTCCGATCAACAAATGCCTTAATTGAGGTTCTCTGTTCCTCTTTTAAAATGAATGCACTGTCGATATCTACCGAATCTACACATTTCAATTCTCCAGCGGCAACCATCTTTGTTTTTAAACAAATTTAACCCAAGCGCTCTTTGGTGACGTGGTTGATTACGTTACGGTTGATCATCTGTCCATCATCGTATAAAGCCCGCCCTGACAATTTGATTGGTCCAAACAGCTCTGGTTGGAGCATAGTTGCTCCACAAAGGATCAAGTCCAGACCCAACTTCCCGAACTCAAATGTTGTGGGCGGGACTAAATTCGGCTGGCATCTAGGCTAATGTCACTGAGGATAAAGATTAAAAACCTGTATGTCTGGGCGCCTGGGTAGCTCACCTGGTAGAGCACGCACCAATACGTAGAGGTTTACTCCTCGACGCAGTGATGGCAGGTTTGACTCAGACCTGCAGCCCTTTGCTGCATGTCATTCCCCCTCTCTTCCCCTTTCAGGTCTTCAGTTATCCTGTACAAAATATAGGCCCAAAATAAATATCTTAAAAAAAAAAACCTGTACGTAGTTTAACTGGAGCATGATGACGTGAGGCTGCATAATTATCCCTGAAGGCACATTCTGCTGCGGAGTCTTCAGGCTTCATAATCTGCTGCTGCAAGGCTTTCTACTGTCACGTAAGAAGAAGAAAAAATTAGTTCTTCTAGTTTTCTTCTTCTTTACCCTCTTCTTTGCTCAGGAAAGCAAAACAGCAACCTTTGGGTCTCAAACAAATTTTAGTTTGAGTGCTTTTGTTCTTTCATCACACCATTTCCCTGGTGTGGCTGTTACTGTATGAGAACTTACAGGATTCAGACAGACAGAAGATCAATGGACTTTGCTGCAGGTGTGATGAAATACTTATTTGGTTCACCCTTTGGATCATTTGAAATTGCTGCATATCTAAGCTACAAACAGAGCTGCCTTCCAAGCTACAGGAAGTGAGTGTTTGATACTCAGCAATTGGTTTTGGGTAGTCTCACATCTTGCACGGTAGTCTTGCATTGCAGACCTATCTCCAGCTGTGGAGTAGGGTCTGGCTACACCACAAATGCATTCTGGGATAGGAGGGGAAAAAATGATCTGGGTTGTTTGCATTTCTTTAAACCAATCACAATCGTCTTGGGCGGCGCTAAGCTCCGGACGCAGCGACGGTGGCTCTGCAAAATAGTATTGGTAAGGAACTTGTTTTGGTGGAATATTTGCATCTCTCAAAAGAAAATGCCGCATACAATATTAAATGAAGTTAACTGTTGACACAATACAGTAACGTGATCTCACCTACCAGTGTATCCCCGTGTATACTTTGTCCACAGCAATCGCTCCCAAAACGTCCCAGGTAGAAAAGAAATGTCGTAAACATGTTCTTTGTTAATCTTTACAATTACATCCAGCGCGTAAGAGGAGTGAGAAGTGTTCAGTTCTTCCACGCTTGCCTCTGTGCCCCCCCCTCTGATGTAAAGATGGACGCAGATGGTCTTGCTTGTCCAGGTAGTCTGGACCGTAGCCACCTTCGCCTCTGATGTTTACATTTGAAAACCTTTCCTGGCCAGGCTAGCAGAGTCAGCAGGAAACTGGTTAGTTGATTTCCTGATCCTGATGAGCGACTCGTAGCCAAATGCCATCACCGTCCAACATCAACCACATAAACCAAAACTAATATTTGTAAAAAAAGACAATCCAACATACATTTTGTGGAGCTGACGGAAAGGCGACTGGAGCGGTCCACACCTGCTAGAACTATTTACATCTGTAAGTTCAAAGTCAATATTGTTTTCTTTGGAAATAAAGCTAAAGTGGTTATTGATACATTAGAACAATTATATAAAGGGCTGTTTGACAGGATTTCTCAGCCAACAAATGTTTGACTCTCAAATTGATGTAGGGTTGCCCTCTTGTCATTCTGCATTTTGTGATCAAGTATAAATCATTCATTTTTAACTGTTTGTCGCACAGTGCTTCAAAATAGGACCAAAACCATCAACAACGTGTGATATTTTCTTTCATAATGTTGACCTGCGTGATACGGAGCATCATGTATTCCTGGATGCAGATTCGTTGGAATGTGAAGCATCGATATAACTCAAGCTGGAAAACAAGAATCCTTTCCTCATTTATTATGTATTCACTCTCTCCTCGCTCGCAGCTTCTTTTCAAGTTTAGCAAAACTGGCAGGCTGTGTTTACGTTCAGCTCCAGTATATTATTTATGCACGATAATCGTCAGCATACATGAGTGAGTGTGTGTGTGTGTATGTGTGTGTGTACCACTCAACCAAGAACATAACTTTCAACAGAGTCTTTGTCCATGTTTTACACCTATAGTTCGTTTGCCCTGGTTCCAATCGGTTGATGAGTTTGTAAACTTGGAGCGTTTCCACCTTGGTTCGGTTTCATTTCACACAGAGAAAAATCCAAGTGAACCAAATTGAAGAACGTTCACTCCCGTTTAGCTCCAACTTGCAGCGTACACCTGGTAGCTGGGTCGGATCACGTTTTCATCACAAATGTAATGTACCGAAGTGTAGCAGAGTTCGTTTGTAACCAGAACGAGACCTTGAGTAGGTGGTCTCGGTTCAGTTAGTCTATATCGTTGATGATCCACTTCCGGAATTGCTGCAGAAATTTTGCCGGATTTCACTCCTTTTAGGCCGGTTATCTGTTGCCTTTGGCTTCCTTTCTGTTGGCATTTTAAACTCCGGTGGGTTCATGAGGACTATGGTTAACTGCTCCTCAGATCTCTGCAGGGTAAATCCAGACAGCTAGCTAGACTATCTGTCCAATCTGAGTTTTCTCTTGCACGACTAAAACTACTTTAGAATGTTCACGTTCCACCAAAACAAGTTCCTTCCTGAGGCTATTTTGCAGAGGCACTGTTGCTCCGTCCGGCACTTAGCGCCACCCAAGACGATTGTGATTGGTTTAAAGAAATGCCAATAAACCAGAGCACGTTTTTCTCCCATCCCGGGAATGCTGTGTGGACTAGCCAGACCTTCCTCCTCAGCAGCGCCGCAGTGGAGGAGGGTCTGGCAATGCAAGACTACAGTTCAGTTGTTTTGGTCCACACCCGAGTGCGATTGCTGTGTTCACACCTGCCCAAACGAACAGCACCAAAGGGCTAAATGCTCTAGGATTCAAATCAACATAACTTAACAAGGCAGGTGTGAAAACATCCGTAGTCTAAGCATAGAGACATACAACCTCGGTAAAGTGTTTTGCAGGGGTATGTAGAATGTCAAACTGTATAAATATATAGAAATGCTCCACTACAAGTAAAAGTCCTGCGTTCAAAATGTGCAGAAGTATTCTAAGTAAATTGTACATATAGGCTATTAAATGTGAAATATTAGATCTAACAAAAAATTTCCCTTGTGAGGGATTTATTATTATTTAAGACAATATTAGATTGTTAATACGGATTCATCAAATAAGTCAGTGGCATGAAATGTACTTTGTTGCTGTACTTACCACCACTGATTCTCTACTCCAGTCTGTACTACTACTACTACTACTACTACAAACAACAACACTGTTTTATACTGAGCCCACTCTCACTCAAAAGCGTACAAATAACACAGGTTTACAATTTTGAAAATACGTGCAATGTGTACGCCAAAGTAAAATTGTGCGTATAGTAGATACGTGGAGCGCTCAAATTACAGTAATGGAGACCGGTGCGTTTATAGTATAAAGGGACGCGGGACCGCATAAGTAGGTTGGTTGGGATGGCACATGGGTAAAACACAGGACTTTCACATGGGAGATTGGGGTTCACGTCCCACGTGTGGTGATTTTCAGCCTTTTTTCAGCCTTTTTGTTAAGCCGTGTATTAGCATGTTTTAGGGGTTATGTGCCGTGTTTTTGTGACTTATGTTTTTTTTTTGTTAAGCCTTCCCCAATGTTTCTTCCCTAAACCCAACCGTTTATTAGCGTGTTTTTGTGACTTTTTTTGTGTTACTAAAGCCTTTCCCTGCATTATTTTCCTAAACCCAACCATTTTTTCTTTTTTTTTTTTTTGTAACGCTGTTGTCGCGATAACACACAACGTGGCGACGCGAGCCGCAAGCATATAAAATGCACTCGTCTCCCTTACTGTAATTGGAGCGCTCCACGTATCTACTGTACGCACAATTTTACTTTGGCGTACACATTGCACGTTTGTAAACCCGTGTTATTTGTACGCTTTTGAGTGAGACCGGGTTCTTTATACTACTATGATTCTTTAATCTGTGTTCAAGCACTAAAAGCCATCTGACATTTCAGCCATGTGTTGTTTTCTGCAGGTGGAGTAGTTATTACCCAGAGGCAAACATGGAAGGCGTTTTATCTTGATGAGGTTTGTCAGCAGCACATCCCCCGAGGTCGACTCTGACACAACTCAAGGCCACGGTCTGCTGTCTGGCAGTGCAGTCCAAATGAAGGCCACGCTAATACAGTCCTGAGTGGAGTGACTTACACTCAGTTCAACATTGAAATCCATCAGCCATTACACAGAAATCAAATTTACCTCAGTAATCCCCGGATTTGATGTTAATAATCTAGTGGAAAAATACAGTCATCCAGCCGTGTGCCTTGTTATAGTTATGATAGTTTTCCACTGTCAAATGGTATTTCTTTTGCTTCCCATTCATTTCTATGGGAGCAAGCTGTGCAATGCATTATGGTAGCATTGCGGGGTCTTTGGAGAAGCGGGACGTTTTTACCAGTATACTTTACCTGTATGTTTTTTTGGTTTCACTTTACTTGAAGGTAGCTACTTAAGAGTGACATGACACTGTCATGAACGTGTCATAAACGTTTATGACATAATGCTTCTGTCAGTAAGTGTCATTCAGTTTTTGTCATGTTAGGGTTACGGTTCATGTGTTCATGACAGTGTCATGTCACTATTATGTAGACACCTTCAAGTAAAGTGTTACCGTTCTTTTTTTATGCACTGTAAAGTGTCAAGAAAGGCACCCTAAAGTAAAATGCATTATTATTACTAATAAACTTCTCAATCAAAGATTGTACAAGGAATAAATGGTTACACTTTACTTAAGGAATGTATCTACGTAAGAGTGACATGACATGGTCATGAACGTGTCATAAACATTATAAACAAGTCATAAACGTTTATGATATAACGCTTCTGTCATTAAGTGTCATTCAGTTTTTGTCATGACAAGTTATGGTTAGGGTTAGAGTTCATGTGTCATGACAGTGTCAAGTGTTCATGACAGTGTCATGTCACTCTTGACATTGCCACAAGCGACAGCAGTCGACGGGAATGTCGAGTGAGTGTGAACGAGTGTGAACTATTTGATAAAGCTTATAGTTAGGGAGTGAGGAGTTGCAGTGTTCACCTAACTGGCCCACCTGCCTCTCTTCATAATTGTTAGATTAATAATACATAACAAAGTAGAGGGAGACAGGCCAGCCAAGCCCGATCCGGCAGGGGGAGAGTTCTAAGCCCGAACAGGCTACCTCTCCTTATGACCTGTCTCTCTTAGTTACGCGGTTATAGTTACGCTGTTAAACATCCCTCCACTCTCATCTTTCGAAGGACAGGTTTTTAGGTTTTAGGAGAAGGCCTCCATCAACGTTGCTACTAGCTAAACTAGCAAGCTACACGATGCCCCCCCTCAGCTGTTCACCTGGCTGCGACTCGTGCCACCTTTTCAGCCAGAAGATAGTGGAACTTGAAGCCAGAATATCGACTCTCCTCCAGATCAAGGCAAGTGAAGAGTTCCTCAACTCCATTATCATTGGAAGTTCCCCCCACACACACACTGATGGATGTTTTGATTCCACTGTGCCCTGCAATACTCTCACCCCACCACACACTAATACAACCTCTGTCCCTGCTGTCTCTCCTCGGCTTCTGCCGAGGACCCAGCCAGCTCTGCTGACCAGCTCCACTCCACACCAGCCTGAGCCATGGCGTGTAAGCAAGCACCAGAGCAGGCGGTCAGGACAAGGCTCAGCCCCAGCCCAACCCCTACGGCTAGAAAACCGCTACAGCATTCTGACGAACGACGAGGAGTTCCCTTCTCTGCCACGTCCCCACGCAGCTCATCCTGGTCCATCCACACAGTCGACGCGCCCATTGAGGGCGGACTCTCCCCCCTCGGACTCATCAATCTCCACGCTGGTCATCGGAAGCTCCATGGTAAGGGATCTCCACATTCCCCCTTTACCCAGCGGTCCCTCCAAGGTCTACTGCTTCCCCGGTGCCAAGGTCCGTGACATCCAGCACAAACTTCCCGGCATCCTCGCCCGCCACTCCAAGGTCGACAACATCATCGTGCATGTGGGCACAAACAACATCAGAGAGAGACGGTCGATAGCACTCCAGGAAGACTTCACCACTCTCATCACCACCCTGATGGGCACAGGTAAGCGGATTGTCATCTCTGGGCCTCTACCTACCTACAGGAAGGGTGCGGAGAGATGGTCCAGACTGTTCTGGCTCCACACCTGGCTGGAACCACTCTGCACTTCCCTGGGCCTTCCCTATGTCGACAACTTCAACTTGTTCTGGGAGATGCCCAACCTGCTGAAGCGTGATGGTCTCCACCCAAACCGACACGGAGCCAGGCTGCTATCTGACAACATAACGACCACACTAACAGAAGGCAAGTATTGACATTATGTTGAAAATATCACAGATTCATGTCCCCAGGTATTGATCCTGATAGCACTATACAAGTGGATGGATCTGAAAATGTTTTCTGTAGGATAACATGTAGTACTAGTATTACTCCAGTAACATGTGGTACTAGTACTATTCCAGTAATTATCAACAACAGACCACACAAAGTGGTGAATAGAGAGGCAACACTTAACAACCTAATTGGAATTAAAACTACCACAGCAATGATAGAAAAGGATAGGAAAATTAGATGTGGATTACTAAATATCAGATCTTTGTCTTCTAAAGCAGTACTGTAAATGAATTGATATCTGATAATCAAATTGATCTATTCTGTCTTACTGAAACCTGGCTGGGCCATGAAGAATATGTTAGTCTAAATGAAGCCACCCTCCCAGTCATATTAATACTCAAATTCCTAGAGGCTCAGGCCGAGGAGGGGAGTTGCAGCCATATTTGATTCAAGCCTGTTAATTAACCCTAAACCCAAACTAAATTATAACTCTTTTGAAAGCCTTGTTCTTAATCTTCAACATCCAACACGGAAATCAGTACAGCCAATTATATTTGTTGTTGTCTACCGAGCTCCAGGTCCGTATTCTGAATTTTTATCTGAATTCTCAGAGTTTTTATCATGTGTAGTCCTTAAATCAGACAAAGTACTTATTGTTGGTGATTTTAATATCCATGTGGACGTTGACAGCAATAGCCTTACTACTGCTTTCAACTCATTACTGGATTCAATCGGTTTCAGTCAGAGTGTGCACAAGGCGACGCACTGTTTTAACCACACCCTCGACCTTGTGCTGGCATATGGTATTGAAATTGAGGATTTAATAATATTTCCGCAGAATCTGGTATTATCAGATAATTTTTAATTACTTTTGAATTCTTGCTACCTGACCATACTAAACCAGATAGCAGCTTCTACACTAGATGCCTATCTGACAGTGCTATAGCTAAATTTAAGGAAAATATTCCTACAGCATTCCAGTCTATGTCTTGCCTTAACATAACAGAGGACCTCTATGTTAACCTCAGTCCCTCTCAAATTGATACATTTGTAGACGGTGCTACGACTTGCCCACGGACGACCTTAGACTCTGTCGCTCCTCTCAAAAAGAAGACGATAAAGCAAAGGAAATTAGCTCCTTGGTATAACTCCCAAACTCGCAAATTAAAACAAATCTCACGAAACATCGAAAGTAAGTGGCGCTCCACCAAAGTGGAGGAATCCCGTTTGGAATGGCAAGACAGTCTGAAAACCTATAGGAAGGCCCTAAGAAAGGCCAGATCAGACTATTACTCATCATTAATAGAAGAAAACAAGAACAACCCAAAGGTTTCTTTTTCAGCACTGTAGCCAGGCTGACAGATAGCCACAGCTCTACTGAGCCATCTATTCCTCTAGCTCTGAGTAGTGATGACTTCATGAGCTTCTTTAATGATAAAATTATAACAATTAGAGATAAAATTCAACACCTTTTGCCCTTAACTTCTAACAGTTCATCTTTAAATGCAGGACCGCTAGAAAGAACGACGACTCCCGACATATACTTTGACTGCTTTTATCCTATAGACCTTCAACAATTAATGTTAAAGATATCCTCAGCTAAGCCGTCTACCTGTCTCTTAGACCCCATCCCAACGAGGCTACTCAAAGAAGCGTTACCCGTGGTAAACACTTCATTATTAGATATGATCAACATGTCCTTACTAACAGGTTATGTACCGCAGTCATTTAAAATTGCTGTGATAAAACCTCTTCTGAAAAAAAAAAAAACCACCCTAGATCCTGAGGTCTTAGCAAACTATAGACCTATATCTAACCTTCCCTTTCTATCCAAGATCCTTGAGAAGGTGGTTGCTAATCAGTTATGTGATTTTCTACATAGCAACAGTCTATTTGATGATTTTCAATCAGGATTTAGAAAGAATCATAGCACAGAGACGGCACTGGTGAAAATTACTAACGACCTTCTAACTGCTGCAGACAAAGGACTTGTCTCCATTCTTGTTCTACTAGATCTTAGTGCTGCATTTGACACTATTGACCATACTATCCTGTTACAGAGACTGGAACACTTAGTTGGCATTAAAGGAATCGCACTAAGCTGGTTTAAGTCCTATTTCTCTGAACGATCCCAGTTTGTTAATGTTATTGATAAACCCTCCAAGCACGCTAAAGTTAGCCATGGCGTTCCTCAAGGCTCAGTGCTTGGACCAATTCTATTTTCCTTATATATGCTTCCTCTAGGTAATATTATTAGGAAACACTCGATTAACTATCACTGTTACGCAGACGATACCCAATTATATCTGTCAATTAAGCCAGATGAAAGTGGTCAGTTAGCAAGACTTCAAACGTGTATTGAGGATATAAAATCCTGGATGACCCACAATTTCCTGATGTTAAACTCAGACAAAACTGAAGTTATTGTGATAGGACCAACGCACCGCCGAACTTCGTTTTCGAAAGATATAGTTACTCTGGATGGTATTACCCTGGCCTCCAGCACTACTGTCAGAAATCTAGGAGTTATTTTTGATCAGGATATATCCTTCAACGCCCACTTAAAACAAACCTCAAGAATAGCCTTTTTCCATCTTCGTAACATTGCCAAAATTAGGAATATCCTGTCTCAAAACGATGCTGAAAAACTAGTCCATGCATTCGTTACTTCTAGACTAGATTACTGCAATTCCTTATTATCAGGTTGCCCAAATAAGTCCATTAAGACTCTCCAACTGATCCAGAATGCTGCAGCACGTGTTCTGACGAGAACTAAGAGAAGAGATCATATTTCTCCTGTATTAGCTTCTCTGCATTGGCTTCCAGTGAAATATAGGATTGAATTTAAAATCCTCCTCCTGACTTACAAAGCTCTAAATGGTCAAGCACCATCATACTTAGAAGAGCTCATAGTACCTTATTGTCCCACTAGAGCACTGCGCTCCCAGAATGCGGGGCTACTTATGGTTCCTAGAGTCTCTGGAAGTGGACTGGGGGCCAGGGCCTTCAGCTATCAGGCTCCAGTATTATGGAACCAGCTCCCAGTCGGGGTTCGAGAGGCAGACACCGTTACCACATTTAGGAGTAAACTGAAAACCCTCCTCTTTGATAAAGCTTATAGTTAGGGACGAGGAGTTGAAGCGTCCCACCTAACCCGCCCACTGCTTCTCCTCGTAGTCATCAGTTTTTTTCTATACTGTATAATTAATAATCGAGCGAGAGTAGAGGGGGAGGCGGTCCAGTACAGCCCGACCCGGTTGGGGGGAGTTCTAGCCCGACCAGGCACCTCTCTTTAACCTGCCTCTCTTAAGTTATGCTATTACAATTCTAGACTGCCGGGGAGGCTGTTCCTCCCTAAGACACACTGAGCTGCTCTCTCATCTCTACTTGTTACTTTTGTATGCATCCTGTCCCAGAAATGCTTGTTACTAATCTAGCTCTGGGGAGTTTACTCCCGGAGTCCTTATGTTTTCTTCTTCAGAGCTATGCTCTGCGATTCTCTGCATTTCCCGGCTGCATCCTGCTGCGTCCTGCTGCATCCGCAGCCTCCCCCCGTGCTCTGCAGCGCCACTTACCACCCGCAACGCCATGCTGTGATGTTCATACGCACAGAGTAGTCAGGATCCGGTATAGGAGACTGCACTACTCAGTATGACACGATGTGCCCTGCTATGACATGAACTTCCACGATAACCTTCAAAGTCAATGTGACTTCTAATTTGACTGTTATCACCACTGTTCATCACGCCCCCAACCGGCCCGTCAGACACCGCCTACCAAGAGTCTGGGTCTGCCGAGGTTTCTTCCTAAAAGGGAGTTTTTTCTTGCCACTGTCGCAATAGCCACTGCTAATGCTTGCTCTTGAGGGAATTACTGTAATTGTTGGGCTTTTGGAATTTATAGAGTGTGGTCTAGACCTACTCTATCTGTAAAGTGTCTCGAGATAACTTTTGTTATGATTTGATACTATAAATAAAATTGAATTGAATTGAATTGAATTATGTATATACCTTCAAGTAAAGTGTTACCGAATAAATAGCCCCATTTCTATCCATAACTTTAAGATTCATACCAATGTTTTTCTAAATGTTAATCCAATGGTTTAATTTCTCTTAATTTAGAGCAAGACAGTGTTTCAGTGTTTGATTTTTTTGATAGACTGAGTTAGGAATGACACTTTTACAAAAGACAGACATAAAACAACATAGTCAGAGCTTATCCGTTTGAATTTTTCAGTCTGAGCCAACACTCAGATGGAACGTGTAGACATGACTGGATTCAGGCAGAGAAAAAATCCTATGAATATTCTCCCGTTAGATTTCATTCTGACTCATGTAGTCACCGTTCTGCATGAGAAACTTAACGTGTTTCTGTTGAAAAGGCTGGCCTTCTATTACAACTACTTTAAGGCACAGTGTTGTGAAATTCTGTGTGAAACGCTTACTGATGAGGAAGTGATGAAAAATGCTTTATTTAGCAGCCGTAGTTCGCACATCATCGACACAATGAAAAGATATTGAATGGCAAAAGGTATTTATTCTGTCAGTCCGGAGCCAACGACTATGACAAAGATGGAAAAGAAGTTTTGGGACTACAAGAGCGAGACGAAGAAGCACATCAGTACACACAGTGACAGCGCTACAGTGGGGGAGGCAATAAACCTGTTGAGACAAATTGTCATTGTGTGACATTGTCTCAGCTTACGAGGGAGGCTTGGAATGCACAGATTTTCTTGTGTTACACAGAGAAATATTCAAGTTTGCAAAAGAGATTTATTCAATTCAGGTGGCTGACACGGCCACGATGCCTCGGGGAAAGGAGAGTCAAAATAACACTTCCAGTGTTGAGTCTGTATCATCGTCCACCAACGCACGTCCTCGCGGCTGCTGTGCGAGTGATTGCAACTCTCTTAGTGTCAGTGCAGTGTAAATTGTTTTGTGCAAGTTTAAAATAATTACAATACTAAACTTCCTTCAAGGATTTGGAACGTTTGTTTTCTGCAGGTCTACAGATTTATTGCCAAGAAAGTAACACTTATAAGGAATTTGCCTTGGTGGATGGTGCATACATAAAAAACAAACATATTAGGAAACAAATATGTAGAATAAAACTTTTTAACAGAACGTGTAGGACACTTCATGAATAACTTGTAATTCATACTCTTGAGATCAGATTTTGATTTGAAACACTTTGACACTACTTAGGATTATTACTCTAGGATTTTAGGGAGTGATTCTAAGATGTTCCATGGTGGACGCTTGCACAGAGATGAGGTTTAATAATGTATTTCAGAAACATGCTGGTACACCTTGATTTGCATAGCCACAGTGAATAATGTCGCGGGGTTAGTGGCTTGCTCCAGTACCCTTGAACAGGACACACACATCGACTGAATCAGGTTGCAGTAATGATCTCACACTGGGACGCTGAGTCCCTTCCTCACTAAAACATGCTGACAGCTTTTGCAAAAGCAACAGTGATGTGAGAATCCATCTTAAATTCATGAGGACCACTGCTAATATTTAATATTTCAGAGTGTAAAAACAGAAGACAGCTTGTGCTGTGAGCGGTTTGTAAATTTGTAAACACAGTTTATGGAAAGAAAAGCCTGGATGAGACAGATTATTAAAAAGCTGTCAGGCTGTCATGAGATACAGCTCCTTGCACCTATTTGGCATCCCCTTTTTCCATCCCAGAGACGATCACCAAAACACTCCAAAATGCACAGTTTTCTCTACAACAGTGCATTAGATGCATCCCGATACAAGTTCATGTCTAATCGTGGTTTTCTCCTGGGAAATTTAACTTTCATCAGTCACAGTTTTTCTCTCCTTCCGGAAATAGATTTCAGGCCATTACTGGAGCAGCTGGAACAGAGGAAATTGCACCAAGTTCTTGCAGAAAGTCATTTGGTGTAAATGTAGTTATTGACTTCGTAGGGCCCTGTGAGTATTGATAGGAGCGAACTCGTCGTCCTTCAGAACACTCTTCTCAGCCAAATCAAACTGCTGTCAACGTGTGGAGACAAATGGTCACATTCCGTTCCTAGCTCGCGTAATGTTGCGTTAATGAATAGAACCAATTTTCTACCAAATTAAAATTCATTTGCATGAGGCTTAAGTGCATCTGGCGGATACATTTCCATAAACCAGACAGGGCTTAGGGGCAGCACTCGAGGCGTTACTGTGCATGTAATAACTGAATTAAAATTTTATTAGAAGCAGCTAATTTCAAGTGAAGAAAATTACTTTGACAAGTCGGAGGGTTTTTGGGACACTGAATGGAGGCAAGGCAGCCATATTAGAGAGGCTCTTCACTCTTCACGCTTCTTTATGTGACAGATTCATGCTGCTGAACACGGAGCAAGTTTCTGAAGGTTGTTCTCTGTGTGTGTGTGTGTGTGTGTGTGTGTGTGTGTTTTAGTATTTGATTTAATGTCTGCAATGAAAATTGCTCCATGAAGGATTAATGAATTTTATGGGCTGGATGGAACTGAACTAAGTAGGTCATGTTTACAATATAAAAAGTCTGAACCCACAGCTAACATTTCCAACGCATTTGTGATGGGAAAGAATTAGGCTCAGTTTGGGAAAACTTAAACCTGCATGTATCAATACGTTGAGATTAATATGGAATTCAAAGGCCAATCACAGCGTGAAGTGTGTGGTAATGTCAGATTGTCCGTTTCGGAAAGTTACAGGTAATGGTTGGACATAGCCCCCTTAGTCCAATGTCTGAAAGGGCTTGCCCCTTAACACGCTACTTACTTATAACTTTACATGGCCAAGGTTGTGACAATTCAGCATCAACAACTCCAATAGTAGATGGAGTAAGGATTTCCCCAAACACTTCAGTTGTCAAGCATGAGTGGAACAGTTAAAATATTTCTTTTAAGTGTATTTAAAACATCAATGCTTCACATGTTTATTTCACAGGTCAATTTAGTGTCAGCAACTGAAAAGGAGCCCATGTAAAATGTGTCCATAAAGGCCTGATGCAATTTAATGAAAACAAAAAGGCTTATTTTATCACAGAATTTAGAGTAAGGCCCGGCTACACACTGGCTGCATCCATGATAGGCTTTATAAAATGGATGGACTTCCCCTTTAATTTGATGACTATATACTAATACAATATTAATCCTAATACTTTTTTCCTTAACAATTCATCATCATAGATCTGATATGGTTGGTCTTTGTGAGACGCATCCAGGTGATGGTGTGGGTTTGAGGGAAGCTGTAGTTTACGTACGCCGGTTTCCATTTAGGAGATTTCCCTTGGATAAGAGCCCAGATGATGAGTTTTCTGAAAACCCTGTGCTCAGCGCCTGCTGTGAATGGGTTATTTGAATAAACCAATGTAGCAAATGTGTTTTTTTCTTTCCTGCAGCTGCGTTTAATTTAAGGAGAAAACAATACAACAAAGCCGTTATGGCAGATGAAACGGTCAGTTCATCCTTGCCAAAACCCATTTGAAATTGCAGGGTGTCATTGTTTCCTCTCTCAATCCTCCTTGTTCAGCAGTAACTGGTGCTGTGAAGAATTCATATAGAATATCTACCATCCACTCTGCACAAGGATAATGTTTATGTGTGCGCTTGGCTGGTTTTTGCATCAGATGTTGTTTATCTGAATTTAATCTGGATGTGTCTGTAATAGTTTTCTAGCTAACGTCCAACCAACTGCAATTCACAAACCTGATTGCTATTACATTTGCTTTGGCCATTTGTGTTCCCCAGAAGATGAATATGAATGATTTTAAAGACCCCTTGGCCTGGGCAAGTGTCGACAACCTTTACTATCGAAACAGCAATGTTTGGCCCAAAAAAAAATGAAAAGAAATCTGCTGGAGCCATAAAACATATTCTAAAATGAGGGGTAATTCTCACTTATTGCCTCAGATCAAGCGTTAACGGTGAGCTAACAGCATTGGCGCGGAAAGCAAATTAATCTTTCCACACAATTAAATTCTCCATTTTCCTCCGGCACTTCTTTATATTTGGATTTGGAATCCATAGCTAGTCTAAAGAGAACCTCAAGCCTGCTATTGAGGTTCCGCAGGGCTGTAGATGTAGCCTACATAGGCTGTAATGAACATTTTAGTTGGCTGAAATGTCATGTAGCATAAATGGAGAATGTAAGAATCACTTGAGGCCTTCAACAATAATAAACTAAAATTAAAATGTTTAAAAATAACCCTTCATTTTCATATTCATTTCCATATAATTTTTGTGAAAGCCATATGGAGCAGCAGGTTGACTACCCCTGATCTAGTGCCACTGTTGGACCAGAATTTCCCATTGGCCAGATTTCTATCCAATTTGTTTTTAACATTCATGGCTACCAGCAGAAACATTTTTAATTTCCTTGACCTTTCCCCCACTGTACAAAATAATCATTCAAATCTAATGGAAAGCCCTGCAAGACATTTACTGAGTATATTCACACTCTACCCTCATTCTCAGATCTTTGCACGGCTCCTACTGTTGGTTTCAAAAGCACTGAATGATTTAGGTCTGGTGAATTGAAGCTAAAAACTTTCTGTTTCCCTTTTGTTTGATTAAAATGTATGCAATTCTACACCAATAGGAAGACTTGCAATTCAATTTACTCAGCAAGCTATTGTTCCCAAATGGACCCATTGCATTGCAGCATACAGTATAGCTGGGCTTTAGTCTTTAGCTTTGTTTCTACCTCCTTTCCAGATTGCTGGTGTTTATTGAAATACATTGCTATGATTGCCTGACATTTAGCTTCCAGTGCACTGTCCAAAGTTCCAATTAAAATGACTTACATTTGTTCAGCAAATTTTCTTTCTTCTACAGCAAAACTCATTGATCATGTACCCAAGCAACGCATTCTCATGAACACGTTGATATTGTACGAAAACCTATGCACAACAATTTGCGTTTTACAAAATGACGGTGACTGCCAAACGGTCACAACGGAAAACGGTCCGTTAACTTTAGCCGTCGTTACAGTTAAGTTTAGACGAGAAACAGTGACTGTGCGACGGGTACAGAGCACCGTGAGATGACGATTAAGGTTAGGGTTAGTTGACTGTTAGGCAGCGATGCAACAGTTTAGTTTAGGCACTAAAAAAAACAGTGATCCGCTGAAGTACTACACCTGTTTCCTGGGTGAAAAGTCTTGTTTCCCCTAACCCTTGCAAACTGTTGGCCGGTTGGTATGTGTACAGCAACCATAGCAACGTGCAGAGCTGACTGTAAGCCGTAAACAGGCAAGAGGCCGTAAACTGCGGTAAAAATCCTGATTGAGACATATATTCCCGAATGCGCTGTAGACATGTCCAAAGAATGCCTCTAAAACCTAATAATAATAATAATAATATCAGAATATTCCACGTCTTTATCAGAAAATGCTATATTTGGAAAAAGGCCTTATTTAGACTATCCAACCAGAATATGCTGTTTACATGACCTGAATCAAATTCGGAATATTGTCATAATTGGAATAATAGTGGAATATTGGTGTGCATGTAAACATACTTAAAGTAGACAGCAAAAACACTCAAAATAACACCAAATGGGTATCACAGGTACATATGGTAATAAATACGTGGAATACATACAAATTACAGTGTAATACTTTTTGTAGATATTTGAATGGTTCATTAGAAGAGCCTAACCCAAGCATATAACGAAATAAAATGAACACATTATGCTTTTTTTCTGTTCTGTGGTCTGTCAGGTATTTCTCTGACTCTTTCTTATAGATTATCTGTGATGGCTTCTTGTCAAAAGAATTAATGTACATATTTTACCTCATTCTTACTTTTTTCCTACCTGTGATTGATTTCATTGTATGGGGAATAAACCCCTCTGTGGATGGGATGAGAGAACGAAAATTAGGATGTGGGCCAAGCATGAAAGCGTTTGACGATGGATTGATCAGAATTGGTTTGGTGTTACAGGAAATGAAAAAAGTCACCCAGTGGACTTTTATAAAATAACATAAAAATGAATAAAAAAAGATTGGAAGGAAACATAAGGAAGTTAAATGTAGAGTGAAAGTTACAATTATCCTCCTTTAAAGTCCTTTATAGAGTTTTCATGTCATACAAATGTTCAACCATCATTAGAAAGCTATTGTAGAAAAAGCACATACTGTAGATTTAATAACAATTTTAACACAATCGTGGAAAATAGACCAGAATTATCTGCCCCTCTCCTGTCACCACTGATTTCGGTGCCAATGTGTGTGTTGCTGGAATCATTGTGCCAATTTTATGGCGACAGCTGAAAGGCACTATGGGGAATGTGGGAAATTACTAACTGAAGTTGACCAGGCAGGATTCGAGTGCGATAAATTACACCACTTGATCACAAAAATACCTTCTGAAGTGCAGTGAACTTTACAGAGCTGTGATATAGACCGAGGTGAGCAGGTGGATTTTTATTTTTTTTCCTTCATCCATGCAGAAAAAACCCCCCTCGAGCATTAATGAATGCTTCAAATGTAGGATTGAGCAAACTGCGTGCTGTGAGATTGGAGACTTAAAACAAGATGAAATGGAATTAAAATAATAGGCCATCCAGGGGTGCAGAGCAGAAAGAAAAGGGTTTTCTTTTTAGCTTTACGGCTTTCAAGTGAGCACTTCTGTGCGATCTTAGGAACCAATAGTTCACATCCATCTCAGCTCCGCCCTGCCTGTACAAATCTGTCAGTTAGGTAAGGAATGGTGTTGCTTTTTTTCCCGCGGATTGGCAGAATCTGATTTTGCAGACAGCAATCCACAATGTGCTTAGAGGATTCAGAGCCCACCAATCAGAAGTAAGAGTTTCAATCTCCCACTCATGTATACAATTTACCCTTTTGAAAAGTTTGAATGTCTCCAGCATGCTATTTAAAGGAATGACACAAGATTATATGAAGCAAACGTCTACAACCTCTAGAGGCTGCAATGTCCCTTTACACCCAACAATATGAAAGTATTGGACAGAAAGACCAACACACTGACATTTCGTGAAATACAAGCCTTACCAATAGTGAAGCTAAACCTGAAATGTGTCTGGATGGTGGTGCTTCAGGAAAAGGCTATTTGGGCATTCAAATCAACAGGGTTCATCCTCTGGGTAGCATGCATTTGCTCAGCAAAGATCATGAAAAACTGCCTTTTGGATGAACATGTGTTTTGAATGTGGTGGTGATGGCACATGCCTTTGGTGTTCGATTCCCACTGCAACCCCTAGTTGTTCCAGAGGTGTGCGACTTCTGATATATCGCTATATATATATATATATATATATATATATATATATATATATATATATATATATATAAGCGGATAAAAGCGTCAGCTTAATGACATGTAATGTAATAAATGACATGTTTAGTGCTTGATGTAAGCTCCTGCAGTGCTGAAAATGTTAGCGGTTCATCCTTTGGGGATCATAAAAGTGCTTCTTATGGCGTTTTCACACCTGTAGTTCATTTGCTTTGATCCAGATCACTTGGTGAGTTTGTAAACTTGGAGCAATTTTACCTTGGTTCGGTTTGGTTTGGTTTCACAACTGCAAAAATCCAAGCGTACCAAAATGCGCCATTACAAATCACACAAGAACGTCCACTCCTCTTATTGGTCGGATGTAAAAACAGGAAGAAGGTCCTGTGTTGTGGACTAGTGCATATTTCTTGTATCTCTGTGGTAAAACCAGCTTATTTCATTAAAATGATCAGACATTGTTTCGCGAGAGACGTTACTACGTCTGCTCTGGTCACGCTCTGCCAGCGTCTGTCTCCAATTTAAGCGGCAGCTGGTTTGACCACGGAGATACGAGTGATGGACGGCGAGCTTGACCGCAGTCTATTTCTGTGATAGAAACGCTGCAAGCTGTTACAGTTTGCTGCTCTGCTGCATTGCAGATTGCTAATCACACCTGACTACAGGAGACATTAGCTGCGACTTGCGGAGTATGTATAGTTGGTGCGGTTCAAGTACGGATCCCGTTCTCACCACAAATGAACTGCTCCAGAGCTGGATTGAAAGCGTACCAAGACAACCTCTTCAAGCAGGTCTCAGTGCGTTTGTTTGATCTGCTTTTGGTGCGCACCCGAGTGCGAATGCCGCGTTCTCACCTGCCCTGACGAACTGCACCAGGGGGACAAACAAAATCTGGTATGATTCAACCAAACTGAAACAAGGCAGGTGTGAAAGCGCCCTTAAATTACTGCTGCTACGTTTTCAGAATCAGAATGGGTTTTTATTGCCAAGTACGTTTTTTAACACATACAAGGAATTTTTGTTGTTGTTGCACATCACACATTCTCTAAATGTAATAAACAATATAAGTATAGGTATAAACAATATAAGTATAAGTATATGTACACAGTATGTATTAAATTAAAAATAAAGATAGAAATAAAATAAAATAAATAAATAAATAAAGGGCAACGAGCATTACAGCAGAGAGAGAACAGTGGCATGAAGAGCCAGGTGGAGAGTCAGGGTGGTTTCCAGGCCTTGTTAATAAGGCTAGTGGCGGAGGGGAAAAAGCTGTTCATGTGGCGTGAGGTTTTGGTCCTGATGGACCTCAGCCTCCTGCCAGAGGGGAGTGGCTCAAAGAGTTTGTGTCTGGGGTGGGAGGGGTCAGCCACAATCTTTCCAGCACGCTTCAGAGTCCTGGTGGCATAAAGGTCCTGGAGCGGCGGCAGATTGCAGCCAATCACCTTCTCTGCAGACCGAATGACACGCTGCAGTCTGCCCTTGTCCTTGGCAGTGGCAGCAGCGTACCAGATGGTGATGGAGGATGGATTCAATGATGGCTGTGTAGAAGTGCACCATCAGGTTGAGCAGGTTGAATTTCTTCAGCTGCCGCAGGAAGTACATCCTCTGTTGTGCTTTCTTGACGAGGGAGCTGATGTTCAGCTTCCACTTGAGGTCTTGGGAGATGGTAGTTCCCAGGAAGCGGAAAGACTCCACAGTGTCAATTGTGGAGCCACAGAGGGTGATGGGGGCAGGTAGGGCTGGGTTCTTCCTGAAGTCCACAACCATCTCCACTGTTTTTAGAGCGTTGAGATCTAGATTGTTTTGGTAGCACCACTTCACCAGGTAGTTAGCCTCCGACCTGTAGGCGGACTCGTCTCCATCAGAGATGAGTCCGATGAGGGAGGTGTCGTCCGCGAACTTCAGAAGCTTGACGGACTTGTGACTAGAGGTGCAGTTGTTTGTGTACAGGGAGAAGAGCAGAGGCGAAAGAACACAGCCCTGAGGGGATCCGGTGCTGATGGTCTGTGAGTTGGAGACGTGTTTCCCCAGCTTGACATGCTGCTTCCTGTCAGAAAGGAAGTCAGTGATCCACCTGCAGGTGGAGTCAGGCACACCAAGCTGGGAGAGCTTCTCCTGGAGCAGAGCCGGGATGATGGTGTTGAAGGCAGAGCTGAAGTCCAAAAACAGGATCCTGGCGTAGGTTCCTGCAGAGTCCAGGTGCCGGAGGATGTAGTGTAGGGCCAGGTTTACTGCATCATCTACAGACCTGTTGGCTCTTTAGGCAAACTGCAGGGGGTCCAGGAGGGGGTCGGTGATGGCTTTGAGGTGTGAAAGCACAAGGCGCTCCAAGGACTTTATAACCACAGAGGTCAGGGCGACGGGTCTGAAGTCATTAAGTCCTGTGGTCCTTGGCTTCTTGGGGACAGGGATGATGGTTGAGGTCTTGAAACAGGCTGGCACGTGACATGTCTCCAGTGAGGTGTTAAAAATGTCTGTGAACACTGGAGACAGCTGATCAGCACAGTGCTTCAAGATTGATGGGGAGACAGCATCCGGTCCAGCAGCTTTCCTGGGATTCTGTCTCCTAAAGAGTCTGTTGACATCCCTTGGATGGGTTGGAGGTGGAGACCTTTAAGGAGGGCATTGGTGGGGTGCCCAGGACCCTGCTGAGGTGAGGGAGGTGGAGGTGATGCACAGTGGCTGTAGCTGTAGGGAGGTGTCGTGGGGGATGGTGTCAGGACTGACCTTTTGTCTTTCAAATCGACAGTAGAACTCATTCAGGTCGTTGGCTAGGTGTCTGTCATCGAAGGAGTGGGGGGTTTTAGGCTTATAGTTATGATCTGCCTACGTCCTTTCCAGACAGTCGCAGAGTCATTAGCTGAGAACTGGTTTTGGAGTTTCTCAGAGTACCGTCGTTTAGCCTCCTTCACCGCCTTGCTAAACTTGTACTTTGACTCATTAAATCTGTCTTTGTCCCCACTCCTGAACGAGTCTTCCTTAGCCAGCCTTAACCTTCTGAGTTTGGCTGTGAACCAGGGTTTGTCATTGTTGTAACTCACCCTGGTGCTTGATGGAACACAGCAGTCCTCACAGAAGCTGATGTATGATGTCACAGCCTCTGTGTACTCATCCAGACTGTTGGTAGCAGTCCTGAACACATCCCAGTCAGTAGAATCCAAACACGACTGGAGATCCTCCACAGCCTCACTGGTCCACTTCCTTGATGTCCTCACAACAGGTTTGCAGAGCTTTAGTTTCTGCCTGTAGGTGGGGATCAGGTGGACCATGACGTGGTCAGAGTGTCCAAGTGCAGCACGGGGGACGGCGTGATAAGCATCCCTGACTGTGGTGTAACAGTGATCCAGAATGTTCTCCTCTCTGTCGGGCATTTAATATGCTGTCTATATTTAGGGAGTTTGTGAGTGAGGTTCCCTTTATTAAAGTCACCAAGGACAATAACTAGGGACTCCGGGTTGGTCCGCTCCACGCACAGAATCTGGTCGGCAAGCATGCGCTGCGCGTCCTGCACGTTGGCCTGCGGTGAGATGTAGACACCGATCAGAATGAATGACGCGAACTTACGGGGTGAATAAAAAGGCTTACAGTTTATAATGAAATATTCCAGGTTAGGAGAACAATGCTGCTGGATCACTATCACGTCGTTGCACCAACCGCTATTGATGTAGAAACCGATTCCTCCACCTTTAGTTTTGCCGGAGAGGACCGAGTCTCTGTCTGCTCTGTAGAGTTGGAAGCCTGCCAGCTGCAGCGCAGAGTCCGGTATTAATCCACAGAGCCACGTCTCTGTGAAGCACAAAACAGCAGATGAAGAAAAGTCCCTGTTTCTAACCAATAGCAGTTCTAGTTCCTCCAGTTTGTTGGGAAGTGAGCGCACGTTAGAGAGGAATATTCCCGGTAATGGTGTGCGTAATCCTCGCTGGCGGAGATGCACAAGCACACTGGCCCGTTTCCCTCTCCTCCAGCGTTTCGCTGCATGAGCAAAGGTGAGCGCACCTTTGACCAGAATGTCCAAAATTTCCAGTGAAGGGAGAAGAAAAGTGGGAAATAAGTCCGATGGTGTTGTTCCCCTGAAGTTCACGAGCTCTTCACTGGTGAATGAGATACGGGTACCATCGCAAGAAACAAAGTTAAAACACAAAACAAAACAGAGCGCACCAACACACCGTGTCACCATTTTGCGGCGCCATCTTAGTGCATCACGTCTATTGCACACTACCAGAAAGGTAAAATACATTGGCATTATTCCTTTGATGGCCATAAACCACAGTGTTAAACTGCAGCGTTTCTGTGATTAATTGATGTTTTGTCACAATACAAATCTGGTTATTTATTTACAAATGAAACTATGTCACGTCCTGCGTCATGTTAGTAACCGGAAGTGAAGTGACATAATGGATGGACTGTTTTAAACCCAAATCACAATCTTTTTATTATAATAACTACAGTTTTGCTGCCTAAACCTTACTAAGTAAATTTTGATTGTATACTTAACCAAATTGCGACCGTTTCACAATGTTAATGACGTGTTTGAAACCAGAGACCGGTACGTTCTCTGGTTTAGATATGAGGACGTGTGCTCGTGTAGATCGTGGATGTGTAATAAAACCGGTGTAGATTTGAACCACTTCATTCTTCACGTGGTACGGACGGCCAGCGAGGCTTTGGATGTCATCAATGACGTCATTTGTCTAAAACGATTCAATCCTCGACACACGCTTCGAAGCTTCGGCACAGAAACGTAACTTCACCAATGTTCACTGTGATAAAATACTGAACTCAGTTTCAAGTCTATGTGAGTAGTAAAATAAATAGAACATTCTGGCTGCTGAGGGTGGAAAAAACACTAAAAACTAAATTACAGCAGTACATAGCTGATTTTAGTAAATGGACTGAAACAACAGAAACGCCAGGGGATGTTGCTATGTAATGTAAACTCCTAATTGTAATTTCCACCTGACATTCTTTATGACTTTCTCCCAGCTGAAGCGTCGGTGAAGAGCTGCTTTTGGAGGTGTGCCTGGTGGAGGCAACCTGAACAGAATATATAGCATGCTGTATAAATCTGTTCAAAGACGGAGGTGACAGCCGCGCCATGTGTGTGTCGCCCAACAACAGCGAGTTACTGACTGCAGCACAATGAGCTGCAGTTTCTGCTCGACACTGTTGTTATTCTGCAGCTCCAGTCGGTTATTTACTCACCCAGGCTGAAAGAGTTTATGTAAATATAACAACAGGTATTTAACTAAGTCACTGAGCCTCAGACAGACTGGCGAGTGGAAAAAAAAATACAAGAATTAATGCCCCTTTTAATACCACCATGGATATAGTGCCACTTGGCCTGCCATGCCCAAATACTTATTTATGCACTTCAATATCCAATGGAAAATAATCTCAAAATGAAATAACACAACGTGGCGTCAACATAAAACACAGCGCCGTCGTCCGTCTGGGGTGCTGTCGGCGTTCATTTTGGCCGACCTGACATGTTCGGTCAGCGGCAGGGCAGTCGGGACTCACCCGGAAATGGCGAGCGGAATGAGGTGACTAGACTCTCTCAAAATCTTTTACACTGACCTTTGGTGAGCTGAAATGAAGAAAGATTCAGCAACTGCATGGCCTATTTCTCACTTAAAATGTTTTCAAAAATACAATTCAGTGAACTATTTTTGTACAATATGATATCGTATTCTGAATGGCCACCATGACAGTCTGGCTTTGAATTTCCGGAGAAAACAAACCCATGTGACGCGTTCATCCAATTAGCTGCCGGTTGTCATTTCTTGGGCAACAATACAGAGTAGCGCCGCCTGCTGCTATGGAGACGTATTACGTTTCTCATGTCGGTGTCGCCGCTATCTCTGGCCTCTCAAAAATCTGTAGTTTTTAGGAATGTTTAGTATTGAGCACCAATGAGTTGTGTATCTGTCCACGACATGCTACACAGCTTGCAAACATGCTTCAATTTAAAAAAAATTCAGCTACAACTAAGTACTGTCATGAAGCATTTGTGAAGATAAACTAATTATAGTTCATGCTGGAACTATAATAACAAGACAGAACACAGGAGGGTGAAAAAGGGTATTTGGAGAAATATCACTCCTTTAGCCTTCAAGCCTGTGAGTGGGCGGGCTGGCGTCTGTGTTTGATAGCTTAGCCGGCAGTGGCACCGAGATTCAATGCAAAACAATTATGATGGTAAAATATCTTCGGTGAGGACAGACAGTGTTAGCAGTGTAGAGAAAGGAATAAATATCACATCTGAATTCATTTTTAGCTGTTCAAAATGCAAGATGATGAGCTAATTAGCAATCTAGCTTGCACTTTTTCCCTGACGAACGTTCCTTCGGTAGCTCGTTCTGCAAGATGTGTTCACGCTTTTAAATTAGATGAAGAATAGCTAGAAAGCCAATATAAGCTGATGTTCAAAGTCTGAGGATTTTTTTTGTGCTGGGTCTCAGGCTGCTGTCTGGCTGTCAGTGTCCAGGTTGTTCTTATGAACCATTCGTACATATAGCTACAAAAAGTAAAGCAACTGTAACTTGGATGCATTCCACGGATTTATTATTGTATGCACCACCTTGACTGCTGCTATAAAAGAACGCTGTGGACCATATGGTAGGATTGGGCATTGAAAACTGGTTCCAACTAGGAATTGTTTCAAAAATTCCAAATCCAATAGCATCGTTTCTTTATTGGACTCGTTTCGAATCGGATCATTGGTTCCAAATTTAAACTTTTAGCAAGTTTTTGTTTTCCCAGGTGGCCACTGTACTTCCAGGTGCTTTTTGTGTTGCAGCCACGGAGCACAGCAAGAGACGCTCTAAAAAGGTGCTTATTTTACGTTGAAAATCCCAGTAAAACTGTATATCACCATTGAATCAAAATACAATTTTGCTCTTATCTGTGAAATAAGCATGTGGCCCGGTTCAACTCTGGTGTCTAAACTTAACTTCCATTGCTGCATGACCCTACGCTAACCCTAACCCTTTTTCTGGCTAAGCTCCACTACCATGGCCCATGAAAGGACCGTCATCTGGCTGTGCCTGTACCCGGCTCGCAGTCACATATTGGCGGCTAAACAACTGCTGCTGGTAGCCGGCGTCCCGGAGCTCTGTAGCGGCTAAATACAACCATACTACTAACCCTAACACAACCAGCAACTGCGGCTCGGATTTTATCCTTCTATGGCACTATGTTTTCACGCCACAGCGCTTTACTTAGTTCTATTTTAGGTATATAATATATGGTCTATTGGCGAAGTAGCATTGATCACTTTGGGATACATTTAGTCCCCACAAGGGATAAAAAAAAAAATAATAATTCAGCAGAGACAGGGATATGTAGACTAGAAAGGGGGAAATCCCACGCATCCCCCGCGGCAAATCACACCCTGTTTATATAGCACTTTTCACAGATAAAATCGAGAGATATAGAAATAGAGAGAAAAAAAAACAAGAACATCCCGACTTGAATCTGCACAGACATGGAGCCACGTCATGAAGACACCTTTTGTAGAACAACTCCAATCTGATTTTTTTTTTTCTTGTAACAGCGAGGCGTTAAAGGATTTGACCCCAATACGTCCACCCAGGTCCCCGGCGACTCGAGCCTGCCACTGCGACACTGCCAGGGCCGTGATTTCCCATTAGTGTGTGACAGCGGGGCCGTTTATAGCACCAAAGCCCTTCGGAGAAGGAGGTTAGCTGTAATTATTCAGCTGATAGGTCATGAGCAGAGTGGGCCTGTCACATCTCTCCTGGCTCCACGGACTGAGCCAATCAGAAGGCAGGAGCAGCGTTTGGTTATTAGTCAGACTAGCAGCAAGCGGTTTCCCCCGGAGAGAGAAACTGCACTTTTACTAGTAGTTGTTACATATTTCATTTAAAAAAGGACTCTTGCAGTCTCATCTCCCACATGTGACTAATACTACAATTAGCCTGGTTAATACTAGGCATGGGCCAGTATAAGATTCTAACGGTATGATAACCTTCAGCAAAAATGTCACGGTTTCACGATATTGCAAATGCAGCGTTTAATTTTGTATTATTTTGACAGTTTTTTCTCCATTGAACAGTGTATTTTATTATGAAACACATTGCCAAAGAGGGATTTCTAAATTGCACTTTCTTATCTTGACAACTAATTAAAAATAGCTCATACCGCAGCAACGGTATGATGGAAAAATGTTGTCATTTTCAGACAGTGACTTTGCTCATGCTATTAACGGTACTTTTCATCCTGACCTATTTCTGCAAATATACTTGTTGACACAAAAGAAGGAAAACAGTTTTCATTTTCCAGTCAGCTCAGGATTCAATTTGTGTTTTTCTCTCCAGCTCACATTAGCTGCACAATTCTTCCGACCGGCTCACAGGCCACAACAAAAGAGGGAGCTCCACAGCAAACATAGTATTAACAACACGCTATTTATTAAAAGTAAGTGCAAACAGAAAGACGACGAGGTGTGGTTGTCTGGATCAGCGGCGTATGGGGGTGTGTGGATGCAGTGAACAATGTGTGGTGCATGTGGTCAGTTAGTGGCTAACAAAGGCAGTAACTAAACAAAGATGAACTCATGCTGGTGCTGGGTGAAGGGAATGGACCTTTTTCACAGCAGACATGTTGACTTGTAATAGTAGGAAAAGCACAGCTGAACTTGATAACCAACGATGGCTCGGTTCCATCAAGTGTCCCAGTAAGCTAGTTCAGTGAGTCAGCATGAACAATACCAGGACCTCTCCTAAGTGGAATGCAGCCATCATTAATGGTTTAATACCAGGGTCTCTCCTAAGTGGAATGCAGCCATCAGTAATGGTTTAATACCAGGACCTCTCCTAAGTGGAATGCAGCCATCATTAATGGTTTAACACCAGGACCTCTCCTAAGTGGAATGCAGCCATCATTAATGGTTTAATACCAGGGTCTCTCCTAAGTGGAATGTAGCCATCATTAATGGTTTAATACCAGGACCTCTCCTAAGTGGAATGCAGCCATCAGTAATGGTTTTGAACACATCTGTGCTGTTCCTACTATGACATGTCAACATGTCTCAACATGAAAAAGGTCTATGCTGCACACTGGTCTCTGGGCGAGCGGGGTTATGTAGACTGGGAGGACAGGCCAGGTGCTGCCAGTCATGTCGTTAGCACCTCAGCCACAGACCTGCAAGTGCACAAGACAGACAACAGGGCCATGTTCAGTCCCGACAAAACATAGCAATGCACTTTTTTTTTTTAAACTGATGCCCTGTTGTGTTCGCAAGCCAAGTTCTGCCTTTTTATTACTACGGGTTTACAGACACGTCTCTGCTGATTGGGTATCACCTGCGACACAGCCAATCAACGAGAGACACGTCCACCAAACAAGATAAAACACATCTCAAAGCCGTTGCACAATGTATCGCACTGTTCCAGGGAAACATGCCGTACAACCAGGAATCCGTAGCGAAGCGGTCCATATCGTTTTGAGATTGAACGTGCCCGAGTATACAGGCACAGGACAACAGGCTCTGGGCCGTCACAACAATATATCCTTTAATTATCGCCATCGCAATATCAACTGCCACAATATACACATCGCGAAATTGAAAGAGTTAATTGATAGAGTATCTGTAGAAACTGCCCTTGAAAATGTAAGTTGTCATTCTTTTTTTAATGTTGCCTTTTACGTTCAAGTCAATGTTTCATTGAATTTGTTCAAAGAAAGAATGTTGGAAATGATTTCCTTTCACTGTTATGGTTTTGGTGTCTTGTCTTATTTTGCTAGTCTGTTTTGTGCTCTGTTTCCTGTTTTATTTTGATGGTCTTGTTTTTTGTCTTGTCTTGTTGGTTTTACTTCCTGTCTTGTGTTTTCCCGCCTTTTTTGATTACTCTGCCCAGCCTAATGTGTTTCACCTGTTTCCCAGCCCTTGTGTCACCTGTCTTGTGTTATCTCATTACCCTCTGTATTTAGTCTTGGTGTTCCCCTTGTCCAGTGTCAGATCATTGTTTGTATTGTTTGTATGTGTGCCTGTCGTGTCTCCCGGGTCTCCCGGGTCTCCCGGTGTTAGTTCGTGTCTGTTTTTTTGCTCCATGGATTTCCTTTAGTTTCATTTTTGGTATTGTTGTTTTTGCCTGCTGCTGTGCTCAGGACTTCTTTGGTTTCTTTTTGTGTTTCATCATTAAATCCTCGTTTTCAACTTACTCTTGCCTGCCTGCCTGCTCTCTGCATTTTGGGTCCGCCTTTCCCTGCTACACCCTTAACATTCACTTGTTTAAAATTCGACATGCCATCTGTTTGCAGAATACTGACAGCAGCTGAAATGCAGAACTGAGTACACTTTTTAACATCTGTTTATTCAACGCAAGTAATATCGCGATATTGATCACACATTTTCCTCAAATCGTGTAGCCCCAGCTCACAGCCAGCTTTCCATTTCATGCTGCCTGATGTTCACGTTGCACATCATCAAAAGCAATTTACCGGGTCATAATATGAGCTATCAGCTATGTGTTAGAAATAGAATTTAAGTGACAGTGGGTCTCTCCCCCTTTTGTAAAATTGACTCGACACAGCGCATTAAGCATACAGCTCCGGAGTCAGTAATTGTCAAGAGTACCTGCCATCCACTTCTGATTGGCTCTGCATTAGTTGAGAGCTTGAGATGTAAAAGTTTCAATCACACTTCTTTTTCAAACAGTGATGTTGCAGAAAGAGGATAGAAATATTCCTTGTAATGACTTTAAACACATTTCATTTGAGAGCAACACGACCAATGAGAGTCTGTCTACCATCATTAAGCCTGAATTAATTGTGTGGAAAAGCCCACTGAGGATTTCAGTGATCATCAAAACACATGCACCGCAGAGGACCGTTCCCTTCATGTTTGTCTTGATTCTTTCAACTACTTATTTTGATGCTTCAGCGCAAGTCTTACTGCTCCTTTTAATCATTGTGCGTTCTGCCTGGCCTGGAATTGAATCCCATCAGATCCCCTCAGCTTATGGAATTCGAAGCTCAAAAAGTCAAATAAATATCCGAGATTATGTTGACGTCTCACTAAGCGGAAATGAATTGTGTGAGAGGGCCAACGTAGATTTCAGTGATCATCAAAGCACATGTACGGCAGATGACGACAGTTTCCTTCGTGTTTATCTTCATTCTTTCAGAAGTGAGAAGTCAACACAATCTATGATTTCTTTTACTTTACTTTCTGAGGTGCGAATTCCAAAAGCCGAGGAAGGATGGGATTCAATTTCAGGCCAGGCAGAAGGCACAATGATTAAAGGAGCAGTAAGACTTGTGCTGAAGCATAAAAATAAGTCTTTTTAAAAAAAATTTAAAGGGTATATTTTGGGCATTTTAGGCCTTTTTAAAAAAAAAAAAATAAATAGGACAGTTGAATATATTAAAGGGTACAGAGAGGGGAATGACATGCAAGGGCCTCAGGTTAGAAACAAACCCCCGGCTGCTGTGGCAAGGTCTGAGCCTCTTTACATGGGGCACACTCTCAACCAGGTGAGCTACCCAGGTGCCCCAGTTTTATTTCTTTTTTTTTTAATCTTTTTAAATATTTTTGCACTTTGGCCAAAATTAGATATCGATATTTGGAGGTCAAATGGGAAAATATTAGGCAGTTGCATTAAAAATTAAAATATCTGGCAGCTGCAGCCTTAGTCACAAGAGATCTGTTATGATTTAAAAGAAAAATAAACCAACTTAATAATTACTACAGCCACAAGAGTTTGAGTTGGAAAGCTTTTCTATTAAAGTAATCACATTTGTTAGCATTTGTACTACGTATGGAAGTCTGAAGCTGCATGCATGTGTATTCTCGAAATGACGTAACAAAGCTCATCGTTTTTAAGGCAAAAATATTACTACCAGAGGACTTATATGGAACATCTAGTGACTAGAGAGCAATAGTGTGCAAAGAAGAAAATGGTTGGACATTTTTGGAATTGCCAGTCAGGTGGATGACTCACTCTGTCAGTAAAAATAAATGAAAGTGAAAAATGATCTTCGGGCATGGGCAGCTGCTGTTCTTTTTAGGGAAAAATGAGCGTGCTGTGCAGATTTCCTCCCCGGATGGAGCGCAGATGATGAGTTTGTGTGACCTCGGGTTTTATCAGATTTCCAATAAAACATCTTTGCTCATATACAGGTGCCGAGTCAAGGACCTGAGCGGTCCAAGTGCATGCTGCTCCAGAGTGGGAACACTGTGTGTTTGAAGCGTGTAAGATAAGAACATTTATTAGCAATCTTGGTTTCATTATCACGTAAATGTATTCACCGTGGATGGCATTTATCTTCAGCTCTGATGACCTTTTCATTTTAATAAGATGTTTTCAAGGTTTTCATTTAGCAAATGGTTATTACTATGAGTCAAGACTTTTTTCATTAAAGATCATTTTTGGGGCATTTTAGGCCTATGACATGAAATATATATATATATATATATATATATATATATATATATATATAACAATGAAGACATGAAAGGGGAGAGAGAGAGTGGGAATGACGTGCAGCAAAGGGCCGCAGGGCGGAGTCGTACCTGCAGCTGCTGCGTCGAGGAGTGAACCCCTATATATGGGCGCCCGCTCTACCAGGTGAGCTTCCCAGGCGCCCTGAGTGAAGACTTTGGAGTCATTTTACTTGATAATATTGTTCCCAATGTTTCTATTAACACATTTGCCAATTTTGGTGCTTTTATCACAAAATGAAATTTTTTTTTTACAATTTATTGAGCTATGCCACCCCACTATTACCCAACCTTCTTATATGAAAACTAAAAACACACAAACTTCAAGTTTGGGGAGGAGGGGGCGGGGGAGACAACTCTCTCCAGTATTTTGAATTTGTACTGCAGTAACTATTTTAAAACACTGTCAGTATTACATATTGCACCTTTAAAGTTGCCATGGAGTCTAATCGCCAAAGACTAACATTTCAACTTATTGTGCACCATGTTAATCAGACTTCTCAATCTTAAATGAAGTCTTTCCCAATTGAAATATATCCCAGCTGAAGAGATGTTGATTTGATATAAAGTGTGTTCTCCAGGTATATTTTTCTCTCAGGCCTCTAAGGAAATCTGTTTCATGAACTTGTGTGAGCAGTACGGTACCTGCAAATTGTCTAGATATTAAAAAAAATAAGCTTTAAATGAAAACAAAAATCATCTTGCGATAGAATGGACATGATGTAACTTTGTTGCTTCATGGCTCAGTAGAAAAAAAGAATTGCACTTTAAAGATGAGTCTGTAGAAGATTGTGTTGCTTCTATAAAAAAACATTCTTGCAATTCATCTGTTTTTGTTTTGCTTGTTTTTTTTACTTACAAAAGTCCCACATATTTCACCATATACGGTTTTGGTTCATTGGGTGAAAACATAGGCAGCAGATATTTCCCATTGTTGGAATCGTTAAGGCAATAATTAAAGAGGCAAACGAATAGACAACAATTAAATTCTCCAGCAGAGTTCGAGTTTGTGTTTTTGTCTCTTGGAAAGTCTGTAAGAGCTCCGTGTTTCCTGTAATTCCAGAGGACAATCAGGTTTCTCTGTCGTTTTTCCCACCCTGAAGGAAGGACAGAATAGAGATAATGAATGAAATGTCAGATTTGTTTCAGTATTTTTAACTGTGTGATCTTTAATTGACTGTAGATTGCCTGACGTGTCTTTCTTTTACCTTCTTGCTCATCCCAAGCTTGTACGAGGTGGTGATGTTGTGTGTGTGGTCCGACCAGCTCTTCTGCTCTCAACCGGCACACCAGATCACTGCTGTACCACGGGGAATGTTTCTGAAGCAGCACATTACTCACTTGTAGCTTCCATTCTTATCTGAAAAAAGTGAAGCAGATGCACGATTAGCTGTGTTCAAAACCGTTCTCTATCACAGAAATAATGCGCTGGGCTGGGTACCGAAAAATGCCTCGTCATTCAATACCAAATTTCAAAACCTAAGGAGTAAATCTCAACAGCTCAACAGCGACAGTAAGCCTATAAACACGCAGCGTGATTCTACCAAGATCTTATAATACTGCTGATTGGCAGGGGAGGGTGTATAACTGCAGAAACGGCACTCCTTCTCTGCTTTCTGCTGCCATGGTCCTGCTCTACGCCCTGCTACGCCCTTAACTGCTACAACTATTATTTCTAGTCATAGTTCCATTATCTTTATTGTTACTATAATTGCCACTGTTCCTCATACCAACTGCTAGAATTATTATAAATCATATTTCTCTATATCTGTATCTGTATCCCAACCAGCTCAGGCAGATGCTCCCCCGCCAAGAGCCTGGGTCTGTCCGAAGTTTCTTTCCTCGCCACTGTTGCAGTCCTTCCAGAGAAATGCAGAGTTTTTTTGTGATTGTTGCAGGCAAAAATCCTTGATTATGCGGCACGTTTTCTTAAAAAATTTGATGCGGGAAATGATTCCCCCAACACCCTGCTTTTCGATGATGTTCACGTTGCGTAATTCCGTCACTTCATAACGTTCCCATGGCAACACGGGAAAATGGCTGCTCTTGTGTGAAGTAAACGCAACATTTTTCAACTTTCTGCTAAGGTATATGTGACTTTTTTGCAACAAAAATGCGGGGATTATGAAATCATGCAAGCCCCACATATTTTGCGCGGAAACCGGCAATTTATGCAGCGAAAGTGCGGCGTATTTGAAAAAATGCGGCCCCTGCATAAATATGCGGACTTTGGCTGATTATGCATTGAATTATGCAATCGCATAATCGCGTTTTTCTGGAGGGACTGACTAAATGCTTGCTCTTGGTGGAATTGTTGGGTCTTTGTAAATTGTCCTGAGATAACTCTTGTTATATGATACTATAAATTAAATTGAATACAATTAAATTAATGTTACACGTTGTAGAGACACGCAGGACAAACTCTACATTACACACAGACACAGGGCTCACGTAGAAGAAGCTGAAAAAAAAGATCTGTGCTGTAATGTGTAATGTTGTAGTTTTTTTTTTAAATGGATTTTTTGAAATTGGTATCAAAGAAAGTAACGTTCAAGAACAGTTATAGAAATTCTTTGAATGTTACCCAGCCCTAACTATTTAGTGTGTTAGCCATTTTGTAGTGGTGTTAGAATTCTCCGTGGTTAATTTCATTCACGATATAGTCCACTATAAAATACCCACAATGCACAGCTAATTTGAGTGTGCATATGATGTACCCTACATTTTACTCTCATATACCACAATGCAATGCGGTGTTAAAGTATTTTTGATTGGGCTTGTTTACATGATGCTGGGCAGCCACCGTCACACAAATAGCCAGCGCAGGCTGGTGTAATTCTGTTTGTATTATTGTCAACAGATCACACAGAAAGTTCAATTTAATAATAAAAAAGTAGCAATATACCGTTATTTTTTTATTGCCATCGCGGTATCAACTGGCGCGATAAACACAGGCTACGAGATGTTCTGTTAGTTGAAAGAAATTAGTAGTAGAAAACTGGTCATTAATTTAGTGGTGATTTTTATATTCAATTCAATGTTCAATTTGTTAAATAAAAGAATTGAGGAAAATATTTTCTTTCATTTGTTTTAAGTTTAACAAGCAGTTTGTTGTAATTTAGCAGAATGCTCAAAGCAGCAGAACTGAGTACACCTTTTATATCTGTTTATTTATCGCAAGCAATATCGTTAATGCGATATTCAACGTTACATGTTGCATATTTTCTTCATATCCTGCAACCCTATAAAAAAAGCATAATTTTGTTGTAAAACAACCATCAATCACCTGATCAAAGTTGATCGTTGCTTCTTGGTCTTTTCCTTTTAAAAGACGCCTCATCTCAGCGCCTCAGTTGGCGCCCCCCCGGTTGAAGAGCTCCAGCACGGTGGCGTTTGTCCTCTCAAACAGCCACCGCTGGCTGGCCGAGGACGCGTCGCACATGTTCATGAAGACTCGCCGCTCGCTCGGGCTGCTGTCGATGCAGCTGTTACTGACGGGATGGTACAGGCTCTTATCCTGCAGGAAAGAGAGGAGTTTTAAACAAGAGCTCTATTATGTCCTCAACCTCTTCAGAAGGTATTTATTTCCTTCTTGATGTGACTTGGGGGGCATTCTGGTGACCTATTAAATAACATACTTTGCATTACATTCTTGCAAATAAATACAACTAGTTCCACTGTGATTTGTTATGTTAAAACATTATATACCACTCTTCCAACACTTGAATTTGACAAAAATGTCCCAGGGGCAATGACATAGGGCCTGTGCAAAAGAGTCTGTGCAAAACGTCCATCAAAAAAACTTCACTCCTGACGTTCCCCCTTCCTTTTAGCTCTGATTTGATCTCAACCAACTCCTTAGGGAAAACGTTTACTCTTTAAAACATTCTTTAAATGTTTCACTGTGTCCACAAATATTGACTAGGGTAGCTTTAAAGCCGCTGGGCGTTTTGAAAATGTCTGACTTTTGCACGCCCATTGGTAGTATAAAAGAAAAGACGCTGCGGGACACAAATCTGTCCCACAGAGCTGAGCAGAGGGCGCTGACATGAACGGGCTGAAAGCAACAGACTCCCAGGATCGTCCCACTGTTCTACAAACAAAAGGAGCCAGAAGAATAAACTGAAAGAATCACATTGCATAGTTGCTTTCAAGAAACAGGAACGGGGGCAATTTTCTCTCACATAAAGTCCATTAAATCATTAACAGGGGATCATCATAGTTGGGACTATTAATTGACTTAAATGATGCTTAGCTAACCAAAGACATCACAAGAGCAGCTCAGATTGGAAGGGTAAAAAGAGGATACAGCGGTAAATACAACCATTTTCTACAAATATTAAACTCCAAGCTCTCCACTTTACTCTGCCGTACCTCTCTGTAGCGCCACAGCTGGTTCCCCTTCATACCATGGCAGTCGTACAGGGTGACGGGGCTGCTGTGTGACACGGCATCGAAGCAGACCTTCCTTGTGTGCACGGGGTCACCCACCCGAATATCCTCCCTCCAACCAAATGTTAACACCTGCAGGGAACACATCTCAGCTGTAACAAACATCCCACCGCTTTCATCCTCCATTGCTCTTCCTGATGTTTCTAGCATGTTTTCCCCTACTACAGTGTTTCTTTGTGCAGTTTTCCTTCTCTGAGATGAATGTATGAGAGAGCGTGTCATATGCTGTAAAGGTTGTCAAGCAAGAATTTTGAGTCAATCGTATGTTTATTTGCTTAGCATACACAAGCCGAGTTTGCATGACCTACTGCATGCAGCAACTATGCAAATATTACCATGTTAATATATCACCCATGTACAGTAATGTTTAGCATGTTAGCCTGTTTGCATATTGGCAGGCTAACAATAGTCTCACATTTCCAGACCTTCCTCCACAGCGCTGCGGAGGAGGGTCTGGCTCGTCCACACAGCATTCCGGGAAGGGAGAAAAACGTGCTCTGGTTTATTGGCATTTCTTTAAACCAATCACAATCGTTTCGGGCGGCGCTAAGCGCCAGATGCAAAAACGCTACCTCTGCATAATAGCCTCGGGAAGGATATTCTAGTTAGCTGTCTGGATTTACCCTGCAGAGATCGGAGTTCACAACGCCAACACAAAGAAAGAGGAAGGTGAAAATAAGGGAACTCCGGCAGATCTTTACGGGAGCAATCCCCTAAATGAATTGTCGTTGATATAGACTATGCTATTCATTAACAACCACATAGTCTTGACCAAGGGAAGTACATCTACAGGATGATTGCTTGATGTCCCTCATCTCTGTGTGTTTCTGTTCTCAAACTCTGTTCACTTTGGGAAACAACAACAAACTTCAAGCTAGCAAGCTACAAAATGTCAAGTTTTGAAGAAAATATGCGTTGTCCAACAAGGCAGGCCTGCTTGGTTTTTTCAGGGAATGATTAAGATTTTCAAAGAATATGTTTAGGGCATTTCTTCTCTAACCGGGATGTTTTGGGACCGATTGGTGGGATTGCTGTGGACGAAGTACACACGGCGATACACTGGAAAGAGCTAATGAGGTTTAATTGTGTATAAGCTAATTTAAATAGCTCACATTACTGTTATTGTGTGAACAGTTAACTTCATTTAAAATTGTATGCGGCTCTTTGTTTGGGGGGTGTAAATGGATGGGGGTGGGGCTATGGATGCCTGTATACAATTTCAATGCATGTTATGAATGAATGAATGAATAAATGCATTTGATCAAAAGTTTTCATTTTAAATGAAGCGTTAGCTACACCAACAGAACAGTCGACACTGCCATATCAAGAGCCATGTTAGTACAGCTAAATATACCCAAATAGATGAACAAAGACACACAAGGCCTGTGCCTCCGTTCAGTTCTGAAAGAACTGGCCGATGGGTAAATCTAACCATTAACCCCTGCTAGAGCGTGTTCATGTGTCATGGTCCTTTTTAACACTTCATGCAGCATAAAGGAACTGTTGTACAAAAACCTCCCAGGTCAGGAAACTGAGACCTCATGAGACATTTGAATGTCAAGTGTTGAATGCCCCTCACCTGTCCATGACTCCAGGCCACCTCGCCCCGCCCTTTCACACAGCTCTCCAGGCGGATGGGGCTCCCTGACACAAAGTGTTTGATCTCCATACACATCCCGCTACCCACGTTCCGTATCTGCAAAACACACACAAGAGGACACTGAGATGGAGTCACAAAAACAGGGACTACTGCAGGGCCCCTGTGTTTTTAATTTAAAGGCAGGGTTGGTAACTATTTCAAATATGCACTTTATATATATTGTTTGAAATGGTCTTTCCATCCCGACCGCAATAAATAACTTATGGGCTCTGGAAAATGAGCTTAACAAATCAGTTATCTGTAGCTGCTGTAATCCTGTAAAAAATGCCAACCAATCATTGCCTCGCAGCCCGCTTGGAAAGAACCAATGAAATGCCTTGTTGCCCGTTGTGCATACTCTACCCCTCCAGTGTACGAGCCTGATGCCAATGCGCGTCGCCTCCCCTTATCGGGGAATGAGACATGAAGTAAAATTGCGCTCCTTTCTCCGCTCTGCTCTGAAGCTGCGAACCAGCGATGCTAGTGCTCGTCTGTGTGTGGGCGTAGCCCCAAGAGCATGGGGAGGGGTTGGACGGAGCCCCGAGGAGATGCTTTTTCCCTATCTTGCTAGCTTTTCAACATTACCAAACCTTGATTTATGTGTGCTGTGGCTCTGCTTGCCACTGTATTTCATCAGACCTTTCTTATAAAATGTGGGTAATACTGACCTTGGGTCGGCATATAATAATCCTATTTCAGTATATAGCCACTCTTACCAATGTCCTTGTGTAAAAAGGATTTGATCACACTTACTTTTTCAATACACAGACTCTTTGCTGCTGGTTTGCCGTTTTTTTTTTTTTACACTTGGCATGTTTGGCCCCTGGGTGTGCACCCAAGATGCTCGGATGATAGTTGCAGCATGCAGGAGGAGAAGGCAAACATCCTGTGTTGTTGCAAAAATGTTTCATCACTGTTATCACTGGGAATTTTACTATCTCAAGTTTGATGCTCACCCCTCATTCAAGTTTGGAAAAATCCACCTACTATTTCATTTTTTGGTAAGTCATAACACTTTATAGCACGATAAAGTGTGTGTGCCACATACAGATCACTCTACAGCCCAATCCAATCTTCATTCACAGCAATCCATGCTGCAGAATCATCAGTAGAGATGCCTCCACCCACCTTGGTAGGACTAGTAGATCTGCAGAGTCTGACTCTTGTATTAACAATACAATAATTTTAACAATATGTATAAAGGGGCGGAGCTACATGTTGTAAACATTGGTGGCTCAGCTCAGACCTAAGGTGGTCCGGGGGCATGGCTTCTCTGGGAGAATGTTTTCCCATTTATGGCAGCTATTTGTACTATTTTTCAAGCCATTTGATAATAGAATGCCTTATAATCTGTACATCATTTCGAAAACTGAGCATGTCTGTAAAGGGGAAAATGGTGGGTACCCAGAGAACCCATTTTCATTTAGATATCTGGAGGTCAGAGGTCAAGGGACCCCTTTGAAAATGTCCATGTCAGTTTTTGCCTCGACAAATTTAAACCCAACTTTGGAGCATGACATGGAAGATTCCAATATCTTTATCTTTAAAAGGGAGCCATCTATGGCTTTTAAAAGACGGTAAAGTCAGCCTAAAGGATTCAGGATTTTGAAAAAACATTCAGGGCTGGAGCCCCAGAAACCACGGCCTCCACCCCCACTCCGACCCTGTGTATACACATAAAGGTATACTGAAGAAATTGGTTTATAGATTTGTAAATACAGTAGATCCATGCCTTAATTCTGATAAATCAATGATAAGCTCAAAAAGCATGGTCATGGTAGATATACTAATTTCAAACTGTTTGACCTTTTAAGGTCTCATCCATCCATCCATCCATCCATGTAAGAGTACGTTTAGATAATCCCTTAAGATACTAACTTTTGCTGTGTTGGCTTATAGTTGTGCGTGCGTGCGTGCGTGCGTGCATGCATGCATGGGTGCACGTAAACATTTCCAAATCTGTGTATATTGCTCTGTATGTTTTTTGTCTTGGACCCCACTTATCAAAGCAGTTTCATAAAGTAATCCTCACCTCTCCCCATGCGGCAGCAGGGGGCTCCACCATTGGATAGTGTTTGGGCAGATCCCAGGCCACCTCCCTCATGAACCACTTGAAGTTCTTGCAGTTGAGGCGGTTCCTCAGCTCCTTCTGGGCCGTCATGTCGCCCGCTGACAGGTGGCGGTACTCGGGCCGGCGCTGGTAGACATATTCGGCGTATTCATCCATCCACACCTCCGCCACACGCTTTAGGTTCTGAATTCAAAAGGAGAGAGTGAGCTGGGTGAATTTAAATTCATACACTGAACAGCCCACATTTCTAAGCAGGCATCTAAACTCTGCCAGAATGTCTCAGAGCCTCCCTCAAATAAACCCTAAATCCCACATACCCTGGCTGTGAGGATGATCTTGTGGAACCACATTGGACTGTGTTGTGAACATAAATGTTTACACAGTCTGCTGTTAGTACTGTAGATTATTCTCAAGGAGTCTACTCTGACAATGCCATCCATTTATTGGAATAGTAGCCTTGTCTGGAAGGCTTTGTCCCTCACCTTCCACTCTTATTGGAATAAGAGTAATGTAGTTTCAGTTGGAGAATCATAACTCTTCAATCAAACGATGAACACTAAGCCTAAAGAAAAAGTTTGAAGAACAATAAATACTAAGCCTAAACAAACAGGGGTGACCCGCATAATGTAACAGCAATTTCAAATTTGTTCAAGTTCTTCTTTAGTACCTTTTATATAAATGTTCTCCTTTTATCTGCAGGGTCAGGTGGATTCAGGACCATCAGCATTCCACTGAGGTCCAGTTTAAAGACTGTTGGTCAGAATAAAAATTCAAAACAAAGGGGAGTGCCTTTCGCTTGCATACTGACGCATACTGGCAGAGCGAGGCATACATAATGAATGATGTTAGGCTACAGCACTTTTAGACAATTTCTCATTCTATGTGTGTAGGTACGTTGAAGCATACAAAGGACAAATAAACTCAAGCTCATTCTTCACACTCATACATGCAAAGGCTATATGTTGGAGATAGTGGATACACGGCACACTGCTGCCTCTCGTCTCTGGTGGTCTTGTGTCAGTAGATGCTGAGCCGACTGTAAAGTTCGTGTGTGCATGGAGGTCAAAGAGGAAAGTACTTAGTAGAAGACGTTCAAACGGAAAACGCTGCCATTTGTTATAGTGTCACTACTTCATGGCTCCTTGAGGTAGAGCTTTTTTCAAACTTTGATGTTGCTTTTTTCAAAGTTTCTCACTTTTGTCAAAGTTTTGTTTGTTTTTCCACAATAAACAAGAGACAACGAGGGCCAGTTGAAGGCCAATTGGGCCATTTGTCTGTTTGCAGTAGGTTTGGGACAAAATATCAATACGGCAATATATCGTTGTCCTTTTTTGTGCGATACAACAACGATGCATTGGTGCCAAATATCAATATTTTAATAAATAAAATAAGGTGCTCTAAAAAGATTTCCCTACTCCCAGCTTGGCTACTTCATGACTCCTCGAGGTGCCGCTCAACACACGAAGGAGGGAAACTTGAACAGAAGTTAACTAGATGAAGAAAGAGGTTTGCAAGGAATGGCGACAGCAGTTTGAGGAAAATAACAGAAGCCTCAGCCACGTTTAAGTCCAAAAACTGGACCCATAGGTGCTCTATAGTTGTGTAATTTTAATTTCCAGACTGAAAAACTTGTGCTGCAGAAAGGTGCCGTTTCCTGCTGATTGGACTTGCAGTGAACATAGAGAAAAAACCCGCACTCAACCTTTCACAGGGTTTTTATCAGTTTAATGGGGTACCCTTTGATTCCCACCCCTAGTATGTATTTGCATACGTGTGGTGTTTATGTGTCTGTTTATTTGAGCACTTAATTTTAATTAGACAAATGTGATAATTAGACCAAATGTATTCAGTTAGACCTTATTTTCACTGTTTGCTGCACTTAAAGTACACAACTTCTTTTTACAGTGTGTGTGTGTGTGTGAGGGGGGATGATAAAATGGCCTTTTTAATATTGCAAGAGTAATTGGATTTTGCTTCATTTATTGTTTGTTTAATCTTACTAATAAGAGCTTTTTAAAGAGACACACAAATGAATAAAAAGAAATGCAATAAAGAAGAACTGCTAATATAATTGGACTATTATAAACATGCGAAATACTGTATTGTTGCTGTGAACGAGCTTTGCAGTCTGTGCCATTCAAAAGCCACAGAAAACCTGACAATGGAATTGCAACATTCAGACCGGATGAATGGGAAATTCAAATGAACCAGTCCTCCAGCTTAGAAGAAACAGTGTTATTACGACTACCAGTCAGCCTGTAAAAACTGTTGAATGCCATCAGGCTTGGGCTTGGAGACAACACTTTCTTTAACAGAGCTGCTTAACTTGGGGCCTTGAGATTGGAAAATGTGGATTTTTTTGAAAAGGCATTATCGGAAGTGTCAGATCCAATGTTTTCTGGAGCTTGGCCCATACAAGGCACTAAAAGTCAGAATATCCTGATGTCTGTGGCATTCATTTTTACCATTAAAAAAAACAAAAAAAAACACTTTTAAGTCCTGTAACTATGGAACTCCTAAAGGGACATGGGGGAGATTATTGCATTTCTAGTGCACACGAAACTTTCCGGTGAGCATGAGATTCTTTTCTCGTGAGCATGCGATAGTATCTCGTGCTCATGAAAAACCAATCTGAATACTAGTCAGAATGGTTGCCGAGGACGAGGTATTCATCGTCCTGAAAATGCAACAAAATGTACCCGATAGTGTCATCAACAAACTTAAAGATGAAAAGGTTACCCCCTACTCCGGGGACACAAACACACGTTTGCAGGGTGAACGTTTTGTGTTTTCCCTGGAACGTGAACTCCCCTGCCCCACTTGAAAGCCCTGTGTTTTCATGGAATACGTGATATGCATACAAGTTACAGTGCATTACTTTTCGTAGCTACACGTACGAATGGTTCTGTAAGGGTTTTGTGCAGGCTTGCACCTAAAATGCTGACGGTAGTTTCAAAGGCTTATTAAATTATAAACGGCTACAACAAAAGGTGTCCAGGTAAAGAAAATGGAAAAGAGAATACACTAGGAAAACAAAAAAAAAACAAGAATAACCAAATCCCTAGGAATAAACTACACAGGGAAAGCCAGAGGGTTAGCTGCAGAAAAAGACAGACGATCGGACACCAGACAAAGAAAGCAGAGAGACTAAATACACAAGGTAACAAACGAGGGACAGGTGACCTGAAGGTTGATGAACAGCTGGTACACATCAAGTCGGGGCAGACAATCGCAAAGGCGGGAAAACACACAAGGCAGGAAGTCAAACAAGACGTGACACAGGAGAAACAGACCCTACAAAATAAAACAGGAAACTGAAGCATGAAAACACGCAGAAGGATGGAACTAGGAAAACAAAACAGGGAACACAGAAAGAACACAGGTAAAACATAACCTTGAACAAATAACAGGGAAACCGTGACACACGGGGAATGAATTGACAAAATAAAACATGGAAAAACCAACAACTATGACAGGTTCATGAGAACAGCCTGAGCTCAGTGAGCAGAGACAGCAGATGTGGCTATTCCTACCTGAGCTCACATGGTTATAAATCATAGGATGTGTTTTCCATTAGGCATTAATTATCCCTGCTGTCAATCTTAAAGATTAGCTCTACTTACTTCCTATGTAATGTAATCTGTTGTTGTGTTGTGACTGGGATGTATAGAGGTGATCTAACAGCACTGTACTGCCATTGAAGCCCTGTATGAGACCGCGGCAAATCTGTGACTGATCTGCTGTGTTGTATGTTGTCGTGACCCGCGGAGGCATACAGTGCGAAGAATTACCTTGGCCAAACTGATTCCACCAGGGACTTTGTAGGGGACGTACTTCCTGTAGATGTGTCCCACCCTGGAGCAAGGGATGTCCTCCATCCGACCACCACACATCCACACCTGGAGAGAGAGAGAGAGAGAGAGAAATCTCTGTCATCAGTCGGAGCTGCATCGTATATAGAAGCTTTGTCCATCTTAGCATTCAAAGACAGAAAGATAAGAGAAGATAAGAGACTTTTTTTGATCAACAATTCAAACACAACTGAGTAAGAAATAATATAAAAATATATAAAATATTATGAGAAACAGAAGAATAAGAGTAACAATAGTAATATGTACACTATAAACACCTCTAATATATACAGACAGGGGAAAAAAATACAGATGAGATAAGGTGCAGATGAATAACAAATGGTATTTTCAGGGCTGTAGCCGTAATTTCAGAAGTGAGAGACAGATTGTTCTGGAGGATGATTTTTATTGAAAAGATCTTCTCCCAGTTGTATCACAAAATTGCCGATTCCAAATAGCTAATGATGAATTTTCCTCTTTATATTTTTTTGTATATATTTTTTTATCATATATTACTTTATTATTGCCTATATCTATGAGTCTCTATGTCATCTGATACAACCTGAGTAATGTGCACACTCGTCTACTTATATTGCATTCAAATAAATTCAGACATGTTGTAAGTAGGGGTGTGAATTTTCACTAGTCTCATGATTCAACACATGGTTTTCATCAACAAATTCAAGCTGTCAGATATATGTAAACTCCCCTTTTTATTGCATCTGCTTATAAAAAAAGACACTTTCTGAATGTAGCGGCGTCTGAACACAGAAGACAAAAGGCAAAAACAAAAGAAAGCAGCGACTAGAAAATCAACAGGTAGGCTAAAATCCATTATTGTCTGTCACTGCATCGATGCAGAATTGTCTAGGTCAGCATCGCGATGCAATAATTAATTTCAACACCCCTAGTTGGAAGTGTAGGGGACAGAGGGCACCAACATGGAAAGTGCGGGGTACATGTCCGCTACGCCCTTGGGTATATTGCCCAGTAGGAGGTGACAGAGTGAAAAATGTAAATAAATATGTATAGTGCAGAATATTCAAGTGAAAGAAAGTAAAGAAAGTTTTTAGAAAGTTGTGGGAAGGGAGAAGGGTAGTGAAGGAAGGAGAAGATCAAGGAGAAGCGCAGGAGACTGATGGCTAAGAAGAAAGAGGCATGACGTACAGTGGTTCTAACAGGCTTATAAATCCTCGGAGACCAAGAGGAGAGAGATGACTGAATTGAAAGTGAGAGGCAATAAAGATGAAATGGCAGGAGAGCAAAAATACCAAATTATGATATGATGGTGACCTGACTTTACCTGAGCAGTAGGGTCAGATCAGAGACAGGGTTTCTGCAGGTTTTACCAAGTCAAATTCAAGACTTTTTAAGAATTTTATGAATTAAATGTAAGACCTATATAACATCATAAAGTACTTGCAAAGTAAATAAATGTATTCCAATTGAATAAAAGTGACATGGAGTAATAATAATCTGTACATTTACAGCAAATTATATTTGGACGAGCGAAAGAAAGAACTACAACACCACGGAATAAAAAAAACAGACTTTTCAATAAGCCTTAGAGATCGTATGTATTCTGAATGATTCTGAATGGCAGATTCTACGCGTCCGAGAATACTTTGATTAGTTGGTGGAATTAATTACACATGAATCAGCACATATTTGTGAAAGAACCCAGAGCAGTAGACAGACCTTACTCCACAGCGCTGGGGAGATGGAGCTGTCAATGCGAGACTAAAGAGACTGAGCCACTGGGATGAGTCTTTTGTATAGTATGTTATGACAGTGTTTAGTAACCAGTAATTCAGCTTGTACAGGAGAAACAATGGCAAATGCAAAAACTGTTCAGGAAAACGCTGTTCAGGAAAACAATGTATGCTTTCTTTTTGAAATATTTAAATCATACAATGAGACTTTAATATCTTTTAATGCACCTAATGTGATTGGCTCAAGTAAAAAAAAAAAGATAGTAATTTTATCTTGTTTCTTTTCCATTCACTTGTCTATCTCGCATAACAGACACATCCAGCAGTGGCTTCTCGTTTTAATCCTCTGACTATAATGAAGACAACAGTGATGATTCTCCCTCTTGGCTTGCAATGCTGAAAATAAACCTTGAGAAAGAAAGGGAGGCAATGAAGAGGATGGCGATGAAAGAAAGACTTAAGAGACAGCCGGCGAGATGGAACAAGGGTTTTGTTTTTAAGACAATAGCAAAATGTGAAGTAGGGAAATGAAAGGCTAGATTTAAACATGGAAGCAAACCAGTTAGGTATGAGAAGGACGAGGTGAATGGCTTCCAAATTGTTTCTCAGGAGTAAAATCCTTTAATATGTAAATAAGATGTATGCTATTTGAAGGTTAGAAGCAGGCTGGAGCTGCTGCGAGTTCAAGAACACGGACAGGAATAATGGAACATGAAATCTACATGATTTTTTACATATAAGTAGAATGAATATACAGGGGTTTTAAAAACACATTCTCACTCCAAGCATGTAGAAAAAAAATCTACGCTTGGAAAGATGGTGCTTTGGACCCATTTCTCGATGCGCTCGCTCCCTTTTTGACGGTGTGCGTCGGGGTCGATTTGGTGTCACTTTTGTTTTTCTAACGTGCAGGGTTAAAACCTCTTAGTTAAGAGTTTGGGAGTGAGAACGGGTTGAAGTTCCACCACCAGTGAACCCACTCAGATCACAAGAGTGTGCACAGCTCAGCTGATGGAAACTGCAGAACAACAACGTTCCCTTTCAGCTGCGTGGATCAAACATATTGCCGCAAGACAAAATCCAGCATTGCCTAAAAGTGCAACTAAAAACTTGTCTCTACTGGTGTCTTTGAACAAATGAAACAAACCGTTCCGTATATACAGTGAGTGTCAGTTCCAGCAATACATGCAAAGACAATATGAACCAGAAATGTAATACTTCAAGGTTAGTACTGGCTCCCAACACCAATCTGAATGGAATAAACCTTAAAAAAAAATCATCATGTCATTTTATTTTTTAACGTATGCTTTCAGAAAAATTTTTCCTCTGCCAACTTGTTTTCCAGTTAACAAACTTTCACTCTGAATAACTAGTTTTCTTGGCTCCATCCACGGAGGTTTATAATTATTTCTGCCCCCAGAGTAACTCAGTCTCGGAGAAATGTTTGCATAACTGAAACTCCAATCTGCCAGAGCGATATAAAAAAAAAAAAAACACACATCCATCGTCAGTTTGAAGCTCTCACTATTCGCTCGGCGTGTGAGGTCATATCGCCTCTGTGCTCTGTGTGCCTTTTTTTCACTGTGTGAGCTGGAAATGCTTGATGTTCCCATACCAGTGTGACCAGGATGGAGCTTTAGATTAACTGTAGCAAGCGAATGAAAGTGATTTGTGTTTCACATAGGAGCAGCGCCTGGCTGTCTGTGGGAGCAGCAGTTTGGTTGGAAGGATTAGTATGAGAGCTTGTTAATCTTCTCACCTCAGGAGACAAGGCTGTCCACTCGGTATCAGCTAATGGGGATCTTACTAAAAAGGGAAACCAAATTGAATATCTGTGGGCACAAAGTAGAGGCACAGCTAGGCATGTGCCGAGAGCAAAACTTAATAGTATAATCTTGGGCCAAATAATAACCTTGGTATGGGACATTATCTCAATAATTACTTAAATAAGCTTCAAAACAGTATTAAAAACATAAGAGCTTTTCACATCAGGCTGAGCCCTGGGTCACGGCTGGTGTTTTTTTTCATACTGGCAGTACTAAATGTTAGAAATCCTCATCTTTTGCTCAGGGTTTAAAAAACGCACAAGCGCTGAATTATCCTTTACATTTCAGGGTGGATTATACTTCTGCATCACAGCGTGCAGTGGTCAAGCTGTGGGAGCCTCAGGTTCAGGGATTAAAGTTACTTTCAGTTTGTGTTGATTCTAGCGGCTGCATTTAGCTGACGCTTTTATGCAAAGCGACTTACAATTGCTATATATTGCCGTATATCACAGGTCGCACGCCTCTAGAGCAACTAGGGGTTAAGTGTCTTGCTCAGGGACACATTGGTTGATGAATGGTGTGGGAACTGAACCCAGGTCTCCCACACCAAAGGTATGTGTCATATCCCCTGCTCCATCACCACCGCAAAAGCGGTGGTGTTTTTACCACACCTGCTGTCACAACGATCTTTTCTTTACTAAGACTGACTCGGATTCTTGCCCGTCATCTGTCACGTTCCCGGTTAGCTTTTAGTTGTTCTTCATTAAAAGGTCCCATGACATGGTGTTATTTGGGTGCTTTTATATAGACCTTAGTGGTCCCCCAATACTGTATCTGAAGTCTCTTTTATATAGACCTTAGTGGTCCCCTAATACTGTATCTGAAGTCTCTTTTATATAGACCTTAGTGGTCCCCTAATACTGTATCTGAAGTCTCTTTTATATAGACCTTAGTGGTCCCCTAATACTGTATCTGAAGTCTCTTTTATATAGACCTTAGTGGTCCCCTAATACTGTATCTGAAGTCTCTTTTATATAGACCTTAGTGGTCCCCTAATACTGTATCTGAAGTCTCTTTTATATAGACCTTAGTGGTCCCCTAATACTGTATCTGAAGTCTCTTTTATATAGACCTTAGTGGTCCCCCAAATACTGTATCTGAAGTCTCTTTTATATAGACCTTAGTGGTCCCCCAAATACTGTATCTGAAGTCTCTTTTATATAGACCTTAGTGGTCCCCTAATACTGTATCTGAAGTCTCTTTCCCGAAATTCAGCCTTGGTGCAGAATTACAGCCACTAGAGCCAGTCCCACAATAAGCTTTCTTTAGGATGTGCCATTTCTGTGTCTGTATCTATTGAGGAGGAGATGGGTGGAGGGTGGGGGTGCGGCCTTGACCAACTGCCACTTTGCTGGTTTGAAAGCCATGATGTCTCTCTCATGGGTGGGCCGAATTCTCTGGGCGGGCAAAGCAGAGAAAGGGGAGTTAACCTTGCTCCTTATGACCTCATAAGGAGAAGATTCCTGATTGGTCCATCTGAGCTTTCATTTTCTCAAAGGCAGAGCAGGATACCCAGGGCTCGGCCACTGGGGGACCATAGGCAGGCTGGGGGAATGCATATTAATGTTAAAAAACCTCCATATAGTGAAATTTTCATGCCATGGGACCTTTAAATTTCCTTATTTTCTGTAATGGTCCTGTCCCAGTATCAGCCATAACTGAGATTACAAGTAGGCCTATATAAAGAAATCTCCTGCTACCTTTTTTACCTGGCTGGATTCACTAACACAGGCTTTTTTCCGGTGTTACAAAGAAATCTGTGACCCGACAGGATGTGTTACTGTCGAGCCGTTCTACCTGCCGCGAATCATTCTGTGACTTGGTGGGAACAATCGGACCCGGGCAAAGGCATTAATAAAAACTATATAAAAATAGCGTTCTTTTCACTGTTAGTCTCGTTTGCTGTTACAGATCACTTATGATCATTAGATGGAACCATACACAGTTTCAGAAACATTAAAAAGTTACACATAGTACCTTTTAATTTATAGTTCAGCGTTAGACTTTGACTGTTGAAACCACCAACACTAGGCAGACAGCGGCTGTGTAGTTCTTTAATTATTTAATTATATATCCTGAAAGAATTGTGTTGGAAGTTTACTGGGCCTTTCTTTAACTTTCTTGGTGTTTTTTGGTCATTGGACGCCATGACATTTCTTATCAGTGTCTTCAAACGATTCTGCTATGGCTAAGGCTTGGTTAGGTTTAGGCCCCACTAAAAACTTATTGAGTAAGGTTAGGGAAACAAATAAAGTCCTAAGTGATTATAGATGTGACAAAAAAAACAAAAAAACAAAAAGAGGACAATGGCATTGCTTGATGAGGAAAAGTGAAAACTTCAACTGCACCCAGTGAATTTGCGATTTGATCGTTTTTACCTTGAAGGAGATCTCGTACTGCTCTCCTCCCCAGATCTCCAGACCTGTGTCATATCCTCCCAGCTCCCAGAACCACTTCCTGTCCACGGCGAACAGTCCACCTGCCATCACTGGAGACCTGCAGGACGCACACACACACACAATACAATACACACTTAGTATTTGCAGCAAGTTTTGTACAGTATGACCCTAAACACTTTACAGTTACATGCAGAGCAGCAGTATCCCTTTCCACTCCTCACCTGGCAAAGAAAACCTCTAAATTAAAAGTAAGATTCATTTACAAACAACTGCAACACCAAACAGGATCCGTGAGCTTTTTATCAGAGTTATTTCACCCAGGAGACCGGGTGTTGAAATCCAATCTGAAAATAAGTTATTTTTTTTTACGTTTCTGAACAAACGGAACTACTTAAACGTTCTGCGTCACTTGCATAACCGGAAGCTATAGTGCGTAGTTTCTGCCACCCCGATGAGGAATTCTAAGTAATGACAACAAAACTGTGGCCGCGTCCACATGATACAAGCCTTACGTGACCGCGCACTGCCCCCCCTCCCCCTCCTCCTCCACACAGTTGCTAGTAGCCAAGGAGGACACGAAGGATTACAAAAAAATGATGGACTCTTCAGAAGAGGTAATTATCTTCACTTGAGTTTCTGCGAGCGAAAGTCACCGGACGCCACAATCTTCTGAACATAGCCATACTGAGAGATACAGAGAGAGTTGTGTAAAGGCTGAGAGTCTTAATTAGCTTGATTTCTTCTACGGGACCCAGTTCTCTTTACCATATGCCTGACATTAACCTGATTCATCTAACACTGATGTTGAAGTTAAAATCTCAAAGATCTCTGTTTCATTCTCTTTGGCGGCTCTCTGTGATGATAAGCGGTACCGGCAGGTGTGTTTTTTGGATCTCACTTCCCGGAGATCCAAACAGTATTGCCTGTGTGACATCGATCACTTGGCAGTTAGGCCGCGTTCAGTCACGCAGTCCGGCAAAAACGCAGGTCTTCCCGTTCGTACGTCACGTTCGGCATCACGTTAACAATCGGAGGTGAAGTTACGTCAGATTTGAACCCAAACCAAAATGTTTTTCTAAACTTAACTGAAGTACTTTTGGTGCCTAAACATAACCACACCACAACCGCTTCACAGCGCTAACGACGTGTTTAAAACCACAACCGTTTTACGTAAAAATTGCATAAGAATTTAACAAATACATATAGAGAAACAGAAATAATTGCTATTTAATTACAGAAAAACTCATTGTTTTCCCCCTAAAATCACACACACAGCAGGCCACTTCTAAGTCTATTTTTATACATATAAAATGACATAGAGGAATACATTAAATGTACATTTTCCTTCCACAAAATAAGTCAGTAATTTGATAGAGAACTGTATTATTATTTTAATACACGCTGACACCAGGCTGTCATAGTTACGAGCTTTTTCATCAGGTAGAAGTCTGGGGCAGGCAGCCAGCAGGTAGTTTGCTCTCGCCAAAGGCATCCCTGAGGAGGATCAATTAAAGCTAAGCAGGGCAGCGACTGGAGCTGCTGTCAGCGGCAAGAAACACACCGGGGCTTCCCGTGCCTCGTGAGCACTGAGCACAGATACGAGTCCCGTGGCGATAACAGCCGGGTTTCTGCAGTTTTTCCTCCTACGAGGGTGACAAGGCTGAACTGAATCTCGCCGTGATTACATAACACCTCTGCACCAGTGGAAGAAGTATTCAGATCCTTCACTTACAAAAAGTACTAATACCACACTGTAAAAAATACTCTGTTAAAAGTAAAAGTCCTGCATTCATTTATTTTTTTACTTTAGAGGTAATAGTTTAGGTATGTGAGTATCATCAGGAAAATGTAGTTAAAGTATTAAAAGCAAAAGTACTAAATGCAGAAAAAAATCTTATTACAATTATTATTATTATTATTATTATTATTATAATCATTTCAGCTGTAGTTTGGTTTATTATTAAACATCAGATTTTATAAATTACATGTGTTTTGAGTGCATACATCTTAATGTGTAAAGTAACTAGTAACTAAAGCTGTCAGATGAATGTAGGGGAGTAACTAAAGTAACTAGTAACTAAAGCTGTAACAGATGAATGTAACGGAGTAACTAAAGTAACTAGTAATTAAAGTTGGACCAGATGAATGTAACGGAGTAACTAAAGTAACTAGTAACTAAAGTTGGAACAGATGAATGTAACGGAGTAACTAAAGTAACTAGTAACTAAAGCTGTAACAGATGAATGTAGCGGAGTAACTAAAGCTGTAACAGATGAATGTAGCGGAGTAACTAAAGTAACTAGTAACTAAAGCTGTAACAGATGAATGTAGCGGAGTAACTAGTAACTAAAGCTGTAACAGATGAATGTAGCGGAGTAACTAAAGTAACTAAAGCTGTAACAGATGAATGTAGCGGAGTAACTAAAGTAACTAGTAACTAAAGCTGTAACAGATGAATGTAGCGGAGTAACTAAAGTAACTAGTAACTAAAGCTGGAACAGATGAATGTAGCGGAGTGACTAAAGTAACTAGTAACTAAAGCTGTACCAGATGAATGTAGCGGAGTAACTAAAGTAACTAGTAACTACAGCTGTAACAGATGAATGTAGCAGAGTAAGAGTAGAAGTAGAAGTAGAAATTAGCATGAAAAGACTTATTTAAGTCCAAAGTTTGGACCCATAGTTCCTTTAGTTCCTTAACCTTTTTAGGGGCATTTTCTATCCATGGTTAGACCGACATTCTAAAGTATCGTCTAGCAACATATTGATTATTGCAGAATTGCTGTGTTGTGATTTTAGCGGTATCATGAGCCAAGTCTTAGGTATTGAGAGGTACCCTGTGATTCCCACCCGCAGTCTGCAGCATAAAGATGCTCTGCTGTTGCCGATGAAGCAATGCAGATTAGAGATAAAGGAAAAAAGGTATTCGGCACCTGTGTGCTGTGGTACAACAGTGTGGCTGTAAGTAGGAAAGCCACTGAGCGCAATGTTTAATTCATGTGTTGACATAGTGTCCACAGATACGGAGCACTGCAGTGCACCGGTGAAGTGGCTGCTTAGGCAGTGTTTGACTTCCACTGTACTGCCTGCTGTACGAGCACATAGATTTACCCCCTGCAGGGCTCTCAGTAGAAAAGTAAAATGGTAATGAAACACGGGCTTTACCCCACCTCTTACACACCCCTGAAACATCAGGCTAAGCGAGGAGGGGTGTATGTATTCTGTATGTGGAGGGGTGTTGCAAGCTCCTAGTCTCGCATTGCCAGACCCTCCTCCACAGTGCCGCAGAGGCTAGTCCACACAGCATTCCAGGATGGGAGAAAAACGTGCTCTGGTTTATTGGCATTTCTTTAAACCAATCACAATCATCATGTGCACTAAGCACCGCACGGAGCAAAACAGCCTCTGCAAAATAGCCTCGGGAAGGAACTTGTTTTGGTGGAACGTGTATGTTCAAAGGTTGTTTTAGTCGTGCAACAGAAAACTCAGGTTGGACAGATAGTCTAGCTAGCTGTCGGGATTTACCCTGCAGAGATCTGAGGAGCAGTTAACCATAGTCCTCACAAATCCACCGGAGGTTAGAACGCCAACACAAAGAAAGGTAAAGGAAAGAGACATCCGGCCGAAAAGAGGTGCATCCGCGGAATTTCCGGCAGCACTGGAGCAATCCCGGAAGTGGAACGTTGTGGATAAAGACTACAAGCTCAGTAACCTCCAGTTGGTTCGCTCCAAGGCTACATCTACACTAATACCTTTTGGTTTAAAAACAAATATCTTTTGCTACATTTACGCCTCGAGTCCACACTACTACAGCGTTTCCGAGCCCCTAAAAACCGAGACATTTGGAAACACCGGTGCCCCCGTTTTGGTTTGAAAACTCTGGGGTTGCTTTGTAGTCTGGACGGGCACAAATGGAGACCTTTGGTAAGGAGGACACACATCAGTCAGTCTTATTGGTTAGGTAGGCTTACAGGTTAGGTAGGCTTACATACCTTTCAGTAACAGTTCCACCTCGTAGTCACTTCAAGCTAATAAATCCCTTATAATCCTCTTACTGTACTTTTCACCATTGTTTTTCTTTCTCCAAAATACTTTATACACACTCATGCCCAGCGTGTGTGAATATTCAGACGTGGTAATGTGGATGGAGATTAGTTCTGGAGCCAAAACTCTTGTGTGGACGGAGATCGTTTTTGTCCCAAAATGCCGCTTAAAAATGAAAACATAGTAGCGTAGATTTAGCCTAAGATGGCTTCAACTGTACTCTCATTCAGTCAAAGCAACATATTTCCAGTTTCAAGCTTGTTTGCCCTTACTTAGTGGAGACGGAGCATAATGCAATCACAGAGAGCGATCACTGATAGACAATATGATTTATTCTAAGTAGAGTGTGTTGTCACTCACTCAAAGGGCTCACTGGGATCGTCGCCCTGCAGCTCCGGAGGGATGGGTATCCGTTTGTAGTACATCTCCCAGTCAAACGCCCCTCGCATAGCGTCCCCCGCCTGCGTGTCGTAGCCAAAGTTGTCGTGGTCGATCACGTCAATCATCGGACACACGATGGTCTTCCTGTTCTGGACTATTCGGTCTGAGAGACACAGGCAGACAGATGGGTGACGTTTGATCAGTTCAAATCCACTGCTTTTCAAACACAAACAAGGCTTTATTGTTACAGACTTAAGAGTTGAGTTTGTTTGTCTATTGGTGTGTGTGTGTTTTGTGTGTCTTCATCTACAGTGGTAAAGGAGGAAGTCAGTGGGTGCCCAAGAAGAAAGAAAGTGTGCGTATGTGTGTGCATGCACTATGCCCCTTTTCCCACCGAGCTCTCGACACGTCAGACGCAGATCGACCATCTCTGAGACAGACTTGCCAGTGTGTTGGCTCAGAGAAATAAGGTTTGACGAGGGATGAGCAACTCTCCGCTGCTCATAGCCAAAACCATTTCCACTCTGGTTTTTCTGTAGGGGTTGAAGATGAAAATATATATTGATCTGTGGCACTGAATGCTGCCGCAACACCACATCTACAACAACCAAAATGTAACCAGAACTGACCAGCAACCAATTGCGTTTAAAAGACGTTTGATAGACGTTTATACCTAAACCTGATGTCTAGGCGAAAACATGGCTAAATTTGGGCTGTCAGTGAAAGTTTAGTAGACATTTAACCCAAATAAAGCCTAGCCATCAATTAGATGTCTATTGAACCACTACATGTAGACGTCTAACAGACTTTTTATGCAAATGTGACTGGGTCAAACAAATGCTATAGCTACCAACTGGCTTACGAAAGGGAATTATATCATACACATGAGTATAACAAGAGGCTACAACTGACAAAACTGTTAAATAACACATACCATTAACCTTCATGTACCATGGAAATCCTGGAAGGGCCACTTGGGGTTTTATACTATGACTTTTAAAAAAATGCCTGTTTTGGCCACATGGAAGTCCTTCACTTTGACTTTTAGAACATAGCTTTTTCTCATCTCATATGCCACTGCATCCTGTGTGCCCACTCTGAATATATTCTTCAAAAAGAACAGCTTTAAATTTCTTGGAATCACTTCTTACAGCGAGTCTAGCCTGGTTTCCAAGCTCATCTGTGACACAAACTAAAACCATGTTCAAGGTAACTCATGAGTGAGGGTGCAGACTTGCAGTTTCTTTGACTAGATGATATTTCAATGAAGTACTCTACTGTAGGTGTGTAATGTAGGTGAGTGATTCATTTTCTCCCCCCGAGAAACACCCACATAAGTCGTTTGTTCAAGCAGCAATTATGGCTCATATTAACATTTATAGTTGCGGTGCCCTCTAGTGGCCATAGTTATTTTGACAGGAGCGAAGCAGGACTTTCACCCAGGAAATCAGGATTCATGTCCTGTTTGAAAATAAAATAGCGATTTATTTTTTCAACTTTACAGAACAAATGGAACTGCGTCACACTCTGCGTTATGTGCCTCACTGGAAGTGAAGTAACGTAGCAGATGATTTTAAACACAAACCACAATCTTTTTCTAAACTTAACCAATTTGTTTTTGTGCCTAAAACTAACCAAAAGGCGAACGTTTTAAAACCTTGAAGATGTGCTTAAAACTGTGACCTTTACGTTCTCTGGTTAAGATATAAGGACGAAAAATGGGTCACATTTCCTGCCTCTACCTACTTCTAGGAACATTAATTTATGAAATGCTCCTGTGGGTGTTAAGGTGAGGGAAATAGAGGACCCAAAAATGCAGAGAGAGCAGGCAGGCAGGCAGGAGGACGTTTGCAGTGGAGGATTTAATATAAACAAAAGCGGCAGTACAAAGACTGGAAAACTCACAAAACAAAAGAACTGACGGGAAAAACATAGGCAGGAGAACACTGACGCAGGCACAGACACAAGGTACAGGGAGAAAAACACGAGGACATGGCTACAAACCAACATAAGTACCGACACAAAACGATCTGACACAAGACAAGGGGAACACAGAGGCTAAATACATGAGGTGATGGGTAAATGAGAAACAGGTGAGACAACAGGTGAAGCACATCAGGGCGGGGCAGGACAATCAACCAAGGCGAGAAACAAAGCAAAGCTAGACATGACAAGACAGAAGACCAGACTATCAAAATAAAACAGGAAACGGGAACAACTAACAGAACACATGGAATCTACTAAATACAGAAACTTGACAACACTAAACACAAGGGAGAGCAGAGAACACAGGGAACATAAATACACAGTCCAGAATAAAGCAAACAGGATAAATACAGAAAACTAGAAAGGAAACAAAATAGCAAGCAAAACGCCGAAACCATAACAGTGGGTCATTTTAGAGGGTAGAAATAAACAACCTATGCTTTTTCCAACTTCCTCTTTTAAAATGGACAATATAGATCATTACAGATTATTATATTGCTGTCATTTGAATGCCAAAGATGATGCAAACATGCATGTAAAACTAAATTGTTATTATTTTGTCACAGCTTCCTTACCTTCGCTCAATTAATAATATTCCAAATGTCACATTACACTGTTAAAACAAGATGACCGCCTGCGTATGTCGGTCCCTCCAGAAAAACGTGATTATGCGATCGCATAATTCAATGCTTAATCAGCCGCAGTCCGCATATTTTGCGGGGGCCGCATTTTTTCAAATACGCCGCACTTTCAACGCATAAATTGCCGATTTCCGCGCAAAATATGCGGGCCATGCATGATTTCATAATCCCTGCATTTTCGTTGCAAAAAAAGTCACATATATCTTAGCAGAAAGTTGAAAAATGTTGCGTTTACTTCACACAAGCGCAGCCGTTTTCCCCTGTTGCCATGGGAATGTTATGAAGTGACGTAATTACGCGACGTGAACATCATCGAAAAGCAGGATGTTGGGGGAATCACTTTTTTTCTCTTTTCATCAAACCGCAGTTTTTGCAAGTTCCCGCAATTTTTGCAAGTTCCCGCAATTTTTGCAAGTTCCCGCAATTTTTGCAAGTTCCCGCAATTTCATTGCATGGTAAACATTAACTAATAGGCTTATTTACTATGAACAAACCATTTATAATTGTGTGAACAAATACTTTACTCATGATGAACTATGTATGAACAATTAATAAGTAATAATGAACAAACCATTAACTAATAGTTAACTAATGCTTAATAAATGATGAATTATGGATAGTTGTTGGATAGTGTTACCCATTGCATAAAATAGCATAAATGTCCTGCATATTCCATTGCATATTTTAAGAAAACGTGCTGGATAATCAAGGATTTTTGCCCGCAACAATCACAAAAAACTCAGAGAGGTAAGGTGGGTCATAAAGTTTGTTGTTAAAATGCTTCCATCTGGGAAGACGACATGCTGGGAAAACAGAGCCGAACGAGGGTCCTTAATGGAAAAAGGGTAATTGAGAAAGGGAGACTGTTTGTGAGCAAGTCCATCAGCCAGGAGAGGAAGCGCTTAGTCTCGCAGTAGGGGTGGTGTGTGAGCGTGTGTGCTCTGTTACTTCAATCTGTGAGAGGACCTTGAGATTGAGGACATTATTTTAAAGAGAGAGGATATATGGTAAAATTAAGGCTTTTTGCAAAAGTGGGGACATTTTAGGAAAGTTTAAAAAAAGGAAATTATTTGAAAGATTTTTTACGTGCAAATTCTTTGGAAAAGTGAGGATATTTTGAGAAGAAACTGGCAGCAGCAAAGATGGTGTATGGGACAACCATGATGGTCATCTGTATACAGGAAATTCTGTTGCAGGTGGAAGTGGTTACTCTTCGTGGTTTTCGTTAGGCAATGTATCTTACAACCTGTTCTCACTCCCAACTTGTAAAATACTGACGCTTGGTCAGTGGTCCTCAGTGTCAGATACCGACCCATAAATCAAACTTAAGTGTCTGTATGGAACACACCGGGCAGAGCAGCAGCTCAACTGCGGCGCTGTAAGATGACGTAGTATTATGAGCGACAACGGTAGATCATGTGAAATCTAGGATCGAATTTAAAATCCTTCTCCTGACCTACAAAGCTCTAAATGGTCAAGCACCATCATACCTAGAAGAGCTCTTAGTACCTTACTGTCCCACTAGAGCACTGCGCTCCCAAAATTCAGAGCTACTTGTGGTTCCTAGAGTCTCTAAAAGTAGACTGGGGGCCAGAGCCTTCAGCTATCAGGCTCCGCTCCTGTGGAACCAGCTCCCAATTTGGGTTTGAGGGGCAGACACCGTCACCACTTTTAAGAATAAACTGAAAACTCTCCTCTTGATAAAGCTTATAGTTAGGGAGGAGGAGTTGCCTTACCGGCCCATCAGCTCCTCTTCGTAGTCATCAGATTTGTTTATCATATGATCAATAATATAGTGATAGTAGAGGGAGGCAGGCCAGTACAGACCGATCCGGCACCTCTCTCTTATCTAACCTGCCTCTCTTAGTTATGCTATTATAATTCTAGACTGACGGGAAGTTCCTTCCTTCCTATGACACACTGAGCTGCAATCTCATCTCTGTTTTCATTTGTTTCCTTTTGTGTGCATCCTTGTCCCAGAAATGCTTGTTACTAACCTAGCTCTGGGGAGTTTACTCCCCGGAGTCCTTATGTTTCTTCTTCACAGAGCCCTGCAATGTCCGGTCTGGGTCTGCCGAGGTTTCTTCCTAAAATGTTTTTCCTCGCCACTGTTGCAATAGCCACTGCTAATGCTTGCTCTTGAGGGAATTACTGTAATTGTTGGGACTTTGGAAATTATAGAGTGTGGTCTAGACCTACTATATCTGTAAAGTGTCTCGAGATAACTCTTGTTATGATTTGATACTATAAATAAAATTGAATTGAATTGAATAGTATGAAAGACAACACAGGGCTTTCACCCAGGAGACTGGGGTTCATGTTCTTGTCACTGAAACGTACATTTTGTAACCCCACCCATGATCTTTTCCTAAAACTAACTGTCCCGTCTTGTCCCGCATGTCAGTTAAAAGTATGTCCCGATGCAGAGCGTCAAAAAGTGACACCAAGAGTCCCAACCAAATGCGTCGAAAAATTATGCCAAAGGGCTGGAAGCTAAAGAAGACTTTTTGCATCAGTAACAAACACCAAAGGCACCTGACCAAGCGTCGCTTGTTGACGTGCTGGGAGTGAGAATGTGTTGGTATGTAAGAGGCGCACAAAGAAGAAGTTCAACTTTTATTAACTGAAGTTAGGTTTTAAAACTGCCATTCTGTCGCTTTGTTCATTTCCATGAATCAAACTATTTAATACCCATGTGTGACAATGTAGCATAAGTAAGCTTAAGAAAGGCTCAAGCCTTAGCAACTATTTACTATCTACCAATAATGTAGCTAACACTAACTAATGTTGTGGGTGATGAATTTGAGTCGTTCCTTTATCCTAGGCTGTAACATGTAAGTCAAACTGCTCCTGTTTCTCTGTGTTTTCATTAGACCGTGTACATAGTGACAGTAAGAGTTGTGGAGACCTGTGAAGGCTTCAGACAGTTCACAGCTGTTCAAGCCATGCTGATGTGAGTCTGGCTGTTAAAGAATAAAGAATTTAGCAAATCATAAAAGGCCCTGAGTGATATCTTCTTTTTCAAACTGCTGTGAATACAGAGATACTAGTCAGTGAAATAGGCAGTTCAGCTGGGTTGAGCTTTACATTGTTATGTGTCTTAACAGGAGTTTTGATGTAGCTAATAATTTACATGGTAAGCGTTTGTGTTACTCACCCAGCAGTGGAGGCAGCCAGTTGACGTTGGCCTCACAGTGGGAGTCCAGGAAGGTGATGACTTCTCCTTTAGCGGCGCCGGCTCCCAGCAGACGAGTCCTGATCAGCCCTTCCCTCTTCTTCGTCCTCAGGATGCGAACCTTCGGCATTCGCATCATGTACTCCTCCAGCGCCACCTTTAGGTGCTCTGTACAGAGTGCAGGGGAGGAAGAAGGGGATAGAAGAGGGGGAAATCTTCAGTCAGAATTTCCAGGGGCGATTATGTTGGGTGGCACAGGGGAACCAATAAACAGTCAGGGGTGGCTCCGGGTGGTGACTGCTGAGAAATATAGGAAACTATTTAGAAATATAGGAAATATTGGATATGATAGAAGAACACAATGCTGCTAAAAAAAACACACATATCCCATTCATTATTAATTTCCCTTGTTTTCATTTTAAACAAACTGCATATCCAAATACAATACACATTTTTCCATAGGCTCAGTCTGCCACTGTGGAAAAAAAATTCCAGTGTTGGTTCCATGATATCAGAATTTTGGATAGTCATTATGGAAACATTGCTTGGTCATGTGACAAGGGCTGGGAAAATTGGCAGACGATGCAGCCAAGTCACAGATTCTGAAATCACAATCTACTAGATTGACAGCACTCTAGCCCAATGGATTGAGAGGGCGGGGAGCAATAATACTTCGGGGGGGCGGTGCCACCTCAGGTAGGTCAGAGTTTAGCAGACAAAAAGGGTGCGTCATGCAGAGATGTTCACAAGTCATTTTTTTTTGTCTCAAGTCTTTGAGGAGCAAGTTCAAGTCAAGTCTCAAGTCTTTTGCCACGAATCCAAGTCAAGTCTCAAGTCTCTGGCCATCTGATCTGTCCCTAACACTGTATTGTTAAATCTTATGAATTCAAAGCATGTCCTGTAGCTACCATCCATACAGTACAATATCAAAATCAGTTGTAAGATAACTTCATGGGGTCTACTTAACACATCCCTCTAGCCCTCGGACCTGGTGAAATATTAACCTAAGTCTGTCACATCATATGGATACAACTACTACACTTTGCGATGGTTTAGCTTGTTACCTGTGACGATATATGGTAAATGTAACGTCTCTTTCACATTAGCAAGTGACTGACCTATCTGGGTGTGTTTTGAGATGCCTAATGAAGTTAAACATTGTTGAGCCAGCATCATTTATCTTGGTGCCACACACCTTGCATGTAGCTGTTGGCTTACTGCCACGGTTTACAAAGTTATTGAAAACAAAACTAATGACAAAACACATAGGCACAGGCATGCGTTACGTTACACATTATATATAATGTATAGCAAAGGGCAGGAGACATGCAGCTCATCATACGTTTCCCCAATGTATATGCGCCAATAGAAGAAAATAGAAATACATGAATGAATTTAGATTTAAAAAAACAATAATTGCATGAAAACAGGTTGTTGACGAGTCTCGAAGCTCGAGTCTGAGTCAAGTCTGAAGTCTTTTGGGTTGATTCAAGTCTGAAGTCAGCTGTTTGTGCGACCTAAGTGCGACTCAAGTCAGAGTCTCAGACTCGTGTCCCCATCTCTGGGGTCATGCAGCAACGACAGTTAAGTTTAGGAAAACTTTTCCCCCGAGAAGCAAACTCCGCTCCTCCGGCTTGAAAGCTCTGTACTTTATGACCCAACATCCACCCCGACCTCCTCCCTATGCGTTCCACAGTTGTTTTTTATACAGCAGCAGTGAATGTGTTGCATACAGCAAAAAATATGTGAAATACATACACATTACAGTACGCTTTACTTTTGGTAGCTATGTGTACGAATGGCTCATGAGAACAGCCTGACCAGGTTTGCTCTTTGACGTTTGAAGTTTGGTTTTAAAAAAGCTAAAAACTCTTTTTTTCTGCTTCTATATATAACTGTGTTAAAATAACTTCCCTTTAACGTGTGTGTGTGTGTGTGTGTGTGTGTGTGTGTGTGTGTGTGTGTGTGTGTGTGTGTGTTTAGTTGTATTTACAGCATAGGTTGCAGTGCAGTGGTAACAGCAGTACCCTGTGATAGACACGAAACCTGTCCAGGGTGTACCTTGCCTCTTCCCCACTGCATGCTGGCAGTTTGGGATAGGCTCCAGCCCTCTGCAACCCTACACAAGATAAGCGGTTTAGAAAATAGATGGATGCTTACTGCAGTAGCAGTGAAGGACACATTTGGGATGGGAAACTTTTTAAACTTTCAACAAAAGTTGTACAGGTCCCTCAATGCCTTTACATAACCAACCTCCCTCACACAGATGATTGGGATTTGACTTTTCTTCAGTTTTCTGAAGCCTGTGGGATTTTGACATTTTCAAGCACACGTAAAAGTTTGATTTCCTTACACTAAAATCTCATTTTTGAGGATGACAGTATGAGCCCTGCCTGCTCCCAGTGGTTTGAAAAGAAATCATTCCTGAAGCAGTGAAAACATGAAATAAAACTTTGACAGATTCTTTACAAAAAGCCACAGCGCTGCCTGTCAACAAGACCAGAGAGTGAGACTCTGAGAAAATGAGAAGTGGACCTTTAACTTCATCTGTTGGCAACTGATCTTAGACATAGACCACATGAACACGGGTATTTAAAAAAAAAAAAAAACTTTTCTATGCTTTTTGGCCTTTCGTCCACACAAACACTATGTTTTAGGACACTGTAAACAGCTTTTGGAAAACTCTGGTCAGGGTGAAGGCTTTTAAAAATGCTGTTTGTGTGTTGATGTGTTGACAGGGACATTTCACGGCAGTTCATGAAATAGTCAGGTAAAATCGATTCATGTACACGGACACAATTATCTAGTTTTTTTTCGTGACACTCTTTAAAGGAATGTATTTCAATTGGAAGCACACTGTAACAAATTGCTGTAAAAATGCTGGATATTTTGCACAGTAGTGTACCGTTTTCCATTAATACAGTTGAATACTTTAAATTCTGATGTCTTTGAGGAACACAATATTAACGGCAAGCTCCTGTAAAATCTTACGGTAAAAAGCAGTATTTATTTATTTTTTACAGCAAGCTACCTATAATCTTATGGTATAATATAGTATTTTTTTTAAACTGACAGCACCAAACTGGAAGGAGCACTGAGGCATCACCTGCTGCTTTCCATTCTATCTGCTTTCCTCACCGTTCTCTTACGCTAACGTGATTTTGTGTTGGATTAACATTTTATTGACTGTTTTTTGCCGAAAAGATTGAGTCAAAAGTATGTGCTGCACGCTAGCATACGTTACTGTCATTTAGCAACTATGTGGACAAAAGTTTAGCTTTCTGTTGAAGCACATTACTTAAATTAGCATGAGTTGGCTTTGACATTTTATTTGTTGTCAGATCTAATTAAGGTGGACTACAAGGTTCTATTTTACCATTTGTTGTTTTACTTTTTCAAGTAAAACGGTTTATGGGAGTTTATAGGGAGAAACTTGTTATGCATGTTGATGCAAAAAGCTAAAAAAGTAGCTTCAAATATGCACTAATGTAATATACACTAGCTAAAAGTTAGTTGACTAGTTGTTGATGTAATGATTTTTTTTCCTTGAGTATTTTAAAGATTATTTTGCTGTAAAGGCCTGTAGTGAAAACAGGATAAAACATATGGTTCCATATTAAATCCAAATTATTTTTTCTTACCGTACCTAATATCTTACTTTCTCTATTATTACATTTTAGGCGCCTCATTGGGATTAATCCTGAGAGGGGAAGAAAGACCAACCAGGGGAAGGTAGTGTCAAAGAAGATGGGGAAGCTGATCCACAAAAAGGCAACAACGGTGAATCCCCATGTGGCCACTCTACTAAAAAAAGGTGATGGACTTTGAGTGGGACTGTATTTAAACAGTATAGTTCAGTCCATCCGTCTCAGATGTCCAGGTTCATTTTTGGACCCACCATTGTTGAGAGTCTGTTTGATATGTTTAATTGTTATTGTTAATGGAATGTGTGTAATTTAGTTAGCTTTTATTGAGTTTTCTTAGCTGCTATGCATTTGATGCAGTGACTTTAACCCAACTGTTGTCTTTGGGTGAAGGGAGGAAGGAGGAAGGAAAATAAAACTAGCAGTAAGGTTAAATGAAGTTGAATTAGCTGATAATTTGTACTCTATGCTTTGCCAACAGTCAAACCAGACCTGGTCAAGTTTGACCTGGGAGGAAAATACAAAGTTTAATGAATGTAATGTTAGCCATCACTTGTCATAGTTCAAGAAATAATTCTGACAACCAAGTAGTAATGGTGTTTTTATGGATTTTGTAGATACTGAAAATGTTCAGCTTTAATAAATGCCTAATGTTGTAAGCAAATCTCTTGTCTGAGCCATTTCTGTGACAGCTATTTTCATGTATTATTATTATTATTATTATTATTATTATTATTATTATTATTATTATTATTATTATTTCAGGGGTTTTAATTTTTAAATGTAAAACTTTTAAATCATTAGTTTATATCACTGTGAAGATCACATTCTAAAGTTTTACAGTAATAAGTTAATGGAGAATACTGTAGGAACTGTAAAATAACAGTATAATTACAACCAAAGAGCTGACAGTATTTTTTTATTTATTTAAAATTATTAATTTAATTTATTTTAATTAATGTTTAACCAGTGTATTGCATGACACCGTGTTGGGTTTTTATACACAATCAGGTCCATAGTATGGTCTGTGGTATAGTACAGTATTTGTTGTTTGTACATGCTGTCTGTGTTTATTTGCTTTTACTATGGCTGCAGCATGGGTTGAGTGCCCAAGACAAATTTCCCACGTTGTGGGACAATAAAGTTAATCTTGATCTTGTATAATACTGTAATGTTTATTTTCCATACAGTACAGTACTGTAATATTTTTACAGTACTAAACTGTTGTTGTAGATCACAGTAGGTACACTGTAGAATAACAGTTTCAAGCTGGCAATTGTAGCTGCCAGTACTGTAATTTAACAGGAAATTTTGTTACAGTGCATCTTTACAGCACAATCCTTTCTTTCTTAGAGTAGGTCTAGACCACACTCTATAATTTACAAAGACCCACCAATTCCAGTTATTTAGGAAGAAACCTCAGACAGACCCAGGCTCTTCAGAAGTGTTTCCAAAAGTCTCCGGTTTTGGGGCTCTGAAACGCCAGAGCAGTGTGAATTTGAGGTGTAAACGTAGCAAAAGATATTAATTTTTAAACCAAAACGTAGCAATGTAAACATGGCAGGTTTAGTGTTGGACGCTACACAAGGCCTCAATGCAGCAATCAGTTCTGCAAATAACCAATCCAACTTCAAGTTTTAGGTTTAGTGTTTGTGATGCTATTGAAAGCCATCATTCTCTTTTTGTTTTTTATCTCTTAGCGTCTTCCTCTATGTTGCCCCATCAGATACAAATCCCAAATCCAATCTCTCCCATCTCTCCATCCCCAATTTTCAGATTTATGTGATGCTTTGTCTCTCCTTTACATATTCTCTGCATCTTGTGAAGGTCAGCCGTCTTTATTTGTTGTTGCTTTGTTTATTGTGTTGCACAGCAGCTGACCTACATGCTGTAAAGAGTGACATTGCAACAAGGGCGAAAGGGGTCCGTGAGGTCGGCGCCAAACTGCTCCGAAAAGGCGAGCCGTCCTCCCTGTACGCTCGTGCAATAGACCCATTAAAAACTAACCATTACGAGCCTGACTCTGGCTCTTCATAAACGCTCACCCTACACAAAGTGACGCTTACATCATCCTGCAAATGACAGGAAGCGAGGCAACATTAATCAACAAACATTCGCCCTGCGTGTGAGGAGAGCTTGTGTGGGGAGAGGTGAGGGAGAAAGATCGGAGAATTTAATTATGATTGGTTAATTTTGGCTGAATAACTTGGAATACTGCTCATACTGTTTACCAAAAGCAAGGAGGCAATTAATCACGCTAATGAGAGCACGCTGATGTCGGCAAACACATTAGTCTTTATTAAAATGTGAAGCGGAGGAGATTGGAGGGCTGAGGCGTTGTGGATGTCGGGGTCATTTCACAATGCAGAGCAGAGGGATGAATCGCTCATCTCACACCAGGTTGGCGATAAGAATCCAAGGCATTTATTCAGCACAGACCTGAACTTCCAGCATGCCATCCATCTCTTTCTGTTTTGCTACCTCCCTGCAGTGTGTCGCTCACTTATTTCTCCTGTGGACGGTGCTGTGGCTGCCCAGCCTTCTTTCATCTGCTCGCATGGGGCCGTACTCAAACATGAATTAGCGCCTCAGGCTCTTGTCAAAGTGTCTGTGTGCATTTAACATGTCATTGATAAAATGTGTTTTTTTAGCTTGGGCCTGTCCCACTTTGATGCATGACCCGTTAACTGAAATCACACCTGGTGTCTGGAGTGTTTAAAGTAAAGAGTAGTTAGTCAATTCTGGACTTTCACTACAACACATACAACTTAACTGCAAAAAGGCCCTCTTAGCATGTTCTACTTGTGTGGACTTGTAATATATCCTTTTTACTGTAAATAAAAAAATCCGCTAGTAAGCTAATGTGACTTCATTTCTTTCCAATGGCACTTTTTTTGTAGGAAACACTCTCTTTGGTTTCCAGTTCAAAAAATACAATTTAAATGCAATACTTAATGTGTGAATGATGTTCTTCAGTTTTGTGTGTGTGTGTGTGTGTTATCAGCCTAACCAAAAGGGCACTTCTGGCCAACAGGGGACATTTTGGAGGTCCCCTGTTGGTCATGGTTTAAATCATGCTAAAATCATGTATAAAAGCCTCTGGTGATTATTATTTTTTTTTTACTTTAGAGAGAGGGGGACTTGCAGATGTGTCAGTGTTAAATCCATAATCCAAATCTATGAGGCACTGTGGGCTTCCTCCATGAAATGAACACAAACTCACACACAATGACATAGGTGCCCACACATACATTTCCACCACAAATACCACTAGCAAAATCCCTCCTAATGCATTTTTAAGAAATTGAATTAGCGTTGAGACACAGTGGATCCAGTATGGCTCTGAGCTCTGTTCCCAGGGTGGTGGATTAATCCCAAAATGCTCTGGCACGCCACCAATGACTGGAGCATTTCCTTTATCTTCTCAGCAACATATTCCAATGCCCTTGTGAACTCCATCCCACTCTGTCAATTTTCTTCCTGCCCCAGTTTGAATTTTTGCTTCCATCGTTAAAAAAAGGGTTCTCAAGGTTTCTACTCAGTTGATGTGTGCTGAATGCACAAGTTGTGCCACTTACCTGGAAAGTATCAAACATAAGACCTAAAACCATGCTGACCCTGAATATCTCATAATATTGGCTCTATTACAGTTTCACTGATAGATTTTAGCTATGCTAAAGTCTTAGTGCACATCATACTCCAGAGTTCAGACCATAAAATCCTGATCATGATTAAATCCCTATTGTTTGCGGTTATCTAAATATAAACTCTTTCTAAAACTGCACATCAAATAAATATGCATGAGCAAAACAGAGAAAAAACAATGAACTGTAGAGGAAGACATTTTTTAATTTTGACTAGGGATGTCCCAATGAGTTTTTTTGGCCACCGATCCCAATCTGTTTTTTAAAACATTAAATATCTTTTACCGATAATTGCATTTGCCTATATAATAGAGCTGCACACTGTTTTCATTTACAAAAATAACTGAGTAAACAAAGAAACTAAAAGATGTCTCCAGCTTAATACATTTAAAGCAACACTAAGTAACTTTTCCCACTTTGGCCCCCCTACAGGTTGGAAGCGGAATTGTCCATTACATTACATTAAGTTTGCCAGATTGGGTAGTGGATCTGTAGTTCGAATGAACTGGACATTAAGTAATGGACAATTCCACTTCCAACCTGTGGGGGGACCAAAGCGGGAAAAGTTACCTAGTTTTACTTAACTTGTGTAGCTAGCATTCTTGTAAAACTCACTTATAAAATGCTGCAAATTGTGCTCAGCTGACGTAAATGATCAGAGTAAGGTGACTGTCGATCCCCAAACCCCTAAAAAATGCCCATATCGGTTTTGATCCTTTACATGCGATCGGGTTATACCTTCTTCCTACTACTGTTAGAGTGAGGGGTTGAACCTGCAACTTGAGTGTTTTTATTCAAGCCTAATTCACTGATAAATGCAGACGCCAAAATATACATCGTTGAAGCTACATGAGATGTTTACTTTGTCCTCACAGAACGTGAATCATCTGGTCCTGTCCTCTTTAGAATTGATCAGCTCCCCCCGATGGCTCAACATCTCGAAATGGCAACAATTAGCTTTTTTTGTCCTCTGTCATCTTGTCTCCCTCTCAGCCTCTTCATATCACTCTCTCCCTTGTCTCTCTTACACTTCACTGAGCAGCATTACCTCATTATCTCCCTACAGCCTCAATCACTTACACACACACACACAGATACACACACACGCACTGACATGAATGAGTAAACAAGCCAAATTTTGTTCAGTCTTTCTGCATTGCTGCCTCTTTCTCTCCCTTTCTATTTGCCTCCGTCGCTTCCTGTCCCACATCGAACAAATCGTCGCCTATCTCCTCATCAATGCCGGATCCTCTCTCCACCCCTCCATCCTCTCTCCACCCCTCCATCCTCTCTCCACCCTTCCATCATGCAGATGGTTAGGATTCTGGTGTTGATAAGACTCTTTGAAGTAGCTCTACACTGCTGACAGCAGCTTTCTCTGGCAGCCAATGTAACTTAATCATTAATAAAATGAGATCAGTCCATTAAGGACCCATCAGAAACTGCGTTTGTTTATTTTAACGCAAGCCCCTAGCAGAGCCTACAGTGTTCGCCTGTTAATGGGCATGGCCAAAGGATAGTGATGTCAGTCGAGCAATAGGTCAGTTCATCCATCAATCACAAACACTTTACTCCATGCAAGTTTTTGTATCTTGGTTAGGGGTGGGCAATATATCAATATTATATCGATGCCGATATATGAGACTAGATATTGTCTTAAATTTTGGATATTGTAATATGACACAAGTGTTGCCTTTTCCTGGTTTTAAAGGCTACATTACAGTAAAGTTATGTAATCATCTGAACTTACCAGACTATTTGAGTTGTGTTATTGCATCCACATTACTGATGATTGTTTATCAGAAATATCATTGTGTACATTTTTTTGTGAAAGCACCAATAGTCAACCCTACAACATCGTCGCAATATCTTTATCGATGTATTTGGTAAACAAAAATTTGATGTTTGATTTTATCCATATCGCCCAGCTCTAATCTTGGTCAGATTGGTATGGAACTTCCTGTGAATATTCATGATGAGGCGACTGCCTACCTGTCATCTACCACCTCCAGGTCAACATTTTCTCCTTTATATACTATATTCTATATTCTTCTATATTCTTACATTCTTGGTCTCCAGAGGATGTATCCAAATGGTTTTGGTGCTTTCATTACCTTTCCTTGAGGGCTACCATCAAGCCAAAAGTTCCAATTGTGCATACAAAATTTCACAATGTAATGTTGGTCCCCACAGCATAAACCCACTCCTTGAGCTTTTCTCTACAGCCCAACTGAGACCAAACTTTCAACTGTGCACATGGCATATCTGATAATCTAATAAACAGATTGCATTGAGATTCACTTAAAACATAGAATAAATCCTTTGGTTTAACTGAGCTTTAGTTCCACCATCAGAAATATTATATTTTTAGCCAAACTAAATCTATAAGAATATCTAAATAATCAATATGTTGTTGATTATTTCAGTCTGGTTACTTTGAGGATGATCCTCTCCACTCTCAAGATGAACAGTTTGGAATGAAACGATTATAAAATGAAGCCAACAGGTTTATGGAAATTATCCTGTAATGTTTTTATCTGAGGTAGGACTTGGTTATTATTCTGTGTAACGTTAGTAGCTATCAATACAGAAAGAAATGCACTAACAGAATAAATAAATTTAAAAAACGGAGTAAACCAGTACATGAAAGAGTGAGTTCATGAAGGACTTTTTAAAAGCTAAACCCACATGGATACAACACAAGAAATGCCAGTTTGAAGCCTCTTAAACTAAGATCAATACAGACACTCACAGGAAAAATTGTCTGAGGCATTGCAGACATCTGACAAACACATCTCAGCACTCAGAGAGTAACTGCATGGCAGTAAACAGCAACATTACTGTCTCCTTGATCTCATGGTCATTCTGACAGAGAGACAGTAGCATCGTTGTAGCAGTTTCATTTTCTATTTTTCATTGTATTAATGGCTCTTGCTTTTTCACTACTTTATTCTCATCTTAAGAGCAAATAAGAGCAGACGCAGAAATGTCTCTGGATGCAATCCACAAGTAGATTTTTTTGGCAGCACTGGCAGAAGTTACAATCATTTTCCTTCTGAACATAACGCTAATCTTTTTGCCTCCACAACGTGAGACATATTTCTGCACAATTAGCAGTAGACCCCATGGTGGCTCCAGGTTGGTAGGCTGTGTTGATGCCTGCTGGGAGCATTGCTGTCTGACCGCCAAACCGCTTCCACATCTGAATGGAAATACATCAAAAGTCACTCTGTGTAAGAGCAGCGTACAGGCAACTCCTTATTTGATTTGAAGTATCACAGCCATTTGCTCAACTGATCCCATCGGAGAGCAGAAAATAGTAAAGTAATTGGGTGATCAATCTGCCAATGGCAGATTTCCATCATAGGGTAGCTGCGCAGTGTGCCACCATGGCCCCACTGAGTAAGTACAGGCTATGTTACTGGCTGTGATTAAAAGACACAAGTCTTTTTCATTCTGAATACAATTCAATGTTACTGACAAATGCAACAAAATAATGGAACAAAGTGTCCTTTTACATCCTCTGAATTAAGAGTTTTCACCTAAATGTAACACCATAGTCAAAGAAGATTGAACATTTGACACAGTTATTGGTTTAACTGCATTGCTTTCCACTCAAGCAACTGTTTGATCAGTGTACAGTACTGTTGCAGTAATCATCAATTATTAAAAATGATTGCCAATGTTATATAAACAAGCCCAGTAGAGAGTACAGTTGTCACTTGTTCACTATAAAAGGGAAAAGACTTGTATATTAAAAAACCTTGGGAGATAATGATATTAATGTGTATTCCAAGGGAACATTGGGCCTCATGCAGAAATAACTTTTCCAAATAGATTTATTCTTAACTTATTCTGCATGTACATGGGATTTAAGAAAATGTTATCTTAAGTACAATGTGAGTAAAATCCTTCAGTGGTCTAGTCCTGTTTTATGAGTCATGTGCTTTATACATTTTAAATAAATGGAACAAAGAGAAGAGAAACACAACAGTGGCCAGAAGAATGGAACAAAGACTTTGGAGTTTCCAACAGCATGTAAACGCACCACTGACCAGTGATGGGGGTACTCGTGACTCGACTTGGAAACACGCATTGATGACTTGGATTCAGACCCGAGGATTTATGAAATGGATCTCAAGCATTCATAAATTACGACTCAGAAATTGGATGAAGTTTCTGACTGCATTTATGTGTAATAGGTCATATTAATTTGATATAAGGTATTGAGATATATATATATATATATATATATATATATAGTCTGTAACTGTTTCATGCAGGGGCAGGGCGTGTGTCCTCCTCCTGCGACTGTAGTTCATGATGTGCGTGATGTGTAAACTGTAGTTTAAAAAATGTCTTAAAAATACATAAAAAATATTGGAAAAAGCACAGCTAAATGCTCCATTTGTGAACGCACAATTGAGAAGAAGACTGGGGCAATGTCAAACTTCAACAGACATTTGTCAGTCTTTAGTGTCCCGGACTTGGATTTGGACTCTACGGCATGGTGACTTGACTCGGACTCAAACACTGGGGACTCGAGCCTTGACTCGCACTCCATAGTTGGTGACTTGACTACAACACTACCAGAGACCAATACCAACTGCTGCAGACTTTTCAAATCAAGTGCGGTGGTAAATTTGATAAAGAATGCAAAAGACACTAGTATGATCCCCTAATATTGCTGCATGAAATATGCAAGAATAAAGACAACAATTAGTAAATGAACTGTTATGTATTCAAGAACTTGGCAGCACCGGTAGGAGAAAAGTTAACACAGACTTATTAAAAAGGCTTCGGAATTGCAATTGCTCCATAGTTTTCAGAGAATAGTCATGACTAGATTAAACACACAAGCAAACTCACTTCACAACCTTGAAACCCCACTGTGACATGGCCAAGGGAAATGAATGACTAACACATTTCCCTGCATCATTAAATCCTGTCAGCCTCGTGAACAATGCTGTGCCAGCAGACACAGGCTAAGGTGGTACTGGCCTGTTCCCAGGTGTCAATGCGTGAATATGTACAACGCTTCCTAGCACCTATAGCTGTAAACAATGTTTTTTTCATCAACTTGACTTCATTAATAAACTAAAAACAGTCCCAAAGTAAGTGCTTATGTGGTATAAAAATGTGATAATGTGGTGGTGGTGTGTCTGAAGGAAAACTAATTAACAGCGTACTACAAATGTGGGTGAATTAAGTGTAACATAATTTGCAGATATTTTCAGTATGAAAATGTTTTAACAGGATTATAAAAATTAGAATTTTGGTGGCATCGCGTTTTCCTTCTCGGAGAACAGCCGCTGTATTCTTAAGAGTTGATTCCAACAGCAACCCGGTTTCAATGTGAAAGCAGGGAAACTTCCTCTGCAACAAAATCCACGTCTCCTTTCTATTCGTATACTCAGTATGTTCCAAATACTCATGTTTTTCCAAATACGGCTATACTGTACACAGCTTGTCACTGGCATGGTTAACTGTTTACCTACACGCAACTATGTTTTCTTCTATTGGTTGCAAACAACACATTTAGACATGAAACTGCATTATAGTGGCAAATGGAAGCTGAGTATTTGGCATTTTCACTAAATAGACCATATGGCTATGTAGTTAGTCAGTGTTGTAGTACTCGAGATTAGACTTTTTGAAGGTCTTGTATAAAGAGAAGTCTTGATTTCGGATCGGTCAAGACCACAACTGCAGGGATATCAGTAAAGCGCCGGACGGAGCAACTGTGCCTCTGCAAAATAGCCTCGGGAAGGAATTTTGTTATGCAGCCTTTAAAATGATGATACAACAACACTTGTGTCATTTCACGATATTACCTATCCAAAATTCAATATGATGTTGATATAATATCAATATATTGCCCAGCCCTATTGACAATATGAGTACTGTGGTGACTGAACTGTCTGGTGGATCTTTGAGTCAGATTTAGGAGCTTTGTTGATCTGATCCCAAGAAAAGCTGATATGATGGAACTTATGAGGCTCCAGCATGCAGGCACATACTCTAACGCATGCACTCTTACATACGGTGTTCCTTGTCCTCAAATTCTACTCACTACTTTCTCTTCCCTGATGTGGAGAGGAGGGAGGCAAAGAGACAAGTTACAGTTACTTTCCCTGCCCCGTGTGGCCATAAATCCGTGAAATTGCTCCACCAGCAGAATTCATTGCTCATGCTCATCCACCAATGCTAAGCTGTCACATACACAGGCACGCACACGCACGACCATTTACCCAGTGTGTCTGTCTTTAAACAGCAGGAAAGCAATGGGTTATTACTCTATTCTTATAATGACATTAGTAGAGTTATGCGACATAATCATATATGACAATACTTTTGACTCAATACCTTTGCTAATTTGATGATATTAGGGTTAAGGTTAAGTGTTAATCCGCTTAAAACACTTCATAGGATATTAATTTAAAAAAGAAGTAGAAGAAAAGCATTGGTCGTCTAGTAACTCTATATGATCAAATCTGGAGAGTGCATTCAGTATGTGCATGCCCGAGAGGTTCCTTTCATTTTTAGAGTCTAACCAAAACCCTGTTAAATTTGTAGAGTAATAGGTTCCAAGAGTACAGTTAGTTTCAATCAGAAGAATGCAGATAACTTAAGTCAATTATTGACAAATCAAATGCGATTCTAGCCACACTTTTTCTGCTGGTCTTTCGGAGGAAATTACTAAATGACAGATGGACCGATTCAGTGTATAGCGTTCATGAAGCCAATGGCAAAGGTTTATCTCTGACTTTAAATAAACTACTTTGCATGCAAGTTTTATCTCTCACTTCGAGTTCAGGTTTTTCTCCCAGTTTGCAAAGTGGATGAAATAGAGAAAGGTGCTATTTGAGTCTTGGCAGCACACTATACTCATACTGTGATATCAAATCTGAAAATGGCATGTTATGGAAAATCTTTTCAACAGGTTTCTGTATGGGGTTTAAATTAAAATACTTTACCATTTCTAGGGCTTCATAGTGGAGGGGGCGAAGAAATGAGGAGATATGAAAGAGCTGTTGTCAGCTCTAATAGCAACACTCGCTCACTGTCTGTAGCTCAGTGTCATGCTCGAGCTGCTGACTGTAAATCAGAGCTGCCTGCTGGTCAGATGTGGTAACAGAAAGAGGCAGAGCCAGGGATAAACAGAGAGGCTGAGACTGAATGGTGATGGTCACTTTCCCCTGACGTAGTTAGGGTTAGGCATGGGGAGTGGGGATTGGTTAGGGTTAGGGTAAGAATACCAGGGTAAGCCAATTAGAGGCGGAATAAAGCAGAATACGGCAGGCCACGAGGCACGTCCTGCGACATCGACATGTCTAATGGATCCGATCTAGCATCTACCATTCCAGAGGGATGGGGCTGCAACACTAAAGACTCTCCAAAGGTTCAGAGTCTGGTGTGGGAAATGGAGAGGAAGCCAGCATCTCAGGACCGCAGGTTTTGGGGTGGGGTGTATGGATGCAACGCATTGTCATGAACGGGTCCATATGATATCGTACAAAAATGCATGCACACCAAAACATATGATACCCTACAAAATTAGGAGACCGCCGGCTGGTCATGTGACGCCAGTTGGTCACGTGACGTTGCATGGCTATGAGCTCCATGACGCCGAGCAGCAGTTGCTTGTTGTTTAAGCCGCTACAGAGCTTTGTGACGCCGGCTACAGACCTCCATTGTATCAGCGGTAGTTGGTGGTTCAGTTACCTGAAAATAGGTGACTTTGAGGGTACAAAGCACCGCGAACTGCTGGTCGTTTCAGCAGACACTACGGTTAAATTTAGTCCACAAAATATGACCGTTTCGCCGTTTCTTAGGCCCCAAAACGACTAGTTAAGATTAGGCAAAAGGTCGTGGTTTGGATTAAAACACTCCTAATGAACACGCATTTCCTGGGTGAAGGGCTTTAGTTTTCCAAAGGAAGCAAACTTATACAGGGACCGTCAATGTAGTGAATACAGCAACAACAAACGAAGTGGAATGCTTACGAATTACACTGCTTAACTTTTTGTAGCTTTTTCAACGAACGGTTTATGAGAACAGGCTGAGGGATGAAGGAGGTGGGAGAGGTAATGTGGGGCCAGGGCTTGGAGGGATTTGTAGGTGAGAAGGAGGATTTTATCATTTGATGCAGGACTTGATTGGGAGCCAGTGAAGGTGGGTGAGATTCTATTTCATAGTACGCACAAAAAACGCCCGCCCACTGAAGCGGTTTACTTTTTATCATATCATAATGTAATCATAACCACATCATGAAAATATTTTAGTAAAGTGTTTTATAAGGGAGAGAGAGAGGTGGATGCGCTCAGAGCAGACAGCTTTCACCGAGCCTGTACGGATATATGAATAACATGATTTCTCTGTGTGCCATGTAGGCTAAACACCATATCCCAAATATAACCAAAAATACGATAAGCCACATAACCGCAATATTGATGTCCATGTTAACACATGATTCAAACTAGATGTTAACTCCGTCCGTGGGTTTAGCGATACTCAGCGTCCATAGCGACCGGTTTATCTAAGGATCGAGTTATAAAAATGGACATTGTGATTAAGTGTGGATGGGTTGTTGGTGAAATAACATATCATTAATTGAAAAAGTATTACTGTGAACAGAGCACAGAGCAGAACAGAGCTGCTGCTCCTGTGTGCATTTACATATCGTTATCATTAAATGCGTACAGGACTACGGCTGCCAGTGCCACTGTTTGGACATACTGGAGCATGTCTAGGGATTTGCTGGGGATCTCAGACAAGACTCCATTGCAGTAGTCCAAAGGGGTGGTAATAAAAGCAGGAATGGGGGATTCTGCCATGGAGTCAGAGAGTGATGACCAGAGTCTGGAGATGTTTTGAAGGTGAAAAAAAGGTGGATTTGGTGATGGATTTGTCATGGTGAACTGGCCTCAACTGAAACCTCTAATCAAAGGATAAATAATAGAATAAAAAAAAAACCTGGAGGTAGGGAGACGGTGTAGTGAAGGGGGTTTTATTATTTGCAGGGGGTAGTTTCATGGAAATCTTCTTCTAAATGGAAAACAGTTAGGCCTACATTTTGGTAATTTGAAAAGGCGAGAAAAGCCCCATTCCAACTCTTGATAGCCCCGAATAAGCCTAATGACACAATCTCTAGTCCTCAACTAACTATAAAAGAAACTGGTTTGAGAATCTAATCACAAACAAGGACAGGAAATGGAATCAGGAAATGGAATTGATGCAAGATAAAGGATAATCATGAAACTTTCGCACCCCCCGTACACTCTCCTTGATTAGTTGAGTGAGAAAAAAAGTAAAGCATAAGCAAACCACATTCTGGAATAATACTTACATTAATGTATCCCTTCACCTGCTCTAAACTAAATGGAACTGGTACATGAGGAAAAGAGGCAAAGAGCTTGTAAAAGTCCATCAGTTAGATTTATAATAATTAATTTATACTTTATTAAACCCGTAAGGGAAATTACAATGTTTTCACTCTGTTATTTTACACATTACACACAGGCCTCTAGCTCACCCAGTAAGAGCGTTCGCCACCATGTTGCCTGAGTCCTGCAGCGGCACGGCTTTGAATCCGACCCGCTGCCCTTTGCTGCGTGTCATCACCCATCTCTCTCCCCCTTTCTGGTCTATCCACTGTCATAGGGAAAAGCCCCAGAAAATAATCTTAAAAAAAAAAAACTTCTTTCAGTTTTGTTCTGATCTATTTAGAAGCTAATTGTGCTTGTTAAATATAATGGATGGACATTAGCTTAACCCTTGCGTGGTGTTCAGGTCTGTGGGACCCATTTTCAATGTTTGCTAAAAGAAAAATTATGCTATTTATTATTTATTCTAACTCAAACTCAATGGCCTTGGCTCATTTTCTGTGAAGAACATAATAAATAACTTATTTTCAATGACTGCACATGGTATTTATTTTCTTTGTATGTTGTTCGAAATCAAACCGTTCATTCATTCATTCAAAAAAGGAGCCACAGGTGTTAATAGATAGGTTCCTTTCATGTCCTTTCATTCATATGTTGCATGAATGAAAGGACAAGAGGTTACTGGCACCGTTTCATGAATGAAAGGACAAGAGGTTAGTTCCACAGCTAGTTTTCCCAGCATACCTCTGGGGCTCTTGTAGCTATGGTACCTACCTCTCCAGAATCACTGCCACCTGACAAATAGCTTTTGACATCTGCGGCTTGCTATGAAACAGGCAGCAGCTAAACATGGAGTGCATGTCTCCTGAGAGCTGCTTGGACGTTTGGTTTAATGCTTTAGAAATCTGTTGATCGGAAAACGTTGGCAAGTGGCTGAGTGACTATACCAGGGCAACACATTCTCACTCCCATCGCGTCAATAAGCGATGCTTGGTCAGGTGCTTTTGGTGTTTGTTAGTGATGTAAAACGTCTCCTTTAGCATCATATTTAGACACGCTTGGTCGGGACTCTTGGCGTCACTATTTGACGCTCTGGGTCGGGACGTGCGTTAAAGCTTCAGTGGGTAACTTTTTTATATTAGTGAACGTCCGTCACATTCAAGTCATTGCTAAATGAGTAAATACAAAGCTAATTAGGACTATCATCTCCACACAACTCTCCCTGTATTTCTCAGCATGGTGTCGTCCGGCAACTTTCGTGCGCAGAAAATCTAGTGAAGAGTCCATAATGTTTTTTTAATCCTCCGTGTCCTCTGTGGCTACTAGCAACTCTGTGGAGGAGGGGTGGGGGCACGTGCGCGATTATGGAAGGCTTGTGTCAACTGAGGTGTTGTCATTACTTAGAATTCCTCATGGGGGCAACAGAAACTTTGAAATGCGGCACAAGAACGGGGCAGTTAAAAAAGATGGTGGGTGGGGTTACAAAATAATTTTTTTAGTGACAGGTAGAACGGGACACGAACCCCTGTCTCCTGGGTGAAAGTCCTGTGTTGTTTGACCGATCCACCACCCCAACCAACCTCCCTACGCGGATTTATGGTCTTTCGTACTACTCGCTACCGTTGTCCACCGTTGGCCGCTATGCCCATGTTTGCCTGCCACTGATCCTGGGGGCTTGCTGTTCTCGGCCTAGAATCGTGACGATGGTTGCTCTAGATTGACATCAAAGTTGAATGTATTCCGATCTGACTGTCCAGACTCAGGTAGCATATTTATAATATCTAAACTGTAATGGATTTGGACCACATCAGAACTGGAAAAGATTGGATGCCATGTGACTTGGGCTGTGGGTCACGTTTGCCTGCAGTCTGAACGTAGCTATAGCTGCTTGAACAAACAACTCATACGAGTGTTTTTCATTCTCCGTTAGCCAGATTATTAAAGCAGGAGGGGCAAAAAGAAAGTGAAACATTTGTTCAGATGCAATGGAGTTTTGCTGATGTGATCCACAACTCTATGAAACTTGCGCTCAGAAGATGAGAAAAAAACATTCTGGTGGAATTTACTGAGCGATGGGAGGAGGAATGTAAACCTTCACAATGTTGGCTTCTGGTGCAAGACAGCAAAGATAAAGGATAGCAGGCTTGGCGGTTCCCCTCAGAGATCGACTGCAGCATCCATATGGTGATTGCAGAGACCTTTTGGCATTGACTGAAAGGTAAATGTACAGCTATACCTCACAGGATAAGGCATGAACAACAGAGAGCCTCTTGAGCCTCAACTGAAGGATGTTGCGGGTGAAGGTTGAAACACATCAAAAATGTCTGAAAAGCCACTGTTTACTCTGAGAGCAACTATCAGAGTATGATATTAACGTTTCTCATGTATACCTTATACCTAGACACTATAGGTAGTTCAACAGCATCAAGGCTTGTTGACCGGACAAGTTTAAAGTAGGGCCGCAATAAACACTTGAATGAGTTTTGCTGCATATAAATCTTCTGACTGACATTAAGTTCTTTTTGAATTGTTGTCTTTGAGTTATTTCTTTTCAGAGTCTCATGAAAGTGTCATGATTCTGTGGGCACTTTACTTTAAATGCTGGGTTACGAAATAATTTCTTTCTGGAACTTATGCAACGCGTTTTTCAGGGACTTTCCGTTTATGTGCTGTTAAGGATAGAATGGGCGGAAACAGGGATTTCCATATTTGGCAATAGTGATGGTCAGGATGTTTAATGGAGAACATGTGAGATGAAGGTATAATAAGCGGCTGCTGAGTAGAGTGGGGCAGTCTTGTACAAAGTACTTGAAAGCAATACTTGAGTAAAAGTACAAGTATCTTACCAGAAAATTACTTTGATACAAGTTAAAGTCACCATCTGGAATATTACTTGAGTGAAAGTCTTATAGTATGTGATATTTATGGCGCTTAAGTATCAAAAGTAATATTATGATATTAAATGTACTTATCTATTTACTATAAGTAAAAGTCAAAACAAAAACTTTGATTATTAACTTTATTGTGGCTTCCTTATAGTGAAGCATAATATTCAGTTTCCTGAAATATAAATAACAAAGTAAAGTACAGCTGCTGGAGCTGCTCCCCCCGCGACCCGACACCGGATAAGCGGACGAAGATGGATGGATGGAAGTAAAGTACAGATACGTGAAAATTCTACTTAAAAAGGTGCAATAGGTAAGACTTATAAAACTAACTTTCTGTCATATTTGCTGAAACTGATCCTATGTTCGAATAGAACTACATGAAGCAGGTACTTAATAGGCACCACCTACAGCCTGTAGTGCGATTTGCAAAAATCCACCGCTCCCTGTTCAGATGCACCAATCAGGGCCAGGTGGGGATGTCTAACTCAATAGAATAGTCAATAGAATGTCATTCATTCTCCCTTGTGGGGGAAGGGGCTTAGGAGACCATTTTGGGCTTTAGCAGAAAGGAGTGAGGGACTGAGAAGTTGTCGATGTTCAATTTTTAGTCCTGGATCTTCACAATCCTACCTACAGCACCTTTAAGTACAGTAACAGTACTACAGTAAGTATTTGTCCTTTGTTACATTACATCACTGGAGTGGGGAGGTATTTTTCTGCAGAGAAATATCTCATCACTTTAGTTTAAATAGAGACATTTCATAGCCCCTTTCGGTCTCTCAAGATCCTTCTTTAAAGTATTTTTCTCGACATCGTCAAGCCACAACAGAATTATTTTCATTATTACTTTATCTGTTGGCTAACTGAGCGCTATATAAACAAATCTGAAGTTTAGGATTAAAACATTATAGATGTGACTGAATGAGGAGGGACAGGAATGGGACTGAGAAGAACGTCGGTTTTATTTTAGCTATGTAAAACAGCTTCAAACATCAACACATTCCCATTAATGGGTTTGTACGATGTCATTACATTACATTACATGTAATTTAGCTGAGGCTTTTAGCCAAAGGTCACATCCTCTGGAGTAACTATGGGTTAAGTGTCTTGCTCAGGGACACATTGTTTGATGTAACGCAGTGGGAATCAAACCCAGGTCTCCCATACCAAAGGTATGTGTCATATCCCCTGCGCCATCACCACCCACAATATCATATGGAAATGTATGCACACCAATTTTGTATAGATAGATAGATAGATAGATAGATAGATAGATAGATAGATAGATAGATAGATATATGCTACCTTGCATAATTAGGCGACTGCCGGCTGGTCACGTGATGCCGTCTCCATGAGATGTTGCCGCATTAGCGGCTGTCGGTAATTAAGTTTACCCGATAAAAGGTAACTGTGATCCGGGTACAGAGCACGGCAAGCTGCCCGTTGTTTCTAATGACATTGCGGTTAAGTTTAGGCAACAAAAAGTGAGCGTCATGCGGCAACGTCAGATAAGTTTTGGATCCACCCTATTCACCTCCCTACACGGCCCACAGTGTTGTTTTCCAGCAGCAGTCAATGTGGGGCATAGGCCTACAGCAAAAAAATATGTGGAATGCTTACGAATTACAGTGCTTTACTTTTCGTAGCTATTCATGAGAACAGCCTGCCAACATCCACAGCAGGTTGATAAGGGAGAAAGTAGGGCTGATATGGAAAAACTTTCAGCAACACTGGAGGGATCTTTGAACGACCACATTAATAAAACTGGGGGTCATTTCTATAATTGCAACATGTGTAATCTTACTCACCTTACAGGCAAACCTCACAATGTAAAAACCGCCTCAGCATGAGTTAAGTTGCCGCAGGATAACTGTTACAAGCAGTCCTTGCGCTTAATGAAGTTATAAATATAACGGCGCATTAGTATGACTGTAGGCTCTGTAGAAGCTGTGAAGCAGAGCGAGGTAACTCAGTGTCAGCAGAAATGAGTGGAAGGGTTTCTTCCCGTCTGGGTGTGTTATGAAAGGAGAAGTGCCTTTGTCAGGGTGGGCCGGGACGTTAATGACTCACACAGATTCATTCCGTTTTGTGAATGAGAATTAGATCTCGAACCACGGGAGAATAATCACCTTTTATTTCAGCTCTCAGTAAAGAGGGATTCTCTATACAGCATGGTACAACAGGACCAACAGTTATGTTAAGTTAAATGTTAAAACTAGTGGGTGGGAATCACAGGGTACCTCACGATACGATACACGATACATAGCTCATGATACAGATAATATCACGATACAGCAATTCTGCGATAATCAATGTATTGCTAGACAATCATATAATGATCACGATGTTGGTCTACCTATGAATACAAAATGCCCTTCAAAAGATAATGTGCAGGTTTACTCTCTTTATTCACTGCAGGTCCAAAAAAGCAGTTCTTTTCTGAACAGACTGAAAAGTTTTTTCAGTCTGTACAGTAAAATTACACAAACGAGCGACTTCACTCTCCTCTTCGGCTAGTTACTTATGTTCAAGATTCCCTCATTCGTTGAGCGCCACCTCGAGGTGCTATGAAGTAGCAACACTCGGAGTAGGAAAATCTATTTAAAGACCCTTATTTTATTCATTCAAATATCGATATTTTGGCGCCAGCGTATCGATTGTTGTATGGCAGAACGACAACATATTGCTGTATCAAAATTTCATCCTAGCCCTAGTTAAGACAGCCATAACAAAAACAGATTTATTTCTGACACATTTGTCTCGGTTTTAACTTTGACTGCTTACCAATACTTTGTGCTGGACATTTGTTGAATTGTATCAATTGCTCCACTTAGACTTGCCATTTCAATTCTGCTCAGTTTGAAAGTGGGGCAAAATTATGCTGGGATGTAAGGTCACCGGATTCCTTGAACTCATTTTGAATGATAAAGGAGTCATTTGTCCCACCCTAACAGGTGCCAAAAAGCTAACGAGACAGTCACAGAAATGTCAATCAAACACAGTCTGTACACACTCAAACAGACCTGCAATGAGGTCTAATCCGACAGAATAAGTCAAATCACCTGTGTGGGTGTACCATAGTTGCTGCATGCTCTCCTCTTTCCATTTCAAACAAGTCAACATGCAGTTCGGTACCTAAATTATTTACTGTTTCACAAACACATTGCTCTGGTAGATGTAGTTTGGGTAGCCTTTTGTTGACACTGAATTTCTCATGTTTTAAGCAAGGAGCTTAAAGTGATTTGTCTTTCAGGGATTCATCTTATAGTTATTTTTTAGATATTTTGACCCATTTTTTAATTTGTATTATTGGTTGTGTTTCCACTCGGACGCTAACACTCACACTTAGGACTGAATTCTAGGTAAAGTAAACCACAGCGAGACACACAAATTCAAACACACAGACACACAGTGTTTTCCCTAGGTTTGTGGAAGATTTAGGTGCACACATTTGACGGGAGTTTAGGGGTCATCCCTCAAGAAAATGTTAAATTTTTCAGTGAAAAAAAATGCAATTTCACATCATTTTGGACCATTACTATTACCATATCTGTCTAAAATGTTGGAAAAGCTAGAGCAGATAATAAATAACACTCAAAGTGGCTAAAGAAGTCCACTGGGGAACAACTACGGTCATTAGATCTGAGAAAATTCGGCTTGGGTGGTGCCCAAAAGGGCTCGGGTGCTGCACTCAAACCTTATAACAGGTAGGAAAAACCTTGATTTATCTTCCTGCTTTTCCCACATTCTTACAGAAAATGACTTCCCTTTAAATGAATGTGTGAAACCTAAATTAAGCACCACACTGGAAGTCTAAAACCACACTTTATAATTAATCCCTTTTTCTTCCCTCGTCCATAATGCTCTTGCTCCCGAATTTATTATTCAATGCTGAGCATTGATTTGTGGTACTCTGCACAGAAACGGCCCAAGATTGTTCTCTCCTACATTGTGACAGCAGCCATTCAGCCAGAGACCAGAACAGATTGAAGTTCACTTCGTCCTTGTGTCTTTAAAGCCTTCATTACAGCCCGAGTCATTTCTTATCAATGGACTGTGGCAGTGGGAGCGAGAGGGAGTGTTGGAAGCAGCCTGCAGCCTGCAGAGGTTAAATCCCTTCCCTGCAGCTGTGTAATGTTCTCCAATCCATCCTGACGACAGAGGGCCCAAACCCGTCCCGGGTTCCAGGCTATTTTCACACAACTAAGTTGTTCTTTTACTTCCCACCCACAGGGACGTGTGAGGGAAGAGGGGGAAGGGAGGAAGAAATAGTTTCCTATTGTCTTTTTCTGAATACTAATGCAAAGATTTACTTTATTGGATGATTGTCAAGATTCATTTTGATTAAAAGTGCTAAAGAATTAACCGGACATGCTGAATGGTTTGTTAACACAGAACCACTTGAGAAGCAGTCACTTTCTGTTTTTAAAAAAAAAAAAAAAAAAAAAAAAAAAAAAAAGTGATTGGATGAACCATCTGTCTATTATGTCTACCATTTTTGAATGAACAATCGCAGCCGTCACACACACACCTAAACCATGGCCTCACCAGACACTGAATGGTTCGGTTCGCTGCCATTACTTAAAAAGGTACAGTAAGCAATGCTGCGCAAAGACTGTATATATTTGAACTCAACTGCCTGACAAATACAGCCCCCCCTTCAGAATTCACAGATTCACAGACATATAACTACTGGCCAGTCGGCACATTCACATGCTGCCTCCCCTTGACTGTGGGAGACCTGTATTCGGTCAAAAAATCATAATACAATAAAAATATGTAATTCCAGTGTGAAAGTACTCTTTGTGTTGCAATTGTATTGAGTTTTTTTTGTATCCAGCACCTTTGCCACTGAGGTTTTTTGACGGTCACACAACTGCTCTAACGTCTTATAAGGTAAAGTCACATGGATAAGTATCTTGTTTATGAGATAGAGTGGGATTACTCGCATTGCTATATTGTCTGAGGAATATTTAGAATATAACTCTTTCTCAAACCATTTGTTCAAAATTGTAGCACTACTTTGCAATTTTTGTTTCCACGGCCGGAGGGTTTGGTTGCTGAGCTCTGATGGGTGTTAACCTCTAAATGAGTCTGAGGCAGCGGAACAACATCTCATTACCATGGAGACGAGAGGTAAACACATCCTTCGACGAGGGGCCGTGACAGTGAGCGCTAATTAACAAGGAATTAAACACTTTCTTAAGAGGGGGCTGGGGAAGGGAGAGTGAAAAAGAAAATAAAACACTGACAGGTGCACACACACACACACACACACACACACACACACACACACACACACACACACACACACAAAGAGCTATAGAGAAACACGAACAAATTCAGGTTTATTCAGTTATCATCTAAGAAATCCACCGATTAGTCTGGTTTCTAGCTGCCGGGTTTAGTTTGGTCTTTGTGGATGTTGTCTATGCTCATATCTCATAAACGGAGCTTGAACAATAGAGATTGGCTTTATGCCGAGAGGTCACAGACGGACTGAGAATGTTTTTGAAACCCTCTTGGACGAGGAGTTTCAGAAGTGATAGAATCAATACAATCGTATTTAAATCAATAAACTCCTTTTTAAATTCAATATTTTGTGTCAAATTATTGATTTATTCGGTAAGTAGCCATGGAATAAACGGGATAATGTAGAGCGAGGCAGTTGTTATAGCGAATACAACCCTTCAGGCTGATTCAAGACCTGATCACCCTGTCGGGGTTGTATTCGCTATAACAAACCGCCTCATTCTACATTATCCCTTACTTATTTGATCTTAATTATTTTATATCTTATTTACTATTTCTAGTATATTTCTTGTATTTTATGTATGTGCATGAGTGAGTGTGTGTGTGTATGTCCCTGTAACCTGCTGCTTTAACAGAGTAATGTCCCAGTTTGGGAATAATAAAGTCCATCTATCTATCAAATGGCTTAATAAACACATCGTAAATGGCTGCGACACATCGCAATGGAGATTTTTTGTGTTTAGTTGAAGAAAATATAATTCGAAGACTGCACTTTAAAATGTAACTGTGATTTTTTTTTTGGATGAGGAGTTTCAGAAGTGTACAAAAGCTACAAAAGCCAGATTTCTCAGCCCACATGGCCCAGTAGTTATTGTGTCTTTAGTGCTGATCAATAACTCTGTTTTTCTGCTATTTGGCTGGAAGAATCTTCCTTGCAATCCCTTGACTTTGTAACTCTGATGGAGGGAGAATATGCTAACCTGTCAGCACTATCGTACACATAGTTCCTCCCTTTCCAGAGAAAAAAAACAACTGACCAGAAACTAGACAAGCAAGCCAGTGCTACACATGGAGGCTTCTGGGTCCAGCAGGTCCACTCAGTTAACTATAAGATACCACTTTTCTTCAGTCAGTCAGCGTATTTATCGACCTCATTCTGCTTTAAGGTTTTAGCATCTCATAGGCAATTTTTAAACTACAACACAACTAATTTTGATCATGTGCCTCATAAAAAAAACATACTAAAATACTACACAACATACAATATTCAGGCCAAAGTATGGAATCAAACTAACTATGAACAAAAACAAACATTATTCTTAATCGTCACACACACACACAGTACAATTTAGTGAAATTGTATTTTTGCATTTTAACCTATCTAAGCATTAGGTGCAGTGGACAGCTAAAAGCATTCGGGGAGCAACTTGGGGTTTAGTGTCTTGCTCAGGGACACTTTAACATGTGGCCAGGGGAGCCTGGGATTGAACCGCCAACCTTGCAGTTAAACAGCAAGAGACAACTCTCCCTCAGACCCACAAGCCACCTCAAGACTGACCCCATGTAGTATTGAAAGAATCAAGCAATCAACTATGACATGACCGTTCTAAACTCCAGTACACAAGGTAGAATTTTACCAAAGTGACGCGAATCAATCGCGCAAATCAGTATTTTCTTGCACATGTCTGAGGAGGTGTGTTATCTGTGCAGGTGTGTGTGATCTCAGTATAGCTGGGTGATATGGAAAAAAATCTCTTATTTTTGACCAAATACATCAATGTTGATATTGTAGGGTTGACTACTGGTGCTTTCACAGAAATATATTATTAACACAATGAGAGTCTTGATAAATAATCCCCAGTAATGTGGATATAATGACTAAGTGCATAAAGGCAAATTATTAAACAGCTAGGATGTCTGGTTTAGGAAGTTTAGAAAATGTCATCACAATGTATTGTGGCCTTTAAAAACCAGGAAAAGACAACACTTGTCATATCACAATATTATATTATGATTATGTGTGTGTGTGTGTGTGTGTGTGTGTGTGTGTGTGTGTCGTCCGTACCTTTGTCGCTGAAGTCGTCGACCAGGATGACCTCGGCGATGAGCTGCGGGGGGGAGCGGTTGAGCACGCTGTGGACGGTCCTCAGCAGCGACGACCAGCCCTCGTTGTGGAACGGGATGATGATGCTGGTGTTGGGCAGCTTCTCTGCGTACAGCTTCTGTTTGCAGCTAAAAAATAAATAAAAAAATTAGGACTGCACAATATATTGCTTTCTTATCATCGGCAAAAAGAGGGGAAACGTGGATCAACTTCTGTCCAATTCAAGCAATGACAGCAGATCTGGTGAGTGCCTCTCTTCATATACAATCTATGATCGCTACGCAGTAACTTCAGCTGGGGACAACAACGCTAGTTAGTTAACGTTACATTGCAACGTGTTTAACGTTACAGGTGGGTCAACTGCAGCGGCTGTGCAAGAAGGAAACCAGATGAATGAAGACATAAACGTCAAGATAAATATTCCCAAAGAAGTCCCAGTCTTACTTCATTGTCAACGGAAATGTTCAGTTTAATGTGAATTAGAGCAGCCGATAGCCCGCTAGCTCACTACAACGCTTCAGCTAATGTTGTGTCAACCCACAGTGATTAACACAGCAGCTAGGTGAATGAATTTGTCCACCTATAGCTAGCGATAGCATGGCAGCACCCATAAAATATATGGCTACTACCACAGCTACAGAGTTTATGTTGCTATGGACGCACGATTCCAACCGTAGAGACGGAACGGACTATTTTCTTTAGCGGAAGCAATACAATTGTATTTAAATCAATAAACTCCTTTTTAAAATCAATATTTTGTGTCAAATTATTGATTTATTCGGTAGCCGTGGAATAAACGGGATAATGTAGAGCGAGGCAGTTGTTATAGCGAATACAACCAGTCGGGGTTGTATTCGCTATAACAAACCGCCTCATTCTACATTATCCCTTACTTATTTGATCTTAATTATTTTATATCTTATTTACTATTTCTAGTATATTTCTTGTATTTTCTGTATGTGCATGAGTGAGTTTGTGTGTATGTCCCTGTAACCTGCTGCTTTAACAGAGTAATGTCCCAGTTTGGGAATAATAAAGTCCATCTATCTATCAAGTGGCTTAATAAACACATCGTAAATGTCTGCGACACATCGCAATAACTGTGATTTTTTTTTTAGTGGTGCATTTTATGGTCAATTCGATGTTCAAATTGTTCAATGTTGGAAATGATTTCAAAGTAATATCATTAACGCGATATTCAACAATGTTATTGCATATTGTCCTCATATCGTGCAGCCCTAACAGACAAATAACACTTAATACTTGTACGGTGGCCATTTTAGAACTCTGTCCTTGTTGTTCCTTCTTCTGAATAATTGTGGGAAGGCACAACAGTATCTCATTCACATCCCTCATCCAGCAATCGTTCCCCTGGTTAAACACTCGCCTCCTCAGCAGATCTCGGGCCACAGAGGTGACATATAGATTCAGTGATCAAAAGAATGTGTTTGAGCAGGCTGGAAGACAGCAGTTCTATACTCCGCTCGCTGAAATCCACTATTCAATCTATTTCCTAGCATTTACTATTACAGTTAAAATTGTATTTGCTCACCTCTCAGAGAGAGAAATAGCGAGAGAAAGAAAGAAAGTCTGGCGCTTTGTCTTCCCTATGTGGACATTGAGGCATTATGACAACATCACACTACTTGTACCTTTGCTCCTGAATGACAATAACCAGATGGTTTGTTAACACATCTGAGAAGCAGAGTCATTGGAAACTAGAGATGTTCCGATACCAGTATCTGCCAAAAATGCTGGTATTGGTAAGTACTGGATCCACGATCCAATACCTTGTAATTTCGGCCCAAAGAAAATCTGTTCATTTATGTTCTTTTTTGCATTATGACTGACTATCAAACTGGATAATAAAAGAAAGTTCTATAGCGTTCATTGTTTGTGTTTGTTCATGTTTCACCTAAAATTCAACCCGAGCCAGGCCGACGACAATGATAGCAATCATATCACATCCATACAGAGATAGTAGTCTACTGCTGTTAAAACATAATAAAATATATGACACACTGGTATCCGATTGGTACTCGGTATCAGCAGATACTCAAGAAGTTCAGGTATCGGAATCGGTATCGGGAAGCAAAAAATGGTATTGGACCATCTCTATTGGAAACTGTTTGGAAAAGGGCAGGCACTTTCAAAAAATGTTCGCCATTGTTGTTTTGAACGAACAGTTGCAGCCGTTACGCACACCTATAGCACGCCTGAAGCTTCCAGTAGCTGCTCACCTAGTCTCACATTGCCAGCACTATCTCCACAGCATTGTGGAGTAAGGTCTGGCTACACCACAGATGCATTCTGGGATAGGAGAAAAAAAAATGCTCTGGGTTGTTTGCATTTCTTTAAACCAATCAAAATCGTCTTGGGTGGCACTAAGGTCCGGACAAAGCGACGGTGGCTCTGCAAAATAGCCTCTGGAAGAAACTTGTTTTGGTGGAACATTTCCCACAAAAGAAAACGCCACATACTAAATAAATGAAGTTAACTATTCACACAATACAGTAACATGAGCTATTTCAATTAGCTGGATACATGGTTAAACCTCTTTAGCTCTTACCAGTGTATCTCCATGTGTACTTCGTCCACAGCAATTCCACCAATCGGTCCCAAAACGTCCCAGTTAGAGAGGAAATGCCGTAAACATATTATTTGTTAATCTTTACAATCATTCCCCGAAAGAACCAAGCAGACCTGGCTTGTTGCATGATTTAAATTTTTTTTCAAAACAATCTGGCGTGCAATGTCAGGCTTTATCCTGGAAATGTACTTGAGTTGACCCAGACTACTCCTCGCGGGACACAGATTGGTTCGGTCCGCAGCTGTTTGGACCCAAACGCATTACTTGAAGCCTGACAAGATGGATTTTTGTGTGATATGTGATCCCGCGATTCTTGCAGGATTTAGTGATATCGCGACAGTCCAGCTGCCGTGCAAGGTAAGAATGACGAGACCTACAATGTAATAAAAAATAAAAGGTACATAAAAGCAACTTTTAATAATGAATCCAGAATAGAGCTCAGTGCAGGCTCTGCAGCGATGCCACTGATTTGTTCCTCCTGCATCAGAGACAGCTTTAACTTTACTATTTGCAGCACATGCAGCTGTTATCAGTTGCTGTAGCAGTTAACGTGCGCTCCGATGAGGTTACAGCAATCACCTGTACGTGATCATCTCAGCAAGCGGCGGGACCCCTGCATAGGAGCTAATCATGGGAAAAAGAGCTGTGGTCCCTTGCTGATGGAGAGGGAGAGAGAGAAAGTGTGCAGCGAACTGAGTCCCACGATCAATGTCTGTGTTGAACATCAGCCTGCATGTTATTCATTCAAATATGAACACTGGGAGACAGGCAGGCGGAGTGATAGGCAGGCAGCCGGCTGGTGACTCTTAACAAACCCTGTCCGATTCCACAGGGGATGGAGGGGTGTGTGTGTTTGTGTGTGTGTGTGTGTGTGTGTGTGTGTGTGTGTGTGTGTGTGTGTGTGTGCGTGTGCGTGTGCGTGCATGCTTCAATTAAAACCTGTCAGCGTGCAGAAATCGAATGTGTCAGTCGCAGGTCTGGGACTGGCTGCCTGTGAGGCACCGACAACATGCCAATCACCAAGAAGGGCAGACTGGGTGAAGGACGGGGGTGAAGGAAGGGTGGGATTGGTCACAGGAGAGAGTGTGTGGAGTCTGGAGCCACAGGGGGGCTACATCAGTCCTTAACACAATTTAATTCAATTCAATTCAATTCAATTTTATTTATAGTATCAAATCATAACAAAAGTTCTCGAGACACTTTACAGATAGAGTAGGTATAGACCACACTATAAATTCCAAAACCCCAACAATTACAGTAATTCCCTCAAGAGCAAGCATTAGCAGTGGCTATTGCGACAGTGGCAAGAAAAAACTCCCTTTTAGGAAGAAACCTCGGCAGACCCAGACTCTTGGTAGGCGGTGTCTGACGGGCCGGTTGGGGGCGTGATGAGCAGTGGTGATAACAGTCACGTTAGAAGTCACGGTGACTTCGAAGGTTATCGTGGAAGTTCATGTCATAGCAGGGCACATCGTGTCATACTGAGTAGTGCAGTCTCCTATACCGGATCCTGACTACTCTGTGCATAGGAACATCACAGCAGGGCGTTGCGGGATGTAACGTGGCGCTGCAGAGCACGGGTGGATGCTGCGGATGCAGCAGGACGCAGCAGGATGCGGCCGGGAAATGCAGAGAATCGCAGAGCATAGCTCTGCAAAGAAGAAACATAAGGACTCCGGGGAGTAAACTCCCCAGAGCTAGATTAGTAACAAGCATTTCTGGGACAGGATGCATACAAAAGTAACAAGTAGAGATGAGAGAGCAGCTCAGTATGTCTTAGGGAGGAACAGTCTCCCCGGCAGTCTAGAATTGTAATAGCATAACTTAAGAGAGGCAGGTTAAAGAGAGGTGCCTGGTCGGGCTAGAACTCTCCCCAACCGGATCGGGCTGTACTGGCCTGCCTCCCTCTACTCTCGCTAGATTATTAATTATACGGTATATAAAACTGATGACTATGAGGAGAAGCAGTGGGCCGGGTTAGGTGGACGCTGCAACTCCTCACTCCTTAACTATAAGCTTTATCAAAGAGAAGAGTTTTCAGTTTACTCTTAAATATGGTGACGGTGTCTGCTCCTCGAACCCCGACTGGGAGCTGGTTCCACAATACTGGAGCCTGATAGCTGAAGGCCCTGGCCCCCAGTCTACTTCCAGAGACTCTAGGAACCATAAGTAGCCCCGCATTCTGGGAGCGCAGTGCTCTAGTGGGACAATAAGGTACTATGAGCTCTTCTAAGTATGATGGTGCTTGACCATTTAGAGCTTTGTAAGTCAGGAGGAGGATTTTAAATTCGATCCAATATTTAACTGGAAGCCAATGCAGAGAAGCTAATACAGGAGAAATATGATCTCTTCTCTTAGTTCTCGTCAGAACACGTGCTGCAGCATTCTGGATCAGTTGGAGAGTCTTAATGGACTTATTTGGGCAACCTGATAATAAGGAATTGCAGTAATCTAGTCTAGAAGTAACGAATGCATGGACTAGTTTTTCAGCATCGTTTTTAGACAGGATATTCCTAATTTTGGCAATGTTACGAAGATGGAAAAAGGCTATTCTTGAGGTTTGTTTTAAGTGGGCGTTGAAGGATATATCCTGATCAAAAATAACTCCTAGATTTCTGACAGCAGTGCTGGAGGCCAGGGTAATACCATCCAGAGTAACTATATCTTTCGAAAACGAAGTTCGGCGGTGCGTTGGTCCTATCACAATAACTTCAGTTTTGTCTGAGTTTAACATCAGGAAATTGTGGGTCATCCAGGATTTTATATCCTCAATACACGTTTGAAGTCTTGCTAACTGACCACTTTCATCTGGCTTAATTGACAGATATAATTGGGTATCGTCTGCGTAACAGTGATAGTTAATTGAGTGTTTCCTAATAATATTACCTAGAGGAAGCATATATAAGGAAAATAGAATTGGTCCAAGCACTGAGTCTTGAGGAACGCCATGGCTAACTTTAGCGTGCTTGGAGGGTTTATCATTAACATTAACAAATTGGGATCGTTCAGAGAAATAGGACTTAAACCAGCTTAGTGCGATTCCTTTAATGCCAACTAAGTGTTCCAGTCTCTGTAACAGGATTGAATGGTCAATAGTGTCAAATGCAGCACTAAGATCTAGTAGAACAAGAATGGAGACAAATCCTTTGTCTGCAGCAGTTAGAAGGTCGTTAGTAATTTTCACCAGTGCCGTCTCTGTGCTATGATTCTTTCTAAATCCTGATTGAAAATCATCAAATAAACTGTTGCTATGTAGAAAATCACATAACTGATTAGCAACCACCTTCTCAAGGATCTTGGATAGAAAGGGAAGGTTAGATATAGGTCTATAGTTTGCTAAGACCTCAGGATCTAGGGTGGGTTTTTTCAGAAGAGGTTTTATCACAGCAATTTTAAATGACTGCGGTACATAACCTGTTAGTAAGGACATATTGATCATATCTAATAATGAAGTGTTTACCACGGGTAACGCTTCTTTGAGTAGCCTCGTTGGGATGGGGTCTAAGAGACAGGTAGACGGCTTAGCTGAGAATATCTTTAACATTAATTGTTGAAAGTCTATAGGAAAAAAGCAGTCCAAGTATATGTCGGGAGTCGTCGTTCTTTCTGCATTTAAAGATGAACTGTTAGAAGTTAAGGGCAAAAGATGATGAATTTTATCTCTAATTGTTATAATTTTATCATTAAAGAAGTTCATGAAGTCATCACTACTCAGAGCTAGAGGAATAGATGGCTCAGTAGAGCTGTGACTATCTGTCAGCCTGGCTACAGTGCTGAAAAGAAACCTTGGGTTGTTCTTGTTTTCTTCTATTAATGATGAGTAATAGTCTGATCTGGCCTCTCTTAGGGCCTTCCTATAGGTTTTCAGACTGTCTTGCCATTGCAAACGGGATTCCTCCACTTTGGTGGAGCGCCACTTACTTTCGATGTTTCGTGAGATTTGTTTTAATTTGCGAGTTTGGGAGTTATACCAAGGAGCTAATTTCCTTTGCTTTATCGTCTTCTTTTTGAGAGGAGCGACAGAGTCTAAGGTCGTCCGTAGGCAAGTTGTAGCACCGTCTACAAATGTATCAATTTGAGAGGGACTGAGGTTAACATAGAGGTCCTCTGTTATGTTAAGGCATGACATAGACTGGAATGCTGTAGGAATATTTTCCTTAAATTTAGCTATAGCAGTCAGATAGGCATCTAGTGTAGAAGCTGCTATCTGGTTTAGTATGGTCAGGTAACAAGAATTCAAAAGTAATTAAAAAATGATCTGATAATACCAGATTCTGCGGAAATATTATTAAATCCTCAATTTCAATACCATATGCCAGCACAAGGTCGAGGGTGTGGTTAAAACAGTGCGTCGCCTTGTGCACACTCTGACTGAAACCGATTGAATCCAGTAATGAGTTGAAGCAGTAGTAAGGCTATTGCTGTCAACGTCCACATGGATATTAAAATCACCTACAATAAGTACTTTGTCTGATTTAAGGACTACACATGATAAAAACTCTGAGAATTCAGATAAAAATTCAGAATACGGACCTGGAGCTCGGTAGACAACAACAAATATAATTGGCTGTACTGATTTCCGTGTTGGATGTTGAAGATTAAGAACAAGGCTTTCGAAAGAGTTATAATTTAGTTTGGGTTTAGGGTTAATTAACAGGCTTGAATCAAATATGGCTGCAACTCCCCCTCCTCGGCCTGAGCCTCTAGGAATTTGAGTATTAATATGACTGGGAGGGGTGGCTTCATTTAGACTAACATATTCTTCATGGCCCAGCCAGGTTTCAGTAAGACAGAATAGATCAATTTGATTATCAGATATCAATTCATTTACGAGTACTGCTTTAGAAGACAGAGATCTGATATTTAGTAATCCACATCTAATTTTCCTATCCTTTTCTATCATTGCAGTGGTAGTTTTAATTCCAATTAGGTTGTTAAGTATTGCCCCTCTATTCACCACTTTGTGTGGTCTGTTGTTGATAATAACTGGAATAGTACTAGTACTACACGTTACTGGAATAATACTAGTACTACATGTTATCCTACAGAAAACATTTTCAGATTCATCCACTTGTATAGTGCTATCAGGGTCGATACCTGGGGGACATGAATCTGTGATATTTTCAACATAATGTCAATACTTGCCTTCTGTCAGTGTGGTTTACATTTACATGCTGATATTTCAATTACAACCACTTAAGGCCTTGACACACCAAGCCGACGGCGAGAAACTAGGCCCCACATCACCTTTTTGTCTGGGCCAAAAATTAGCACTGGAATACACCGCAGAGAGTACAGCCAACGGCCATGTACCACGTACGTTCTGTGCCTGCGTGACAGGAAATAACTCTACCAGGCAGGCGGCGGTAATCTATCTGTTGTCTATCTAATCTGTTGTCATTCTAAAAGGGAAACCGAATACAAACAACAGCGGCAGAACCGAATGGAGCCTATGGTCCCTCTGCTCACTACCCGCCGGGAAGACAGCAGACACCAGGAGATAGCTGACCAGACTGTCCCTCTCCCGGACTGTCAACTGTTGTCTCAGCAAAGAAAGTTAGGTTATGTAAAAATAACTAATATGTAAATATTGAAATGCTGTCATTGTGATGATCAGCATTTGAAGGCCTGAAAGACTTGCAATATGACTTGCAATATTAGACCCAAAGGACTTGAGACTTGACTTGTACTTGCCTTAAAAAAGCTTTCAGAACTAGCCTGGTCCTACCAGACTCTGGTACACTAGCCTGGTCCTACCAGACTCTGGTCCATTTCGTTTCTGGTAACTCTCCATTGACAAGTGTTAACTTCCTTGAAGGCGGGTACTCTGTTGAAGTTTAAAACTATTGGATCTGCCCAGAGCCACTCTGGATCTGCCATAACCAATCGCTAACGTTTGGTCGTGATGTTGGCTTAGCATCGCTAGCGTTAGCCTTAGCCAACTCCTTCACCACTAACGGAGCGAGCTGGTAAATCTAACTTATCCCGAACTCCGTGGGGAGGAGGGCCACAACAACATGGCCCCTCCAACACAACTCAGCAAAGATTGTTCTTGCTTGGGCTTTAACGTCTGGATATTCAGCAGCGTTGCCACAAGGGGCTGAATGGCTTCGCTCGCATCCTTCTCCGCCGCCATTACGGAAATACAACTCAAACTAGTGCACGACCTCAACGTCAGCCGCTCCCTCTGTTCACTGATTGGACCGGAGAAAACCCAAGAATATACCTCAAACCCAGACCTAGTACTGAAGGAATATTAAAATTGAGCGGAAGTACGTAGCAGGGCGGAGGCCAGGCCAGTTCAGAACAGCTGGGTCATCTGCTTGTATGCATTATTCAAAATGGGTATGAGTGGATTTGATTGAATCTGAAGCTGTGAATCTTACGTCGTAAAACCAGGATTAACATTTGTTCATGCTTTCAGCAGCTTTACAAGTAAATTGCAGGTCCATACAAAAAACTAAAATGTGTGGTTGATTTGAGGTGTTGCATTTATTTTAGATTACTCATCAGCACAGACGAGTCACGGAAAGAGACGTGAAAGGCCAAGGAAGACTTGCTTTTATAAACGCCAATAAGAAATAAGTCTTTGTGGGGAAACTGGCAGAGAGTAAGAGTTCAAAGCAGCTTTCCACATGAAAGAAAAGGGTCAAAAGTCAGACGATAGCCCTTGTCAGGATAAAAGAAGCAGTGTGATTAAAGGCCTTCCGCAGTGCCATTGTGGGATTGAAAGGGAGAATATGGTTCATGGAAGTCTGACTTTCAAAACATATTTTTCTTCTTTTTTTTTCACCTCCCCAGCTGTAATTTATGACCAATACCACTCCAAGAACTGCTGTTCCCATGGAGATGAATACACAGTTGGATGTCAGGGACTTCAATAAACATACACATTTCACTGAATAAGGTCACAAAGTCACTTGCAAACAACACACATCTACAGTATACCACACCAGAACAGGTTTAATTATAAGCCAGGTATTTCCCTGTCATTATAAGGTGTAGGTGCAGCCATTTTGGGCGGCACCTAAGCCAAATGAATGTGACTAAATTACTTTAAGATCTAATAATAATAATAATAATAATAATAATAATAATAATAATTTGCTGTTTGTCTCCAGTGGACTTCTTTAGCAAGTTTTGTCTTTGTTTAGACATGAATACATATTAATTAATGACATGTTGATGTTTGAAAGTCTCGAGGTTTTGATTTAAATGCAGCTATAAATGTAATTTAAAAAATATATTGCACCTGTCAATACAGAACAAATATTCTGTAGCCTCTTTTGCCGTCAATACTGCCGACGTTGTCTTTGCTGTAATCAAATCAGTATATATTTATGTTGAACATGGTATTTCATTTTATCAATGAGAAACATCCATGTGTCCAGACAAGGCTAGCAGCAGCAGCAGCAGCAGCAGCGCCACATCAGACATGTTTCTGGTGTGTAAAGACATAGAAAAATCCACGCAGCCGCCATGCAACAGAAACGCCACGCTCACGCCACGCAGCCAGTGTGTAGCCGGCCTAAGAGACGCAAAAACCCACAATGAGACAAAATCCCACAAAGGGACACATAATGGATGGGGAAAGTGCTTTTTTTTAATTGAAAAACATCACATTTTCTAGAGGGAGGACCCCTAAACCCCCTGCCAAATAAGCACACTTAAGTCCTCCACAAAGCTAGAGAAAAAACACGAAGTTCTATTTGACAGCGACAGATTTGTACGGGGCTATTATTATCACACAACCTCTGAAATATGGTAGGTCAATTGCAGTGGAAATTTTACTGGACAATTTAGAGACATGGCCGATTCACACGGGATTAAGATCACATAAGACATCCGCAATTAATGCAAATTAGTAAAGGTCCCCGGGTTATACTAGTCCCGTGTGAATAGGGCTATAGCCATGATTGTGGTTATTTCAGCATTAAGGAGTGCTTTAATACATTCACTGGGAGGCACACACGCGCACACACACGCACACACACACACACACACACACACACACACACACACACACACAGTGTGAGGATACATTTGAGGCTGACAGTCGTGCCTCCTGTCATGACAGCCAGAGGCTCCGCTGTCTCTCACTCTCACTCACACACACACACACACACACACACACACACACACACACACACACACACACACACACACACACACACACACACACACACACACACACACAGAGGACTCACTTGGCATGGCGGATGTCTGGGAGGGAGCGGTTGAGGGAGATCTGGTCACTGATGTAAATGTTGAAGCCGTTCTCCCTGTAGGCCTGGTCCACCCGGTCAGTTTCTGTCAAAGGAAACGCTTTCCCCTGTTCACCGTTACCTGCAACACACACACACACACAAACACACACACACACACACGTCAGTGAAGAAACCTAACGCACAGACAATGTTTTTTAAAGCGTTAGTGGGTAACTTTTTTGATAATTAGCAACGTCCCTTATATTCAAGCCGTTGCCAAATGAGAAAGCTAATTAAGACTATCAGCTCCACACAACTCTCTCTGGATTTCTCAGTATGACTATGTTCAGAAGATTGTGGCGTCCGGTGACTTTCCCGAGCAGAAACTGCAGTGAAGATAATGACCTCTTCTGAAGAGTCGATCATGTTTTTTTCAGGCATGAAAACACGTCAGGGGTAAAAAAAGGTGAGAAGGATACAGCTGACCCCCCCACCCCCACCCCCGACCCTGTAGGCGTGAGATGCAGCTAGGCTTCCATGGAGAGTAATCTCCCCCTGGCATTCGTCACGGTGCCACTGACTTTTAAAAGCGCGAAATGCCGAGGTATGTCCCTCTTTGGCTAATGTATTTTAAAGATGGAGGCGCGACGTAGCTGACGTCATTCGAGCGACAAGCTAGTATGTATTCTGAATGTCAGATTCTACGCTTACGAGAATACTTTGATTAGTTGGTGGAAGTAATTATACATGAATGAGCACATATTTGTGAAAGAACAAAGGGGTTTTTGCTAAGAATCAACTCAAAAAAATGACACAATGTAGGTTTAAATGCATCAAATACATTAATAAATACTTTTTGAATTTGACTGAAAGGGACAATTAATTGCAATTATTTCTGAGACAGTTAATTGTACGGCAACATTTGGAATTGTTACAGCTCTACCTACGCTATATACATTCTGGACATTTACTGTACCGTGCGCTCAGCTTAGACACGTACACACAAGCGTGTAATCACGTAATCACTCTCCAACAACCCATTTCCACACGCTAACATTATGATACCTGAGCTTGTTTCAGGAGCGCTGCATGTTTCATTAGCCACTCATCAATGCACTCCCCCCCCACACACACACACACACACACACACACACACACACACACACACACACACACACACACAAGGACGCATGCATTGAGGCTGATCTACAGTCAGAGGAGAGCATCAAATGATAGCGAGCTGCCTTGTTTCATTAGGCAGAAATGACCTGTCTGCAGTCCTGAAGATAATAATAACTGTGGAAAATAACTCCTCGCATTAATGGCTCACTTCAGAGATAAACATGTGCTTTCCCCTGCATAATAAACTTGTTACATCAAATTATGTCCTCGTGCAAATCTGAACCATAAGAAATACTTTGAAATGATCTCGCTGTATACAATTTGTTTTGACTGAGTTACAGGTTTGTATTTTGACGTTCATGGGGCTCACTATGCAATGCATATTACGCACTTGCCTGGCCCACACTAGAATAAAAAAAAAAATCTGAACACATGTTGAAAGGGGAGAGTCCCCACACATTATGGCATATATGCCCCCTGGTGAGTGTGACCTAACTGTGGAGCTAACTAAAGTGAGATTTACACTTCTGCAGAGGCTCCACGCAAAGCTTTTACCTTAGCCAGTTGTTTACAGCTGTACGGTTGTGTATCTTTTCAACTGATGACTCAACCAGGAGTTGCCCATAAAAGCTGTGGTAATGCTTAAAGTGTGAGTCACCTATCATACAAAGAAAATGAATGGGACATTTACTTATGGAATCAGGGCAGCCCGAAATAGCTCCTCTCAATGTGCCTCTCTCCATGGTTCTCATATATACGTTTTGTCCTCATGTCCCCATGTTTTGTCCTTGGAATCCACTGCATGATCTTTCAGTCTTTAACCACTTGGTACTCTCTCAGAAAATTAGCTGATTTGCATCTTAAGTACCACTTAATACCATAAAGAAGCCAGTTAAATCAGTTATATTTGTAAAAAAAAAAAAAAAAAAAAAAAAATGCAGAGGTGTGTTTCCCACTCAAGGCCTGAGGCTGAATCAATGCTTATTGTAGAAGATTAACTGTGTTTAATTATGAACTCGGAACTACACTCGCAGCATTGATTTGCACTGCTTCTGAGAGAGAGAAATCCTCTTGGTAGGAATTACGAAAAAAAGATGATGCAGTGTGTGTGTGTGTGTGTGTGTGTAAGGGCTTAACGGCTAGCAAAGTACTGTGCTCTATCTGCTATCATAGGCAACCCCCATATATGACGAATATGCTGTTACTTATAGCCCTAAGAACGAAGCGATATGCTTAATGTTATGAAGACTGGCTGTATGCCAATGGTTGTTGAATTGTTGAAATGTGTGTGTGTGTGTGTGTGTGTGTGTGTGTGTGTGTGTGTGTGTGTGTGTGTGTGTGTGTGTGTGTGTGTGTGTGTGCTTGCGTGTGTGCAGGTATAAAATATAACCCAACATGCTGGGTCAACGCCATAACCCAGTGCTGGGTCGGTCCACATTTGTGGGTTATTTTTAACCCAACAGTTCTAAGAGTGTGTGTGTGTGTGTGTGTGTGTGTGTGTGTGTGTGTGTGTGTGTGTGTGTGTGTGTGTGCGCGCGCTGCGTCTCTCGTCTCGCACAATATACGTTAACCTTGCTTGCTAGCTAAAAACGTCGAAAACATCCAAAAAAACGTCAAAGAAATTGACTAAATGGTCCAAAAAAAGTGTGTGTGTGTGTGTGTGTGTGTGTGTGTGTGTGTGTGTGTGTGTGTTGGGACCCACCCGAGCGAGCAGCATCTCTCCACATTGCTTCGTAGTCGTGCCAGTCCGTCCGCCGCACGCCGTCCAGTCCCACCTGAGCGACTTTCCTCCTCTGGTTCAACCCCTGCAAGGAGAACAAATACAGAGCATTGAGACATCCATCACATATTACCAGCTACTGAAACTGTCAGCGTATGGGAAATGTATCAAAAACGTGTAGTCGAATCACACAAAGGCTCTTCATCTTGTTATCTGGGAATTCCAAAAGCGTGGGCACCATTTATGAATTAATTCAAATGATGGTAAAGGAGCAGTGGCGGAAGAAGTATTCAGATCCATTACTTTGGTAAAAGTGCTAATACCACTAAGTAAAAATACTCTGTAGCAAGTAAAAGTAAAAGTCCTGCATTGAAAATACTACTTTAAGTTACTTTAAGTATCATCAGGAATATGTAGTTAAAGCATTAAAAGCAAAAGTACTCAATGCAGAACTCTCCTCCCATTGCGGAAAGAGTAAAGGATCCAACGAGTTGTGTGTTTAATGGTCTCATCATCTCAGCTGGACTTGTAGTCCGTTATATTGTTGGCTAGTTTACTTTAGAATCAAATATCAGATTTTAGAAACCACATGTGTTTTGTGTGCAGAAATCTTAAAGGGGCGCAATGCAGTTTTGGCAATTTCTTTGCTGTTTTTTCGCTTTTTGCTGGCAGGTTTCTCTATAGAGCTCCCCCTACAGGTTTCTCTATAGAGCTCCCCCTACAGGTTTCTCTATAGAGCCCCCCCTACAGGTTTCTCTATAGAGCCCCCCCTACAGGTTTCTCTATAGAGCTCCCCCTACAGGTTTCTCTATAGAGCTCCCCCTACAGGTTTCTCTATAGAGCTCCCCCTACAGATTTCTCTATAGAGCTCCCCCTACAGGTTTCTCTATAGAGCTCCCCCTACAGGTTTCTCTATAGAGCCCCCCTACAGGTTTCTCTATAGAGTTCCCCCTACAGGTTTCTCTATAGAGCCCCCCTACAGGTTTCTCTATAGAGCTCCCCCTACAGGTTTCTCTATAGAGCTCCCCCTACAGCTCCTATGTTTACTCGTGTCTGACTCCTCTCTCGATCAGTTTGCCGTTTCCTCTTTCTCTGTTCCTCCGACAGTGCCTTCCTAGCTTTCTGCTTCTTTTATTGCCGGCACAGCCATGACGAGAGTGTGAAAAACTCCATCTCTACCTAGTTCTTATAGCTAGCCGGTTCCTGTATGTGTGCAGTGCCGTGAAGCAATTCGTTACATGGCGAGACCTGATATCACGCGATACTTCCTGATGCTGAGGCTGCCAGCTCGCCGGCCCAAAGTTGCAAGGTTGGTTTTTCCGTTAATAGGTGCTAGGGGGGAGCGACACGACCATAATTCAACCCGAAAAAATCATATAACCATTCCAATGACTCCGAAGCTGTTCAGTTAAGGTACATTAAGCAAAAGAATACATAGTTCCCTTTTAATGTGTAACGTAACTAGTAACTAAAGCTGTCAGATGAATGTAGTGGAGTAAAAAGTCCAATATTTCTCTCTGAAATGTAGCCCAGTAGAAGTAGAATATGGCATGAAAAGAAAAGACTCAAGTAAAGTACAAACACCTCAACATTTGAACTTAAGTAAAGTACTGGAGGAAATGTACATAGTACTTTTCTTCCTCCTTTACAGCGGTGGAATGTAACTGTCTTTGATATCAAACAATAAAAAATAAAACACAGGAAGAAATCTTGTGTGACTAAATATAATTTTGAGGGATCCATAAGAATCCATTTAAAACAATGAATTGGTCCTTTTTGGAGATAAATGAGACAGTTAATTGCAGACACTGTGGATGCAACGGTTGACTTCTCTTTTGCCCTTTTCCATCTTGGAAAACTCAGTAAAAGAGACGCGTACAGTATCTCCTGAAGATTTTCATGGTTGCAAGTAAAAATGCAACTACCAAATTCTGGCTTTGGAGAAATCCTCCCGCCATGAGACTCTTAATAAACATTAGAAACACTATCGGCGAAATGGAGAAATTGACTTTAATGATGCAGCTTCAAAAGGAGAAAGGAGACGGATACTGGGAAAAATGGGATCACTACAAACACTAAGGGCCCTATCTTGCACCCGGCGCAGTGCGGCGCAGCACAAAGCCCGACACAAGTGTCTTTGCTAGTTTAATAGTCAATTTCCCGTCCAGCGCCCACGTCATTTCAATAACAAATGCACCTGCACCCATCTTTGCACCCATGGGCGTGCTGGTCTTACAGCGAGGTGTGATCAGGTGCATTCTTGGCGTATTGCTATCTTGAGGCAGTGAAGTGATCCCGCCATTGACCAACAAAAACCTGGTCTAAAGTCAACAACGCAGCATTTCATTGTTATTTTAACAGCAAATTAGTAAAATGCTCCTAGGCTCGTGCACAGCGCGCGTACACTATGTTATGTACACAGGGACGCACAGCAGCACACACACATGCAAAAGATTACAAATAAAAATATTACGGTGCAAATCCTCCATCATAACAGCAATGCTCCAAGGTCCAAACGCGCCTGGCTTTTAAAGGGAATGGGAGATGATCTCTGATTGGTTGATTGAATGTTACGCCCAAAACACACCTCTGATTAATGAAGACACTAAGTACAACCCTTTAGGACCAGGCGCCCAGCGCACGGACCCTTTTTTCCGCCTTCAAACTAGCAAAAGTTGATTTGGACACGCCCTAAACGCACCTAAGCCAGGCGCTTCACGCCATGCGATTAGATCATTAAACTTAAACATTAAACATTAGACTCTTTATTCTATTCCTCTCTAATTGTCAGGCTGTATCTATAAGCATTGTGTACTGTAGCTACCTATGCTTATCCTATTTTCCTATTTGCACCTACTGTAGTTATTGTCATGTTCTAGCTCTCTTTTGTTCTATGTTCATATATAATAAAAAATAAAGTATATCAAAAAAATGAATTTCAGTGCAGTATATACAGCTCCTTTTGTGTGACAAACACACACTTCTGTAGAGAAATAGATGTTATCTTCCTCCGGACCGTCAGCCAAAATCTGCCCACGTTTTATTTTTCTTCCTAAGTGTGCTGCTGACAGCTGGGGGTTTACACAAAGTGACAAAAAAAAATCTGTTCTTTATTTGTATCACACCTAGAAAATGATATTCCATTTGACTGCTGTTACACACGTACAGTACACATCCTCATCACCATAAGCTATTACTCTCTACTCGGCGTTAAAATGGGAAAAGCAGCCATTTATGAAATTCTCTGTGCTACACAAATTACTTTCAGTGACTCGAGATATATTAGGATCACAGCACAATGATGAATCAATTGGCTCCATGGGAGGATGCAATTAGTGAAATGTTGTTATTACAAATGACACGTCTGACTGCATGGAACACTATTAACCCAACTGCTAGCTGATACCACAGTACAGTCAATCCGCCACTGTGTGTGCAAAGGGAGTGTGTGTTTATGTGACTGTAAAGTGCAGACAGCAGCTGCTTCCAGTTTGCATTTCAGAGTCAGCCAACGTGGTGGATACACAAATCAAACCCTGAGTCAGTATTCCATACTACGTTCTTATTGTATATAGTACCTACTGTTAGGGTTTAAAATGTATTGTCCCGTCCCAGAGCGTTAAAAAGTGATGCCAAAAGTCCCGACCAAGCGCGTCTAAATATGACGCCAAAGGGCTAGACGCGAGTCCCGAGAGCGTCCAAAAGGGAAGCCAAAAGTCCAGACCCAGTGCGTCAAAAAAGTGACGCCAAGAGTCCCGACCAAGAGCGTCTAAATATGACGCTTAAGGAGACTTTTTGCGTCAATAACAAACGCCGAAGGCACCTGACCAAGCGTTGCTTTTTGACCTGATGGAAGTATATATGTATTCAAGTATTCAAGCTAAATATAGATACAATTGGACTCAGTAATGAGAATAAGACTGCACCCACATAATGCAACCAACTGAATACAATTTATTCAAAGGTATATTTCCAATATACACTTTTTTTAATATTTAGTTTGAAATGGTCTTTATACCCCGACAGCCAGGTTGAGGGGGACAGTTTGTTCGGGAAGATTTTTTATTGAAAATATCCTCCACCATTTGTCTCTCCAAATCACAGATTCCAAGTAGCCTACATTTTAATTTATGATTGAAAGAAACACTTACATTCCCACAAACAGTTCCATAATTTTACACTGCCCCACCTTGCCCTATGGGAGACCTGTCAACATTTTAACCGGCCACACGGAGGTGGAGCACGCCAATGAACCAAACATGAGATACTAAGGTCATAAATATGCAAAAACACATTTGAATGGATTATCTTTAAATTTTTGCAGTTTGTGCAATGTGATGTCTAAGTAGTATGGCAGTAACGCAATACAACACAGTAGCCCAAGTAAAGTAAGTAAAGAGTTTAGTACAGAGTCTATATAAAGTTTGTGCAGATGGAGTAGTGCAAAAGAGCATTTCAGCTACCAGCAAAGCTAACTGGTAGATTAAACTGTCGTCATCAGTTTAGCTTGCCTACATCAGATACACCGATGTGATTGGTGCCGCTCGGCTACAAGGGCCATAGTTAATGAGCATCATTACTCAAGTCCAAGGAGGCTTCCATGTCCATGCCATTTTGAAAACAACGCGTTCTCATTCAGAGCCAGCGTCATGTGACTGAAACCAGCTGAAACAGAGAAGGAGATCAGCGAGAGGCGCTTGTCGCTACCCCGGGCAAATTTGAAAGCCTGCACTGCCCTTTAGTTCAAAATGGAGGATCAGACTTATGCCGAGCCACAGGAAAAGGAATCCTCGTCACCAAAAAAAGCGAACATTGGAAGACATGTTGTCATAGCTTCTTGGTACATAACGGCTACCGTAGTTGCTATTCGTTGGAATGCAAAATACAATTTCACCGCTCAATGGGAGAAATTCCTACACAGTGTACCTTTAAGCGTGATGAAAATGTAATTACATGCAAAACACATGAAAATGCTTTTTAGCTACAGCTGAGTTTAAGCGGCAGGCAGTGAAGCGAGTGGTTTGACGGTTTTGACTGACGGACTGGCTGGAATGAACGCGCCAGAGCAGGCATTTGAACGACAGAACTTTAACACCGCAGCCATTTAGTATAATTAATTGTAGAAAATCAACATTTCCATTGTTCACTGCCACCCCTTTTGAGAATGATCAGTGGCTAATTATTCTGATTGATGGTGTAACGATTTGTATGAGGAGGTCATTGAACTGAAGCAGCCCCCTAGCCCATTATGCGAGCTGAAAGAAAGGATAGAGATTATCACAGAGGCAGGTTCAGCAGTGCATCACATTTCCTCTGTGTGTCACGCCAGGAGCTGACAGGTTGTGGCAAGAAGGGCTACAGCTACGGCCGGAAGTTCTCGCAAAATCTCATCTAATAATAATATAATTTTAATTTCTTTACCCAGGAATCTCGTGTTCGTTCCTCGGTATCGTTTTAATCCAAACCACAATCTTATTCCTAAACATAGTTTATATCGATGTTGATTCATTTAAGGGATTGCTCCGGTGCCACTGGAAGATCCGCCGGATGTCCCGCATTTTCGGCCAGATGTCCCGTTATTTTCCTCTTCCTTTGTGTTGACGTTCTAAACTCCGGTGGACTGATGAGGACTATCGTTAACTGCTCCTTTCTTTTCATTTATTTATGAACCTTCATTTTACCAGGAAATAATCCCATTGAGATTCCGAATCTCTTTTTCAAGGGGAGTCCTGGCCAAGACAGCAGTATAATAGTTTCATATTAAAATATACAGTGAAAAACAGACAACATCAAACAGAAAAAGACATTTGGCAATTTAACATCATCTCAACATAATCACCAGCAGCACTCAGCAACAGACACATGTGCATTTAATATTCAAATAGTCCTTTATCCTAATTTTGGTAGTTAGTCTAATTTAAGATGAGGCCAACCAACACTCTCATACAAGCTACAGTGATGAATACAAAAACTAGAATTAGTTACAAATCTTAGTGCTGCATGGTATACCGACTGCAGCATTTTCAGAGAAGATTGATTTGCATGCATGTATAAAATATCACCATAATCCAGCATTGACAGAAATGTTGCTGGTATAATAATTTTTATTTCTCACAGAGCCTCAGATCTCTGCAGGGTAAATCCAGAGACCAAGCTAGACTATCGGTCAAATCTGAGTTTTCTGGTGCACGACTAAAACTACTTTTGAACGTACATGCGTCCCGAGGTTATTTTGCGTTGTTCCGTCCGGCGCTTAGCGCCACCCGAGACGATTGTGATTGGTTTGAAGAAATGCCGATAAACACTTAAGCACTTTTTTTTCTCCCATCCCGGAATGCTGTGTGGACTAACCAGACCTTCCTCTGCAGCCTTGTGGAGGAAGGTCTGGCAATGTTTGCATAGAACAAACAACCACAATAATCTCACTGTAAGAAAAGCTGTCTTAGTCACTCCACACTAACATGCAGAAAATGAAACAGGACACAGCCTTAAACCGGCATTCTAGTGGAACATCACATTACCTCCCCGCCGTTTTCATTCAACTCATTTCACTTCAACTGAATTCAGTTCAGTTTGAATTTGCTGCATCACACCAGTGCACAGCTAAAGAGAGGACATGTTCTCCTGAGGTTACAGCCAAAACCAAACTAGAGTCGAAGAATAACAAAAACTGGAGTACAATAAATCCATACGAAAACATGCAATATCAGCAATAGTATATTACTGTTTGAACATACCACAGCACAGTTGCAGTGGTGTTTCATATGTTTTGCTAGGGTTAAGGGTTAACTCGTCCCTCAGAATAAAAAAAAAAGAACTACAAGTTCTTTTCAGAGCCGCCTTTTTGCACCACGGCCTACGAGATGTATACATTATCTCTCCAGCATGTTCTCGGTCCACCTAGGGGGCCTCTTACCAGTTAAACATGCCTGGAAAACCTTTAATGGGAGGCTCTGAGGAGCGTCCTGATCAGAAAGCCCAGTCTCATGGCAATTTGTGAAAAGGTCACGTTATTGGATCTATTGATTTGTGTACTGAACACATTAGTGTCGTTATTTTCATGTGGTGAGCACGAAAAGTAATGTACTTCAATGGGAAGCATATTTCGTGATCACAGAACGATTACGGTAGCGAGTAGTATTGATAAGGCGAAAATCTGCGTAGGGTAGTTGGTCGGGGTGGAGGATAGGTCAAACAACAACAGGACTTTAACCCTGGAGACCAAGGATCGCGTCCCGCGTGTTGCAATTCCTTTCTGCGTTATTCTCTTCCTAACCACAACCGTCCCGTTGTTGTTGGCGTCTCCTGCGTGTGACGATTCCATTCCCCGTTGTTACTTTCCTAACTACAACCTTTCCCCGTTGTTGCGGCCGGCGTGTGGCGTTTCATGTCCCCGTTGTTGCATGCCACAGAGCAGCCCAGTGTCATGGCAGTTCGTGAAATGGTCACGTTAGGAAATTGTGACCTGTACACAAAATAAACGAGAAAATCGTGACCTGTACACGAATCAATAAATCAAATTTGACGCAAAGGAGCCATGACTGTACTCTGAGCTCCCTCTGGATGTCTGAGCTAGTCACCATTTCACTAAAGCTGAGCCCATACACCATATACTATATGTAGTGAAATATTTCGTTACTGTACTCAAGTAGATATTTCTGATATTTTTACTTTACTTTACTATCTATTTTTGTGCAGACTTTTTACTTTTACTCTTTACATTTTTAACACGAATATCGGTACTTTCTACTCCTTACATTTTACAAAATTGGCTCATTACTTTAGTTGCCGTTATTATTTTTCGCGTCATCAATACCAAATTCAATCTAATTGGATGGGAATATACGTTGCACCACAACAAGACAACTCGACAGATTCGGCGGCATTCGTTTGCGGCAAATCATTGCGGCTTGATGCCGGTAACGTTAAGGGGGAAGATTAAAAAAGAGAAACTGGATCTGTGAATTCTCACAGAATCCCAATTGAATTCATATCTTGCTACTCGGTCAGAATCGTATTAACCTGGAGGGGGGCGCACTCCAACTCCAACTCTCTTTCAGCTAAGGGGTCCTTGGCCAAAAGAAGGTTGTAGACCCCTTGCCGTACAGAAATCAGGGTTTCCGTCTATTGTTCAAAAAGATACAAGCAAACCCTTTTAGCGAAACCTAACCATCAATTCTTCTGTCTCCACTGTGGGTGCCTCACCTGCAGCTCCCTCACTAAACAAATACCCCCCAGGGTTGCCTGACCCTTTATCATCCACTCCAGCACTTGAAAAAGATCCAATTCAACTGGCGAGGCAGGAGGCGTAGGACTCAAAATAAAGGGAGTGAATCCACACCGCTGTGCGTATTGTGAAGTATCAGCCACATCACCGACACCCGCCTTCATAAAGCCGCTGTAAGTGACATTCCCATTGTGCAGAAAGGAAAAGAAAAAAAACGGCGAAGACGGTAATCATTACTCTACTCTTTGTGTTGCTTCTCTCTGCCTCCCTGCTGAGCGCTCTGCTGCTACCTCGCTAATGGCCGTCATCACAGGAGCGAGGTTTCATGCTGCCTGCAGGAGCCACATATTTCTCTTGTATTATTCTTTAGGGTCTCATTTATATTATTTTCATTGATTAATTATTTTATGCACTAATATTGTAGCTGGTTTGGGTGGAAGTGATAACAGTTTATTTGTTTTCTTCACCTGGTTTTTGGGCTTTGAGAGAGAGGGGGTGAGCCTGGGAGCAAAAACTTTCTGTTCACAACACTCACGCAGTGACTTTACATTTGGTAACTGCTGTTCTAGTAGTATTTTAATGATGGCGCAGTGGATATGACCCATGCCTATGGTGTGGGATATTCGGTTTCGATTCCCACTGCGATACATCAACCATTGTGTCCCTGAGCAAGACACTTAACCCCTAGTTGCTCCAGAGGTGTGCGATCTCTGATATGTAGCAATTGTAAGTCGCTTTGGATAAAAGCGTCAGCTAAATGACATGTAATGTAATGTAATATTTTACGTGTGGAGGAAATAAATTCTTGACACTGGATCTGCAAACGTGTCCCAGTGTGTTCTTCATCTCTCATACCCCGTTTATACGTACTGTACATGGTTATTTTGGAAAACGGAGACATTTCCCTTTGTTTGTGCCCAAACAGAGAATATGCCTCTGAAAACGATTCTTTCTAAAAAACGCAGAGATTTTGGAAAACTTTGTTTGCACGTTTGCGTGTACACTGAGACAAATGGAGGTTTAGGCAGCCGATCTTTGTTCAAAAGAGAAAGAGGAAGTGAGTCGTTGCTGTTGTTGCTATTTTCGGGATTCTGATTGGCTAACGTGGGCTTGAGCTTCTCGTTACTCTGCCACCTACAGGTTTGGCGTAATCTTGACGGCATATATCGTGTAAACGAACACGTTTTCTGAAAACTGACAGTTGTGCACGATGTTATTTCAGAAAAGGGAGAGGGTTTTTTATTTGCTTTTTTTTTAATACTTAAAGTACATTTTCCTGATGATACTTACTTACTTTTACTCAAGTAAAATGTTTAACCCTTGTGTTGCCTTCGCGTCAACCATGCAATTTTTTGTTTCTCTCGGTCAAAATTTGAAATAAAAACTTTTTTCCCAACGATTTGGTTGTCTTTTTTTAACACTTCTGTTGCTTTTCCCAATGTTTTTGTCACTTATTTTATTTAAATTTTTTACATTTTTATCACTTTTTCCAATGTTTCAGAAGCTTTACAGACGTTTTTGTCACGTTTTTTGTTGTTGTTGTTGTTTTTAAAGCTTTTTCCAATATTTTGGTCCCTTTTTTCAACGTTCTTGTATTAGTTATTTTTTAGATGCTATATAATTGTAGCCTAGAAATCTAGACGCACCCTAGTGGCAGCAAATGTAATTTGCAGCCAGGGTCGTCTAGCAACTCTCCATTGGCCAAACTCTAGCCGGGCCAATCACATTGTGTATAGAGATGGTGGGCGGGCTTAACATAATGACAACAGAGTTGCGACGGTTCCACGTGAATTCCCTGCTACTTGAAAACAAAGAAGATGGCTGCTGCTGGCGAACAGCGGCCTTTCGAATCGTCTTTGGCCGCGACTCTGGAAGACTTGGAGTTCAGCTTTTCTTTGAGAAAAGAACAAAGAACGGCACTGAAGTCATTCTTAAAAAAGGAAGATGTATTTGGAGTTTTGCCAACCGGATAAGGCAAAAGTTTCATCTATTAACTAGCGTTGCTCTGGTTGGTTGTAGCGCTATCCTGTTGCGTGTGGAGGGAACCATTTATCCCGCCCCTCGGATTGAGCCCTGCCAATGGTGAGTTCCCAGACCCAACATCTTGATGACGGTCTGGCTTCTCAGGCTAATATAATTGAATAAAACACCCAAATTCAATGAAAGCAGTGAACTGATCATTTATTTTACCTTTGAGGAGCGTTGTATGGAACCATCCACATTATTTTTTGTGACAATTTGGTTGAAAGAAAACCCAAATTTCTGATACAGAAACGTTTTGAAAATGGGTCAAATTTGACCCGAGGACAATGCGAGGGTTAATGCAGGGCTTTCACTTGTAAGTATTTGTACAGTGTGGATTTAGTACTTTAACTTAATTAAAGGATCTGAATACTTCTCCCACCACTGCTTCTTCCTTTTTCAAGGTCGGGCGTACACTCGCTAATAGGGCTTTACAGGAGCTACGCCAGAAACCACGCAGCCCATGTTTGAGCTCCATCAACTATTCAATCATTAATTACAAAGCACTGTGTCCGATTAGTGACAGGCCGCAATGGAAATTAATACTTTATCAAGCAAAACATTCATTGTACAGCAGAGAGAGAGAGAGAGAAAGGGAAGTGGACTATTTCAGCCGCATGAGTAATCACTAATTAACTAATTAATGTAGCCTTTTAATGGTCTATTCATCTCATGTTTGCTGCTTACAAAGAATCTGCCCCAGGTTGGGGATAAATATTATGATTTCCACTTTTAAGGCTTTTTTCATGGATTTGTGTGTTAACCCTCGTGTTGTCTTCCATTCGACCATGTACTTGTCGTCCTGAAAATCAACACTTTTTCAACCTGAACTCTTTTTTTTCCTTTGTGTTTGTGTGTAAGTGACTGATGGGAACAACAATCTTTGAAATTGGTCCAGTATTAAGCGTGAACGCTGTAACCGGCAGCCACAGACTGGGCAGCAATGTATCCCTATGGGCCAAATGTGCATCATCAATTTGGTCCACTGCTTTATTTGCTGCTGAAAGGCTCAGATTAATATTCTAAGTGTCTGACAACATTATGGAAAGGATCCCTTCAGAGGTCGACCTTTAAAACCTCTTTGAGACCTTTCTGTTTAACCATAAACAGCTCTTAAGTCGGCAAAACAAGCACTTTTGTGAAGGTAAATACAAGCTGGACAATTGCTCTATTAACTTACATTCTAGCTTGTTTCTCCGGTGCCGACTGCAGCGATCTCACTTAAAACTGGACCAATGTCAAAGATTGGTGTTCCCATCAGTCACTTACACACAAAAACATAGGAAAATAGGGTCCAGGTTGAAAAAAACCCTTTAAGTGATGTTCGCTCTCTCTCATTTGAAACAACCCTACTCTGTACTGCATTACATTTTATAATTCTTACCCTTTATTGTTCTACATTATTCATATTCTTGACATACAGTATTTTTGTGCCATCTCCCACTGGTTTCTGTAAAAATGGCTTACACGTCGCACCTGACCAGACTTGAAAAGGTCTTCAGCACCTTAAAAACCAAAGTGAAAGTGGCACCACAATGAACGGAAATGCCAAGCTAACCTCTGAGGCATCAGCGTTTCTGCAGAGAGTTACCTCATCATGCTTTGTGGCAGCGGCTTTGTTCTTCAGTGATTGTATCAAGGCACAAAGGAAAACCTTTTTCTCCTGAGAAATAAGTGACAGCTAAATCAGAAGAAAATGCCAGTGACCTGTGAGGTCTCACTTGTACCTTCTAAACTTTCTCTTGAAGCACAGTGGAACCGTTTGCAGAGGAAAAGATACACCCAAGGGGTTAGAACGACGGGGTTTTAACACACGTGGTTTTTGCTGTTCAGCCTCCATATGCTTTGCATCGTCTCGGTTTGAAAACAGAAAACGGCTGTTATGCTGCATTACTTTAGATTTAGATTTCTTTATTTAAAAAGGGACAACACACATTAATCAACATGAGTACAGAGTCCAACATGTAAATGTGCCAGATTTAGCCATGCAGGCTAATTTTCATCTGCAGTCCCTAGCAGGTTGATGGCTTAAAACAACAGATACGCTCCAACAATACAACAAATACACATAAAACTAGAAAGACAAGGGTATAGACAAGTAAAAATGACACAACCACTATTCCAGAATATGATAACTGGCAGGTTGATGGCATGAGAAAAACACAACACAAGTATCATACACGGTGGACACAGGTAAGAGACACAGTTCATAGACACACATTAGGACGCATCAACAAGACATAAGCACACGCAGACACACTACTATAATGATGAAGACAAACACATTATTCTGTATTATGGCAGCATATTTGATTAGTCAATAACCAATGTCTTATGGATTTGGAGAAGGATTTGATAGATATGATGTTCCTTAGTTCTGTGGGTGTGGTCGTATGGGCTGCTCGAAAGGAAAAATCTGACTGTCCAAAACTACTTTTTCAATGTGGTATTTTACAATCCCCTCTTGTAGATGCTCTGGTGGATGAGTTTAGATTTTGTTGAATTAATTTATTGAGCCATACCATGAAAGATTTTATATACAAGTATACTGCATCGAGTAGCATTCCCAAAGGTATAAGCAAACTTCCAGGTAGGGCTGCAAAATATGTCGTTTTGTTATTGTCATCGCAGCATTATCTGGCGCAATAAACACATCACGAAATGCTGCGACATATCGCGAAAGACACTCAGAGATTCTTTTATCAATAGAAAACGGCACTTTGAAACGTAATTGTCATTCTTTTTTTAAGTGCTGCCTTTTATATTCACTTCATTTTTTTTCATTCAACAAGCAGTTTGTAGCACACTTTAATGTCTTTAACATTTCTAACATACATTATTTATCGCAAGTAATAAGGTTATCGCGATATTCAACAACGTTATCGCACATCGCATATTTTCCTCATATCGTGCAGCCCTACTTCCAACCAACTAATGACTTAATGTGTGTTTCTATTCCATATTTGTGTGCTTCAGTGTTGCAGGACTTTGCTCTATTGGTAAACGAGTTGATATCAGATAATAACATTGATTTATTTTGTCTTACTGAAACCTGGCTGGGCCATGAAGAATATGTTAGTCTAAATGAAGCCACTCCTCCCAGTCATATTAATACTCAAATTCCTAGAGGCTGTGGCCGAGGAGGGGGAGTTGCAGCCATCTTTGATGCAAGCCTGTTAATTACTCCTAAACCTAAATTAAATTATAACTCCTTTGAAAGTCTTGTTCTTAATCTTCAACATCCAAAATGGAAAACATTACAGCCAATTATATTCGTTGGTATTTACAGGGCTCCAGGTCCATATTCTGAATTTTTATCTGAATTCTCAGAGTTTTTATCATGTTTAGTCCTTAAATCAGACCAAATACTTATTGTAGGTGATTTTAATATCCATGTGGACGTTGACAATGATAGCCTTATTACTGCTTTCAACTCATTACTGGATTCAATCGGTTTCAGTCAGAGTGTGCACAAGGCGACGCACTGTTTTAACCACACCCTCGACCTTGTGCTGGCATATGGTATTGAAATTGAGGATTTAATAATATTTCCGCAGAATTCGGTATTATCAGATCATTCTTTAATCATTTTCGAATTCTTACTACCTGACTATATTAAATTAGATAAAAGCTTCTACACCAGATGCCTATCTGACAGTGCTATAGCTAAATTTAAAGAAGATATTCCAACAGCATTCAACTCTATGTCATGCCTTAACATAACAGAGGACCTCTATGTTAACCTCAGTCCCTCTCAAATTGATACATTTGTAGACGGTGCTATGACTTGCCTACGGACGACCTTAGACTCCGTTGCTCCCCTGAAAAAGAAGATGATGAAGCAAAGGAAATTAGCACCTTGGTATAACTCCCAAACTCGCAAATTAATACAAATCTCGCGAAACCTCGAATGTAAGTGGCGTTCCACAAAAGTGGCATAAACTGTAATCACTTTCAAGAATGAATTTAAAACTCTTCTATTTGATAAAGCTTATAGTTAGGGAGTGAGGAGTTGCAGTGTCCACCTAACTGGCCCACCTGCTTCTCTTCATAATTGTTAGATTAATAATACATAACAAAGTAGAGGGAGGCAGGCCAGCCAAGCCCGATCCGGCAGGGGAGAGTTCTAAGCCCGAAAAAGCTACCTCTCCTTATGACCTGTCTCTCTTAGTTACGCTGTTATAGTTACGCTGTTATAGTTCTAGACTGCCGGGGGACTTCCTTCCTTTGACACACTGAGCTGCTCTCTCCTCTCCCTTTTTATTACTATTACTATTTGTGTGTATCCCGTCCCAGAAATGTTTGTTACTAATCCTAGCTTCTGGGGCTTTGTAAATTATAGAGTGTGGTCTAGACCTACTCTATCTGTAAAGTGTCTCGACATAACCTATGTTATGATTTGTTACTATAAATAAAATTGAATTGAATTGAATTATTGTTTATTCCATTTGTACGTGTTTATTTTATGCACCAAACACACCAAGGGAAATTCCTTGCAAATGGAAACTTACTTTTGGCAATAAATCTCATTCTCATTCTAATTTCACTTTGGAAGATGGTGGCGAATGGCAGCAGCTCAGCAGCCGCTAACTCCACTAACGTGTGTTACAATGTTCTTTAAATTGCGTTTTTTAACTGTGGTCTGCTTTTTTGTGTGTTTGTAGCCTACGTCTAGTGTTTCTTTAGGTTTTTACGTGTTGGAAATGGCTGCGGGAACGAGTGTATGCACAAAACTAAAATTCTGAGCAGAAATTAGCATTACATCACCACACTGTTCAAATGCATACTTTAATTTGTCAAAAAGAGCAGATGCATAGTATCTTTTGCTGTTTAGAATAAAGGCTAGTACTGGCTCTAGCTCCAGAGAATTGTCTAGAAAATGTAAGCTTTGCTTTTACTTTTGAGCTGCTTAACTTTACACAACATTGTCTTGTATGAGTCAGGCATGGCACTAATAACGCCTTAATTCAAAAGCGCTTTTGCACACCTCTTTTTGGGGGCAGGTGCGTAGGAAAAGGCAAAGGTTAACAACTTATTAATAATAATAATTCACCTGAGAGAGGTTTGTGTGACCAAAACGTTGTGAAATAAAGTATTTGCATGCGTAATGGGCAGTGTGTGGGACTTCTTCAACAAGTAATAATAATGCCTTACCATTTTGATTCTTGGTTCTGGTTTATTGGCATTTCTTTAAACCAATCACAATCATCTTAGGAGGTGTTAAGCGCCAAACGGAGCCATGGTGCCGCTGCAAAACAGCCTCAGGAAGGAACTTGTTTTGTGTGCTTCACTGGAACATGTGTACGTTCAAAAGTAGTTTTAGTCGTGCAACAGGAAACTCAGATTGGACAGATAGTCTAGCTAGCTGTCTGGTTTTACCCAGCAGAGATCTGAGGAAGATTTCCCATTCATTCTCTGAGGAGGGCGAATCAGAACACCTTCGGGTCAATACTTCCCGCTTCCTCTCCTCCTGCTGTGAGCTGACAGAAGAGGAAGGGGACAGACATTTGGCTGCAAAGAGCGAATTTCCCAATATGTATTTCCAGCGGAAACGGACCAGTCCCGGAAGTGGAACGTCGAGGATATAGACTACCTTTGTTATAGCAGCTGATTGCTCAAATCCAAAATCCTCCCCAAAAGTTGTTCTCAAGGCGACGTTAACTTTCTTATTTCCAGCACCCACTTTTGAACAGACAACGCTTTGCTTGTTTTCCGCTGCTTTCAGGTGCTGAACAAAGCCGAGGAGTGAACAAGGAGAGATAGAGGCGTAGTATTGGGCTGCCTTTGTTTGGCATAGGGGGAAAAGCTGATATTACCAGCAGTGAGTCTGATAAGAACAGAGTTTCCCATTCATTCTCTGAGGAGGACGAATCAGAACACCTCGGGTCAATACGTCCCGCTTCCTCTCCTCCCGCTGTGAGCTGACAGAAGCCCGGTGTGAGAAAGGGAAGTTGTTCTGTTCTTTTTTCTTTCCCTTCCCGGTGTGCCAGATCACAGACAGATCCGCTTTCGACCCCGCCTCACCGTCCTCCTCCTGCTCCTCCTCCTCCACCTTCAGCCCCTTCGCAGGCAAGTCGATCTGTGCTGGAGGCTCACAAATCCCCCCGTTACCTCTTCCAAGAAACATCAAACTTCTGCATGCATTAACTGACTTAATCCGGCTTCGGTTACATGACAGGAAAGGCTAGAGAGATGAATGAGCCCTTTATCTGTCCATCCACATGATAACACTGGCAGAAAATGTTGCAGCACACAGCAACATTATATGTTGTGCATATGTGTTATGTGCATGCACTTGTATGTGTGTGTATGTATGTATGTATATATTTATGTATGTATGTATAGTTTATTTTAGGGGTGTAAATAATGCGTTTTATCACGATATGTTATTATATCGATTTTAATAAAAACAACAAATGCAAAGTGGGAAGACGACATGTATCAATGTTTTTACTTTGGATCGCTAATATTAGATCGTTAAGAATTGAATCTATATCGTTACACCCGTAGTATATATAAACCCTCTAAGAAATAAATCTGTAAAATAACAGAAAAGGTACTGGCAGCTCATTTCCCCAGACTTTGCCCCGTTAATAAAAAGAATGTTTAGCTACAGTAAAAATGCAGAACATTTTTTGTTAGGCCTTTATAAAATTAAATCGTACAAAGCTGCTCAGTTAGTAACCTAGTAACCTTCTGAAAACATTCCAAAAAACTTAAAAAAATAGTCGTGAGAGACACCATTAAAAAATGAGATAAGATGTCAGCCCTGTTTGGATACACATGCAAATGCCTATGGGCGTCTACTCTGTGTGCTGCCTGACCCAGACATCTGCTAGAGGCAGAGGACCTCCAGGCGGAGGCCCCTGCAGCGAGGCACTCCAAACCCTCTCAAAGAGCAGCTCAGCGAGGCCACTGCACAGTCCATTATCTCCCAAAAGGAGTCATTATCCAGAGCCCCGCTGCGAGGGAGAGAGCACCAAGAGGACCAGAGAGAGGCCAGGACTCCTGGCGTCCTCTGCCTCCTGCCGCCTCAGACTTTCGGCTCAGATATTGATGGATTGTGATGAAAAGATGAAGAGAAACTAGTACATGCATTTGTTACGTCTAGGCTGGAATATTGTAAGTACTTATTATCTGACTGCCCCAATAAATCCCTTAAGACTCTCCAGTTAATCCAGAATGCTGCGGCACGTATACAACGTGTACAACAAAAAAAAAGATCACAATCCTCCCGTATTAGCTTCTCTGCACTGGCTCCCTGTGTTAAAATTCTCCTCCTCACCTACAAAGTTGTTAATTATCAGGCACTGGCAGATCTCGAACTGCAACACTGTGCTCCCAGAATGCAGAGTTACTGGATATATACAAAATATACACATGATATATCTAGTTACAATAAAGCCTGAAAGTCGGAAGTTAGACAGAAGTACAAAGAGTGGCCGCGGGTTCGACTCCGACCTGCGGCCCTTTGTTTGCATGTCATTCCCCCCTCTCTCTCCCCTTTCTTGTCTTCATCTGTCCTGTGAAAATAGAGGAGTAAAATGCTCCAAAAAATAAATAAAAAAAAGTCTCATCTCATGGCATTAGTGTGAACTGGCAGCTTTCAGAACGTTGCAGACCGGTGCGTTGCAAGAAGTTGTAAGTTTCAACTCATCTCGTTGCAAACTTTGGTCTGAACTGGGCTTAAGAATAAGGTTTAACTCTCCTCTTTGATAAAGCTTATAGTTAGAGCTGGCTCAGGTTTGCCTTGGACTAGCCCTTATTTATACTGTTATAGGTTTAGACTGCCGGGGGACTGCCTATGAAACATTGAGCTCCCCTCTCCTCTTTCCATCTGTGTGCATTCATGTCCCATTAATGCATGTTACTAACTTAGCTTCTTCCCCAGAGTCCTTGGCTGCATCCGAAATTCTATACTATCATGTTATTTAGTAGCTAAAACAGTATGTGAGATTTTTTAGTATGTCCGAAGCCTTAGTTTGAAACCAGTAGTATGCGAATTGCATACTATTTCCGGTATAATATTACAGTATGCAATACTGGACACAACATACATATCCCACAATGCAATGCGGCAGTAACAACAACAACGTTCATAAAGGACAAACGGACAGAAACCAAGGAGCTCGTATTAACATTTCTACATATTTAAACAACCTTGGGTCTAGTTATTCACTTCTTATAGTCATTTTAAAGTATTATCTTGCAATGCATCTAATGCGCAGGTCGGCAGGGGTTACCATGGTTATGCTTCTTTAACGGCAAGGAGGCTCTCAGGAAGTGACGTTGAAAATTACAGCTTAGTGGGTTTGAAAAGATACACACTACTGTTTATTTACCCAAAAGTATGTTGAACGATAGTATACTAGTATTGTAGTAGTAGTAGTAGTAGTAGTAGTATTGATTGATTTTTTTTTTTTTAAATGGACCATGAGTGTTATGATAAAAGCTATCTATCTATCTATCTATCTATCTATCTATCTATCTATCTATCTATCTATCCATGTTGAGTATGTAGTGCAGAGCATGCAATTTCGGACGCAAGCCTTGCTTTCTCATCACACTGGTGGCTGTGGATCATGGCTGCACCTGGATAGTGGTCGCGCTTGTTCCAGTGGTTCTGCTTGACTACTGCAACTATTATTAATGCCTGGTTCTGTTTAAGGTTTCTTCTGGTTAAAGTGGAGTTTTTTTCCTTGCAGCTGTTGCCAATGCTTGCTCATGGGGGAATGTTGGCTCTCTGTAAGTTAAAGAGTGTTGTCTAGACCTGCTCTACATGAATTGGTCATGGGATAATTTGTGTTGCGATTTGGCGCTACATTAATAAAATTGATTTCACTTGATGTGAACACTTTTCTTTCAAAATGTCTGGACCACCGCCTGTTTCCATTGGCATAAATCCAAATGTAGGCTGTGGGCTCTCGCTCCTAAATCAAGGTAAAGATCAAGCAAGGGATGAGGACAGAAACGGAACACAGCATTCTGCAAACAGGTGTGTTCAGGGAGAAAATGTCACATCAAGCACCTTTCTCTCCAGCCAGTCATGACAAATGAAAAGATTGTTTGTTGGTTTTTACACAAAAATACAAACAAGGATATAAAATAATTTGTACAATTTCTAATGAAAATAAATGGGAGCAAATCCAGTGGCCATGTTTTAACATATTACGGAAAGCCTGAAACCAAGAGAGGAGGCTGATGTAGCGGCACATTGACGTGCATATGGGTGTAATGTTAGGGTGTCTACATATTTCTGACCATATAATGGACTTTCTCACTCAGCAGCACCCCACTGTTCTTTTCAGCTGGCAGTATCTGTGCATATGTGCGTGTTCACACAAAAACGTATAGTGAACAAACACACAGAAGAACACACACCAAGAGTAGCGATATACAGTCAGTTGTGTATGTGCACAAATAAAAAGAAAGGACCTCACTAACACACTATGGGGGGTTAACTGTACAACTGAACACAAACAGCACCAGCTCAAAGCAGTCCTGCTATCACCTGCCAACAGCCGGCTGCAGAGAGTCTCCCAAACAGCTTAATATCCAAACAGGATATTAATAAAAACGGTTGGGGGATATGTACTGGGATGCCTACTGATGTTTCATAGATGCACATTTTAAAACTGAAAATATCTGTGTTGCCAGACACTATTTGGGGTAGAATTGTTGGGGCCCTTAAGAAGGGAGGGGGGGGGGTAAAGCATTTTAAGCGACCTTGCAAAGGATTTTGACTTGTCATCAAAGGAACAGACAAAAAACACATGCGGAGCCATAAGCATGGTGGGATGGACCCGCTGGGGGGTTCAGGGGTAATTTGCAGCTGTGTTGGTTCTGCTGGGATCACCGCCTCCACTGGCTCCAATCCAAACCCATCTGAGCTGCTCAAATAAGCTCCTTGTTGTCATGTCTGAGGGAGAGGAAGGCAGGGGAACAAAGCACAGAAATACTGTACGGTGGCCATCAAATGTGAAGGCGAGATACCAGTGTCCTCCGAACCATACGACGACATATTTTGTTTTGTTTATAACGGTTGCAGTTTTAAACATGTTAACGTTGTGAAACGGTTGCAGTTTGGTTAGGTTTAGGCAACAAAACTACTTAGTTAAGTTTAGGAAAACATCGTGGTTTGGGTAAAAATGGTTTTGATCTGTCACGTTACTTCACACACATGTGACATAGTTCTGTTTGTTCCGTAAAGTTAAAAAACTCAGTTTATTTTCTGTTCAACCTAACTCCTTATTCAACGCATCCTCATGAGCGGGTTCGTGTGATATCCTACGAAATTAGGCGACTGCCGGGGCTGGTCACGGGGCGCCGGCTACAGAGCTCTGTGAGCTTTCAGTCGTATCAGTGGCCATTGCTAGTTGAGTTTAGCCGACAAAAGGTGACTGTGAGCCGACTACAGAGCACTGCCAAATGACGGTCCTTTCAGTGAACATTACAGTTGAGTTTAGGCGACAAAAAGTGAGCGTCATGCAGCAAAGACAATTAAGTTTAGGGTTAGGTGGTTAGGATCAAAACACTCCCGAGGAACGAATGAGCATTTCCTAGGAGAAAGTCTTGTGTTTTCCCCAGGAAGCAATGTCTGCATGTTTTTAGAGCTACAAATGAAGCTCTAAGTCACAAGATAGGCGGTAGCAGTGGCAGCCAGGCAGTCTCCTCTCCCCCTCTGTGTGAATGCTCTCTGTCAGCAAAATTCAGACTACAGATGAGTGACTCGTCTCCGCTTGTTGCTTCTGAGCTGGACTCTCTTCGACATGGGGCTACTAAAGCACAGATGTGGCTTACATCAACTCGCCTAAACCCTCCTCCCAGCATCTCCTCATCTAAAGCAGACTCACTCAGCTCCACTGGGCAGGAGTCACACTGTGCGGTCCTGGGCCTGCGCTCCTTTCCTCTCCAGCGATCAATGCTCAGTATGGTTAAGATGCATGAATCAATCGGTTTAACACAAAGAGCTGTCAGTGTGCCATTAAAAGGTTTAGCCACACTGCTGCTTTACACTGTAGGGAGAGTTACAACAAGGCAAGTCTTTTCCCCTAAGATTTGGAAAAACCAAACAACTACAATCTAATCATTAAATGGAAACTCAAACTTGAAAACACAGAATACCCAAAGTGCCTCTGCTCGGCTTTGTTTGGGCTGAGACATTCAACCATTTCACGCTTCTTGCCACAACTTAATCACAGACCGCTTGTGTTCAACATGCTCTACAATGAGTGCTTTTCATTCAGCTAATTATTCGTCCTCCCATCCTCGCTGCTTGGTCCTCCAGCCTGCCCCGCACATCAATTGAGGTTCACTATCATCCGGGATGTTCCAAATCCTTGAGTGCATCTCACATGAGACTAAGAAACGAGGGGGGGGGGGGAAGGAACCTTCAGAGGAGCTTGGAGAGAGTCATTGGTTACCGGATGGATGGTAGTCGTGATCAACAAAATTACGTTTCGAGGATAAAGCCTGACATGCAGCAGTCTTGGCCCCTCACCTTCCACTCTGCGCGTTGCCGTACTCTGTTTGCTTCGGAAGAACGACAAAAAACTATGAGCTAGCAAGTTTTGAAGACAATTTGGCTCATGCAACAAGGCAGGCTTGCTTTGTTATTTCAGGAAATCATTGAAAAGATTTACAAAGAATATGTTACAGCTATTACTATTGTAAGAGCAAATGAGGTTTAACCATGTATCCAGCTAATTTAAATAGCTCACGTTACTGTACTGTGTGAAGAGTTAACTTGATTTAATATTTTATGTGGCGTTTTTCTTTTGCCGGGTGCAAATGTTCCACCAAAACGAAATTCCTCCCCACCGTCACTGCGTCCGGAGCTTGGCACCACCCAAGACGATTGTGATTGAATAAAAGAGAATGTGTTTTATTGTCATTGGACAGCAGCTTTCCTTTCCTCAACTCACCCTCAGTGGTACACAAATAAAATGACAGTAGCCTTATAAAGGCAAAAGACACAGAATAAAAACAATAAATATAGTAAATACAATAATAATAAAAAAAGTCAGATATTGCACATTTGTTAGTGTTCAGTTCTTTTATGGCACATGGGTAAAAACTGTTCAGAAGTCTGGCTGGGTGGGAGGAGTCCTGTGTGATGCTTTTGGCCCGACGCAAACATTGAGCCCTGTAAATGTCTTCTAGGGTGGTTTGGTTTAAAGAATTGCAAACAACCCAGAACCTTGTTTCTCTCCTATCCCAGAATATATCTGGGGTGTAGCCAGACCTTACTCCACAGTGCTGTGGAGATAGAGCTGGCAATGCAAGACTAACCGGATGGCAGCAACCCTTAAAAGTGAATCTGTTCCGTGATTGGTCTGAGCTGATGGGACAGTAAAAGGAATGCTGCCGACTGTTCCAGAACAGTGACTAGATCTCTAATCAATACTCGAGAGACAGTCAGTACTTAATTATTCCTACACGTTATAGGTCAGTAGAGATGTCGTACCTCACGGTTAACTCCAGTCTGCTTAAAATGAGGTTGGACTGATCGAGGATGCCTCGTTCAAGTAAATACTTTACTTTATTCAATACCTATTACCCCTGTTAGGAGGAGTTAGGACATAAGGAAGAGACATGCATGAAGGAACAAGGAGCCACTTTAGGAAAGCAGCACCCATTCTTAAAGTGCAGAGAAACATAATAGCAGCAATCTGCTGCCTTGTGGAAGTACTCTTTAAAGGGCCAGTTCATACAAAGTAATATCTCACTTAAAGTTATAGTGCACCGTAGGGCTGGGTATCGTTCATAAACTTTCAATACCGGGACTTCGATACCGGTTCCTAAATGATAGACGTTAGACAGCCAATCACAATCATTATTAGATCTTGGTAGAAGCATGCTGCGTGGGCGCCTGGGTAGCACACTTGGTGGAGCGCGTGCCCATATGCAGAGGTTTACTCCTCGACGCAGAGGCCGCTGATTCAACTCCAACCTGCGGCCCTTTGCTGCATGTCATTCCCCCTCTTCCTCGCTCTCCCTTTTCATATCTTCAGCTGTCCTATATAAATAAAGGCCTAAAATGCCCCCAAAAAAGTATCTTAAAAAAAGAAGCATGCTGAGTGATTCAATTCCCATATACAAATACCCCTCCTTTTTTTTCTCTCTCCCTTCCTTCTGGTGAGCCTCACCTAATCCACCATACTTAAAGCTTTATATCCACTCCCTCTCATATCTATAACACAGTACCACGACTCACAACATTTCATACTTTAAATCACAAAAACACTCATCATACGCACACCTATCCACACGGACGCGCCTATTCATGCACACACACGCACCTCCCCCACCCCCCATTGTAAACTGTCCCCTGTAGCATTTAGTCAAATACTGTCTTTATATGTTTTATGTTCTTTGTGTTCACAAGCTCTGTTTATGCATGTCAAATAGTCTTTGTATACTGTATGTTACATGTCTCTTACACTCATTTGGGTTATGTATGGTTTGTGGGTTTTTGTGATTATTTTTATGGCAAAACTTAATTAAAAAAAAGAAAAGAAGCATGCTGCGTGCTGATTGGCTCACTGACGCTGATGAGATTGACTCCTTGGGTACTGATATTGGGTATTGAATATCGAGGCATTTTTTGATACTCGATGCTGTAGAGGCAATTCGGACGGTGCCTAAAAAGTGTTGAATTTGGTAAGTGCGCGATATTTTATATGTTATGTTTTATATTAATGAATGTCCATTACATTTAAGCCATTGCCAAATGAGTTGACACAAAGCTTATTAAGTCAATTCAACTATGAGTATATGGGTTGTGGGTCAAAGTGGATTAAGATTCCTAGATGTCTGGATACTTTTTGACACCTGTTCGGCATGACTGGGTGTCGCCTTTACAACCTGCCGTGAATCCAAGCGGTACTTTTTTCTCGAAGGAGCGAGAAATAATCACAAAATCCACCTTCCTCGAAATCAAGTGCTCCAGGGTAAACAGCAGACTGAAACTAGTTGTAAAAAAAGTGCACCCGAATAAACGAGGACGCCGCTGAAGAAAAGCTGTCTCTTCCTCCTCTCTGGTTTAATAAGCCTTTAAAAAAAAATATATGTATGAATGTTGTTCATTAATATTCTATTTTATCTAATACATGGGAAGTGCAGGAATGAGACTGCAGCTCACTGAGTTTGTATTTGGTTTAAGCACTGTGTCGTCTACAAGTGAAGCAGACAGAAACCAACAAGGGGAATGAAATATCCGCTACAAATGTCTCTAACAAGACGTATGTGGGAAAAGGCTGAATGGGATAAGGGTATTGATTTTTATCTACTTCAGTGGAGCCGTAACAGCCCACAGGGAGCACTCAAACACAGAACACAAAACACACATATTGTTCCTTCCCTTTTCCTCATTTGTCCTTTGTTCCAATCACTTTTGGGTATTAAAAGTTTGCGAGAAAAAGAATAAAAAAAACAGGACAGAAAGATGAATGTTTGCAGCCAGTTTTACAGCGGTGTCAAAGAGTTTCTTGTGCATCAATTTTTTGTCATTTTTACTTTTCTTTGTGGTCGTTTTGGGTCTACTTGTAATCATTTTGCATCAAATTTTTTTTTAACTACTTTTATTGTAATTCCTTCACTTAATTAGCAATCCATTACCGTACAAAGCAGTACCATTGTCATGTCCAAAAACAATTTGGGATATGTATGTACATATCTATGTAGTCCACTTAGTGCTGATAATAATACCAAAAAATAAAAAAGTAACCGGGAACCATCACCTTATCGTGGTGGAGAGGTTTGTGTGTCCCTATGAACCTGAGGGCTGTGTTGTCTGGAGCTGTGTGCTCCTGGTAGGGTCTCCCAAGGCAAAGTGGTCTCAGGTGAGGGGCCAGACAAAAAATGGTTCAAAAACCCTATGAAACAACGTAGAAGAGGTGAAGTTACCCTGCCCGGAGGGGCCCCTTGTCTGGAGCCAGGCCCAGATGGCGGGCTTGTCAGCGAGCACCTGGTGGCCGGGTTTGCCACGGAGCCCGGTCGGGCACAGCCCGAAGAAGCAACGTGGCAACCCCCTCTCCATCCCATGGGCCCACCACCTGTGGGAGGAACCGCTGGGGTCGGGTGCGCTGCTGGAGCGCTGCTGGAGCGCTACCGGTTAGATCTGGTGGGGCTTACCTCTACGCACAGTCTCGGTTCTGGAACCGTACTCCTGGATAGGGGTTGGACTCTTTTCTTCTCCGGAGTTGCCCAGGGTGTGAGGCGCCGGGCGGGTGTGGGGATACTCACAAGTCCCCGGCTGAGCGCCGCTGCGTTGGAGTTTACCCCGGTGGACGAGAGGGTGCGCCTGCGGGTTGTGGGGGGGAAAACTCTGACTGTTGTTTGTGCATATGCACCAAACAGGAGTTCGGAGTATTCGGCCTTCTTGGAGACCTTGACTGGAGTCCTGCATGGGGCTCCAGTGGGGGACTCCATTGTTCTGCTGGGGGACTTCAACGCGCGCGTGGGCAATGATGGAGACACCTTGAGAGGCGTGATTGGGAGGAACGGCCTCCCTGATCTAAACCAGATTGGTTGTTTGTTGTTGGACTTCTGTGCTAGTCATGGATTGTCTATAACAAACACCATGTTCGAACATAGGGATGGTCATAAGTGTACCTGTTACCAGAGCACCCTAGGCCAAAGGTCAATGATCGATTTTATAATCGTTTCATCTTATCTGAGGCCGTATGTTTTGGACACTCGGGTGAAGAGAGGGGCGGAGCTGTCAACTGATCACCATCTGGTGGTAAGTTGGGTCAGGGGGTGGGGGAAGACTCTGGACAGACCTGGTAAGCCCAAACGGGTAGTGCGGGTAAATTGGGAACGTCTGGAGGAGGCCCCTGTCCGACAGACTTCCCTGTGGAGGCTGGGGGCATTGAACCCGAGTGGACAATGTTCAAAGTTTCCATTGCTGAAGCTGCAGCGAGGAGCTGTGGTCTTAGGGTCATAGGTGCCTCAAGGGGCGGTAACCCACGAACACCATGGTGGACACCAGTGGTCAGGGAAGCCGTCCGACTGAAGAAGGAGTCTTTCCGGGATATGTTATCCCAGAGAACTCCGGAGGCGGTTGCACGGTACCGAAGGGCCCAAAGGGCCCGAAGGGCTGCAACCTCTGCCGTAAAAGAGGCAAAGCAGCGGGTGTGGTAGAAGTTTGGAGTAGACATGGAGAAGGAATTTCAGTGGCAGACCGGGGTGTGTGCCAATTACAGGGGTATCACACTTCTCAGCCTCCCTGGTAAAGTCTACTCCAAGGTGCTGGAAAGGAGGGTTCGGCCGATAGTTGAACCTCGGGTTGAGGAGGAACAATGCGGATTCCGTCCTGGTCGTGGAACAACGGACCACCTCGGCAAGGATCCTGGGGGGAGCGTGGGAGTATGCCCAACCGGTCTATATGCGTTTTGTGGATCTGGAAAAGGCGTATGACCGGGTCCCGCGGGAGATACTGTGGGAGGTGCTGCAGGAGTATGGGGTGAGGGGGTCTCTTCTCAGGGCCATCCAATCTCTGTACGACCAAAGTGAGAGCTGTGTCCGGGTTCTCGGCAGTAAGTTGGATTTGTTTCAGGTGAGGGTTGGCCTCCGCCAGGGCTGCGCTTTGTCACCAATCCTGTTTGTAACATTTATGGACAGGATACCGAGGCATAGTCAGGGTGGGGAGGGGTTGCGGTTCGGTGGGCTGGGAATCTCATCGCTGCTCTTTGCAGATGATGTGGTCCTGATGGCATCATCGGCCTGCAACCTTCAGCACTCACTGGATCGGTTTGCAGCAGAGAGTGAAGCGGTTGGGATGAGGATCAGCACCTCTAAATCTGAGGCCATGGTTCTCAGCAGGAAACCGATGGAGTGCCTACTCCAGGTAGGGAATAAGTCCTTACCCCAAGGGAAGGAGTTCAAGTACATTGGGGTTTTGTTTGCGAGTGAGGGGACAATAGAGCGGGAGAATGGTCGGAGAATCGGCGCAGCGGGTGCGGTATTACATTCAATTTATTGCACCGTTGTGACGAAAAGAGAGCTGAGTCAGAAGGCAAAGCTCTCAATCTACCGGTCAGTTTTCGTTCCTACCCTCACCTATGGTCATGAAGGCTGGGTCATGACCGAAAGAACGAGATCCAGGGTACAAGCGGCCGAAATGGGTTTCCTCAGGAGGGTGGCTGGCATCTCCCTTAGAGATAGGGTGAGAAGCTCAGTCATCCGTGAGGAGCTCGGAGTAGAGCCGCTGCTCCTTCGCGTATATATATATATAATTTTTGTGTTTTGGAGACGTGGGTTCGGTTCCCACTGCCATACGTCAACCAATGTGGCGTGCAACCTCTGATATATAGCAATTGTATGTCACTTTGGATAAAAGCGTCTGCTAAATGACATGTAATGTAATAATTTTGCATCTTTTTGTGGCATTTTGGGTCTATTTTTAGTCATTTTGCATCTCCCTGTAGTACATCTTGTTTAATTTAGAGGCTAAAATCAGACAAATGTTAGCGCTGCCTGATGTGAGACTGGTTTTCCTGCTTTTGACCTAATGCATGCTAGAGCAGCACGTTACACTGAAATAATGGCACATTAACGTCATGCGGGAGTCAAACATACAAGTCCTATGACAATGCCAATATATAGACATTTGGTAACACTTTACTTGATGGTATCTACATAAGAGTGACATGACACTGTCATGACAGTCATGACACATGAACCCTAACCCTAACCATAACTTGTCATGACAAAAACTAAATGACACTTACTAAAAGAAGCATTATGTCATAAACGTTTATGACTTGTTTATAATGTTTATGACACATTCAGGACAGTGTAATGTCACTCTTATGTAGATACCTTCAAGTAAAGTGTAACCGAAGTTTTCAACTTAGCACTGAAAAATACAAATGTGCCTAAAAAAAGGCAAGCATCAAACAAATTGTATCAAGTGTGATGTATCAAGGCTCTGAACTACTAAAACTACCATACTAGCTCACAAAACTTCTCTGTCACTCAGTGACATTATTAGATCTGCTTTGCTGACTGGCTTTTACATCATGTCCCACGAGCTTGCTCTCAACTTGGAACAACTGCTTTTAGTTTTAGTGCCAATGACTCCTGGAACAAATTACAGCACTTTGTTAAACTCGTGCCTCTTGGATGATTTAGAAATCTGATTTTAAACCTGCAAAGTTCTACTAGTGTCTGCTTTACATTGTTGTACTTTCTTTTGCATCCTTATTATCCTAATTTATTTATGAAATAATTTTCCATTTCAGAATGTTTTAATGTCTTTCTATATTTGTGTTGTTGTTTGTAATCTGACTCGATGACATTGAAAATGAGGGTTGAAAAAGGTTGAATGAATGAAAGATTGAGCTTGTTTTACTCACCAGCCTACTTTTGCAGCCATCGTACTGTACATGACACAAAGAAGTCAAATTTGCCCAGAGGCAACGCAGCCATGTGTGACTCATTCTCATGAACTGGTTCTCATGATATTGTACAAGAACTTATGCACAACAATTCTTATGAAATCCTATGAAAATACTGGTCTTCGCAGTTATATTTAGCCGAGAAAAGGTGACTGTGAGCCGGGTACAGAGCTCCGTGAGGGGACAGTCGCTTCAGCGGCCGTTGCAGTTGAGTTTCAACCGAGGAAAGGTGAGCATCATGCTGCGATGACAGTTACATTTAGGCACCGAAACAACTAGTTATGATTAGAAAAAAGATCATGGTTTGGGTTAACCCTCGTGTTGTCCTCGGGTCAAATTTGACCCGTTTTCAAAAGGTTTCTATATCAGAAATATGGGGTTTCTTTCAACCCAATTGTGAAAGAAAATAACATGATGGTTCTGTACAAACACTCTTCACTAGTAAAATAAAGGATCAGTTCACTACTTTCATTGAATTTGGGTGTTTTATTCAACTTTATAGCAATTGGAGAAAGAAAATGATAAAAGAAGGTTGAAAAAAGTGACAAAAACATCGGGAAAAGTGACAAAAACATCGGGAAAAGTGACAAAAGTGTTGAAAAAGACAACCAAAACGATGAAAAACTAAAAGTTGCATGGTCAACGGGAAGACAACACAAGGGTTAAAACATCAGTTCCCTTAAGTAGTACTCCTGGGACAAGAACACCCCTGTCCTGGATGAAAGTCATAGTTGTAGTTTTTCCTGATTTATTTTGTAGTCTGTTTTTATTTTGTGAAATTATTCCCTGTTTCCTTCTTTACTATCTCTTCTGTTTTCTGTTTGCGTTTTCATCCTTGTGTATGTTTTATGCTTCAGTTTCCTGTTTTATTTTGTAGTGTCTGTTTCTCCTGTGTCATGTCTTGTTTGACTTCCTGCCTTGTGTGTTTTCCCGCCTTTGTGACTGTCTGCCCCACCCTGATATGTTTCACGTTTTCCTGAGCCCTCCTGTCACCTGTCCCTTGTTTCACCCTCGTTACCTTGTGTATTTAGTCTCTGTGTTGGCTTTGTCTACAGTTGTCAGATCATTGTCTGTGTGTGTGTTTCTATCCTGTTTGTCTCGGTATTCCAGTTTATTGTTATTCCTGGTCATTTGGCTTCTTCAACTTTTTTTTTGGAACTATTTTTGCCTGCTTACTTCAGGACGCTTTTTGTTGTAAATCCTTTTTATTTATTAAATCTTCAAACTCAACCCTGCCCGGTCATCTCTGCAATTTTTGGTTCTGCCATTTCTCTACATCCTGACAAAAGTGCTGTGTTTTATGACCCAAAACATCCATCCTGACTTCCTCCCTTCTCTGTCCTATACAGCAGCAGCCAATGTGTTATGGACAGCAATAAATACGTGGAATACACATAGTACGAATTACAGTGCTTTATGTTTCGTAGCTATGTGTACGAATGGTTCACGAGAACAGAGACCTGGGTGACAAGACTGTTTTTTAAACAGGTCCTCTGAAAACCAATTATGACACTTTCTCGGACACAGTTCTCGGAATAAAAACGACCAAACGCATTCTTGTAATCGGAATATATTTGTCAGATCTGATGCCCCCTAGTGGCAGGACAAGATCTTTTGTCACCGCGTTCCAAAATCGTCACAAATCCCTCCTATAAAAACAGTTCAGACACAAGCTTTCATCCCAAGCAATTTACAATGTGCTTCTTATTCGCCCATTCAGACACCGGGGACAGTGAGCCACCACATGAAAAACACTGTTCCCAAACAACTCCGAAATGAAGATGTATTCTATAATTAGTCTTTATGATGTTGAAATCAGGAGGGATAATAAAGGCAATCTGTGCTAAATGTCCTCTCAGGATGATATCAAATGAAATTTGTTCCACATCGAAAAACACCCCCAGAGTAAGTTTAAAACAAAATAACTAAACATAAACCTTTTACAATTTATAACACCACAGCGCAAAGACATTCTCAGGGATAAATGACTGAGGACTCTATTTTATATAAATCAATTGAAAGGGTAAAACAAACCAAACGCATTATTGATTTTCACATCGACAGTGAGGACCAATTTTTTTTCACAAACCCATTTCAAAAGAAAAGAGGAGAACAGTAAACGGTAACACTTTCTAACAAGGGCATAGGTATTATTTCAACATTCGGGGGGGGGCACATTGTAACTGGGGGGAAATGGGGGATCCTCCCTGGAAAATTGTACACGTCAAACACTTCATTTCCTGCATTCTGGTGAATTATTATGCAAAAATGTGTGCCTTTCCAGCATTCATTCATGGTGCAATGTCTTTAATAAGTATTATTTATTATAATTATTCTCTTGTATAGTTACACTTTCTGCATATTCAAAACTTCACACGTGAAGAGACAAGAAAAGAGATGTGCTGCAAAGTTTAGATGGTACGGTCCACTGTAGGGGTGTCTGAAATCGTTGGGAAACATATTTACAGGTAAGAAGGATATATCCATATTTTGAGCTGCCTGAGTGGTTATTTTTTAGCTTTTTTGTGGTTGTCTTATACATTTAAATGTGGGGGACAGATCTACCTCTTCTAAATATTGGTTACCCAACAAACTTGTTCCATCACACTTACTTGTTTCCCATGGCAACAGCTACAGACGGTGATGTTGAAGGGCAGTGAGATCTATTAGACACATGATCACTAAATGAGACCTTCAACAGTTGCTTATCACAAAGGGGGGGAAAAAAATGAAAAATGCCATTGCTAAAATGCTCCGAAAGCAAATCACCATGTTTGGAGCAGAGATAATTTACAACTAACAATTTACAGCACAACTGACTTTACAGGAGGAGAGCGCCTAACCTCTCTGCCTCTGTAAATGTCTTTAAGGGGCTCCGGGAAATCTAAAAAAAAATGATTCAGCCCAGAATGACATCACAGGACAACCAATAAAACCTCAAAATGTGTCCACACAAGTGTGTAACTTTTGGTTCAACATTCAACACTTCATTTCCTGAATTTTTCTGCAACAATTGTTTGCCTTTTCTGCGTCAAGCTATGATGCAAATGTCTTTATTTATATAAAGGAAATTATAATATAATAAATTATTGGGAGGTTGTATCCCCCATCCCCCCCCTGTAAGTCTCGGCGCTCTCCATGGTGCTGAACCCGAGCAGCGCTGGAAGTGCCCAGGCGCTCTCTATGGTCCTGACTCTGCACCGTCAACGTAGCTACAGTCGGCGACATTCTCTGTCTTTCTGAACGGATTTCTGTTCTGATTTTAGGCGGCACGGTATCTCCACTTTTGAGCAAAATTGAAATTTTGGGCATAACAAACACTTAATTTCCTGAATTTTTCACAGGACAACCAATAAAACCTCAAAATGTGTCCACACAAGTGTGTAACTTTTGGTTCAACATTCAACACTTCATTTCCTGAATTTTTCTGCAACAATTGTTTGCTTTTCTGCATCAAGCTATGATGCAAATGTCTTTATTTATATAAAGGAAATTATAATAAGGTTTTTGGGGGTTGCGCTGGACAGTTTTAATTATTGGGGGGTTGTATCCCCCATCCCCCCCCTGTAAATTACGCCTATGACTGGATGATTGGACATGTTCCAAGCTTTATCACAGCAGTTTTATACCGCAGTTTTACAGAACAAAGAAGCCCCTTTCCCCCCCGGTTCAACCTAAAGTCCCGGCGCTCTCCATGGTGCTGAACCCGAGCAGCGCTGGAAGTGCCCAGGCGCTCTCTATGGTCCTGACTCTGCACCGTCAACGTAGCTACAGTCGGCGACATTCTCTGTCTTTCTGAACGGATTTCTTTTCTGATTTTAGGCGGCACGGTACGGTGGCTCAGTGGTTAGCACTTCTGCCCCCCACAGCAAGTTGGCACGGCAGAGTTCGATTCCACCAGTCCGGGCAGGGGGCCTTTACCAGTGGAGTTTGCATGTTCTCACTGTCTTTTGTGTGGGTTTCCCTCCGGAGTGCTCCGGTTTTCTCACACCATAAAGACATTGCATTGTAGGTAAATTAGGACTACCGTTGACAAATTAGCCGTCTTGCTAACACAAGCGCGTTTACAGAGATGTCAATTAGCGTGCATTGTCCTAATACAATAAATACATCTTAAATGACTGTCACTTCTCAAGTCGCACGCATTTGTTCCACATAGTCCTTCGCAGAGCAGTTTTTTTGAATTGAGTAGAAAACGAGGAGACAAGTAGACAAGTAAAGAAACAAACAAAAAAAAACACTCAAAAGCTCCGTGAAGATAGCAGAGAAAACACTCCGTGAGGTGTGTATTATAACCAAGCTTTTCCTGACCTGTATCCGGAGGATGCCGCCCGGACCGTCCACTGTGTCGGGCGAGCTGTCGAACACTCGGTCCCGGTACAAAGACCACAGCCCGACGTTGGGGAGGAAAAGAAGAGCCGCTATGAGCAGCCCGGCGAACTGCAGCAGCCTCTTCTCCTTCCGCCTCATCTCTCCGGGAGAAAGCGTGTGAAGCAGCGGCGGTGGAAACTAGCGAAACCCCCGACTTCCAGGCTCTTCCGAGCGGAGACAACTTTCACTGTGACTGACTGGCGGGGGGGACTGCTTTCAAGCTAGCTGAAATACCCCCCAACGGACGCCACGTCCGGTCGTGACTTTCACAATAAAAGCCCTCACACTCACAAGTTGCTCTGACTTTTCTTTTTTTCTGATTAACAAGTTTTATTTTTAACAACATACAAAATATACAACTCGCGACATGAACAACCCCCCCCTCCCGCCTCTTCGTCATCAGCACCCACCCAGACCATTGAACAAAATAGTAACAATATAGTCAATAGACCATTGCTCTGACTTTTCTAAATCAGAATCAGTTTTATTGGCTAAGTATACTTACATACACAAGGAATTTGACTTTGGTCTCAATACATTCAACAAATAGACATGTGGTAGTAAACATTCAGTAGACAGATAGAATATAGACACATACTGTACAATACAGACAACAATATACATATAGACAATATCAACGTAATATACAAAAATAAAAATATACAGATAAGACATAATATCAAGAGAAGTACACATTGAGTAAAGTGCAAAAGGTAATAGTGCAAAGATGCATAGTGGAATGATAAGTATTAAATGTGTAGAGAAGTGGGTGAGTGGCCAAAGTGGGGATGACCCCACTTATCCGCAGTTCAGTAGAGTGATGGTGGTGGGAAAGAAGCTGTTCTTATGTCTGGCTGTTTTTTTGCGCAGGGATCTGTAGCGCCTGCCAGAGGGGAGGAGGTTAAAGAGAGTGTGTGCAATTCAAAAACCTAAACAGGCAAAATCATTATCAATCAATCAATGAACATTGATTTATACAGCACTTTAAAGCAACCAGCAGGTATCCAAAGTGCTTTGCATCAAGGACAAGAATTTCAAAATCAGAAAAGGTTACATAAAAACAGGTGCAGGAGAGGGAAAATATCACACCGCTACTATGTATTCAAAGCCACTTTAAATAAATACGTTTTGAGTTTTTATGTTCCCTGTAAAACGGCGTCTGTGGTACATTGTAAAACACCAGGAGAGAAATGTGTCATTTTTTTAAAAGTCTGCCAATTCCAATTCCACAATTTAAGAGTCATTAACAATTCAGAACATGCTTTTCCAAATGACATATACAAGTGCATATACAATGTCCAACATTTAGTTTTTCTTTCTTTGCATTCATAATATCACATTATAGTTAATTCCACATTTTGAAATTAAATTTTGTATTTTGTCGCATGAATGCAAAGCAAATAATCTTGGTGTTTTCACAGTCCACCAGTGTTCATTCGGGTTATAAGAAGCAGGTGGTCAAATGAAACGTAAAACAAAAGAAGAAATCCTTAAATATAAGATCAAAGATACAAACAAATGCATGGGGTTCTGGCAAAAAAAAAAAACTAATTCTTAAGGACTGGAAAACATCAAATCCACCATGTTTCAGAATCTGGCTACATGAACTTGTTTCAGTGACCCACCTGGAGAAACTGCCGACTAATTGACAACACTGATTGAAAACATCAGCGTGAATGGGAAGAATCCCGGGGCCCCTTTTTTGCAATATCTGGACCCAATTTGATTTTACTTTTATTTATGCATGTACCTATACACAGATTTTGTCTATGCTGGTCTTTGTTGCTTATTGTATGCATTCTAGTGGACATCTTTAGGTTTTGGTTTGAGATGAAATGGGCAAACTTGTACCCCCGTGTGAGTGTGTGTTTTTGTGTGTGTGCGTGCGTGCAAATGCACGTGTGTATGTGAGTATTGTGAGTATGCTTGTTTGTTTTGTCTGTATTGATTTTGTGTTGATTTTTATATATTTTTTCCAAACGTCAATAAAAACAATCTTTCCAAAAAAAGACACAAATCAATGCATGTCAATACTCAGTGTGCACAGCTAATAGCTACCTTAGTTTGAGGATACATTACTCACCACAACCACTGTAAATCATGTCATGTAGACTTCTGGACGTCATATATGTACAACTACATAATGAAAGAACACACAACACAGCCAGCAGCTTGTGAGCATGGCTACGACCAAAATGTCGGATTGAACCCAAAACTATGGCTTGATGCTGTGACAGACAATACCCCCAAATTATACAGTGCAAACACACTTCTGTGCATAATCATGTGAGTAATTAGGCTGTGGGAAGTCTTTTTATCTTACAATTTGGAAAGGTTGATACAATTATTTCGGTTTCTGCACAGCTCCCATCCTATTTCAACTGTGGCACTCCTCTGAAGGCAGAACTGCGATTTTTTTTTATACTTATTGTATCTAAATTTCATCTCAGCCCTTCTAAAAAGTATAACTGTGACTTATAAAGTCTCAGGTTTAGTTATATCATAGTGTTAATAGTGTAAAAAAAAATGTTTGTAGCTAGCTCATCGATTATCAGATAATGAAATTACTGATTTAGCAGGGGGGTGTTAACACTAACAAAGCACTGTATCCGTGTCACATTCTTATTAGGGGCCGAGCCCCCCTAAAAGGCTGATCCTAGATTCACCCCTGCTGCAGACATATTTCCTGTTCCCCCTCTCTTCCAAATAACGCAATCAATGCTTTTGTTTTGAAGGTTGAATCACTTAACTTCCTGTCGTTTTCTGAATCTCTCTATCAAGCTTGATGCAGGTCATTATTTTGAAAGAAGACTTGTGTTTGACAATCTCTGTTCTCTGAATTTAGTGTTTGCTTAACCTGAAAAACTGTCACTTATGTCCCGCTGTGTTAGCATCTATATATACCAGTTAGCTAAAGGTAGGACTAAGAAAACAAAGCCTGTAAGTAAATATTCAGGCTCTAGACTCATACAAAATATGGCTGATCGACATCATTTGGCAACAAAAAGGAAGAATGATCTGTGAATATGAATTGTCATCGCAGCAGCTCAGGAGGCAAACACTGTCTTTACATTTGAGAGTCAGCTTAAACCTCTCCTCTTTGTTAAAGCTTACAGTTAGGGCTGACTCAGGTTTGCCTGTTTCTTCTTCTTCTTGTAGGATTCCGGCAGTGTAGACGCTGCTAAGCGTATACTTCCTTTACGTACAGTCCTGTATCATGCAGGAATTAGGCTATAGCCACGACGTTCCACATCTGGGATTGCTCCGGTGCCACCTGAAATTCCGCCGGATTTCATTCTTCTCGGCTGAATGTCCGTTACCTTCAACGTTCTTTGTGTTGGCGTTCTAACCTCCGGTGGATTTGTGAGGACTATGGTTAACTGCTCCTCAGATCTCCGCAGGGTAAATCCAGACAGCTAGCTAGACTATCTGTCCAATCTGAGTTTTCTGTTGCAAGACTAAAACAACTTTTAAACTTACACATGTTCCATGCTCCATAAGGTGCTTAGGGCTGCCCAAGACGATTGTGATTGCTTTAAAGAAATGCCAATAAACCAGAGCACGTTTTTCTCCCATCCAGGAATGCTGTGTGGACTAACCAGACCCTCCTCCGCAGCGCTGATCTGACAATGCGGCTCAATGGTGTTTTAAGCCCCCAACGTCCACTTCAAGGCAACACTGCGACCATCGACTTCAAGGCACCTAACCCTAACCCTAACCCTAACCCTAACCGCTGCCTAATCCTAGTGCCTTCCAGGCACATTGAATTTCATCAGAAATTGAAAAACTGCCTTAGATATCAGTTGATGTTTCTCACTGTGTTACTGTTTATCGTGCTGCTTTCCAGTGTGTGTCACTGTCTGTATCCCACCTTCTCGTTATACATGTGTTCACTCCTTTCCTTTTTGTGTCTCATTAGAAAGCCGAAACGCATCTGAACACTCTCTCAGATAACTGTTCACACTTCCATGCAGGCTAGATCATTTTTGTTGAATTTTTCTCGACCCCCCCCACTGCCTCCTTTTTCTTATGCAATTACTCTCAAGGCTACACTTGCAGACGGAGACATTGAATACAATTACTGCAATTAAGTGCATTGTCACTGCGCTCCACTCTTCTTACATAATTAACACCAGCCATGCTTGACTCTAGACCCTGAATCCGAGCTTTTGCTAAATGTTATTCCAGCTGAATGCTGCGCAGATAGAGCAAAGTGGGTGCTCGGCAGAGAAAATGTTTCTTTTTCACCAAATAACATCATCATCGACTTCAACACCTGCACGTGTCTGCCCAGCTGCAGTGCCCTTGAGCAACACAGCGCTCATGGTCTCAGTGGGCCAGTGCCCTACTACCAGTACAGTATATATATTCTCCCACATGCACCAATAACTGAATCAAAATCTAAACACCTGCATAATAATAACACCTTTATTTATAAAGAGCTTTTGAAAAACAAGTAACAAGGGGCTTTACATTAATTTTTAAAGACAACGGGCGAATTGCAAATTGCTAAGAAAAAATAAGACAAACAAACAAATAGTAACATTAATGGAATGCCTAAAAAGTGAGTTTTAAAAAGAGACTTAAGCCTTGTTGTTTCCCGTCAACCTTATACTTGTAGTCCTTCCGGGTCAAAATTGCTTTTTCCGACGTTTTTTGTAGCTTTTTAAAAACATTTGTCACTTTTTTTCCAATGCTTTTTTTTTTTAATTTACAGTCAATAAACCTAATGACATATCTCATTTTGAGGGACTACTAGTTAAGATCAGAGGATGCTGACTGTATCACAGACTGGTGTATGTTAAAGTTTAGTCAGGATACTGTTTTGAAACCATTTCAAAAATATTTTCAAATGCAAAAAAAAAAATTTAATAAAACACCCAACATTCAGTGAAAGAAATCATTCATTTGATAAAATTTTCAAACAACGTACATCCATGCATCCATGTTACTTTTGGGCAATTTAGTGTTACGATTAGGGAAATGGTAGATCCAAAAATGCAGACACAACAGGGCAGTGGTGAGTTGGAGGATTTAATAAAACAAAAAGGAGGCAAAAATGGTACCAAAAACCATTGAGGAACCAAAAAGACCGGGCATCCAAAAATAAACTGGCACACCAAGACAAAGGGGTTAAACTTACACACACAATGATCTGACTACAGACAAAGACAACACAGAGACTAAATACACAAGGTAACAAGGGTGAAACAAGGGACAGGTGACACGAGGGCTCAGGAACAGGTGGAACACATCAGGGCGGGTCAGACAATCATAAAGGCGGGAAAACCCAAGGAAGGAAGTTAAACAAGACATGACATTGGAGTAAAACAGACTACAAAATAAAACAGGAAACTGAAGAATAAAACATACACAAGGATGAAAACGCAACAGAGAACACAAGAGACAGTAAACAAGGAAACAGGGAATAATTTAACACAATAAAACCGGTAAAATTATAACAGAAAATCACAACATTTAGTTGAAAGAAGCCTATATTTCTGAAATTTGACCGAAGGCCAACACAAGGGTTAAAAGAAGACAGTGTGCTGGCTTCCCTGATCTCGTCCGGCAGGTCGTTCCACAAGTGAGGGGCTGTAAAAGAAAAAAAAAAGAATTCTCTTGTAAACCAGCAACACAAGTGCACTACCACCACCTACACGACTACAGTGTGTCCTTCATCATTCATCATAGACAGACATATTTCCAGACAAATCTTGCAATTTATATTAAAAAAAACCCGCTATTTATTACTTCATAATTCTAAATGTACTGACATGAGGCCACATTCTGCTTCATGATGACTCATGCACAAGTGTGTAATGTATTTGCTTAATAAGCATAATTTTGCCGCCTTAAAATAGAGCCTTTCATTCACTCGTGGGCAAACTATCACTCACACATGCACACAAATTATAATGTACCTTACAAAATGTGCTATCATATTTATTTTTTCATATGTCAGTATTTCATTGTGTTCCTCTAACGAGTCTGTTTATTTGACCTGTGTGAGCAGAGTTTTTTATTTCAGACAGAATTATGCTTCAGTAATTGCTTATCAGGGGAGTCACGGCACGGCCGCTTTGGAATGGGCTCCGCTTAATGGCTTTCAAACGCAGAAGAGTCAATCAGGAATCTGCCATCAGAGGATATTAATACTGCCAATTGCTCTGCTTTGATGCTCTCCAAATTACCTAGAATTTTCTTTTCTTCCCCAACCTCTTTTAAATCCACAATGAGCCCGCGACACGAGCAGGAGGGGCTGTAAAGCGTAAATCTCCGCCACATTCAGAGGTTGCAGGGTTCATGCATAATTCATGCGAGGAAGACGCCGAACAGATTGAATTGTCACAACTCAGGCTGGTACAGACGGAGAAAATGAGAGAGGAATGAGCTGTTCTCTCTCTCTCTCTCTCTCTCTCTCTCTCTCTCTCTCTCTCTCTCTCTCTCTCTCTCTCTCTCTGAGTGTCCAGATCAGGAACAGAAAGAGCAGGATTAGCAGAGTGAGAGACTCCCAACACATCCGGGGTTCAAGTCCACTCTGTTAAACAATGATGCTAATCTTCAGTCGACCCCACACTCTCTCACACACTTTCTACTCTGTATGTGCGAGCCTGTCAGATACAAGGGTTAGAAGGGATTAGGGAGATGCTTGACTGGTTTAGAAATGAGGATTTGTTCGTCTCGAGTGTTAGGTTACAGGGAAGTGGCAACTCGTCTGCCACTTGAAACAATAGTGAGTCACGGGCCAGTTTGAGGTCAAGAAGAGGAGGTCAGCATTAACGCTGTCAGTGACAGCTGTGGAGTGAGTGAAAAAAAGTTTACAAATGCCAATTGAACTATGAACTGAGCGATGAACTGAGCGATCAAAACCAAATTATATTTTGGGCAACGCGTTTTCATGACCGGGTTTGTATGACACCGCCGACACGACCGCCATCCGATCATGGTACAGCTGCAGTCTATATCGACAATGTTCCACTCCCGGGATTGTTCAGGTGCCACCGGAAATTCAGCTGGATGTTCCTCATTTTCGGCCGGATGTCCGTCCCCTTCCTCTTTCTTTGTGTTGGCGTTCTAACCTCCGGTGGATTTGTGAGGACTATGGTTAACTGCTCCTCAGATCTCTGCAGGGTAAATCCAGACAGCTAGCTAAACTATCTGTCCAATCGGAGTTTTCTGTTGCACAACTAAAAACAATTTTTAAACGTACACACGTTCCACCAAAACAAGTTCCTTCTCTAGCCTATTTTGCAGAGGCACCATTGCTCCGTCCAGCGCTTAGCACCGCCCAAGACGATTGTGATTGGTTTAAAGAAATGCCAATAAACCAGAACACGTTTTTCTCCCATCCCAGAATGCTGTGTGGACTAGCCAGACCCTCTACAGTGCTGTGGAGGAAGGTATTGCAATGCGAGACTATGGTACAACCAGTCACATGACAGTTAAGAGGTCTTTACAGCAAAATTTTGCCGACAAAAGGTAGAGATTATGTGGCGACAACAGTTAAGTTTAGGCACTTTAAACGACTAGTTAAAATTAGAAAAAAAGATCATGGTTTGGGTTAAAACACCAAGCCCCTTAATTAGTACTCCCAGGTGTTACGGTGACAAGGTATAAGAGTGCCTAATTCTGTGTACGGAAGCATGTTGGGATGGTGAATGGGTCAAACAAACACGTGACTTTCCGCCAAGAGACTAAAATGTATGTCCTGTTTGAAAACAAAAGTAGACACTTTTTTTTTTTTTACTTTACAGAACAAACAGAGCTATGTCTGTGTGACGTGCATTACTGGAAGTAGAGTAACGTCTGATTTGAGATTTTAATCTTTTTCTTGACTAATTAGTTTTGGTGCCTACACAATCTGTTTAAAACTGGGACTGTTACTTTCTCTGATTTAGATATGAGGACGGAAAATGATCCCGTGGGTGGTATCAGAGGTTAGGAATAAACAACCTATACCGTTGGATGACTTGTTGGTCACGCAGCTGGATGACATTTGAGTCTTAAGACAGTGTTGGCGGGTGGCACCAGCATGTTTTCAAGGATCAATTTGCAATCAGTGGCTACCTGTTTCATCTCCATTATCTAGAGTCTGGATGTGTAAATTGGGATAGGGAATTATTAGAAAATAAGATAAGATTACAAAAAAGGATACAATGCATATTGTCTGGCCTTTAGTTAACTGTGTATTGCAATTGTCTCCATATTTGGAAGGGAGGTTCTGGTGTCTTCGTCGTGCTCACTGTAACCATTATTTTACATTTTTGTAGTCCATACATCCTATTAGGTTGCATTAAAATAAGGATATTGACATGTGATTCAGGGATGCACAGTTGTTTTGCATTGGGGCTAATCACTGGTGTGTCTATATATACACCTTAGTGTTCTTTCATTCTGTTTGCTCTGTGTGAATGAAGGTCTGTGAGTGAAAGCTGGCATGTACTTAGAGAGTGAAGAAGAAACTCCTTTTGGTATTTGCATCACTACAAACATTCAGACGTGTTTACTGGCAGAGTTGCAGCAGAAAATGTAAAACACAAAAATAGATTTAGATGCTGTTTACATCATTAGTACAAGCCCACAAACAGTTTTCTATAAGAGCTGTGTGTGTGTGTGTGTGTGTGTGTGTGTGTGACATCATTGTAACACCTAATTAATGGTATTGATATGGCCCTCACCCTGCGCTATGTACATACTATTTCTGTTCCTGACAATGTGTTTTTAATTGAGTTAAACTGTAAGTAGCTGAGCATTACTGCTGGCACTGTTTTCCTGGAGACAAAACAGATAAATGTGGGCAATTATTTCTGCCCCAGCAGCTTTAGCCAGACTATCTCACCTTTCTGTTTGTGAGAAACTGAAATTCCCCCTGTGGAGAATCAAGCAAGATTCTGTCTGCCCTGTAGCATAAAATGACTATAACATATACTATCTGTGGGGATTTGATAAGGGTGTTGATCAATACCAGTGACTCTAAAACTTGCTTCTCCAGGTGATGTCAGTTGCTTTCCAGCCTCACTGCTCAGCCTGCAAACACTGTCCCATTCTCAACTGTTCAGAACGCATCTAGGCAGTAAGACAATTACACAAAAGTGTAATTTGTATGTATTCTACGTATTTATCACTGTATGCATCACAATGACTGCTGCTGCATAAGAGTGCAAAGATCCACGGTACCATGTCATTTCTCCGACGCTCCATTGTTCCGACCTCTCAATAACCCGAAAAATTCCCTTTGGTCCTACAGCCCACTAGTCCGATGTCCCTTTGTTTTCGAAAAAATAAACCCTCTGCTCAGACATCCCATTGTTCCGACCATATAGGCTTTTGTGGATCACCTTCCATAACTTAAAATCTGAATCAAAAATAACAAGCGAAATTACTTTTCTCTAGCTTATTAACACATTTAAATGTTTAGCCTATCTTTGAAAAACTGAAATAAAAATGTAGGCAAATTCCAACAGGGTAAAGTTAGTTTTGGGTTGGATATGGATTTATATTTCCATAAGCCTGCAATTATAATGAATAGGAATGGGGCATATCCTTGCAATTACTATTATGAAACTAACTTGATCAGTACGTAGACTCATCATTTTGGCTGTTTCAAACTTGAAACTTCTAAAAAAGTCCTAAAGAAATATTATGAATAATTGTCCCTAACCCTAATCATAACCCTAACCCTGTATGGTCGGAACAATGGGATGTCGGAGCACAGGGTTTATTTTTTCGAAACAAAGGGACGTCGGACTAGTGGGCTGTAGGACCAAAGGGAATTTTTCGGGTTATTGAGAGGTCGGACCAATGGAGCGTTGGAGAAATGGCCAGTCCCCAAGATCCACAAAGGGAGGAGGTCGGGGTGGATGTTTGGGTCCTGAAACACAGCACTTTTCGAGCAGGGGGAAAACACAGAACTTGCACCCAGAAAACTGGCGTTTGTGTCCCGTAACCCCAACCCTTACTCGACCCTAACCCTGAACCCTTAACTACTTGTTTTGGTGCCCAAACTTAACTGTTGTCGCAGCATGACTATGACCTTTTGTCGGCTAAACTCAACTGCAACGGCCGCTGGAACGACGTAACCTCACTGTGCTCTGTACCCGGCACACAGTCACCTTTTTTCTGGGCTAAATTTAACTAAGAAGACCGCTAAACTTAATTCTTATGTGACCAGTTGTCACCTGACCGGGAATTTTGTTTGAAATGTGAAACTTTAAACTATTATGATAATCGATTAATTAAGTCATTTTCAAAAACAAAAAGCATCCCTCAGTTAAAGCTTCTAATTTGGGAAGAGTTGCTATATGTCTTATGTGATGGTAAACAGAATTTTGGACTGTTAGTTGGACTAAACAAAACAGTACTTTGGGCTTCAGGAAATTATGAAGGACATTATTATATACACTATTTCTAAGACCAAATATTTGGTGTTGTCCAAAGCATATTCATAATGTTAAAAATAAATGTACATTTTTACATTGCTTCGCTCTCCCCTCTTTACTCACTTGTATAAGTATTTATTGCAAGAAATGAAAATTTAAAGAGCCATTGAGCTCCAAAGAACCAAACTGTCCATTCTGGGTAACATCCCAACTTAAAATCTAAGTATAGAAATGTGACAAAATATGTCAAAACAATTAATAAAAGCATTATGTTTCTACTTGGGCATAATTGTGTGGATGTTTGCAATTATACCTACAAATATAATACCAATACTGAGCTTATTTACTATTTTACATAAGAAATACTTTTGTCCACACTTTTGGATTCCCCCAATGTCCTTCCTGGGTAACAGACATTCAAATGCATACATTACCCACAATGCATTTGCATAGTCATGTAACAGGATATTACATCACAAAGAAGATTATGGAGGACCCCAAACATCTTGGAGAGTTTAGTAATTCTCTCTTAAAAAAGACAGGGACATTTTGCTTTTTCGGTCACTGGTGCACTATGTCCAAAAATCATGTGTCTCTCTGGATAATGCTAATAAAACATATTTGATGTTTTGATACTTAAAATCTGCCTATTTCATGTGAAATATGGCGTATATATATATGGCGAAGATCTTTTATGGCATTTCTTTCTCCTTTATTTTGATTTCCTTATAGCAACACAGGTCGTGATCATTGTCCAGATAATGAATAATCTAATAATATAAATATAATCTAATATTTAATTGTTAGTTGATCATATAATAATAGTGTGTGTGTGTGTGTGTGTGTGTGTGTGTATGTCTGCGGGCATGAGTGTCTGCCTGCTTTTTTTAAAGGTTTTTGAAGTTTCATGGTCGCATCTGTTCTTCCAGATGACGCTGTCTTATAAAGAGGGGCACAACAAATAAGATAAGATAAGATAAGCTAAGATAAGATAAGATATACTTTATTTTCCCCAAAGGGAAATTTGTTTTGGACTCTGTCCATTCTGCAGCTTTACAAAGTCAACACAAAATACAGACAATAAGCATCTCTCAACACAATGAATTGACACAGTGGTTTTCACTGACGTTTTCGTAGTTTCTCTGATTTCTTATGTGACCCTGCAAAGGTTGTTTGCTTGTAGCCTTAAGCAAAAAACTTGAAGTACGTCATTCCTGGAGTAACAATGACACATTCAAGTAATTTAACTCAGATTTCATGGTATATTAAACGATCTTTTTTTTATATATAGTTTTCCTGAGATGAGTATACAATTAAAACCGGATTCCCTTTACTGTAAAGCATTTTAATACATAATTTTTCTGTTTTTGGCATGGAATATTGTGTGACCAAAAGCAAACAATGAGCCCATTTCATTAAAAATACCCAAATATATCATATTAATTGTGTTAAAAATGTAGTTTTTTTTAGCAGTGCATGTTTGGTTAGCTGTAACCATGGATATGCATAAACTTTTATATGCCTAATATGTAGACATTGAAATCATTTTTAAATTCATTTCCGTTACCCAGGAAGGACATTTTTCATGGAATAATTCATCTGATTCGTCCAAAAAATGTAAATTGCATTTCTAAATTCAACTTTTTTTGATGTGTGAATGATAATTAAAATATATATATATATATATATATATGTATCTTATGTAAGATGGCAAAGTTGGAAATGTGTGAAGTCCAGAAAATAATTATATGCACCTGCAAAAGTGTGCATTTAATTACTAATATAGCCTATGGCTGGAAAGATGTCCCATAATGCAACTCCTGCATTTCTTTCTCTTGGTGAAAAAGAAGCTGGAGGAACACTACACAATTTACGTACAAAAATGCCCTTTCTTAATGCCATGAAAGGTCAAGAAGTGCTAATTCACCAGCTAAACAAAGTTGCACATGCAAAGACTGAGCGAAATAATATCAGGCATGGCTGCTATGCTGAGTGGAAGACTGGAACTGAATTGTTTGATGGTTTCACTTTGCTTTTCATCTTCATCATCTGATGCTTTCTATATAATTGCTCATATTTTCTGGCTAAATCTGTAACAGAGCAATCTATCACTCGTCCCAAAGAGGAAGCTATAAAACCTCTGCAGTGTTATGCTATAAACAGACTACTTACTGTGAAACTGGCTGTCTGTTCAAACCTATTTCAAACTAGCTAAAATTGAAAGTCAGCCCAAAAATGATGCTTCCACTATTAAATCTGGAATTGATTAAAACAAGGGAACAAACTAATACATGCTTTAAACAGGGATCATAACTTTTTTTGACATGAGAAAAGACATGCCCCAAAAGTTAAACATCAATTTAATGGAGACTGCCCAATTGTGCATAAGTTTTCGTACAATATCAAGCCGTTCATGAACGTTATGGTTGCGATTTACTGTTATAGTTTTTCCTGTTTTATTTTGTTAAATTATTCCCTGTTTCCTTGTTTACTATCTATTGTATTCTCTGTTTGCATTTTCATCCTTGTGTATGTTTTATGCTTCAGTTTCCTTTTTTATTTTGTAGTCTGTTTTCTCCCGTGTCATGTCTCGTTTTATTTCTTGCCTTGTGTGTTTTCCCGCCTTTGTGATTGTCTGCCCCGCCCTGATGTGTTTCAACTGTTCCTGAGCCCTGGTGTCACCTGTCCCTTGTTTCACTCTCGTTACCTTGTGTATTTAGTCTCTTGGTTTTTTGGCTTCCTCAACGTTCTTTTGAAAATATTTTTGCCTGCTTACTTCAGGACTCTTTTTGTTGTAATCCTTTTTATTCATTACATCTTCAAACTTAACACTGCCCTGTCATCTCTACATTTTTGGGTCCGCCATTTCTCTAATCCTTGACAATGAGAATGCGTTGAAAAACCACAGGACTGTCCTGTGTGAAATTAAAAGACAACGTTGACTTATAAAAACTTGCGTACGTACATAACCACGTGTTTAAAATTGCGACTGTTACGTTTGGGTATGAGGACGTATTGATCTACTGCCACCGTCATGGGGTAGGAACAAATTACCTATGTGGTCCTATGTGTTGGAGGACTTGTTGGTTTTATGTCCTCAATTTAGTATTTAAAGACAATAAATTAATACGTTCAATTGTTCATAAGATAAGTGTAGCTGTAAACAGATATGGACAGTTTTAAGTGTTTGTCAATTTGCCAAGAATTACAACTTCTCCTATGAAGCATATGTTACCAGTTAAACAAATAGAAAGGTCACTACTCTTCTATTGGGATTGTCAGTAGGCATTGTGGGAAGTGTAGGAAATCACCAGGCAGGTTGAGAGAAAATAAAACCGTGTCAAATACAACATTGTTTAATGTTATAACTCCTGGAATGCACTGAATGTCACAGATTAAAATCACATTTGCCACTTGAATTCATTCATTTTATGAGCTAAAAGTCTTACAGCTTGACATTATCATTGAAATCATCACTCTCTTTTGTGGTGTGTGTGCCAGCCAAATCAAACTTGTCCATGCAAGGATCCCTCTGTGTTGACAGTAATAGAGTCTGCTCTCTTTGTGTATAAATTAATTATGTGGCATCAGTATTCCCTCAGACTGGTGTAACTGGCAGAGAAAGAAATATTAGGCTGTTACATTCCCAGAGCTGTTCCTGGACCAGGGCCTTCTGTAAATCTGTCTGCTCTGGGCCCACAGTACTCTCTAAACTCCTAACATTACATTAACTCTGCATTTGTGTATTTACCCATCACAGCCTGTAACATATTCTCATTAAACGGGTTCGTACGATTTTGTACGAAAATCTTTGCACACTGATGCGTTTATTTTAGAAAACTAGGTGGCCGCCGGCTGGTCATGTGATACCGGCTAAAGAGCTCCGTGAGATGTCTCCAAATCAGGGGCAGTTGCTAACTCAGTTTACCCTAAAAGGTGACTGTGAGCCAGGTACATGGAACTGCGAGATGACGGCCGTTTCAGCAGACATTACAGTTAAGTTGGTTACACTTTACAGGAAGGTATCTACAAAAGAGTGACATGACACTGTCATGAACGTGTCATAAACATTAGAAACAAGTCATGAAAGCTTATGACATAACGCTTCTGTCATTAAGTGTCATTCGGTTTTGGTTATGACAAGTTATGGTTAGGTTTGGGTTAAAACGCAGCACCTATTCTGGGGCACGGGCACAAGGGGAAAGTTGTTCCCCAAGGCACTGGCAAGGGTTAGGTTTGGGTTAAAATGCAGCACCCAGAATGGGTTGCGAGGGGCACGGGCACAAGGGTTAGGGTTAGGGTTCATGTGTCATGACAGTGTCATGTGTTCATGACAGTGTCATGTCACTCTTATGTAGAGACCTTCAAGTATAGTGTAACAGATCATGGTTTGGATGAAAACACTCCCAGGAACACACATTTTCTGGGTGAAAGTCTTTTGTTTTCCCCATGAAGCAAACTTGGCGCCCCGGCTTGAAAGCCCTGTATGTTATGACCCAACAATCCACCCCGACCTCCTCCTTACATGGTCCACAGTGTTCTTATACAGCAGCAGTTAAGGTGGTGCATACGGCAAACAATATTTGGAATGCTTACGAATTACAGTGCATTATTTTATGTAGCTTTTTGTACGAAATGGTTCATGAAACAGCCTGATTTGCCCTGACAACTTTGGTTGTAGTTTTGCTACCTTTCTTAGAAATATTATAAACACTGTCAGGTGGTCACATCTTTCACAAAGTAATTTCTGTCATTTCCTTGAAGCTTGTAGGACAGAATCCCAGTTGTGGGATAATAGATAGGCCCCATCATCCCACTTGTGCTCATTTTCAGACTTCTGTTGCCTCTTGTTGGTTTTCGTTGCTCTCCGATGTGTCAATTCTGGCCCGCAAGCAGTTCATAATGTGCCTCTTTCTCTTGCATTAATGTGAAATTGACAACCTCAGGGTTTTTTGGAAGACTTTTTGTTTGCTGGCATAAGTGTGTGTATGTGTCAGAAGTCGCCCTTTGCTCTATTTAATGTTCTTTATTTATGTGCACCAAAGGCTCAGACTGTCTCCCAGATGCAAGTTTTATTGCACAAGTTTTCTTCTGACATTTGTCCTCAGGATATACAAGTTTGATGTTGTATTTCACTGTGGTTCTGGTCTGTGTAGATTTGTGTTTATTTGTTAAACCAAGAAATTCAGAAATTAAACTGAAGTAGAAAATAGTAGGAAAATGACTCTTTTAACTACAACAGGGGACTAATCTGAACAGGCCGACTGACAGAGGAGCTCTTTCCTTCTAAGCCTGCATTTATGCCCCTACACTTTGTCTGTCTTGTGGTTTTATATAATTTACATTTCATAATTTAAAACAGCATCTTATACATTCCGCACCACCCCAATTTAGCTCTTTTGGTAAGCATTTTTGTACTGCTGTATTTATTTATTTGTTATACCGTATATGTTATTACAAAATATCCAGTCATACTGTACTTGTGTTATTCATGATGTGTAAGCTTGCTCACTACCTTCTGGCATTTTGTTTGGGATGAAAACCTTAATGTCTTTTGGCAATATGTAGGTAAGGAATTCCTGATCTCAAAATAACGGCTAAAACGTATCAGTATCCACAGCCACTGTTCAAAAACAATCGTCCTTCATAGTGTTTGAATTATGTGTGAGATGTGCTCTATTTCTACCTCACAGTAATATATGAGAAGGGAGATAAGAGCACCAATGCACCAACCATCAAACAGTTGCTTCTGTTACAGGGATGTCTTGGAACTCTTCTGTGATATATCATTGCAATTGCATGTTCTCAGCAACACTGAAAGCTGTTTCTGCTTTTAACTCCTACATAATCACATGTATTAGGAACAAAAGTGACAGTATCTGCATCCAACAACGTGGCTCCTCAGTGTTTTTGCAGCTAAGTTTCTCTCTGGTGTCTGGTGGTCTTTAAATGCTGCCCCGCCTTCAGTCATCCAGCTCCATTTTCAAAATTATAACCATACAGAAAGAAAATACAGTATTTCAAATCCTGCAACTTTGATCTTTTTCTGTTTGTCGGGTTTCCTCTCCCTCTCCGCCACCGTTTGTCTCTTTCTGATGCTTCGTCAACCACTCTGAGCCAACCAAATATATTAATTTCCCCGCAATCCAAGCAGCTTCATCAACATAGCCAGCCCATCCTCATTTCCATTCTTATTAACTTATTTTCTTCCCACTGCTGCCTTGATACCTTCATCCTCCTCTAACAGAGGCCCTAATGTGTTGGGCAGCTGGTGCTGCCAATGTATCTACTTGAGGGCAGTGAATTTCCCAGAGATGGAGCAATGAAAGTAGGAATAATAGTTTCCAGCGAGCTAACCTTCGAAGATGATGAATTCTGCATTTCAAGGACCAAACTGGTGGTATTGCACATTTTATCCAATTAACTAGAGACTGTGCCAACCATTTTATATCATGTCACGGCTTAACCATAGCTTTAAACTTGACATGCCCCAAAAGTTAAACATCAATTTAATGGAGAAACTTGATAGCATCATTTGTTGTTCGGGCGTTGGTGAACGTTTGCTGACGTTTGCATGATCTCATGAGAGTTTGTTCTTGAGACAGAAACAAGTCTCAAACAAAGTTACTTTTCTCCTGATGTGTCCGCCTGAAAATTTTAGCATCAGAATGTTCTGGAGATATGCGGCTTGTAAAGAATGGGCCCAATATTTGTTTTGGTGACTACAGGGCAAAAGAAGCGCTCATAAACTGTGTTCCCGTTCACTTCTCCCATTGGAATGAATACATTCAGAACCTGCCGCTAGTCTCCTAAAGAGGCGTGGCTATGGACAAACCCACAAGAACACAGAGACAGGAAACTACTCTGAGTTAGGGCGTCTCAGTTCTTAAGCGTCTCTGGTGCTGATTAGCCTTGATGCGCTGGTGTCCGTTAATTTGTAAACACTTAAGACGCGGACAAAACATTAACACAACTTGATGGGGAAAAGGACAAAAGACGTCACGACATTCAGCATCACATGTATTGCTCCTCCCACTGTTGTCCAGTCTCCTGAACTTCTGTCAAATCTGCAGCTGTGGCAACGAAGGCAAGCCTCACCTACCTCAGCCTGGCAACTAATAGAAACATTAGAACAATTGTGCCGTTACATCCACCAACCATTTTCCAAGCATAAATTAATAGGTTCATTGTATATACGCCAGCCTTCCCCTTAGTTACTGGAGCTACGCCTGTCAAGCTTGCATTTTTGCATTGCACATGTGCAGTCTTTTTTTTGTGGCATTTTAGGCCTTTATTGACAGTACAGCTTAGACATGAAAGGGGGGAGAGAAGGGGGAATGACATGCAGCAAATTGCCGCAGCTGCCACTAGAAACGTAAGTATAAGTCGTAATTGCTGCTTGAACAAACAACCTATGGGAGTGTTTTTCAGGATAGACACTCAAAAGCCAACATATTTTATACTAAAACCATGATCTGTCCTAAACCTAACCAAGTCGTTTTTGTTGCCTGAACATCATTTTTTTCTTTCCAAGTGGCATCTTATCTGTACACATTTTGAGCTATCTGCGTGTATGTCTAGGCTCCATACAGCGGACGGGAGTCCGCAACGTCACAGTGTAAACATACACGCCACATGGAACTTTCTAAAGCCACGTGGCGTGTTATCGCGAGGCTACGATTGTGTTTAGGAAACGTCACACGCAGGTTGTGTTTAGGAAAAGAAGAACTGGTTGGGTTTAGGAAAAGAAGAACCGGTTGGGTTTAGGAAAAGAAGAACCGGTTGGGTTTAGGAAAAGAAGAACTGGTTGTGTTTAGGAAAAGAAGAACTGGTTGTGTGTAGGAAAAGAAGAACTGGTTGGGTTTAGGAAAAGACGAACCGGTTGGGTTTAGGAAAAGACGAACCGGTTGGGTTTAGGAAAAGACGAACCGGTTGGGTTTAGGAAAAGAAGAACCGGTTGGGTTTAGGAAAAGAAGAACTGGTTGGGTTTAGGAAAAGAAGAACCGGTTGTGTTTAGGAAAAGAAGAACCGGTTGGGTTTAGGAAAACATCAAACATGGAAAGGAAACATCACACGCAGGACACAAAGTCAAACACAGGACGCAATCCCCGCTCTCCTGGGTGAAAGTCCTGTGTTTTACCCATCCACCACCCCGACCAACCTCCCTACATATGCAGATTTTTGCCCTTTCACAATCGCAAGGTAATGTAAGTCAATGGAGGCCAAAGGGCATTGATAAACACGCTAAAAAACGAGTATGCATCTTGATAACACGGCAATAATGGCATACAAATTGGCGTGTCATATATACGCCATTTCATGAGATCAGTCTGTCATTTCACATATTTCTATGAGAACAGGTTGGAATATTTAGTTTTTACATAAGCCATTTGACTGCTTAGCTTAAATATTTGAATAAGCAGGACAGAGGTTAGATTTATGCTTCATTGTTCATATTTTCAAACAGTACATTTCACTTTCAAAAAAAAGACGAGGACTACTTGATGCGTTTGTAAGACGAGACAAGAGGCAAAGTTAGGAAACGAGAGTGTGCCGAGTTAGAAAGTCTGAATGTAAGAGAGAGAGAGAGAACAGACCGAGGGAATAAAAAGATGAGGAATAAGATCATACAACTACGCTTCAGTGCCTTCTTGTTCCAGTCTTCCAACAAGTGCCTTGTCTTTGTAATTGAAAAGACATAGCAGATATTTCAAGTCAAAGAGAATGGAGTGTTATCAGTTTGAGCTTCCAAATATATTATTCATTAAAGTCAAAAAATGCAGGACCTCATCAAACAGTCAGGATGCCCATGCGGCCAAATGCTGGGGCAGCAGCTTTCATCCAACTATCAAGTAAATTTTGAGCCAAAGAGGAAGAGGAAGAAAAAGCATTTTTGAGGGAAAATTTTGCTGCTTTGTTTTTGAGCTTTAATCTAGATACAGTAAAACAAATAAATGCATCAATATTATACACAAAGACCGTCTCACTTATTACAGAGAGATTTCAGAATGTCAAAAGCTGCACTGAGTTGCTGTGCAGTAAAGTTAAACTATTTGTCAGGCTGATCAGTGTTTCTACCAGAATCAGAAAAGCTTTTATTGCCACAATAAGTACACTTATGTGGAATTTTTGTAATTTAATATAAAATAAACAATAAATACAGAAAAAAACAAATATATACATACAAAGTTAACTGTTGCATAAGAAAAAAGGCTGAATGGGTTGAGTGCAAAATTGCAAAGAATACTAAGTACATGCAATGGGCAGATGTAAAGTCCAGGATGGTTAGTGCAGGTTAGTGCAAGTGTAGTGACTAGGCATGAGGGGGGGCAGTTAAGAGTCCGTGTCAGTGGGGGTCCGGAGCCTTGTTGGTGAGCCTTACTGCTGAGGGGAAAAAACAGTTTTTGTGGCGTGAGGTTTTGGTCCTGATGGACCGCGGCCTCCTGCCGGAGAGGAGGGGTTCAAATAGTGTGTGTCCAGGGTGAGAAGGATGGGCTACAATCTTTTTTGCCCGCTTTAGGGTCCTGGAGGCATACAGCTGCAGCCAATCACCCTCTCAGCAGAGCGAATGATAGGCTGCACTTTCGGAAGAAATAGAGGAGATGCCCAAACAATTGCTGCAGCGTGCGGGCCGGCTCCACTCCTGATCGCAGCCGGTGTGAACAGACTCAGGCTCCGAAACTGCTGGATCACTTCCCATAATGCAACTTGATAGTGTCTTCTGTTGTACCCGATCCTACCTGGTAAATCAGTCTAATCTGAGATAACCCATATGGCATCGTTAGGTATGGGACGTCATCATGGCATTTTCAGATTTTAAAAAGCTCCATCCGGACACACAAAGGAGACAAAGGGCCCTATTTTAACGATCTAAGCGCATGGCGTGAAGAGCCTGGCGCACGTGCGTTTAGGGCGTGTCCAAATCAACTTTTGCTAGTTTGACGGCGGAAAAAAGGGTCTGTGTGCCGGGCGCATGGTTCAAAAGGGTTGTACTTAGTGTCTTTTTTAATCATAGGTGTGTTTTGGGCGTAACATGCAATAAACCAATCAGAGATCATCTCCCATTCCCTTTAAAAGCCAGGCGCGTTTTGAACTTGGAGCATTGCTATTATGATGGAGGATTTGCAACGTAATATTTTTTTCTTTGTAGTCTTCTGCATGTGTGTGTGCTGCTGCGCTTCCCTGTGTGTGTAACAAGCACTATTGCGTTATTGACTTTAGACCAGGTTTTTGTTGGTCAACGGCGCGATTACTTCCCGCTGCCTCAACATAGCAATACGCCCAGAATGCACCTGAACACACCTCAATGTAAGATCAGCACGCCCATGGGCGCACAGATGGGCGCAGGTGCATTTGCTTAAACGACGTGGGCGCTGGATGGGAAATTCACAACTGCGTCGGTCTTAAACTAGCTTGCGTCAGGCTTTGCGCTGCGCCGGGTCCAAGATAGGGCCCCTTATGTTTCCACAGGCTGAGAGATACTTCTCATGATCTTCAAGTGTGAAATAGATGGAGAGCCCCTTTTTATATAGGCCATTCAATTTAAATTTTAATTCATTACTCATAATAATCTTTTTCACTAATGAATGACACCTCGTTCCTCAGTTTACACAGCATGCACATTTACTTCAGAGACAGATCTTGGAGGCGCAAAGCTGTTGGTGAATGGAAGAACATCATTAAACCCTTAATCTTAATCTGTGGCTGCAGGGGGAAGCAGGGAACCCACTGTGAATAAAAAAGGTAAAATAGACTTTTTCACCCGCAGTGAGTCTGCAATCTATATTATGCATAAAACATGGGTGCCTCTACTTCTACTGCTGCTCAGGAAGTTCTTCTCATTGTCACACATTTCCAACTTGATTTTCAAACCCAAAGTGATTTTCTATTTACATTGCAGATGTTTGGTGTGAGGCTGTTTGCACTCCAGCTGTCGAAAGTTTTGACAAAACGACTGGGACATTGGGCAACAGCTTGTAAATGACAGGCAGCAGCGCACATGATGTGGACCCCTCGGTGCATGGATGAAACTGACAGCGATGAGCTCACAGGCTCAGAGAGAAAAAGAAATTGTAGAGACTATAATTAATATATAATATATCATATATAATATACAATATGAGGTTCAGTTGTGAGAAATGCAGCTACAGTCAAGCTGATTGAATGAAAAACTGGTGCATTTGAAATTGATCAATACCATTTACATTAATAGTTATGGCAGGCTTAAAGGATGGCAATTTTAGTCGGTCAGCCATTCAATTCCTCAGATGCGTATTAGTTCACTTTAGTAAGATTTCACGCCATCTGTTCTTCCGTTTTTCCCTCCAAATGCCGACTAAAGTTAAAGTGCTCATATTATGCTCATTTTCAGGTTCATAATTGTATTTAGAGATTATATCAGAATAGGTTTACATGGTTTCATTTTCAAAAAACACCATATTTTTGTTGTGCTGCACATTGCTGCAGCTCCTCTTTTCACCCTGTGTGAGACATCTCACTTTTGTTCCATCTTTGTTGGGAGTTGCACATGTGCAGTAACTAGGTAAGGACTACTAGCCAGTCAGAAGCAGAGTATGTGGGCGTGCCACACTAGCAGCTAGGCGAGCATTATAATGTTAGTCTCTGAAGTAAAGGCTGGACTACAATAGAGCTGTTTGGAGCAGTTTGTGAACGGTATTTTCTGTTGGAGATGGTAAGTCCCTTTGGGGTGGACTTTGGGCTTTTTCAATTTGGAAGCCTATTACATGCACAAAAAATATATATATAACACAATAAAGGGAAGGGAAAAAGCCAAAAAGCATAATATGAGCACTTTTAAGTCCAATTTCTGTGAATAACTCACGGTTTCTGCCGTTCTGCAGTTTTATTTGCATTTAACAGCTTCAGATCCTCATCTGCATGAAACCACATTGATATGAGCCACTCAGGCGCAGATAGATATGGTCAAATGAATTCATGAATCATTTTTTCTTTTGCCTTTTCCTTTGTGATTTTTCTTCATGAAAGCTGAGCAAAGTGATCGTTTCCATATGGATTGGCAGAGAAAGACATACAGTTTGCTGGCTTAACTGGTTCTTCCAGTGACCTTCATGTGCGAGTGGAGAATAGGCCGGAATTATGGTTTATGCATTTCAATCTGCTGACACAAATACTCAGACAGCCTCAAGAGAGATATCATCAGTGCAGAATTTTCACAATGCCTGTATTTATATTCTGTATTTTGCCTTTTATGTAAATGTGAATGCATACCATGTGTAATGGCAAAATATGTATGTATGTATGCGTGTGTCTGTTTGTACATACATGTGTGTGAACATTAACGTGAGCTTTAATACCGCCAACTGTGTGGTGACATTTGAGGGAAAGTTTTGTTAATTTTCCAATTTTGTTTAAAAAAAAAAAGAGAAAATCTTAATATTGTTATTATGTTCTATGTAATGGATGCAATAAATATGAACAGAAACCTGACTTCTGTTTAGAAGTGGTGAATTTACAGCTGACAGCTACTTAATACAATATAGTATCTGTGTGTTGTTTGATTTCTAGTGTCGGCAAAAAAATATTTTGGCACATTTCCGATCCGTCATTAGGGTTAGGGTGTTAAGCGCGCATTAGATGGGGGGGCTAATTCGGCTTGTTCACTATATTACGTCGACGTCGCTGTCCCAATAAACACTCTACCGAATCCCTCAAAAAATAAAAATTCTGAAGCATTGCTTGATAGTCTATATGGAAAAAAAAGGAACAAATAATTTTTTTTTTCTTTTTTTAAACCTTTATTTATCCAGGTAAACTGTTTGAGAACAACTTCTCATTTACAAACATGCCCTGGCCAAGAATATTCGTGTTGAACAGCCAAATCTAATTTGACAGCAAAAATCCAAAACAGTGTTACAAATGAGGCTCACCCCTAGTTTCCACCAGGCGCGCATGCGCTGTTTCCTGCGCAAGGTTGGGCAAGTTACTTCCAAAATGTAATACATTATAGATTACTAGTTACTGTCATTTGAGAGTAATTAGTTATATTACATTATTACTGTCTCTGGATTGTCATGCGTTACACTACTTTTGCATTAGTTTTGAGTTACTTTCACCAAAATAACAGCAGAAGTTTGACTTGGCAGCTAGCTTGTGTATTCCACCACCGGATCAATACAGTCTCATCTTTAACCACCATACATCATAATTATTCATAATATTTTGTATAATTAATATGAATATGCAAAAGTAACTAAAGCTATAAAAATAGAGTAAGTAAAACGTACAATAGGCAAGTAGGAGAAAATGAAAATACTCAGTTAAAAGTACCTTAGTTGTATTGAAGTACGGCATAGTTACTTTCCACGGCTGATAAAAGGCAATGGTATTTACGTGTAGCAAGCCTCAACATTAATTCATATATATATATATAATATCTGTCAGCAGCTCGGACACACTGCTGTCCGCGCTGACGTACCGTGTTGGGACACAGATGTTGTCTGTACCGTATCTGGTTCTGGATCTGACCGCGGGAACAGTGACGGGACAGCTCGCTTCAACGCAGCGTAATAACTCCTGAAAATAATGTCCATCTCGCAAATGTATCCGTCTCTGCAGTCATCTCAACCATCGATTCCTGCAACAGGAAATAATACTCTACACTACACTATTTTGATAAAATAACTTTTTTAACTAAAGCTACAAATCTTTGATCCGTGTCAATCATAACTGGACTAAATGGAATAAACCATTTACCTATGTGGACTATTTACGTACTTTTTATGGTAGAAGGACAAATATCCAGGAAAAATCTGAGAATCGGTGGTGGTATGATGCACACTGGACAACAGGACAAAAACTGGAGCGCGGCACATCCGCGTCTGATGGAATTTTGGGGTTATAGACTTCTCATGTCACAGAGTACTTCCCTGACACACACACACACACATTCTCCCCATTCATTACACATTAGATAAGAAACTCACTGCTGTATTAATAGATTTGGCTCAAGCCAGTCAGCAATCAAGTTATTGATAATACAGTAGATTATTGGGACTAATTAATGAGCTGCCCTGACACAGTGTGTCTTCAGTCTTAACTCATCCCATACATTTCATAGATTAGCGATGCCAGTTTGGCCTCTAGCTGAGCTCTATTGACAGTTTGGACAATGGAGCTTTCTCTGTCGACCCATACTATATCAATGCATCCGACCAAGAGCGGGCAGAAATCAAGTAATTGATAATACATTAGACCGCTGGATGATTCAGCATCTGCCCCATCCATTACACAGAGACTGGACCACGCTCGATTCACAAGTAGATTGATTATAAATACGAGCCGACGCCTTGCAGAAAATATTCATGTCAGCCTCCGAAGCAGGATGTGGATGTCTTTCACCTGCTGTCGTGAGCTTTCACGTGTGTCAACATGGGTGTTAAAATGTTCACGGTCATACAAAAATTGAATTATTAAGCTATAAAAGTTATATCCCCATCTAAAAGCAGTCAGATTTATCAATGAAAAGCATGAATATCATCTGCAGTTCTCCAAATGAAAGCTTCAAAGTGTCATGTCATGTCACATCAGGTCATGTTTTTGTTTAATGTTTACTTCTGTATGTTTTTGCCACTTCCTGTTTTATTTTGGCTACCTCCCAAGTCTCTTATTTGACAGCTCCTCGCTTTAACTGTAAGTCGTTCTGTCAATCCTTCATGAAGGCTGTCTCAAAGCTCTTATTCCTGCCCCGAGGAGTGAGGATGGATCTCTGAGGAGCTATGAGCGAGGATGGAGGAGGGATCTCTGAGGAGCTATGAGCGAGGATGGAGGAGGGATCTCTGAGGAGCTATGAGCGAGGATACAGAGAGCAGCCTTCCCTGAAGACGTGCCCATACAGCTGATGAATTCATGTGACGCTTCAGAGGAAAGGACGTCTCATCCCTCTACAAACACATTTCCTTGTTTCCTCTCTCCTTGCACGATTACCTGGCATCTCTCCCATGCTTCCTCGGTGCGACAGACTAGGACACAAGGAAGGGAAGCAAGTGAAGGAAATGTGGATGCAATTTAACGTCCTGAGACGTAGCCTTTAATACTCAACGTCTTGTCTCATATCCAGTCTCTTCACTTCCTGGTCTTTGTCTGCCTTCCTGCCATGTGTGATTATTACTGCCCCTCCCCTAATGTGCTGCACACAATCATCTCCCCTGTCTGTGTATATACACCTGCCCCTTTTCCTCAGTCCTGTGCCAGTTCGTCTTGTACCGTTTGTGTCACCGTTCCAGACTGTTTTCCTCTGTGTACTTCTAGTCAGTGTCATGACTCTGCTTTGTCTTCTGGTTTTTAATCCCTGCTTCAGTGTTTTTGTAGTTTCACCCGTGTTTTTTGACAGTTTGTGTATAAGATGTTGGACTTTTGCCGCCAGTGAACGAGTCGTGCATATGTATGTTCATTACCCTGTGTGGGCTTTCACAAAGTTGCTGAAAGACCCCAAAAAGGAGCATGGAATTCTTTCTGAAAAAGTAAAAATCTCCAAAAGTGAGATAGATGATCGATATGATATGATCTCATTGTAACTGCTAAACTACCTTGATGTGTGCCAGAGAGCATGTGTTTGGAAACCCAAATGTTGGAATCGTGGGGAAACTGGCAACTGCTTCAAGCCAAGAAATAACTGGACCCAAAACTCGCCTTAACACGGCAAATTGTCATTTGTTAAACTTGTGAGGTGCTTCTTAGGCAGATTTAGTTATTAAGTCATTTTAAGCATAGTCTATATCCTTCGTGTTCCACTTCCGGGATTGCTCCGGTGCTGCAGGAAATTCCCTGGATGCATGTATTTTCCGTTTCCTTTCGCTTTCTTTGTGTTGGAATTTTAAATTTGGTGGATTTGTGAGGACTATGGTTAACTGCTCCTCAGATCTCTGCAGGGTAAATCCAGACAGCCAGCTAGACTATCTGTCCAATCTGAGTTTTCTGTTGCATGACTATTTTGCAGCGGCTCTGTGCGGAGTTTAGCACTCTCCATGATGATTCTGATTGGTCTAAAGAAATTACATTAAACCAGAGCACGTTTTCCTCCCATCCCCGAATGCTATGTGAAGTAGCCAGACTCTCCTTCAGCGCACGTTAGAGGAGGGTCTAGCAACGCAAGACTATTTTAAGCATAATAAACAACAGAAGCTGTATTTCTGTGGTGAAGACTCAAGTCTCAAAAAGATTCCGTTGCCAAATTATGTTTCCCATGTGGGATTTCCAGCAAACAGAAGTGACAACGGATGTGACTTCTAACCGAGACAACAGGAGCAAGGCATAACTCTGAATGAACAATGCAGAGCTGCTCAAAATGACAGAAGGAGCAACCACAGAAGGCACTTGACTTTCAACAGCTGTACATTCTTCAGAAAGAGACATTTGTTGGAGTTGGAGGGGGAGTATGACAGAATGTGTAGGCAGATTTTGAACTGTGCATAAAAATCAGGATTCTGTGGTCAAAATGTATGACTCTGTCCCTGTGTGCTCTCTCATACTGGCTTTTCTCGATCACACTTGGATATGTTTAGTGCCCCCTTGGCTTATTTTTCAGTAATTAACACATTTGTCACAAAACTGTGTGCATATAACATGAAATATTGTTTTCTAATTTCTTTTTGCCTGTGTCGTGTACATGTGTCTACCTTCCTCCACGGGTGTTCATGCCAATTTGGTGTGCACTAATGCTTTGTGTTTGCCCTGCACAACCTGCGTTTTATGTCCCACTGCATGTTAGTCTCGTGTACATTTTATCCTGAATGTGTGTGTTTGTCACACAGTGTGTAATCTGGCCAGGGCCTGCAGGAGTGCAGGTGCTAAAGCAGTTTGCTCTGTCTGTCTGTCTGTCTATGTGTGTGTGTGTGTGTTTTTTCCTGGCGTGTGAGAGTGTCTAACCTGGCCAGGTTCTGTGCTGTGATAAAGGGCCAGCTGCCACCTCAGCCCTCTGCCATATGGAGCCACACTAAGGCTGCTCCTGGACAGAGAGATTAGAGAATATATGACTGATAACTATGAGCCAGGCAGACTCTGAGCAGAGAGACAAAATCACAACCTCCAGCCACTAAAGAGAGAAATAAGTAAAAGTGGAGAGGTGATAAACAGACAGCGATTGGGTCTGAGTTGCATCAGCAAAACTGCGTTGTGTGTCTACCATTATGCATTGATATGGAGGCTGTAAATAACAAGCTTCTCTCCAGAGTCCTAGATTTATGCTAATGCCTATATGTCAAAACAAAACATTGTCTAATTAATTGTGATAGCATAATACACAAAAATACACACAGATTTAGACCAGATTGCCAAGAAAATGAGTTCATTTCATGTGTTTGTGTTCATGTTAATGGATCCCTGAAGGTAAACCGTGCTTAAGGATGTCTAAATAAACATTTTGAATATGTTTAAAATGGCTGAAGTAAAGCATTTGTGAGGACAAATGCAACCAGCAACTGTAAGCATCTACGGTTAAGCAAAAGAAACCTTAGATGTTATAAAGAGCGACTGTTGCAAATGTTCACTGGCTATGCTAACATTTTCATGTGCTGACAAACTTAAACCGCATAAGCCTGGACAATTAATATGTACAGGCTATTGACACCATGAAGGTCAAATAAGAACACACTTTAATCAAGTTGAGGACATATTCAAATCCTCGACATGAAGAACATTTGCAATCTTCCATGGCAATTCTTTTGTTAGCAGCTACAGTAAAGGAGCCAGCTAATGGTACGGATGTAGCACTAACTAACACATGCTAATGAATAGATTCAGCAGTGGTTTGACTTCAGGTAGAGGTTGTCTTGTATGACAGACAAACAAACCCACCAGGTCTGCATTCTCGTGAACGGAAATGATATCGTACGTGCAGTGCCGGCCCGAGCCTTTTGGGGGCCCTAAGCAAAATTTGATTTGGGGGCTCCCCCTCCCACCACGCGGAGTCACCTGTGCTTGACGATTATTGACACAAATACACGCTATAATGTTACATTATAAATTAATACAGTGAGGTTATGTATTAATACAGTGACGGTTTATAAACTACTGTCCCACTGGGCACAGATGCATAAGGACCCCCCTACTCTATTTGTGCAAAAGTGGGTGCAAACCGTAGGGGGGGGGTCTGGGGGTGCTCCCCCAGAAAATTTAGAATGTGATAGATGTGATTTCCTGTATTCTGGTGCATTTTTGGGATGGTCAGCTTCAGAAAGGGCAATACCTAAATTTGTTCAGATTCATAGCCTTTTGCTTTTTGACTTAATAAGGTAGTGACTTCACACAACTACTTGGGCTTCAGGGCCAAACAACACATTCAATCCCACAGGACTTCATGTTCTCTATTTATCCTGATAGGGATGCATATTTAGATTTTTTGTCCTGACCGATAGCCCCCCCGTGTTAACCGCTTATTAACCGTTAACAATCAGCCGACTAAGTCCAAGCCCACCCTTCTGGGAGAGTTAGCAACCACATCAATTAGTTTAGCTGCGTGGTTGTCAGCTGTGGGTTTGCCGGACATACACTGTGTTAGTAGGAAGTAGGGCTGGGCGATATGCCCTCAAAAAAAATCCCTGATTTTTTTCACAAAAAATCTGATTCATGATTTAAATCGATTCTTCCCCCCTACTTAAAATCAATCTGCAGATGACAAATAAATGACAAGATCACACACACACACACACACACACACACACGGGACATGTATACCATTATGATTATTCATGCCAATGTTATGCAAATTCATTTGAGTGTTTTCCCTACCATTGTACTGGGGGGTCGCCCTCCGTAAAAGAATGACAAAATCATATGCTATGTATTGTGTATTATGTAACAAATTATATAATTATGCTATCAACAACAACTAAACGGATGCGTAAGATAAAGCTGTTTTCACACATACAGGTAATTCACTTCTCGTTCCTCAGTAAAAGTTCAATTCATTTTGACTTTAGTTGTTTAGTAGTTTGACTTGCTCCTGTTTTCACCTGTTGCGGAGTAACGTACATTAACATGCCATGGTCTCATGAGTGTAGCATACCTGTAGCAAGCTCCATCGTAGTAACTAGCGGTAAAAAAAAACATTGAAGAGGAGCTCCGTGCTATAAAGCGGCAATTGCTAGTTGTTTAAGCCGCTACAGACCTCCGTTACAGCTCGGTCGTATCAGCGGGTTAATGGCGCGTTCTAGTAGATGTGTTGAGCTGCAACCGAGTTCCTCAACAGCTGATGGTGCTCCATGGTGCTCCGTCCAATACTTGCTCCGTCAGGTCAGCGGTAGTTTGTGGTTCAGTTATTCGAGAATAGGTGACTTTGAGCCGGGTAAAGAGCACCATGTGTTGCCGGTCATTTTGGCGGAGATTACGGTTAAGTAAGTAAGGAAAAGACTAGTTAAGAAAATAACTAATATTAGCCGCTGTCGCTGCCATGTTGTTTGTGTATCTCGATGGCAAACGTGCGGGGGGAGGGCTGGGCCCATTCTGAACTACGGGAGCCCAGATGGAACCGTCGGCGAATGTTAAGGAGAAAAAACAACACTCGATTGGGGGCCCCCTGGTGGCCTGGGGGCCCCAAGCAGCCGCTTAGTTCGCTTATGCCTTGGGCCGGCTCTGCGTACGTGAAATTGAGAACAGCAATTTGTGTGATATCCTACAAAATTACGGCGACGGCCAGCCAGTCATGTGACAACCAGTCACGTGACAGTTAAGTTTAGCAGCCTTTACAGTTACATTTAGCAGAGAAAATGTTACTGTGAACCGGGTACAGGGCTCCGTGAGGGATAGGCGTAGATTTCGGGGATGGACGCAGGAGATATGTCCCCCCCCCCGAAAATTTAGAAGAGGTAGATTTGTCCCCCTCAAAAAGTATGAAAGACAAACCCACTCCCCAAAAAGAGGTCAAAATAACCATTCAGGAGGCTCAAAACATGTAATTATCCTTCTTAGGGCTGCTTCTTAGGGTTGTGTTTCTCCAAAAGTTGAATCTCTCTCAACTTTATAACAGCATTGAAGGAAAAACGAAACAAAAATGTAATATTCGAATCCCCAAATTGAAAATCAAACACATAACCGACAAACGAATATCTGTATAGTTGAATATTCGGATCCAGCCCTACTTCTTACCAGTAAATATACTGTAAATATACTGTTACACAAGTGTGTAAGTGTTTGACGCTCAAAAGATTATCGGGGAGGACACCCAGATCCCCCCGGTTAAAATGTGTCCCCCCACCCCCCCATGTTGAAACTACACCTACGCCCTTGCCGTGAGGTGTCGGGGATTCCAGTTGAGTTTAACCAACAAAAGATAAGCATTTTAAGCATCAGGCATAAGCATTAGGCACCTAAAACGACTAAGATTAGCAAAAAGAAAGTTGGTGGTTTGAGATACAACAACAATCTCCTTAAATAGTACTCCCAAGACACGGACACCAGTTTCCGGGGTCAAAGTCTTGTGTATACGTGGAATACGTCCAAATTTCAGTGCATTACTTTTGTAGCTATATGTACGAATGATTCATAAAAAAGGCATGTCCGCAGCCCTGAACCACCTAGCTCTGGGGAGCTTGAGTTAACTCTTGTTATGATTTGATACTATAAATACAATTGAATTGAACCAGGTCATACTACATCCCATCACTGTTCTGGAGGGCTGTCAGAAGGAAATCAAACCTTTCAGTCAATTCATAAATTTATATTTATAAATTTATAAAATCTGTTGCAAGAATAACGTTGAAGATGAAAACAAACTGGAGGGCAGGACTTTTTTTTTTTTTTTTTTAAGGTGTGCTCCGAATCATCAGAAAACATTCAAAGTCAGCAGCATGAGAGACCTGAGGTGCAGCCCTTCCTCTTTCATGCTCTCCCCCTGCAACAGTATAAACTGGTACTATAGATAAGTCATTAGAACATCATGATGCTTGTTGCTATGGATACTGTTCACATTATTAGCCCCATGGCTGTACTGTACAAATAATGAACAGCCAGTCACAGTGATATTAGTTAGTATGTACGAGCTTCATAAAGCCATGCGTTACAGGGCTATGGATGACATACAGAAAATATTGTCACACCATGTGTGGATTTCTTCTCCTTCTTCTTTAGTGATACATTTTTTTATTGCTATATAGTACATACATTATAAAAGGTGAGGTTATAAGTTGATGGATCGCTAATAAAGTATGATCACAAATGTACATTCATATAAAACTAGTGATCAACTATGTGAGAAAGCAATAAAACTAAACCTATAACAGAATACATTTGAACAAAGAAAACAATCAAATAGAGGATTTCTTCTTATTTTGTAATTGATACCACACGGCAACTTCCAACTATTGGTTTTCTTTGGCCGCCAGGCTGGGGTGGATGTTTAGCTGAAAAAGTGGATGTGAAGCAGAAGGAGCGGAAGGCTCAGACTTTTGACCGACAGAGCCAGACAGAGAGTCAGGGTAAGAGGATATGTTTCTGATTAGTAGGGATATTTCCCCAACAAGTTGTGTTAATGTTATGTCCGTGTCTTAAAAGTCGGGAGTGTACCTACAGTATGTTCCCACAGCCCTATGTTCCCACATTTCTAAGAATTTTTTTTCACTGAAAATTAGGCCCTATGTTCCCACCACCATATGTTCCCACAGCCCTATGTTCCTACATTTCTAAGATTTGTTTCCAAAATTAGGGCCTATGTTCGCCCCTAACCCACCCTAACCCTTGAAGGGAAATGTAGGAACACAAGACCTAATTTTGAAAATGTTCTCAAAATATGGGAACATAGGGCCTAATTTTAAGAAAAATCTTAGAAATGTGGGAACATAGGGCTGTGGGACCATTGGGCTGTGAGAACATAGGGCTGACCCCTAAAAGTCTACAAATGAACTGTCACTGGGGCATCAAGGCTAATTGACGTCGGTCCAAGGACGGAGCTGGTCGGAAGACGAAGCGGCAGCGGTGACAGGTAGGCCCTTCCACTTTACCTTTAGCCTGCCAGGCTAGTGCTAATCTCTGGAGTTTCATATGTACAGGCAAACTAAGCTCTGGAAGCCCTGGAAGCCCTAGACGTAAGGATAATATCAAGTTTCCGAGTGCTGTGGTTATGACGTGACAATACAGAAGGAAAGAGTGATGTTGTACTTCTTTTTATTGAAAAGATGTACCTTGTATTAGTACTCCAGAGCATTTCAACAACGTCCTCAATATGTCCTGCAGTCTGCAATTGTAAAAAGAGGCCCTAGACATACTGACTCACTAACAGACTCAATGGTGTTAAAATACATGGAGCAGAGTTCCTAACATATTGCCATCACTGGCTTCATGTCTCTCTCTTATATGCGTTTCCTGTTTTTCCTTTTTTTACCTACACTGTACAAGTTTTTATACACCAAATAATTTGTATTGTTTTAATGACTGGTCTGTTTTTCTTTGCTGTTTTGTCAAGTACTTTGTAAAGTGGATTTTCAAAGGGCTCTCTATATTAATGTCACGTCATCATCCACCTGTTAGTTTCCATTGGCTGCCGGCCTGGGGTGGGTTTGGCTTACCTGCATCAGGGAGTGAAAAGCGGAAAAGAAGAAGACCGTAGAGAACACATGCTGCGGTGGAACAGCTCAGTGACAGACTGCAGGTTTTATGATTTTTCATGACGTATTCCTGCAGAGTTTGTGTTAATGTTATGTCCGCGTTTTGAATGTCAAACAAATGAACTGTCAACTGAGTGTCAACGCTGTTTGACGCTACCTTGACTGATGAGGGAAGCTGAGGACACGCTGAGTTGAAGAACGTCGGGTAGGCCTCTAACGCCGCCTTCTAGAATGACTCATTCTGTCAGTGTCCGAATATTCTATTCTCTACAATCTCTCATCTGAGGGCTATAGAGATATAAACAGAAAGGCTGCTGCGTGGAGAAAAGTTGCCCAGGATGTTGACATGTCAGGTCGGTTAAATGTCATATAGCGGTATAATGTCAATAGTTCTTATGTCTGTTGCTAAGCAACTTAGCCACAGCAGGTATCCTATGCATTGTTTCTGCACGGAAGAACTTTTCTCATACTCCGAAATGAATCGATTACATGACAACATATCGTTGTGAAATGATTATTTATTTTATTAAAAGTGAATTATTTGTTTATCAGTACCATAGCAATGCTAACTTCTGCTCGGATTGTCGGATAGTAAACCGTCCATTGCCTGTCGTACGAGTTCAACTTTATTAACGCATCCGGATGACCAACGGACCGGATTTTTTCCGCACCGCACTCCTTTGCAACGGTCTGCGAAACTCCATAGGAAATGAATGACTTCCTGTCGTTTCGCGGCCGTATCTACTGTGCCAATGTGAAGGCGGTGTAACCTTTACCTGCAGTTGATTGGCTAATCGTTTAGCTTTCTAGTTTTCAAAGGCACGAGTAAAACCAAGATCTGGTATAATCCTAGAAGCAATGACAGTAATCACGTTTCCCCAGGGTTGGTTATGCCGTGACATTATTATTATAACCAAAGGCTGTGTGTTTGTTATTATTAAACGCAGCTGAAAGAAACTAAAACTGAACCCAAGATTTGAATTTCAATGATTTAAAAAAAAAAGTATACGAGTAAACAAATCTTTCCCAGCTCAGTCATGACAATAAACTTCATGGCATCTTAAAGAAGTCCGGTTTCGATTTTCTTAATAGCCTCTGAGGGTTAAGCAGAAGTTCAGCTGCAGTTCTGCATGCTTGCATTAAAAACGTGTGACTTTGGCAAAATTGGGGAGTGAGGGTACTGTCCTTTTTAAATGTTACAAGCCAGTGGGATCTGTTGTTCCAGTTTTATGTTTACTTTGGCTTTCAAGCTACAGATTCGCTGTCAAGTACTTGGCCGAGCCGAAGGTGGTTTACAGCCAGGAAAAAGATTTGTTTGTCTGCCGCAAAAAAACATTATTATTCTTGTTTTATTGTTTCATTTTTGCGGTATAGTAGAGGCAGCACATTAGGCCAGAGAGCATTACTTTAATTGAACCATCATAGAGAGATATATGAGTGGGCGTGTATATCTGTTGGTCATTGCTATAATGGAATGGACACATCTTTTCAGGGTCACCTGATTGCAGGATTTAAGTGGCTGCTAAATTCTGGCTGATGTTAGTTACCATGTAAAAAGGCTCATTTAACTTTCATGTAACAAAGCAATGTAGATAGATAGCACTTTATTGTCCGTAGACACGGAAATTTGTCTTGCAATACAAGCTCCAACATTTACAACACAACAACCTAAAGACAAAAAGCTAAAAACATAAAGGCATCAAAAAAATAAAAACATAAATAGATAATTAATTAATATGAGGGGGGGCTCTGCCCTGCAAGAGTGGTCTTAAATAGCTATAAATATATAGATGAAAGTGGCTGGAAACTATCACTTTGCCCTCCTGTGTTTATTCAGCAGAGATATTGACAGAGGAACAAATGAGTGTTTATATTTGTTTTTTTCTGCAGTCTGGGACCCTGTAGCGCCTCCCGGAGGGTAAGACTTAGTACTCCAGGGAGATTTTGTCAGCCAGTCTGACGGCGTGCAGTACGTGGCTTTCAGTGAACGCGTTCTCCACTGAGTGGCCCATCAATTTGGAACAGATTCCGAGGAGCCGTCGAATCCTGGCCTTAAGATGAGCTGAGAGGCCCCCAAACCACACTGCGCCTCCATACTGCAGGATGCCTTGAATTGTTGACACAAAGAAAAGAGACCGGATTTCGCTGCTTGCTCCAAATGACCTGAGTCTCCTTAAAAAGTAGATTCTCTTCTGTACTTTGCTGCAAATTAAGTTTACATGGTGGGTCCAGGAAAGGTCACGGTCCACATGCACTCCAAGGTATTTGAACGATGGTTTATGTTTTATGGTTTGATTGTGAATGGTTATTGGTGTGATGTACTGCTGAGCATTCACTTTCCTCATTTCCTCCTGTGCGTCGCCTGTGATTGGTGGATCCACAGTAACCTGCCCGTATGAGCCTTTTTAGTGTGTTTTTCATAACTGAAACTCTTTCTGAGATGTCCGTCATCATTGTAAAATAATTGAACAACGCCAGAGGAAATTGGTGCAGACCCAATTCAGACTAGCACTGCTGTCTGCCACAGTGTCATTTTAGTTAATACCACTGAAAGGCAAAAGTTCAAAGACCCAATCACAATGTTTGTTTGTTTGTTTCCTGGTAATAAACTCCTGCGTCCATGTACATACAATTTAACGGCGCTGAGCAAACAGGAACGAGGAACAACTGGATATACTCTCATCTCCTTCATCTAAAATGCATGTTTGATGCTTTCAGTTAGGGTTAGGGTTAGGGTTACATTCCATCTGTACTCCATTGCTACTGGATACTAGGTTGGATGTAATTGGCTACCAAATTGGGAGAAATGGGGATAGAATCTGATACACATTCATGAAAAAGGAAATGTGGAAACATAGGGCCTAATTTTGGAAAAGAATCTTAGAATCTTCTCAATGTGGGAACATAGGGCTGTGAAAAAATCGGCACGCTCCCCTTTAAAAGTTACAGTTAGGGCTGAAAATGACAACGTAAATAAACAAGTTTGCTGATTTCACGTATCTCGGCAATTCAAATCAATGGCCAGTTGTCTACCTGGAAGTGATTTTTGCGTTAGCGCAACGTCACAGTGATTGTGTCTATTCTACACAAAGTACTTTTAACGCATTTTTTTAACATATGCATATTGAAACTTTTATGCTTTAGAGAAAAATGGGCTGCCCTAAAGGGTGAGCTCTGATTGTGTCAAGTCTGTCTCTCTACGATACTAAATCTGAACGCAGAATCATGATTTGTCCGACTCAAACTGCCGGAACCTCACATTACCTTTGGCTGACCTTTAGACTGCATTTTGGCACACAACAGGGAAAGTAGACAGCGGAGAAGAGATCTCTCCTGCAGCCGGTCTGCTGCAACTCTCAGTTCTTTTAAATCAAGACTGAACACTTTTCTTTTTAATGCTGCCTCATATTAAGCAATTGTTCATTTCTTACACTGCACTGTAACTTTTAATCTTTTATGTCATACCTGTCTTATTCTGGTTTAGCTATTTTATAGTCTCTTTAAGAAATGTTTTAACTGTTTTTATGTAAAGCACTTTGAATTGTCTTGTTGTTGAAAGGTGTGGGTACACCCATGCACTCAGTACACTATACAGAAATACATGTTCTGTCCTTTTATTTTTAAAGTAGTATTTCATTTGGATTAAATAAATTGCTTTTAATTTAATCCTTAAATTATGTGTGGTCTCCCTTGTTTTTTCATAACTTTGAGCTGGTTCATGACAGTCCTATACAAACAAAGCTGCCGTGCCTATTGCCAGTATGAAAAGGAAGAATGATTACAGCGACCAATAACTCTTTCAAAGTATAAATGGCATGTAAGCATTGTTTTAAGATAGATTTGGAAACATCTGAACGTATCCTTTAATTCATATAAGCTGAAACATTAAAATTGTCGGAGATTTCAAAATACTTGTTTCCCTCATTTTTCCTGGGAATTCTGATGAGAGAAAACTTGGGGGTTTTCGTTTGATTTATTTGATGATTGATGAAAAAAAATACACACACACACACACATTACACTGCACAGCCGTATTTACATACTGTACAGGGTTTCCCCGAGTGTATTGCAAGCCTGGTGGCCTAAGTTGCCATTTATTTTATTTTGAACACGTTTTTTGAACTAGTTACATTGGGGCGGCTCGGTCGGAAACTTAGACGTATAGTCATATTTTCAAATCTCCAGTTAGCTTTTAGCACTGACTTAAGGAGCCCTATGAAATCTGTCTTATACACTGGCGGGACCCCCCCACCCACAATCCATTGTCTAGAGTACTTTCAATCTGACAATTGTGATTTCCATTGGATCAGAGTACTGTCACTTGGGTGCGTGTTCTCCCCAGCCCTTGTCACATGACCAATTCAAGTTTCCATGGTGACTATCCAAATTCTGATACCATGGAATTAGCGCTGGAATTGTTTTTTTGTTTTTTTAAGTGCCAGACTGAGCAAAATGTGTATTGTATTTGTTTAAAGTGAACACAAGTGAAATTTATAATGAATGTGATGTTTTATTTTGTTGTTCTATCCTATCCAATATTTCCTATATTTCTAAGCAGATTTTCTATGCTTTGATAAAATGATATGCCAGGCCATCATACAAAAAAAAGACACTTTCCACCAGGCCTAACAACTTTTGTGGGGGAAACCCTGCTGTAGGTCAGCATTAAAGCAACACTAGAGAACTTTTCCCGCTTCGGTCCCCCTACAGGTTGTCTCATTGGAACTACAGCTCACGCTAATCGATCTGGTAAACTTGCATAATGTAATGTAATGGACAATTACACTTCCAACCTGTAGGGGGACCGAAGCGGGAAAAGTTCTCTAGCGTTGCTTTAAACATCACCAAGGATAAAAAACGCACCAAAGCCCTGTAGACCTCTTGTAAAACACTTATCACTCCATAAGATAAAATGGCACAACAACAAGACGACAATGCAATCAACATATACTGTAATAGCAGGCGACGGGGTAGCTATGTCAACATAAATATATCCATCCATCCATCCATCTTCATCATCCGCTTATCCGGTGTCAGGTCGCGGGGGGAGCAGCTCCAGCAGGGGACCCCAAACTTCCCTTTCCCGAGCAACATTAACCAGCTCCGACTGGGGGATCCCGAGGCGTTCCCAGGCCAGGTTGGAGATATAATCCCTCCTACTAGTCCTGGGTCTTCCCCGAGGCCTCCTCCCAGCTGGACGTGCCTGGAACACTTCCATACGGAGGCGCCCAGGGGGCATCCTTACCAGATGCCCGAACCACCTCAACTGGCTCCTTTCGATGCGAAGGAGCAGCGGCTCTACTCCGAGCTCCTCACGGATGACTGAGCTTCTCACCCTATCTCTAAGGGAGACGCCAGCCACCCTCCTGAGGAAACCCATTTCGGCCGCTTGTACCCTGGATCTCGTTCTTTCGGTCATGACCCAGCCTTCATGACCATAGGTGAGGGTAGGAACGAAAACTGACCGGTAGATCGAGAGCTTTGCCTTCTGGCTCAGCTCTCTTTTCGTCTACAACGTGCGATAAATTGAATGTAATACCCGTGCCCGCTGCCCGATTCTCCGACCAATCTCCCGCTCCATTGTCCCCTCACTCGCGAACAAAACCCCAAGGTACTTGAACTCCTTCACTTGGGGTAAGGACTTATTCCCTACCTGGAGTAGGCACTCCATCGGTTTCCTGCTGAGAACCATGGCCTCCGCCCGGCGCCTCACACCCTGGGCAACTCCGGAGAAGAAAAGAGTCCAACCCCTATCCAGGAGTATGGTTCCAGAACCGAGACTGTGCGTAGAGGTAGGCCCCACCAGATCTAACCGGTAGCCCTCCACCTCCCGCACCAGTTCCAGCTCCTTCCCCCACAGAGAGGTGACATTCCACGTCCCCAGAGCCAGCGTCTGCTGCCCGGGTCTGGTCCGTCGAGGCCCCTGACCTTCACTGCCACCCGTGTGGCAGCGCACACGACCCCAGCGGTTCCTCCCACAGGTGGTGGGCCCATGGGATGGAGAGGGAGTTGCCACGTTACTTCTTCGGGCTGTGCCCGACCGGGCTCCGTGGCAAACCCGGTCACCAGGCGCTCGCTGACGAGCCCGCCATCTGGGCCTGGATCCAGACGGGGGCCCCGGGCTTCCTCCGGGCAGGGTAACTTCACCTCTTCTACGTTGTTTCATAGGGTTTTTGAACCATTCTTTGTCTGGCCCCTCACCTGAGACCACTTTGCCTTGGGAGACCCTACCAGGAGCAGACAGCTCCAGACAACACAGCCCTCAGGTTCATAGGGACACACAAACCTCTCCACCACGATAAGGTGATGGTTCCCGGAGAGGTCAACATAAATATAGAATAAGTAAAATAGAGATACTCCCAACTTTTGCAGCCCTCTGTGACGCGATCATCTGTAATTCTAATGGTCTTCAGTTTCATAATTGTATTTAGAGGTTGTACCAGAATATGTTTACATGGTTTAATTTTCAAAAAACACCATATTTTTGTTGTACTGCACATTGCTGCAGCTCCTCTTTTCACCCTGTGTGTTGAGGCCTCTGTTTTAGCTAGCAGCTAGGCGAGCATTATAACGTGTGTTACAAAGTGACCCACGTTTGTCTCTGAAGTAAAGGCTGGACTACAGTAGAGCTGTTTGGAGCAGTTTGTGAACAGTGTTTTCTGTTGGAGATGGTAAGTCCCTTTGGGGTGGACTTTGGGCTTTTTCACTTTTAAACCTATAACGTGAACAAAAAGATATATAACCCAATAAAGGAAAGGGAAAAAGCCAAAAAGCATAATATGAGCACTTTAAAATATCTCAGGTAATCAAAGTCCACAATGAAACAAAATTGATGCCTTATTGATGCAGTTTGCCCAGTTTATGACTGGGTCTTCATGTCCTAACAACTTTGTTAAAGGAACACGCCGACTTATTGGGAATTTAGCTTATTCACCGTAACCCCCAGAGTAAGAGAAGTCGATACATACCCTTCTCATCTCCGTGCGTGCTGTAACACTGTCTGACGGTTCCAGCATTAGCTTAGCCTAGCACAGATCCTGCAGGTAACTGGTTCCAACTAGCCTACTGCTCCAAATTGTGACAAAAGTGACAAAATAACACCAACATGTTCCTATTTACATGTTGTGATTTGTAGAGTCACAGCATGTACCAAAAACAACGTAACACGAGACACAGCCGTCTTCTAACAGTAAACAAACCGGGAACTATATTCTCAGACAGGCTTGCTGCGAGCATATCACTCAGCCCAAGTACTATATTCTTCCCCCTGAGAATATAGTTCCCGGTTTGTTTACAGTTAGAAGACGGCTGTGTCTCATGTTACGTTGTTTTTTGTACACGCTGTGACTCTATAAATCACAACATGTAAATAGGAACATGTTGGCGTTATTTTGTCACTTATTCGGAGCAATAGTATTGCTGGAACCTGCATGTTCTGTTCTGGCCTGATGCCGCTGGAGCCGTCAGACAGCATTACAGCACGCACGGAGATGAGAAGGATATGTATTGACTTGTCTAACTCTGGGGGTTATGGAGAATAAGCTAAATTCCCAATAAGTCGGCGTGTTCCTTTAATATTCATCAGAATGAACCACGCGACACCAATCATTTCATCAAGCCTCCATTTGGAACATTTTCCTCATGCTCATTCTGAAACATTTCAAATCAAAACTATTGCCATACTTGTAACCCATGCATGAGCTTTCAAAAACACTGTAGGGCATGCAAACGTGTCAATTTGTGAGTACCAATTATTTGCATTTGTAAAGCAAGCCCCAGTGCCTTAAGTGATTCCCATCATATATTTCTACAGTCTTGAGATGGTTTTATCTGAGCTGTGATGCTAAAAACAGCTAAAAACTGTTTGGGCCCAAGTTCTCTTCCTGTCAGCCGTTGTCATTGGCATAGAGATTATATTTGGACTGATTTAGATATTTTCTGGTTTCAATTCAACCACCAAGCAGATTAGCTCCTTGGGGGAAAGGACTCAATTCATTTTAACATTACAGCACATTATTATGGACCCACAGGGTGACCTGAATTCCGCAGTCATTCCCCATTTGCAATTCAGAGATAAAGCTCCGTGCCGTTTCCCAGAGAAGACACAGAATGACCTTCATTACTCAGCAAAACCACAAAATAACCTTCCCCCTACGGTAAAAGCCCATCAGAGCTCAGCTGATAGAACTCACTTCTTTTTAAAACAGCACTCAGGTCTCAGTTCTGGACCGACCAGAACAACCTTCGCTTCACATTCACTATCTGCAGCCCTGCAGAGAGAATTCTACTACTTTTTAAAAAAGAACCACGGGACAATCCGAACTACACAGAGTGAAAGTCATTCCCTCGTGGGGAGTAACCTCTCTCCAAAATGTCGTGCATGCATCTTTCATGCCGTGTTACACCCAACAGTATGTGGCAGAGATTAGGTCCGCCGCTTTTATACAAAGACTGCAGGTGGTGAATATGAATATGAGTGTGTGCCGGAGTGAGTGTGTATATGTGTGTGTGTCAGAGTAAGGAATTAGCTTTTGAAGAGGGCATTTTGCCGTCTTGTTTATTGAATAATTTCATGGAACTTTTTTTATTGAACATTTGAAAATAATCACTAAGGCTATGTTCACACTTGGCGTCTTTTCTTAAGCTGCACCAAAAACATTGAAAAAAAGCGCCAAAAATGTCAAATAAAAAGACAAAGACGCCAGAAAAAGTGTTGATTTTCACCTGGGAGGATGATGCATGGTCGAATGGAAGACAACACGAGGGTTAAAGACTCCTGTGGCACGTTCAGCCCCGACAAAACGTAGCAACACGTTTAGTTAAACTGAAACGGGGGTCCAGTTTATAATTATAATCCTATGGAGTGAAACGTGTTTTAGCTCGCTCCACCACTTTGTTTTATTTAACATTAGTAGCACCGCTCTTTCTCTCTGTTCTGTCGTTCACTCCACCACTTTGTTTTATCTAACGTTAGCACCACTCCACATAGCGCTCTGGGATCTTGTAGCAGTAGCTGTTGTTATAACAACAAAAGACGCTCTCGGCTGCTTTTTGGAACCAAAACGCTGCCAGTTTTTCTTTTTTTCACTACAAAAGCGCCCTAGTCAACATTTTTTTGTAAAAAAAGATGGCAAGTGTGAACATGGTCTAAGATATTTCGATTCCATGTTCAACATGTTCTACTCTTTGAGAATTTCAAATAGGCTGTTTTCTAATTATTGTCAGCAGGCACGATTTGCCTGTCTTGGTTTCTATTCTGACGGCATTCTACCAGCTTTTAAATTCTTTCAAAATATATCCGTAATTGCTTTTTCAGATTTAATTTTTTTACTACACATAACACAGCAAGACTGTCCTACCCCGAAAAAGCGCTCACATAAGTAATTTGCTCAAGCAGCAATTAGAACTTATTGTATATTTACGTTGATTTTGGCAGTAGTAATTATTACGGGAGCAAAGCATAACATGATAAAGTGTAAAATTCCGCTTTAAGAGGTAGGTCAGGGTGGTGGAGGGGTCAAACAAACACGGGACTTTCACCCAGGAGACCGGGGTTTGTGTCCCATTTGAAAATATTTAAATTTATGTACATTTTTACTTGACGGATGCGTCACGTTCTGTGTGACCTGCGTAACCGGGAGTGAATTAATGTCTGATTTTAGTCCAAACCACAATCCAAACTAAACTAACCCAAACTGTCGGCGAAAATTGTTCCAGAGCAATGTCTAAAGAGATAATTTGGACCTAAAGCGGAAACATTTCTCAAATTTCTTGTGAAAACATACCTGCACATTAAAAAAAATGTTTGTGCTCAAAACGAGTTTACAAAAGTCTTGGGTTCACTAAAGTAGAGTAGTATATTGTGTAAACTAGTAAATAAATGGCTAAAATGAAATTTTTGTAATATCGCTTTTTGAATAGGAGTGTTGTCAAACATCGCTTGGAGGGTTAAATATAAGGATGGAAAATGGTCCTGTGGGTTGTATTAAAGGGTGGGAATAAATTAATATCATTTGGAAGACTTGTTGAACGCGCCGTGTCTTCACAAGAGGTGTTTCAGCTTTTTAGTTGTCCGTCTGATGGAACAGACAGGCTTCTATTTTAATCAACCCAGCTGTCTACACAGAACATGAAGCATCATTTTTACGTGTACAACTCTATTTTCCGCGTGATCCAAGTGATTACTGGCTATTAAGGGTAATGGCTTCAATCTAATGGTAGAATGAGTTTGTTCAACAAATGTGGAAAAAGTATGCCTGCAGGTACACCAGGAAGTAACCTTAAACATTTTCCAGTTAGTAAAAGTCATTTAGTCAGATTTGATTTTATAAGGAGATTTACTTTTTTCAAGGAGATATTCTTGTCTCGACTCCAATGGGAAGGTTAAGAAGGGGCCATTTTAGTAGGCCAGGTCTATTTTGGGTTATGGGAAATGGTGAGAACAATGTTTCTGCTATTTTTCATCTGAATAACAGATGGAGAGGGCAGAGAGAGGGAACGAGAGAGAGAGAGAGAGACAGAGGATTGGGGGGTGGAAAGAATAGAAATAGAGGGCACTGGAGCTCATCCAGCATGCATCATACTCAACAGCAAAGGGTCGGTTACAGAGTGGGAGGGAAGGTGGCATTGGGTTCTGCTCAACACCGTGTGGATGTACGGTCACTGATGGGAAAATGCAATCAATGGAGTTGACAGGTGAAAGAGTTATAGAACATCCTTAATGTGTCCCCTCCGCTTCCCAAAAAGGTAGAAAATGTATGGATACAAGGCAAGAAGCAGGTTATGTCTAACATAGTCTCGCATTGCCAGACCTTCCTCCACAGCCAGTGATGGACTGGGATCAAAAAACGGCCCTGGCATTTGCAACACACCAGCCCTATTTTTGTCAACAACCTAGCTTGGAAATTAGTAACTCTGCCTTCCGAGTGTATCTTTCCACGCACTTTGCCGCAGTACAATCTTGAATATTTGTGGCTGCATGCATAAAATAACTTAAATAAAATTAACCAAAGACAAATTATCATTAGTGGCCCATAGTGGTCCATAGGGGGCAGCCCTTCTGGCATTTGCCCAAATTCCAGAAGGCCAGTTGGTCACTGTCCACAGCGCTGCGGAGGAGGGTCTGGCTAGTCCACACAGCATTCCGGGATGGGGGAAAAAAATGTGCTCTGGTTTATTGGCATTTCTTTAAACCAATCACAATCGTCTTGGGCGGCGCTAAGCGCTGGACGGAGCAACACTGCTCTGAAAAATAGCCTCGGGAAGGAACTTGTTTTGGTGGAACATGTGTACGTTCAAAAGTAGTTTTAGTCGTGCAACAGAAAACTCAGATTGGACAGATAGTCTAGCTAGCTGTCTGGATTTACCCTGCAGAGATCTGAGGAGCAGGTAACCATAGTCCTCTCTGAGTTTAAAATTACAACCCAAAGAAAGGAGGAATGTGAGGGACATCCAGCCGAAAATGAGGGACTTCCGGCGGCACCTGACCAATCCCGGAAATGAAGCGTCATCGACATAGACTATCTCTACCATTGAAATACAGTGTATACGGTGTTCATTTAGAAAATGTAGGTGTCTCGCAGTGTAACCATTTGTTCTACAAATCAATCATTTTTCCAAATGACCAAACATTTCTGGAGCTCTACTTTTTATTCAGCTTGTTTGAGTTTGTGGTTTTGGTTTTACAGCACATTTACTGTTTGGTTTAGTCTCCCCATGTTTTCTTTTTTTTATAAAAAGTAACAGCTAAAATGGACAATGTAGTAAAAATACATAAAAAAATTAATCAAATGGAAGTAAAGCACTATAACAAGTCAGCCCTTTCAGACTTTACTGACATCTTTCTTTACAGAAAACTGCAACAGGAGCAGAGATACTGCCACAAAAATAGTCCAAAAGTGCTAAATGAATGGATGGTCCCTTCCAAGTCATAAATATTTCAAAGCCATAATTTATTATAAGCGATGGTGTTGTGTGTGAGCAAGAGATAACTTTTGCTCTTCTTTTTTTTTTTAGGTTTATTCAAGTGCACAAGAGACACATTGTTCCCATGTTTTGTAGCGCATACTTTCGTTTATATAATTTATACAAAACACGGTTACAAGATTATAATGTAAAAAACAGAGTGTGAACACAGCCTAAAAGTGAAAAAGATCAGATCCGCCGCAGTGCATGAACATTTCATTTTGATCTCTAGATTCCAGTTTACGTCATTGTGATGTATACATCTTGTCTTACTATATGTGTGCGCGGCATTAGTCATGTTGCAATTTTAGCTCTCTCTTTATTTTTATTAATTCAACGCTTGTGTTTTCACAGCTAGAGACCGGTCAGAGGATAATGACATACTTCAGGGCTGTATTTGCAGCCAGCGTGGGGTTATTCTTTTTGATGGATTTCGGATGTTGTTACAGATGCAACCTGTCAATTATTTGTGTGCAGTTAAGCAGCAGCGAGTTCAACAGGTTTGATAGCAATTTTCTTTACAGTTGTTATCATTTGTCTGCCAGCAGAGCTTATTCTAACTTCCGCTGCCTGCAATCAACTTTAAAAACTGATGAAGGCCTAAATCTGGCCTGCTGGTTTTCATTTCATTATGTTTTAAATCATGTAACTACGTACATGTACTCAAGTAGAAATTTGAGGCATTTGTACTTTACTTGGGTCTTTTCATTTCATGCCACTTTCTACCTCTACTCTGCTACATTTCAGAGATAAATATTTTACTCTTTACTCCACTACATTCATCTGGCAGCTTTAGTTACTAGTTACTTTACAATTTAAGATTTTTGCACACAAAATACTACCAACTTCCACCGCTGAACATACTCTAATAAATTTAGTAAAGTTTAGCCGTGTGATGTTAAAAACAAACGCATGGACCATCATTCTGCATGATCCCTGGGGGAGATATCACCAACATGTGAGTTTTGAGTCTCCCTTCTTGACAAACGGACTTCAGTCAGTGGGGGTCTGATAAACAACCCTGTATTCTTTTCGACAATTCTATTCAATTTCTACAAAAGAGCGTCTGCAGCTGTGGCTCAGCTGCGTGCTTGGTATTTTTATATTAAATTATTCTCATCCTGTGGAAAACAATTACCTGGATACACTAGGACGTTTAGTGTTAGCACTGTAGATATTTTAACAGTTAAGCTTTTTTTTCATAATGCATTACATATCTCGCATACAAAGACTTAACCTGATCAATCACATTGCACCTTTACCCTTTATCGATGGATAAATGATCAGTTCCTTAAATGGAAATGAATGTGGAATAAATTCCTTTGAGACTGCCATGTTGTATGTTTAGAAATCTATTGCCAAAGAGCTGAGGACCTTCAATCTTACTATATATATATATATATATATATATATATATACATTTTCATATTATTTTTTTTTTCAGGAAGGAATTTGTTTCAGTTCATCATTTCAGAGCTCGATGCAACACGGGGTTGAACGACGTTTCCTCAGAACGGTGCCTACCGGTGTGGTGCATTTTCTCTCGATTGGCTGTGTCCCAGGTGATACCCAATCGGCAGAGACGTGTCTGTAAACTGGTGGTAATAGAAGGGCCCCCGTTTCAGTTTAACTAAACGTGTTGCTACGTTTTGTCGGGGCTGAACGTGCCACAGGAGTCTTTAACCCTCGTGTTGTCTTCCATTCGACCATGCATCATCCTCCCAGGTGAAAATCAACACTTTTTCTGGCGTCTTTGTCTTTTTTTTTGACATTCTTGGCGCTTTTTTTCAATGTTTTTGGTGCTTTTTTTTTAAATCAATAAACCTCCTTTTTAGGAAATTGTACCTAATTCTTCAGTTAAAAAAGCAGGAATTATGAATTATTTAGACTAATATTAAAGGAAGGATAATCAAAGAAGGTTAAATGTCGTGTTCAGTTTCGAAACATTTCATTTTTTTTTTTTTAACAAAACACCCAAAATTGTGAATGAAAGTAGAGATCCAATCTTTTGTTTGACTGGCAAAGCGCATTGTATTGAATCATCCATGTTATTTTTGATCAAAACTATGTAGTTAAAAAGAAACCCATATTTCTGATATAGAAATTTAGAAAACGGGTCAAATTTGACTCAAAGACAACACAAGGGTTAAGCGGGATGTCTTAATGGCAATGACCGTCAGGTGTGTAACTCTGCCAAAAACCCAGAACCAAGGTGCCGGCCACACACAGACAAACATTTACGGATTCACAAGTGGGATTAAACAGAAAATACTTGAAACCTGGGCCTCATTCAGCCCCGACAAAATGTAGCAACACGTTTTTTTTAAACTGAAACTGGGGTGCGTTAAACACTCTGTTGTGTGTGCAAGCGCTCTGCCTTTTTATTACTACGGGTTTACAGACACGTCTCTGCTGATTGGGTATCACCTGGGACACAGCCAATTAACGAGAGACACGCCCACAAAGCGACAGAAAACATAACTCAAAAAGACATGTAGTTCAACCAGGAAGCTGTACCAAAACGGTGCCCACCGTATTGAGATTGAACGTGCCCTTGCTAAACTGTCCTTGGTGGAGCATTCTAGGAAACTGCAACATCTAATAACAAGGACTTATCTTCGGAAAAGCATGGCACTTATATTGTCAGAAATTTGACCTTTAGAGATAAGCAAGTAAACAACATTCACAGTGTGAAAACAAATAATGTGTTTTGGAGATTTCTTCCATTATAAACGATGTTGTTTGGCAGCTACTACTCAAATTTCCAATTCATGGAGGGTCCTTGAAGGGGTACACAAAAGGTCAATAAAAAGTGTAAAAAAAATAAATAAATGTATAAACAGGAACTTAAATCCGAGAGAAGTTGTGTGGAATGCTTTCAATCTTCAGTGAAGAATTTAACATAGCACCACATTTTATTTCTAGGAACTTGATAAAACATCAGAACATGGGTTGAAAATAAGATAATTCATTATATTTGGAATATTTCATAACTATTAAGTTGAAAGATTTGAGTGTCATTGCATGAAGAAAGAAGAAAAAAGGCTGCAGCCATCATAGTTGAGTTATGTAAAAGTATGTAAGACAGTACGGGGGCAGTATTAAACAGTATGGGCGGTTGTGGCTCAGGTGGTTTCGATCACTGGCCCTGCAGTTCCAGTGTCCTTGGGCAAGACACTGAACCCTGAATTGTTCCTGATGCTGTGCCATCGGAGTGTAAATGAGTGTGAATCTTTATCTGATGAATGTGTGTGCATTGTGAAAGGTTCCTGTACTATGTAAAAGCGCTATGAGTAGTCCCTAGGACTACAAAAGCACTATACCTATAAATACAGTCCATTTACAGTATAATTAGTTATGAAAATATTCCAACAACTGTCAAGTGCCTGTGCAGGCACTCAACATTGATTGACAGGTGAAGCTATTCCCCTCCTAAAAAAAAAGTATGAAATTACAGTTTTCCAGTATTTTTCTTTTCTTTGGGGAAGTTTTGAGTTTCATGAAAAGAACCAGATCTTCTGCATAATGAAATCTCTGAGACGACCCGAGACTCTGGGGTTTCAGTCTGGCACAGAGAAGCTAATTGGTCCCCGTCTATCTCTTTCTCTCTCCATCCATTAGCATGTGTGGGATAATGATAAAGTGCACCATCACAACGGATTTGGGGGAAGCCAGAGCTTGCGATGAAGCTGCTCTCAGACAGACAGACAGACAGACAGACAGACAGAGGGACGCACAGACAGTTCATGAGGGGGAGGAAAGTGAAAGAGCAGAAGTGGCAGAGATGTTAGCTGTGATTGTAGTGCAGTCTGACCTCTGACTGTATGAGTGCAGATGCTAGAAATTGGACTTCATATGTGATTCTTGTAGGTTTTACTTAACAGCAAAGACACAAACACTTTGAAAGTTAAATTGATGCTGCCTTTGTAAAGTGACTCTTTAGTCTGACAGACTTTGTGATAAAGTGTAGTATTACACTACAGTTAGTGAGGGGAATATCACCATTCACTGATAAAATAAGAGACTAAAAAACTGTATTATTCCGGCAGCTGGGGCGCAGGGCACAAACTCCGGTCCCCTGGTTGAAAGTCCTGGGTCAGGCTGTTCTCACGAACGTCTCTTACATTTAGCTACAAAAAGTAAAGCAATGTTATTAGCTTGTATTGAAGGTATTTATTTGCTGTGTCCCCCACATTGACTGCTGCTGAATAAGAAGGCTGTGGACCGCATAGGGAGGAGGACGATGTGGATGGATGGGTACTAAAACACAGGGCTATCAAGCCAGGAAGAGGAGATAGCTTCCTGGGTAAAACAAGACTTTCATACAGGAAACGCGTGTTTGTTCAATCTTTTCCCTAAATGTAACTAGCTCTTCTTGTGATAGATAAGATGCAATATACTTTATTGTCCCCGAAGGGAAATTTGTTTTGGACTGTCCGTTCCGCAGCTTTACAAAGATAACACAAAATACAGAAAATAAGCATACACATACTCTAATGCAACACAAAACATGCTCTCATATACATTAGACTGGTACTTATATAGTAAGCACATTAACTACTCCATTCATTGGCATTTTTTAAATTGAACAACCCCGTCTGCTGCGTTCTCCGCAATAAGTGTAGCACAGCCCTTGATGAGATATTGCACAACTAACATATTGCCCAACCCCAATAGCCTATGTATTGTACAAATGACACAATGCACTGACATAATGCACAACCCAAATAGCCTACGTATTGCACAATTAACATATTGCACAACCCCAACAGCCTACGAACTAAACTTAACTGTCGTCGCCGCATGTTGCTCACTTTTTCTCGGCTAAACTCAACTGCCACGACCTTTGAAATGAAATGGTGCCCTGTACCCAGCTCACAGTCACCTTTTACAACGGAAAATCACGGAGCACTGTAGCCTGCGTCACGGGACCAGCCGGCTGTTGCTTAGTTGTGAGGATATCATACGAATTGGTGTGCATAAATCTTCGTACTACGTCGTACAATGCGTCGCCTGTGTTCGTTTGACCCATCCACAACCCCAACCTGCCTCATGCAAAGATGGCGCTCTACTTTGTCAGCTTACTTCCTGCTTTGCTCCCATCATAATTATTACGGCCAATAGGAGTCTCTGAGATAGAGTCCAAGTCTCAAGTCTCTCGTGGTTATAATGAGTGTGTTGTATTACCTGCTGTGTATCATCCAGGCTGCTTAGAACACGTAGCTATATATAGCATAGCTATATATAAGGAATTCAAAGCATTGCAGCCAGCGTATGTTCATAATTACGTAAATCTACTACCAGAAGTTTGGCAAACACACAAACACTCAGTCATCTTTTCACAACATCTAGCGAACGACAGTAAGATTTAAAGGTGCAATATGTAATATTGTGTGTAATACTGGCAGCTAGCGGTTAAAATAGTTACTGCACTACCAATTCAAAATACTGGAGAGTCGTTTCCCCCGCCCCCTCCTGCCCAGACTCAAAGTTCACAGAGGTTGCCAGGCTGAGACCGCAGCATTCACAACAATGTTGCTAGACGCTTTTCTCTCATAGCCTGACATTACTCCACAGCACAGCGGAGTAGCTAACGGTAGATGCTAGTCTCACATAGCCAGACATTACTCCACAGCACAGCGGAGTAGCTAACGTTAGATGCTGGCCATATTGACAGTCATAAAAGCCCGTGCTCACGCGGAGCTCTGTAACCAACTGACAGACACCGTTTCCGGCTTAAAATTACAGTATGAACCACTAAAAACACAACAACCTCACTGTCCTCTCCACACGCCAGTCAGGCACACTTCCTCGGCTTAGACTTACAATACGAAACGCTAAAAATACCACTACCTTTGCCGACGGAACACACTTCATTGGCTTAGAATTACGGCAACAATCGCTAAACACAGTGCAAACTCACAGTCCTCTCTTTCCGATTTACAGCCCCCTTCTCGTGGTTTAAAATAACTTAAAATAACTCACCGTTGTCGGCTCCAGCCGCTCAAGAGGCTACACATTGTAAACAGCCATGGGCTGCTTGCCTGGTCCTCCCGGTAACGTTAACAGTTAGCAGGGTTAGCATGGCGGCGTTAGCCAGGACCAGTCGGGATCACTTTACTGGCTATGTCTCAATTGTTTTTGCGAGTAACCAACTTGGGTACTCTAGCTATATAATTCAATGTGAGTACACAAATGTTGAAATGACAAAAAATGCCCATCCCTAGTAGCTGTGATAAATTAGCCTGAAGCTAATGCTTACCTGTTCAGGTAAGGTCTTTTAGGTCTTTTTTTTAATGTCATGTAGAATCTATCTCCGTTGATCCTGTTCGTTTGTGTGCTGCTTTCATGGCTGTACTACCATTACAGCTGTAGCGTGCTGCGTTTACGTTTTTACAGGTATCTGTATCTGTATCTGGCAACCCGGCCTGCCTGTCAAACTGGGCACACAGATCAAAACATAAACATAAATTCCGTCACGGAATGTAAATTTCAAAAAGAAAAAATACTGACATTAGCATTGTTGTCAGAAAAGATAGTATTTCAGTTTAACATGTTTCCTTAATATCTGATGAGGCATTGGTGTCATTTTTGGATTTATTACAGTACAAATATTACATATTGGACCTTTAACCTTCCAGTAGGTCGTTTCTAAAGCAAGAAGCAATATAACGTTAGATGGCCAATGCTGAGCTAAACATGTTAGAACCCACCGGGGTGCGTTTTCAGGTTCCTGATAAAATCAGATGTGGTTGAGCCCCAATCATTTATCTTGATACGATATATTTTGCGTTCAGCATTCCTTTTTTTGGGGGGCGTTGTTGTCTGAAGTATTTAAAGCTTCCAATGAGGGCACAGCAGCTGCCGGTGCGGTCCACATGTGTGTTGTCCTCCGTCATGTGTAGCCGCGCGCAACAGATACGCAACAGGTTACGTAGGTAAGTTAGAGGTTACGCAGGGAGGGGAATAATCAGCTCAACGAACGTTTCCTAAAAATAAAGAGTTCACGAGTTGCATATCTCGAGTCTGTCTCGACTCTAAAGTCTTTTGAGGACGAGTCTCAAGTCAAGTCTGAAGTCACTGTGTGTGCAACTTAAATGCGACTCGAGTCTGAGTCGCAAACTTGAGTCCCCATCTCGGCTAGGATACACCGCTACAACAAACATAAATATAAGTCGTAATTGTTGCTTGAATAAACAACTCATGTGGGTGTTTTCCAAGGGACAACTCCACAAAGCTCCACAAGGCTTAAACATCCTGATGATACCGACACACTTTGGAGGTTTCAAGATGTTTCTCTTTGTTGTGACATCTTGAACATGAATGTGAAGGCTATTGCTTCGGTTTATTCAGAAGGGGCTTGTGACTGAGCCTTTTAAAGCTTTGGATTTAAGACCTCTGATCCTTTGGGCCCCTGGAAAATTTGGTAATAGATTTATGAGCTTTAATTAATATATGCGTAGGTCATGTAAGGACCTCCATCTCCCAGTAGCTTCCAGCCGCACACATCTATTACATTGGTTTTATTTTTGAAACACAGTCTGAACTGTAGCCTGGTTTCAATCATCGCTACAGTTCACTAGATTAAAGCATATCTGCATGTTTGTCACTGATTTATGTTGGAAAGCGCAGTGTGTCCCCAGGCAACTGACAGCTTTGTTTCAACAACACGTTGCAAGGCAAATCCAATCAATATCCACGCCTCTGTGAACAAGAAGGCACAGAGAAAACAGCTGCTTTCTAACTCTCATACTTTCTTTCATCTTTTACATATTGCAATCAAAGGTTGGTGGAGCCCTAATGAAACGCAGATGGCAAACTTGTTGATAATACAGATGAAAAAGCAACAAAATTAGCTTCTGTCTCGCAAGTTATTGATTCTGTACAATTCAGAACAAGGACCATTTGTCACTGAAAAGAGCTTTAATCTCAGCAGATTCTGCACATGTGAGAAACGATAGTGTTGATTCAGGCTGCGTATTTGCTGTGAGTTATTACATTAGCCACGGGTAAGCAAATTGTGTACACAATTTCCTCAGCCGTGCAGGCTTGGAAGGTCCATTTGTTTTCTAGATGCGGCTCTAAAGCAAACCTTTGTCTTGGCCATAATGATATTTCCAGTGCGTCCTCCTCTTCCTCTCTCACTCTCTCTTCCCCCCACTATCTTCTTAGCCATGATCTCGCTCGTCGCGTGTTTACTTCTGCTGCTTGTTATTGACACGGACTCTAGTCGGTGCTCTTCAAGAGTCTGATTTACGCATTCTTCTTGTATCCTTTTACAACAGAGCATCTAAAGGACATGATCTTTAACACAGCTCTTACATCAAAAAACACATTGGACAAAGATACATGATAACCTATGTCGGATTGCAGGGACCCAGGTTCCATTCAGCCCAAGATTATGTGTTCTGGGAGATGGGTCAATTTTACACACACAAGAAGTTGGGTCCAAAACAGTTTAATGATCGACAGATATTTTGGATTCTTCTGAGAGGTTGGAGAAACAAAGGACAGTGGTGTAGTCTATGTGATATGCAGTATACCCACTAAGAAAGCTCCAGGATTTACATATAACCACTTAAAAATGCCCAATAAAACGTGACAAGATACTTTGCATTGTAATTGTGATATATTTAGAACAGATCCTTTTCTGTTGCCCTATGAGAAAGTGATGACACCACTGTCGGCGCAGCCACATGACGCAAGCCTTCGGTCATAAAGCAATAATTCCTACTCCAAATACGTTAAAAAACCCATTATTAACATGTTAAAGACCAGTAAGGCAACATCCGTGTCTGACCTCAGTCCATTCTTTTTAAGAGCTCGCCAACTAAGAAAAGCCACACCAATCTTTATCCGTGTTTGTCTTCGCCGTTGGTCACTTTCTTTTTGGGGATTTTAGTCCTTTAGCTGAACGTAAAGGTCTTTTCTTAGCAGTACAATCACCGACTGAAAGAATTCATGGGTGCTTCTTCGAGTTTTCAGCCATGTCTTTGCCTGTTGCAGTGGTCCTCTTTGTCCCCAATGCTAAACACTGCTGTTGTCCTTTCTCAGCGATGTAGTAAAACGCATCATTCGAGCTGCTGTGTAGCCATACTGAGAAATACAGAGAGAGTTTTGCGGAGCTGATAGGCTTAGTTAGCTTTGTATCTTTGTATAAACTCATTTGGCAATGACTTGAATGTAACAGACGTTCATTAATAAAAAACAGTCGCACAATATAGCTTTAACTATCCATATTTCTTTTCTTTTTTTTTAGATATTTTTTGGGGGCATTTAAGCCTTTAATAGACAGCACAGCTGTAGACGGGAAAGGGGGGAGAGAGGGGGACCGCAGGTCGGACTCGAACCTTGAGCCGCTGCATCGAGGACTAAGCCTCTGCATATGGGCGCACCATGTACCAGGTGAACTGCAGTATCATTTCAGCCAGCTTCCAGCTCATCTCCGAGTCTTTCAGCAATTCAAGCAAACAGGGCAGCTTGCCCATGTATACGTATTATGCAATACACATGTGGTCACATATGGACGTATACATTCATGGCCATCCATATATTTCCATATATAAATATACATGAGCCCACGCATATGGCTACAGTACATCTATACATGCAGCGCTATATACTGTTGGTCTAATGATGATCTTATTGACAGCAGATTACTGTAGACAGTTGAACAAACAGCCGAGCCAATCTCAAAAGCTTTTTAGGTAGGATTATGCATGTGGGCATCACATAGTTGTGTGACCTGACTGTCTTATAGGCGTAGTAGTGGAGTAATGTAGTGGAGTAAAAGTAAAAGTTTCCAGAAATATAAATAACAAAGTAAAGTACAGATACGTGAAAATTCAACTTAAGTACTGTAACGAGGTATTTGTACTTTGTTACATTACAACACTGCAGATTACCTAGTTGTGTAGATACTGTATTTAATGTGGATCTCTTAGATTAATTTGAGGAGTGCCTATGCTTAGCATTTTCCACATGTTCTCGTGTCATGCAGTGTGGGACTCCCACTGATGTGGGCTTGGTCTTGACTCGGCCTCACCCTGCCTTGGTCTTGGTCTTGACTTGGGGCCTTTTTCACATCTGAAAGTCTGAACCATGATTCATGTTTTTATTACATTGAATACATTTAATCTGATAACCTTTGGTTTCACACTGCAGTTGTGCAAGCGCACTAAAGAACTCTGTGGGTCCTATCTAGCAAACAGCCTAACGCAAAGCCTGACGCAAGTGTCTTTGCTAGTTTAAGACCGACGCAGTTGTCAATTTCCCTATCCAGCGCCCACGTCATTTAAATAGCAAATGCATATGCGCCCATCTGTGCGCCCATGGACGTGCTGGTCTTACAGGGAGGTGTGTTCAGGTGAATTATTGGCGTATTGCTATCTTGAGGCAGCGGGAAGTGATTGTGCCATCAACCAACAAAAACGTGGGCGTAAGTCAACAACGCAGCATTTCATTGTTATTTAACAGCAAATTAGTAAAATGTGCCAACATAAGCAAAAGATTACAAATAAAAAATATTACGGTGCAAATCCTCCATCATAATAGCAATGCTCAAAGGTACAAACTCGACTGGCTTTTAAATGGAATAGACCTTTTTCACGTCAGACATGTTGACATGTCATAGTAGGAAAAGCACAGGTGTATTCAAACCCATTAATGATGACTGCATTCCACTTAGGAGAGACCCTGGTATTAAACCATTAATGATGGCTACATTCCACTTAGGAGAGACCCTGGTATTAAACCATTAATGATGGCTGCATTCCACTTAGGAGAGGCCCTGGTATTAAACCATTAATGATGGCTGCATTCCACTTAGGGGAGGCCCTGGTATTAAACCATTAATGATGGCTGCATTCCACTTAGGAGAGGCCCTGGTATTAAACCATTAATGATGGCTGCATTCCACTTAGGAGAGGTCCTGGTATTAAACCATTAATGATGGCTGCATTCCACTTAGGAGAGGCCCTGGTATTAAACTATTAATGATGGCTGCATTCCACTTAGGAGAGGTCATGGTATTAAACCATTAATGATGGCTGCATTCCACTTAGGAGAGGTCCTGGTATTAAACCATTACTGATGGCTGCATTCCACTTAGGAGAGGCCCTGGTATTAAACCATTACTGATGGCTGGATTCCACTTAGGAGAGGCCCTGGTATTGTGCATGCTGACTCACTGAAATAGCTTACTGGGACACTTGATGGAATTGAGCCATTGTTAAGGTTATCAATTTCAGCTGTGCTTTTCCTACTATGACAAGTCAACATGTCTGCTTTTGTAAAGGTCCATGGGAGATGACACTCTGATTGGCGAGAAACGGTCCGTGTACGTTTTATTTTACGCAAGAAACAAACAAACACAAATACCATGTTTTTTCAATTATCATTTCAATTAAAAAACGAATAAACAAAAATGCAGAGCCGTATTTCCATTTTTGGTTTCTGATTTCAAAAACGAAAATCAAGATAAAAAAGAAAGGAAAAAAAAAAACTACAACACTGCCCAGGCCAGGTTGGAGATATAATCCCTCCACCTAGTCCTGGGTCTTCCCCCGAGGCCTCCTCCCAACTGGACGTGCCTGGAACACCTCTCTAGGGAAGCGCCCAGGGGCCATCCTTACTATTCAATTCAATTCAATTTTATTTATTTACTAGGTACTAGATGACCAAACCACCTCAACTGGCTCCTTTTGATGCAAAGGAGCAGTGGCTCTACTCCGAGTTCATTGGATGACTGAGCTTCTCACCCTATCTCTAAGGGAGACTTCAGCCACCCTCCTGAGGAAACCCATTTTGGCCGCTTGTACCCTGGATCTCGTTCTTTCGGTCATGACCCAGCCTTCATGAAAACTAACCAGTAGATCGAGAGCTTTGCCTGCTTTTTTGTATGCCTACAACATATTTCCAAGTAAACCAAATCCAGCACAAGGGTCATATTTTATACTACAGAGGTACAGACAATTGCTCACTTGAAGTTCCAATGTGACTACTGAGGCCTTCAGAGGAAATAAGCGGCCATTTGTTAGGAGAGGTTAATGTTAATATTGTGTCCTCCCTGCCACTTTTTATACCTTGCCTCTCTATTAACTTCTTCAAATTGTAGTTTAATGACATCTCTCGTGACTTCCAAATGTATAGTGAGATACAGATGCTAATCAGTGTTGATAATAAATTGTAATGTCAACCACTTAATATGCTGATATATTCCCAGAATGCCCTGGGATAATAAATTGAGCCCTTGTGTGTTCTTGCCAGAGATCGCTTGAAAAGTCGCATTAATTACCAGCAGTAAATTTGCCTCATAACTTTGATAATGACCTTGCACAACACGTCTTTTGTCTTTACAAGGATCAGTGATATATGGAAAATAATATTGTACCACTTCAGGCACTACAGGATCAGAATATATTTGAAATAATTTCATTAATGCCAGAGTAATTTTGTCGGGAATTACATGATTTATTAAGTCAAAACAGGTGAAGGCCTGAGGTGTTTAATTTAAATGTTTATCATGAGTTTATAATAAGGCAGAAAAGTACAGTTTTGGTAAACAGAGTACTTGTTTCCATTGCTTAATGCAGACCTTCAAGATATTGGTGAAAAGAAGTGGAAATCTACTTTAACCCTTCAAAGGAAATGTCCTAAATACAATATCTTGTGCGCACGGATACATTTTTTAAGCAATCTCAAAGATTACATTAACTATAAATTGAGGAACCTCTTTGCATATGTGTGTCTCCCGCATGTGCACTACAGCAGTGGCCACGGGGAGGGCTACACAGGGATGTCTTCACAGTGGGCTACTGGTGTTGCGCCAAAAAGTGATCATCGGCCAAAAACTGATTGCTGTTTACCCTGTGGCTCAGTGGTTAGCACTTCTGCCTCACAGCAAGAAGGTTCTGGGTTTGAATCCAGGTCATTCTGGGCCTTTCTGTGTGGAGTTTGCATGTTCTCCCAATGTTTCCTCTGGGTGCTCTTGTTTTTTCCCACCATAAAGATAGCTGACTGGCTAACTCTGGCGCATTTACAGAAATTTTGATTAATGTGCATTGTCCTAATCAAATAAACTTACAACAATTAGTCACACAACATACAGTTAAAGAAACTTTTGTTAAAGGTGCAGTAGGAAAGACTTATAAAACTAACTTTCTGTCATATTTGCTGAAACTGACCCTATGTTCCAGTAGAACAACATGAAGCAGGTCATTAAAAAATAATCCAGGTCCTCTGGCACCACCTACAGCCTGTAGTGCGATTTGCAAAAATCCGCCGCTCCCTGTTCCGATGCACCAATCAGGGCCAGGGGGGTGTCTCACTGCGTGTCAGTCATTGTTCATGCACACATGTTCATGCTCCCTTGTGGGGGGAGGGGCTTAGGAGACCATTTTGGGCTTTACCTGAAAGGTGGGAGGGACTGAGAAGATGGCTACCGGCACATAACGCAAACCATAACAAAATGTAGTGAGTGAAGAACAAGAGCTATTACTGATTTTTCAATCATATAATTACACTGTAAGATCAAAAAGAGAGCTTCTCTTTTTGTGTAGAGAATGTATGTATATATGTACAGTCGTGGCCAAAAGTTTTGAGAATTACATAAATATTGGAAATTGGAAAAGTTGCTGCTTAAGTTTTTATAATAGCAATTTGCATATACTCCAGAATGTTATGAACAGTGATCAGATGAATTGCATAGTCCTTCTTTGCCATGAAAATTCCACTGCATTTCATTGCTGTTGTTAAAGGACCTGCTGAGATCATTTCAGTAATCGTCTTGTTAACTCAGGTGAGAATGTTGACGAGCACAAGACTGGAGATCATTATGTCAGGCTGATTGGGTTAGAATGGCAGACTTGACATGTTAAAAGGAGGGAGATGCTTGAAATCATTGTTCTTCCATTGTTAACCATGGTGACCTGCATAGAAACACTTGCAACCATCATTGCGTTGCATAAAAATGGCTTCACAGGCAAGGATATTGTGGCTACTAAGATTGCACCTAAATCAACAATTTATAGAATTATCAAGAACTTCAAGAAAAGAGGTTCAATTCTTGTTAAGAAGGCTTCAGGGCGTCCAAGAAAGTCCAGCAAGCGCCAGGATCGTCTCCTAAAGAGGATTCAGCTGCGGGATCGGAGTGCCACCAGTGCAGAGCTTGCTCAGGAATGGCAGCAGGCAGGTGTGAGCGAATCTGCACGCACAGTGAGGCGAAGACTTTTGGAAGATGGCCTGGTGTCAAGAAGGGCAGCAAAGAAGCCACTTCTCTCCAAAAAAAACATCAGGAACAGATTGATCTTCTGCAGAAAGTATGGTTAATGGACTGCTGAGGACTGGGGCAATGTCATATTCTCCGATGAAGCCTGTTTCCGATTGTTTGGGGCATCTGGAAAAAGGCTTGTCCGGAGAAGAAAAGGTGAGCGCTGCCATCAGTCCTGTGTCATGCCAACAGTAAAGCATCCTGAGACCATTCATGTGTGGGGTTGCTTCTCATCCAAGGGAGTGGGCTCACTTACAATTTTGCCCAAAAACATAGCCATGAATAAAGAATGGTACCAAAACACCCTCCAACAGCAACTTCTTCCAACAATCCAACAACAGTTTGGTGAAGAACAATGCATTTTCCAGCACGATGGAGCACCGTGCCATAAGGCAAAAGTGATAACTAAGTGGCTCGAGGACCAAAACGTTGAAATTTTGGGTCCACGGCCTGGAAACTCCCCAGATCTTAATCCCATTGAGAACTTGTGGTCAATCCTCAAGAGGCGGGTGGACAAACAAAAACCCACTAATTCTGACAAACTCCAAGAAGTGATTATGAAAGAATGGGTTGCTATCAGTCAGGACTTGGCCCAGAAGTTGATTGAGAGCATGCCCAGTCGAATTGCAGAGGTCCTGAAAAAGAAGGGCCAACACTGCAAATACTGACTCTTTGCATAAATGTCATGTAATTGTCAATAAAAGCCTTTGAAACGTATAAAGTGCTTGTAATTATATTGTTATTATAACTGAAAAAAAGATCTAAAAGTAGTTTAGCAGCAAACTTTGTGAAAAATAATATTTGTGTCATTCTCAAAACTTTTGGCCACGACTTATATATATGCAATGTCTGTGTATACATGAAGTACAAAATTCACACTGCTAACTAACTAAACAAAGGCGTAGTAGACCTGTAAGAACTACTTTATTTGTTATTATTTGCTGGTTTTTTTTCTGCTCTTTTGTTTTTCTATGTTTATGGTAAGAAATGTGAAAATAAACAATTTAAAAGAAAAGAGAGCTTTTTATTGCACTTGAGTTTTTATTTTGATATGAAGTTGGTAATTTCACATGTAGAACAAATGCAAATGCCAAAAAGTACAGAAGTCCAAGTATTGGAAGATGGCAAGGTGGTGAGTTAGTGGACGACTGATGGCCCACTGGAAGACATCATGTTCGATAACACTTTAATTGAAGGCATCTACATAGGAGTGACATGACAGTGTCATGAACACATGAATCCTTTATGATTAATAATAACTGTATTTGTTGTAATATTTCCATATTTATGTCTTTTTATAGAATGTTTCTTACATTTTATTATTCTTTACTTTCGGGGGTTTATTTCTACTGTACTACTTCATCTCAGATGGAACATTATGTAATGTATGTGTATTATCAGACCAATAGCAACCACAACAATATATAGTTAGCTAGCTGGATAATAATTTGTCATAATAGATCATATAGCTACGTTACTGACCTAACGTTACCAGGGACAGCATCGTAGCTCTGCTCGGGGTCCTGCACGTCCCACAATGTTTAATTGTTCTACAGAGAGAAGATGATAATTAATACAGCTCCATTGAGTAAGGCCTCACTGAGCCTAGCTACATGATTCCCATGGCAAATTAGCTCAGTAATGTAGCTACAAGTTTTAGATAACGTTAGCAGTTAGCTAACATTAAATGCTAACTTAAACAGCTTTACTAGCTAGTAACTTAACACAACAAAACAACAAACATCTAGTAACCATGCTTTTCACAGACAATATATATGATCAATACTTACACTTTATTAATCTTGTAGGAGTCCGCTGTGGAGTGGTTTGTGTGTCCTCTAAAGTCTAACGTTATAGCTGCACTGAAACGTCAGGGGGCAGGCAGGCACTGAGCTGTCACTCAAACTCACTCCAGAGAGTCATTAGCCAATGGGGACGCACCCCTGTAAGACCCACCCACTCGAGATGTTTGTGTCAGAATTGCAAACAAAGACTTTGGATGCGCAAACGAGAAAGCTGGTCGCAAAACTGCAAACGTGATGGAGAGAGCAACAGACTGATCATTGAGAAAGAAGCAGAGGGAACTGGAAACAAAAGGCCATAATATCAAACAAATAAAATACCAATAGTTTACGACTACGCAAAAGTTTTAGGTTTTACCTCTTATTAGGCAATCATCGCCGAAATTCTAGCTAGCTGCTGAATCCTTCTATCATGACATGCACATATGTATTCAGTATGCAAACAAACTGTAAACATCACTGATATACTTTTATTAAGTAATTAAGATGGGGATGGATGAAAAGAACAAATCCAGCTTCACATGTGCACTTCAGGTGAAGTTACTCTTACCGAAATGCAAAACATTCTGCATGATATTGTTAACTAAGATACTCTGGACAGTTGATTAGCAGTAAAGTGCTGTATTTTACGAATAAATTATAGTTCTGTTAAAAAACTGTCAATAGAATGTTATTTAACAGATTCTCTTTTGTATCAACAGTGAAGCGCTGAATTTAACAATAACAGGTTCATACTGTTGAAATCCTGCTGTTAATTAACAGCAATTATTTACAGTGTATGTTCAAATAAATCTGGATCTGTCAATCACTACTGGCTGGTTCCGGACAGGTACAGATGAGAACTCAGCGTTATCAAATTTTTTTTATCTTTCAATTACACCTGCCGATGCTCTGTACAATCAGCACCAATTGAGATGTTTGGATTTTTCCAACCAGACCTTGGCAGCTGAGCTAAAAAGTTAATTTCAAACGCTATGTTAAGCTCTCTCAGCAGCACTGCCAGACACTCAAGTCTCATCAGAATTTCTGCTCTTGGGTTTCATCTATCTGCCTGTGCTGGAGATGGAGAACACATTATTTTCTCTTGTAGGAATTTGTCTTTGGTACAAATAATAATGTTGACAGTATGTGCAACACAATGTCTTCCATGATTGGTTTAGCTACAAATCACACAGCGGTGCACTGTGACCGAGGATTTATGTCACTGTACCCTCAGGCTTTTGTTGTTCATCCTGCATCAGACTTTTATCAAAGGAGATTATATAAATCTCTTTTAAGCATGCAGCCATTTAACCCACAAATACCCCACATGAAGAGGTACTTTATGAAAGATATTTCATGTGACAGCCAGCCATGACATACATGACAGTCCAGATAAGATGTCATGTTGCATAACATAACGGTAAGTGTGGATATACTGTGCTTTATGCTGTAAGTGAAATACCAAAGTAAGTAGGAGGCATATCTCAACAACAAGGCCAGATAAATGCCCACAACAAAAATGCATTCATGTAGAGGCAATATTTTAAACATCCACTCCATGAAATCATGTTTATTGTGACATTCAGTGTTCTTTTCCCTTGATGGAAAGACACCAGAATACAGGTGATCTGTTGTTTACAAAATTAGATGATTGCCAAGTGCCTCCACAAGGGATCATTAAATCACAGTGGCACTCATCACTAATGCAAAGCTGAGCTGGTTGAGATGCCCAGAATCAATCACCTAAATGGGACAATGAAAGCAAAGAGCGTGCTATTAAATGAGTTGCATCGGCAGGCTCACCGCTCACTGTATTCAGCGTCGCTGCCAGAGAGGGAGGCAAACAATTCATCATACATCTGTTAAATCGCTGAACTTTAACCTAGTTTTTCTATCTACAAGGTCTAGTGATCTATCTATCTTTTTTCACACTGGTTATAACTGCTAGTGGTGAATAATTTGTTAAGCAGATTAAGTGTTAAACCTTTTATTCCATTAATAATCAGAATCAGGTTGTTCGGTGCAAAATGTAAAAAACAATTGGTAGGTGTTTAAAATGATTTTTTACTTGTTATCGTTATCCTATAAAGAGTTGAACAATGGGTGGGAAAAATAACAAGCTTCTGCTTAGTCCCGCTCCTTTTCAATCATATTGCACAAATTGGTGTTTATAACACTATAGATATTGTTTTTTTTGTATTGTATTGATTGTATTTTCATATTATTTTTTTGATTCAAAATAAAATAAAGAAACCAGAATAGCAGCCTAAATTACAATGCCTCGTAAGTTGGACTTCCAACTGAGTCACTGCAATCATTGTTGGAATGCTGTAGTGCCACATGGATGCAGTGTATTTTGGACATACTTAATATATAAGGCACATAAATACATACATACATACATAAAGGCACATTAGACAAAGGGCAGGAAAGAAGAGGACACAGGGACATGCACAAAAACCATGCAAATTATGAAATGTCAACACATTTCTTAGGTCTCAAAGATATTTTGATAAGCAGATAATCACTAGACTAAAAATTATGTACGGATACATCACTTACTGATTGGTTATGGCAACATAACAACCTCTCCCACCAGACTGATCTCAATAAGTGGCGTATGTATGACACGCCAATTCGCATGTCATTTGTACTGCTGTATACGGCGTAGACATACACGTGGATAGATCAAAATGCATACAGATAACACGCCACTTTGCTTTAGAAAGTGGCGTGTATGTTTACGCAAAGTCATGATGTCACTTTGCTCCCACACAGAAAATGGCTGAAATGAACATAATGTCAGACTGAAAATAAAATGGCAGATGTTCTGATTATCAGGCACGTTCACAGCCAACGTGCCTTAATTGTCTTGCTATCTGGTGAGTGAAATGATTGGGGGTAAAAAAGACATGTGAGACATGTTAAATTTAGCTTTTGGTTGCTAGCTCGAGCAATGTGGCACCTTTATGATCTTTAGAGTACCGTGTTGATTAGTAAACAGGTAAGCTTTTTTTTTTTTCCTGTAAATATCAATAGAGAACTTATATAACATTTAGGAATTTGCCTATTATGTTGTAGCTTCCCTCAGCTGCTGCTGAAGGGTCATATTTGACTGGTAGCACCTTTTAAATTTGAATATTTAAATACCTTGCTTGCAGTGTAGAAGTCACATTGTGAGCATGTGGATGGGGTCATTTGATGATACATGAAAGGAGATACAGAAATCTGTTTTCCTGCCAAAGTCCCTTGTAGGGTAGATCAAACTATGAGTCACAAGACACAAATTTGGCTGGTTTTTTCCTTTCCTGTCAGTGGTTTGTAAAATTCTTCTTGTTCGCAAAATAAGTGTTTTCATCATGCAATTATTTCAAAGGACATAAATGTGAAAGTCACGTCAGAGCTGCGGGTGTAGAGGTTGTTTTCCAGGGATTTGTTTACCTCAGGTTGGAAAACTACAAAGCAGCAGGCAGGTCGGATCAGGGAGGATATAATTTGATCAGTCGGAGCCTGAAGCAGATGTTCTACATGATGGTTTTCCCCAACAGCCAGGGAGAGGAGGATTAGAGAGGGCACCAACACACCACTAGAGTGTGTTTGTGCATGAAAGTGTGTGTGTGTGTGTGTGTGTGTGTGTGCTGTAGATCTGATTCTCTTACGGGAAAAGCCCAAGTTCAGTGATAATAACAAGACTGTTGTGGGTATGCTACAATTTCAATGAAAGTTGTGACATGCAGAGAGAAATAGTGCAATTTCATTTAACTACACTTTAAACTACAAAATGCATTTCCTGCAGAAAATGCGTTTTAAATGCTAAAACATCACCCCCCACTGAGCAACCCTTAAAAACGTTAAAAAAAGCCTAAAGAAGCACTAAACGTTAAAAGTGGTACCACAAACACAGTAAAAGATATCAAAAAGCTGAATCATTTTCTAATGGCAGCTCAGTCCTCCATGTCGGGAAATAGGCTGAGGGAGTCAACTAATTCTAAAGGGTTCCATGTATTTAGGAATGTCGAGAAGGAGCCTTTCATAGATGCTCTAAGCTTCCCAAGCTTCAAGTTGTCAAGCACTTCTTTAATCCAACGGTCGTGTGTGTAGGGGGCGAGCCTCCAGTTGAACAAGATCAGTCAGGCTAGCATTAAATGCCAGGGCCCGCCTCAATGCAACAGGGAGGTCCGTGTCAGGGGAAATGCCAAAAATGGCTGATAAAGGGTTAGGTGGGACAGTGTGATTATACGCTCTGCTCAAGGTCTCAAAAATGCTCATCCAGAAGGTTGTCTATTTAGGGCAAGACCAGAACATAGGAGTATGGTTGGCGGGGGTCTGCATTGGATTAGGCCATGACACACGCATATGGAAGAAGAGTGAACCATGGCCAGACCATGGTCCCATTGTTGGTCCGTAATAGTCATGCTCAGATCACCCTCCCACACAGCTTTAGACAAAGTACGAGGGTTCGCAGAGGCCCGGTATAGTGAGTCGTACAATGCAGAAACGCATTTCTTACGGTGGGGGTCTGTCGCCAGGAGGGAGTCAGTCAGAGTTTCAAGGGGGCGGTTAGGGAAGTGGGGGAATGTCTTTTTTGACAAAGTCTCTAATCTGGAAAAATCAAAAGAGGTGTGACTTTGGCAAGCCATAAAGGGAAGAGAGCTCTGTGAAGGACGCAAATATGCCATCCTTGTATAGGTCCTTGATACTGACGATACCCTTAATGTGCCAGGTCTGCCATGGTTTTTAAGTAGTGAGGTCAAGACGGAAGGGCCCTTCAAAACAAAGTTTTTCCTAACCTGACTCCAGATCTTAAGCGAGAGGGATACAATCGGGCATGTGCCCACAGGTGTTGAATGCAAAGGGAGTTGGGAACAGAGGGCCGACCGCAGTGGAAGGCGTGAGCTCGCCCTCTCCAAGTGTACCCAGACAGGTAGTCAGGCACAGTCATCGCTCATCAAGTATAAGAGTTTTTGCAGGTTAGCTGCCCAGTAATATTGTCTGAAGTTTGGGAGTGCAAGACCCCCAGTCTATTACAGTCTTAGGGGACTGTAATATCGCCTTGCGGATCCTAGCGGGTTTACCGCCCCAGAGAAATTTAGATATCGCCCTGTCCAGTTTGTCGTAAAAGATTTAGAGATAAGTACCGGGATGTGCTGGAAAAGATAAAGAAATTTGGGGAGGACAACCATCTTAATCAAATTTATCCAGCCCACGAGGGAGAGCGGTAAGACCGACCAGCGGTCAGAATCGCTTTCAATTTGAATGGTTTTTGTAGCTGAAAGTATGCAGAATTAGTAGGCAACCGAAAATCATACGGAAGAATTGGATAACAATACTGTGAATGCACTAGTACTAGTGTCTTGAAGCGGAGGGGGGCAGCAACTGGTAACCAGAGAAGGGGGCGCAGGAGCGGTGTAGTGTTATATAACTTGGGGAGGTTAAAGACCAGTCAAGCTGCTGCATTCTGAATGAGCTGCAGGGGTTGGATGGCACTTGCAGGCAGTTCCAACCAGTTGGGAGTTGCAGTAGTCTAGACTTGAGATGACAAGAGCTTGAACCAGAACCTGAGCTGCCTTTTACCTTAGAAGATAATTTTGATGTTGTGCAGCATGTATCTACACAATTGGGTAGTTGCAGCAATGTTGGCGGTAAGAGAGAGTTGGTCGTCGAGTGTCACACCCAGGTTCCTAGGAGTCTGGGTGGAATTACGGCAGAGTTGTCAAAGGTGATAGTAAGGTCCTGGGTGGGAGAACCCTTCCTCTCCCTCTGGAAGGAAAAGCAGCTCTCATCTTGTCAGACTTCAAGTAATGCGTTATTGCCTGGACCAATCAGCATCCAGTGAGGAGCTACGGGTATGGTTTAGATGTGTGTGACGACACATATAGGCAACTGTTTGTTCAAAATAACAATGGCGGCTCCTAAAGAGGTTAGTGGAGATGCTGCGACAGCATCAGTTATATCACATCGGGGGAGTATTTCTTTATTAAGAACGGCACTGAAGGCTTTTAACGATGGGAAAGATGTTTTAGCACTAGAGACATATGGTTCATCCAATCACCTTCCAGGTATCTTTTGAAAGTGTCTGCCGTTTTCCAAAAGTTTCTATTGACGGCTTCTCGGATGGGTCCATGTTACAAACCATACTTACTGCGGGCAAAGGCTAAAGATTACAATTTGTATAAACTAGATGAAACATTCAGCAGTGTAAATCAGATCTCTTACACATTCTGGGATAATTTTGCAGAATTTCAGCAATTTGCACAGATGAATATGCACCTGACTGGCTTTTTCTCCATAACAATGGCAGCAGAGGCTCATGGGCATTGTATTGTTTTGGTCCCTGCTACCAAACTGGTGAAAAACATAACTTGTCAGACGAAGAAGATATGAAATAATTAAAACCAATAACAATATAGTATTGAGCAATTATCCAGGAGACTGCATGTAGTTCTGTATTGAAGAAAACTGAGGATTCCATTAAAAGAAAACTTTTCTAATGGGATTTTACATTTTACTTCACAACTCTATAGTTTGATGTTCTCTTGTCATGACTCCAAGTTGTATACAATACGCTTTACTGCAGTTGGTAATTTACTCTCACTCCTTTCCTCTGTTCTATAGTGGCAGAAGCTGGTGGTGGTGGGAGGTGTCTATGAGTGTCACACTGTATTCATGGGTGAGCATCGCAAAGGGTGTGTGTGTGTGTGTGTGTGTGTGTGTGTGTGTGTGTGTGTGTGTGTGTGTGTGTGTGCGCGGTGGGAGATCAATCACAGGCAGTCAAGTGTTGGGAATTTCATAGACGAAACAATCAAACTAGTGAATAATCTTTGAAAATCAATAGTTGTAGCCCTACTTATTATTTCTTACGTTTCTAACTCGACTTATTATAGCTGTCAGTTTTGTGCAGAATCCCTGCTTCACCACCGCTAGTGTTAATCCATAGAGCTCAACGGTGACAGCCCAATTTTGAATGGCTCTGGTTATTTTCCTCATTCATTATTTCTATTGACGTTTCATTAAATGCTTATTAGTCCCACATTGCCAGACCCTCCTCCACAGCGCTGTGGGGGAGGGTCTGATTAGTACACATAGCATTCCGGGATGGGAGAAAAACGTGCTCTGGTTTATTGGCATTTCTTTAAACAAATCACAATCGTTTTGGGCAGCGCTAAGCGCCGAACGGTGCCCCTGTGTCACTGCAAAATAGCCTCGGGAAGAAACTTATTGTTAATGTTCAAAAGTTGTTTTAGTTGTGCAACAGAAAACTCAGATTTGACAGATAGTCTAGCTAGCTGTCTGGATTTAGCCTGCAGAGATCTGAGGAGCAGTTAACCATAGTCCTCATCAATCCACCAGAGTTTGAAATTACAACACAAAGAAAGCAGACATCCGGCTGAAAAGGACATCCAGCGTCGTGGATATAGACTAAATGCTAATATAAGGAGTTTTAAGCCTGTAACCAAGCTATCCAGCTGCAAAAATAATCGTGACCATAAAATATTTAATCTGGTCCAAAAGAACATTTTGAAAAGAGCAAAAAATGTAAAGGTACAAAAGATACCTGTCCAGCTCTCGGCACATCTCCCTCTTATTCTGCCCAGTGTCTTAATTCTGCTTTCATCCAAGCTTCCCAGAGACAAAACAGACAGGCATTAATGTATGGGGTAGATATGACTTGTGTTTCCTACACTGCTGTTCTGATTGATCATTGGTATTGCAAGATGCTTTATTTGCATTTACATTGTTGTCTTAAATATCTAGCAACATTTTTTGAAACGCTTGTTGCGGTAGTCTAATAAAAGCAAAAAAAGCCTTAAACAGTTGGAATTAATTTCATCCTCATTTTGCAAAGAAAGTAGATGCAATTTGCTTTCAACCAATTCGCGCTTGGTCTGGACTCCTAGCGTCACTTTTTGACGCTCTGGGTCGAGACCAATTTGACGTCATTTAAAAAATTTACATTTAATTGACATGTGGCACAAGTTTGATTCATGAAAAGATTGTGGGTGGAGTTACAAAATGTACATTTCAGTACATACACACGGGACACAAACCCCGGTCTCCTGGGTGAAAGTCCTTTGTTGTTTGACCCACCCACCACCCTAACTTGCCTCCGTACATGGATTTACGGGCTTTCACCCTTCCGTTGTCGCTCTTTTTACTTGATTTTGCAAAGGACGTGGATAAATCTCATGGTTGTTGGATGCTAAATTGGACAAAAATAAATCAGCTGACAAACTTGTTGACCCTATAATTATCGGATTTTTTCCGGTCCCTCAACTATGTAGGGAATGAATGGATTAGTCAGCTGCTCCATCCTTTGCCTCTATATCCGGACCTTCAAATGAAATATTCCACAGAAATCTCATTCCTCTTTGAATGCCTTTACAGCTGCACCTGGTGCTCTTCCTTCTGGCTCTGTGACACATCACAAACAATAGCATCTGTCATAAGAAACTTTCAAGACTTCCTGTGTGACGTGCGGGAGCTGAGCTTCTTAATGTTTAATTAATGACGAAAGGCATCTCTGTAGAAGGCAGGGGTTGTCTGCCATACAGCATCTGGAGAAAACAGTGAGGATAACAAAACCAGCAGCCTTGTCATCTTGATCCCTGGAGTTTCTTTTTGCTTATATCTCGTGCCCCACTTTTTGCCATCCATCGCTGCTCTTTGAACCATGTGTTCATCTGGCTTGGTTTTCCTCTCCTGTGGATTTGGGTTTTGATGATGAAAACATAACTGTCCTCCTTTTGTTTTGTTCATTTAATGTCATAGTGTGTGATCTGATGCATATGATTGTGTTTACAAGTGGGTGTATTTATATGTGTTTGTGCAGTGGGGAAATGTGACTGTGTGCATCCACACACAAGCATATGTGCGTATAAATATGAATGCTTAGAGGCCATATGTCTTTCCTGCAGGTGCCGCTCAGTGCCTGAAATCCTCCAGATGTCATTCTAGTTCAGCTGATATGTATTCTCAACTGTCTCTCTTTGATTGGTTTCAAGTTTAACTCTGGGAGACAAAGTGGCAGCACCTAGGATGGGGTACTTTTTAAGATTTAATTGGCTTTGCCTCTCCTCAAGCACCTGCACCCAGAACTCACCTTTCCCAAGCAGCAGAGTGATCCGTTCTCATCTTACTGGACCTGTCGGCAGCCTTTGACATGGTAAAACCATGGACCGTATATAAACTGGACCAACAGATCCCGTCGCTCTGGACGGAGACCAGTGAAGGATATTAGAAGCATTTTTCTGGTGCTGGCTGAGCGTTACTGAGCAGCCTCCAACTGAGCTCGAAGACATAGATGTGACGTGAGCAACCTGTCTGAAAGTTGTAAGTCTTCTGGTAGCTGTGCCAAGAGAAATCTCAATCATTCCCAATCTTACAGAGACGGAGAGCATAGGTATATGTAAGGAGATAACATGGGCACAGGCTAATTATTGCTAACTAAAATGCTAGTTAAAGTTTGTAATTAAACTTAAACAGCGAATGTAAGTCGAAACTGCCTGCGAGCTTCTCCTGTACTTTACAGTATTTCCTCTACTGTGTGACAGTAAGTCGCGTGGTTATGACACAATCGTTAGCCTATTTTTCCAAAAACGTCTACTACAGATCCATAACATGAGATACAAGGTAATGGAGCCTTTTATACATTGTTGTGTTTCTTTAGAAATAAACAATGGACAAATAGAGTCTTTAAATGCTTCGGATGTAAAGTTATTCGCTGTCAAAGTGGTGTCAAAAAGAATGGAAGTCAATGGAATGCTAACGGGAGGTGATGGCTTGGTAGCATCAAAATGGCGCCATAGGAGCTACGCGTTCCGGGGAGAGGCTTACCCCCTTGGGTAAAACATAAAATGGCACGGTTATTGTTTTCAAGTTTTGATATTTCCTGTTTTATTTTGGTAATTCGTTCCCTCTGTGTCAATGTTTGCTTGCTGTTTGCACCATTTTCTGGTTTTGCTGTATTGTTCTCCTTCCGTGTTCATGGTTGTTTTGCCTGTGTTCTTTCTGTGTTCAGTTTTGTTTTCCTAGTACCATCCTTATGTATGTTTTAATGCTTTACTTCCTGTACTATTTTGTAGTGTTCAGTTTCCTGTGTCTTTCTCTAGCTTTGTTTCCTGTTGAGTCTGATTAGTCCCTTATGTGTTTCACCTGTTCATCTGCCTGCATGTCACTTGTCTCTGGTTCCAACCCTCATTGCCCTGTGTATTTATCGTGCGTTTATGCCACCTCGGAATAACAGAGACCGCCCCCGTAGTTACGTTGTTTTTCCGACTGACAGCGTTCACATGGTCGGGATCGGTAGGGGTGTGTGTTCTTTTTCTGTTATATTGGCGTTTGGCATAACAACTTTTTGCATGACTGCCACCAACGGTTGGGCGTAGCGTAGAGCATCAGGTGTGTGAAAACATGGAGGCTACAATAACAAAAGATTTTCTGCTGTTTTCTTATGCGAGTATCCAAACAGCACATCGCCAGGTGTTTGTTTGCGTTATCTGCAGGACAACGAACGGGAAAAGACACAGATAATGTGTTTTCTTTTATACATAGGCCTATTTATGAATAATTTTAAACATGTTATGTCTGTGTATGTTTCTTGGCAGAGGCATTTGTTCACAATAAACAGTTTATTGTCATTGAAATATGTTCAGTGAACCAAAGTTGCCTCCATCAAACGTCAGTTGTCAACAACGCGTCACCAACTGGGAAACTCTGTTAGCAAAATCCAGCCCAAGTTTCCCACCTCTGATTCCCACATGAAGTTACGTGAATGGTGACGTTTTCACTCGGAAAAATGTTAGTCTGTGTGGTTTCTTTGTCTGGTGTCTGGTTTGTTGTCTCGCTTTATGTAGTTCTGCCGGTGCCTTGTGCTCTGTTTTCTTAGTGTCCCTGATTTCCTCTGATTTATGGATTTGTGGCTTGCTACTTGAATTATAAGGTTGTTCTGGACATCAAAATCAATCTACTCAACATTATCTCCCTGTTTCCTTCTCTGCACTTTGGGTCCAAACCTGCACTACCCAGACAATGAAATGCTTCTATCCACCCTGTCCTAGCTGGGCATATGTGGTACAGCCAGTGGGATTTGCCGGGGGGGATGCATGGGATTTTCTCCTTCCTGGTCTACATATCCCTGCCTCTGCTGAATTATTCAAACCCAGAGAAAAATAAAATGTCTGTTTTTAAAAAAAATGTGCCTACTGTAATAACTGAAAGGGCCATCACCACTTTTGGTGGGATAGAAATTGAAAAGGTTTCCATTTACAAGTATCTGGGTATTTGGGTGGATGATAAACTGGATTTTAAACCACACATAACTGAACTTGTGAAGAAACTAAAACCAAAATTGGTATTCCTTTTTAGAAATAAGTCATGCTTCACTCAAAGTTGTAGGAAACAGCTTGTTCAAACTATATTTCTATCAGTTTTGGACTACGATTATATCATTCATATGCATGCTGCTTCCTCTACATTGAAGCCATTTGATGCAGTGTATCACTCTGCCCTAAAATGTACACTCACCTAAAGGATTATTAGGAACACCTGTTAAATTTCACGTTAATGAAATTATCTAATCCACCAATTACTTGGCAGCTGCTTCAATGCATTTATGGGTGTGGTCCAGGTCTAAAAAATCTCCTGAACTCCAAACTGAATGTCAGAATGGGAAAGAATGGTGATCTAAGCAACTTTGAGCGTGGCATGGTTGTTGGTGCCAGACGGGCCGGTCTGAGTATTTCACAATCTGCTCAGATACTGGGATTTTCATGCACAACCATTTCTAGGTTTTACAACAAATGGTCTGAAAAAGGAAAAACATCCAGTATGCTGCAGTCCAGGGGGGCAGAAATGCCTTGTTGATGCTAGAGGTCAGAGGAGAATCGGCCGAATGATTCAAGCTGATAGAAGATCAACTTTGACCCAAATAACCACTCGTTACAACCAAGGTATGCAGTAAAGCATTTGTGAAGCCACAACATGAACAACCTTGAGGAGGATGGGCTACACCAGCAGAAGACCCCACCGGCTACCACTCATCTCCACTAAAAATAGGAACATGAGGCTACAATTTGCACAAGCTCACCAAAATTGGACGGTTGAATACTGGAAAAATGTTGCCTGGTCTGATGAGTCTCGATTTCTGTTGAGACATTCAGATGGTAGAGTCAGAATTTGGCATAAACAGAATGAGAACATGGATCCATCATGCCTTGTTACCACTGGACAGGCTGGTGCTGGTGGGGGTGTAATGGTGTGGGGAGGATCCCTTTCGCCTTCCGAACTGCCTTAATTCTTTGTGGCATTGATTCAACAAGGTGCTGGAAGCATTCTTTAGAAATGTTGGCCCATATTGATGGGATAGGGTCAAACAGGGTATTAGTATGGTGTTCCTAATAATCCTTTAGGTGAGTGTATATCTGTTGATGGATTTAGTACCCACCACTGTCTCCTTTATCAAAATGTAGGCTGGACTTCCTTGGCTCTAAGAAGGGAGCAACACTGCATTCTAATTATCTACAAAGCCTTGCTTAAATAAAATGCCTGTATACTTAACTTATCTTGCTCGCACTAGTGACTCCTTGGTCCTAAATTTTCCATTTGTTAGGACAGAATTAGGCAAAACTGCATTTCAATATTATGCTCCATTTAAATGGAACAGCCTGCAGTTTCTAATGCAACTGAACAGCCTGATTCCATTTAATCACTTTAATTGTTTTCTTTATGAAGCCATATATATATATATATATATATATATATATATATATATATATATATATATATATATATATATATATACTGAATGTAGATGTGCATTTTGAGTTTAACATTATGTAACTGTTGTGTGTGTACTGTGTATTATTGCTCAATGGTGTTTTTTTGCCTCCAACGGTGCCTTCCAGGCAGCTAACCTTAACCCTAAACATAACCATTGCCGCGTTGCCTGGAAGGAGATGTTGGGGGCAAAAAACACCAAAGACCTGTATTGTTACAGTATAGTGTATATTAATTGCTATGTTCGGTGTTGTAATTACTGTGTTGTAATTTTGTATGGTATATATATATATATATGTATATATGTGTGTGTATATATGTTTGCATCCACAGTGGGGACAAAATGTAAGACTGCCTCACTGATATTTCAAAACAGATGATGAAACGGCACATCCACTCCGAACTCCTGGTGATTCCAGGCAGTCCCTCTGTTTATAACAACATCAGTATCCAGCTGTGCTACTCCTTTACTCTCCAACAGTGTCTGCAAGAAATCTGATCATCGATGTCACAACTCCTCATTTTGCTTTTCACTTCCCTTTCACTGGCTCCATGTCACTGCTCACATTGGCCCTCATTTATCAACCTAACGTAGAAACGAGCGCAGCTATGAGAGCAGAAATCATCTTACGACAGGCTTCACGTGTGATTCATGAAACGTTCATATCACACCAATCAGAGCGTAACAATGGTTGTACATTGATAAATGCAGCGGCTGGAAACAAGCTTCATTTAAATATCACGCCACAATATATTGTCGGTTTTAAGGCCTCGCCAATACAATTTACGACATGGCGAGACGTAATCCGGCTGAGAAGCGGCACTTTTCAGAAATGGAGATTGAAACCCTGATAGCTCAGGTTCATTTGCACTAACGTGTGTACTATTTGGCAGCCTGAAAACTGGTATTAAAGGCTGTAGAATGGAAAGAGATCACTGATGCAGTCAACAGTGTTGCCGTGGTAAATCGGACTCCAGCTGAAGTTTATTTAATTTATACACCCTTGACGTATGCTATAATAGTGATAATAATTTTGATAATAGTCCTAATAGTAATATACAGGCTTATATTGCAATCCCTTAGGCCTACATGTAGGTGTACTTATATTTAAATAAACACACAGTAGTGGAGTTTATGCAGTATCTTTTATTTTAACTGTTTTTTTTTTTTTCATGAGTCAGAGCCAGGTAACTGTGAGTTGTGAGGGAGAGTGTGTCCCCCCCAAAAAAAAAAACAAACAGTCTCCTAACAGCAGAGGGGATGTCGTTCGCGCAATCGTTCGCAACACTTTAAAAGAGAAATGAAAACCTGATGAATAAATTAAAATGTTATGCATCGTCATGTTTCCTGTATTGAGTATCATTGCCAAACATAACACTATAGGCTACCTTTTTAAAAGCGAGGAATAATATCCTGTCTCCTTCGTATATAGCCCTACTTGGGGCTGTACTGGACACTGCTCTCTGGGCATCGGGTCATCTGGCTCCATCTCTACATTTATGGCACCCTGTTTTCCTGCACGATGTTGTGCAGAACCCCACAGGCTAAAACAATACTGCAGACTTTGTACGGTACTTTGTACCGGTGCATAGACGTCTTCTAAAAGAGCCAGATCTGCCTTTGCAGACAAGTGATCAATTGATGACTTCTCCTTCTCCTGTTAAACTGATTAGGCTATATGCTGCACCGCGAGTCCCCACTCGAAAACTTGCGTACACAAGTTTAAACTTGACGTGAGATTTATCGTAGCCTCCGTTCACGTCCATATTGATAAATGCCGAGCTTTGTGCGGAAATAACGGTTTTACGCTTGTTTTCTGTCGTACGCTCATTTCGTAAATGAGGGCCAATATGTGCTCATGCGCTACGATTCAGCCAAGGACAACGACTAGTCCTACCATCACTGCTAGGCGGGGAATCTCAATCCAAACTCATCTTATGTGTGCTCCCTCAGTGGCCGAAAGAGTTAACTAACAACATTCAGTCAGCAGAATACCTTTCTTTCTTCAAAAATCACTTGAAGACCTACCTACCTCCGCTCTGATAACGTGGCATCATTACAGGAGAACAACGTATTCTTGAGGCAGAAAGAGTGTGTAAACTGTGAGGTTCAGGGAACATACATGTATTTCATGCACGGCTTTCGATCAGGTCTAATAATCCTGTGTCCATATTATTGGATACTGTCCTTTGGTTTCCTTTTCGGATTGATTCTCTTCAAAATAAAAGCATTTATGTGCATCAGCCTCGATTGGCTTTTCCACAGGTCCATTTTGATTTCTTTGGATGCATTGCGAGAACTGGATGTTCTCACCATGAATTCAATCCATGGAACAGTAATTGCTGTGAATACAAGTCACTACAGCTGACCAATAATTTCTCAGTCATCAGAGTGTCACACACACATCAGGTCGCTTGTGTGATTACAGGGTTAAGATTCAGATTCAATACTTGTTGTTTTAAGTTGCTAGGAATGTGGCGCAGTGCGCTCATTACAAAAAAGCAGAAAGCATTCATAGCAGGACAGTCAATTCCCGTTTAAAACACATAAAAACACATAGACACAACCCTCCCCCCCACACACACATACACACTCACACGAATAAATACCATTTAACCCATAATAAAATAGATAAATGCACTGTAAACCAGAATAAGTAAGCAGTACTCAAAAAATTTGAGGCAATCAGTTTCCACAATTTTTTACACGTGTAAAAAGTAAAGTGCCAGTGGTGATGGGCACCCTAGAAGTCAGTGCAGTCAAGAGTTATAAAGTGTCAGTGCATCGTATGCTGTTGGGTAGCTGAATGGTTCTGCAGTAGGTGCTGTTAAGAAAGCAAGATGTTTTTGGATTTAATAGATTTTAGACTTTTCTCTCACCAGTAAGGGGTTAGCACGGTGTGTGGGGTCTTGGAGGATTTGTCTGTCATTTTCGCTGGTTGCGGTTTGCATTAATTTCTGATATAGAAGTAAGTTCACAATTAATGATTCTTGAGGCAGTGCGTACAATTTTGTCAAGCTGCTTTCTCTGTTGAACTGTGGAGTTGCCAAACCACGCACACACATTTTCAATGTAAGGCTCAGGGTCCATTGCAGCTCATGTCTAATTAAACATTTCTAGGAGGATAATGGCTACTTTGACATTACGTGTTTTGCCTGTTCAAGAAGAGGTAGACTTGACAGAAGGTCCGTCAAAGGGAATTTTGCACGTGCAACCGTGTCCATGGCTTTGAAAAAAAAAGGCAATTTGTAACATCAAAACATTCTGTCCTTGTTCAGAGTGCGGCTCTGTTCATTACTGCCTGAATGCTGTTTAAATGAACACATCTGGTATGGATCTCCAAAGAAAAGCCACATGCTCTGATCAAAGGAGAATTCACACCCTTTGATTAAGTCAGAGCCAAATAATAAGCATCAGTGGGTTAGTGACAGCCTTTTGAAACACAAGCTGTGCTGGGCACTTTATCCTTGATTTATGAAGAGCTTCAGTTAACATATTTTGCAATTAAGTCAAATGTATTTAGGTCAAAGAACTTCATTACTGGCATTTTAATAAGTGTTGACATCTTGTCTAACACTGTAAATGTTTAAGGTACGGTTGCCCTGAGAGGCCACAGCACGCAACAATAAGACAACACGTGCAAATAAGACAACACATGCAAATAAACCACAGCACGCACTAATAAGACAACACGTGCAAATAAACCACAGCACGCACTAATAAGACAACACGTGCAAATAAACCACAGCAACACAGTCTCACTCCCTACTCGTCAAATGTATGACGCATGGTATTGTCTTATTAGTGTGTGTTGTCTTATTTGCACGTGTCGTCTTATTTGCACGTGTTGTCTTATTTGCACGTGTTGTCTTATTAGTGCGTGTTGTCTTATTAGTGCGTGTTGTCTTATTTGCACGTGTTGTCTTATTTGCACGTGTTGTCTATTTTTGCACGTGTTGTCTTATTAGTGCGTGTTATCTTATTTGCACGTATTGTCTTATTAGTGTGTGTTGTCTTATTTGCACGTGTCGTCTTATTTGTACGTGTTGTCTTATTAGTGTGTGTTGTCTTATTTGCACGTGTCGTCTTATTTGTACGTGTTGTCTTATTAGTGTGTGTTGTCTTATTTGCACGTGTCGTCTTATTTGCACGTGTTGTCTTATTAGTGCGTGTTGTCTTATTAGTGCGTGTCGTCTTATTTGCACGTGTTGTCTTATTAGTGCGTGTTGTCTTATTAGTGCGTGTTGTCTTATTTGCACGTGTTGTCTTATTAGTGTGTTGTCTTATTTGCACGTATTGTCTTATTAGTGTGTGTTGTCTTATTTGCACGTGTCGTCTTATTTGCACGTGTTGTCTTATTAGTGCGTGTTGTCTTATTTGCACGTGTTGTCTTATTTGCACGTGTTGTCTATTTTTGCACGTGTTGTCTTATTAGTGCGTGTTGTCTTATTTGCACGTGTTGTCTATTTTTGCACGTGTTGTCTTATTAGTGCGTGTTGTCTTATTTGCACGTGTTGTCTTATTTGCGCGTGTTGTCTTATTTGCACGTGTTGTCTTATTTGCGCGTGTTGTCTTATTTGCGCGTGTTGTCTTATTTGCACTTGTTGTCTTATTAGTGTGCTGTGGTTTATTTGCACGTGTTGTCTTATTGTTGCGTGCTGTGGCCTCTCAGGGCCACCGTATTAAGGAGTTAGTTGAGGAACCATTTCATTTCAACATAACATTGAATTGATCCATTTTCACAAAGAGGCGGGTAATAAACAGCACAAAACAGGATGTGATCTACCGACAAAGTCCTATCATTGATGACGCTTTCACCCAAAGCAACTTACAATTGCTATATATCAGAGGTTACACGCCTCTGGAGCAACTAGGGGTTAAGTGTCTTGCTCAGGGACACATTGGTTAATGTAACGCAGTGTGAATCGAACCCAGATCTCCCACACCAAAGGCATGTGTCATATCCACTGCGCCATCACCACCCACAATTTATGATTGAAGAGGTTGTATTTATGACATGGGAAGACAGGCGCACAGTGTGCTTGGTATTGGCGTTCTTCAGGGTATGAGAACACTGTTGTTTGGTGACTGATTATGAAAAAAACAGATGTTGCCTTGTTTCCTTTTCAAAAACAACCTTGAATTTGTATTTCTTGCCTTTTTTTATTAACATTATACAAGGAACAAAAGTTAAACCTTTTTGATTTGAAATTAAAACAAAAATAGCAGCTTATACATCACAATTTGTGAACTTGGGAGCTATTAGAAAAATTCTCACAAAGTTTAAGGGTTAATGTCAGTTCTGTTACACTTTGAGCAAGTCTTGCATTGCCAGACCTTCCTCCACAGCGTTGCGGAGGAAGGTCTGGCTAGTCCACACAGCATTCCGGGATGGGAGAAAAACTTGCTCTGGTTTATTGGCATTTCTTTAAACCAATCACAATCATCTTGGGCGGTGCCACTGCAAAATAGCCTCAGGAAGGAACTTGTTTTGGTGGAACATGTGTACGTTCAAAAGTAGTTTTAGTCGTGCAACAGAAAACTCCGATTGGACAGGTAGTCTAGCTAGCTGTCTGGATTTACCCTGCAGAGATCTGAGGAGCAGTTAACCATAGTCCTCACAAATCCACCGGAGGTTAGAATGCCAACACAAAGGAAGAAGAAAGTGACAGAAATCTGTGTTGCCGTTCTCAAACTCCGTTCGCTTCGGGAAACAACAACAATCTTCGAGCTAGCAAGCTACACGCTGAAAATGGCAACTTTTGAAGAAAATTTGGATGCCGCAACAAGGCAGGCCTGCTTGGTTCTTTCGGGAAATGATTGTAAAGATTTACAAAGAATATGTTTACGGCATTTCCTCTCTAACTGGGACATTTTGGGACCGATTGGTGGGATTGCTGTGGACAAAGTACAGACGGAGATACACTGGTAAGAGCCAATGAGGTTTAACCATGTATCGGCTAATTTAAATAGCTCACGTTACTGTATTGTGTGAACAGTTAACTTAATTTAATATTGTATGTGGCGTTTTTCTTTTGCAGGGTGCAAATGTTCCACCAAAACAAATTTCTTCCCGAGACTATTTAGCAAAGCCACCGTCGCTGCGTTCGGAGCTAAGCACCACCCAAGATGAATTTAATTGGTTTAAAGAAATGCAAACAACCCAGAGATTGTTGTTTTTGTATTTTTTTTTTGCTTTTATCCTATGCACCAGAATGCACCTATGGTGTAGCCAGACCTTCCTCCACAGCGTTGTGGAGATAGGTCTGGCAATGTGAGACTACAGCTGTGGCTAATAAAGCAGACGAGGAAAAAGTGATAGCCTGAACATCACATCAGCATTCAGAGCGCGAGCCTCCCTCAGGCAGCATTCATAAATATGTTATGAGCCCAGCCTGCCGTTACTATACTGTCCAGCAGTAATGGATATTCAGGGTGAAAGGGCTCTTGTGAGAGCAGCATGTAAAGGATGACTGGGTAGGAGTTAGTAACGCACCATTAACCGACTCCTCAGGATGCTCACGGACTGGGAAGAGAAGGAAAGCCGTCCGGTCAGGAAATCAATATAAAGCACATCAGTATGTGAGTCAGTGAGAGGGAGGGGGGGATGATGTTTGCCATATCAGGATCACTTTAAACACAGTGAAATAAACACGCAGGAACGGTCTTGTAGATGCTTGTCCTAAACAAGTTTGACTGCGCATGCTGCTGACACAAAGTGCAAAGACAACAGTGCCTGCCAGACTGCAGGTGAACAAACTGCGAGACTTGATAACTACATTTCTATCAGTGCAGTACAAACCTCTCAATGTAGTTTTCTATGATTTGGAGGCTCTGCACTTTCATTTTGAATCTTGCAGCAAAAAATGTCTATTATATAACAAATACTATAAAACCCATAGAGGGTAGGGGAGGGGAGAAATTGACTTTTCAGCATGAGCCTGTCTCTCTCAGCCCCTAGCATTATATCTCTTTATCTGCTGTACACCTAAATGTCTTATAGGCTATATTAGCCCTCCTACACAATCTGGACTGTGGTCAAAACATCTACATCTTATAACTTATTCCATGTTTTTTATATATATATATATATATATATATATATATATATTTATTTATTTTTTCTGTCAAGCAATTCTATTATGTTTACATTCTTTATTTTTATAGTCATAGTTAAGATTTAATAATAAGCTATTATACTGTTCAATCCCTGCACTGTTCACTTTTGCACTACCACCATTGCACACACTCTACCATAGCACCTTATCATGGTCATTGCATCACATGGTCGGTCCATACCAGACCTTTGTAATCACTTCACAAATTGTTAACTCTTTAAATTTCTGTGAGTGATTTTTATGTATGTGAGATATATGTGTGTATGTGTGTTTGTTGTGTTATGGTTGTCTAAGCTACTGGATGCCTAAAATTTCCCTCGCGATGAATAAAGTATCTATCTATCTATCTATCTACAAAATAGTAATAAAAGACATATCTGCAAAAACAAGTATGAGTAGGTGTTTGTTTAGTAATTTTAGAGGGCTAAGACTAATGGTCCAACAATTAAAATTTGTCTCCAAGTTTAGCTTACAGAAATCCAGGAAGATACAGTAGTAGATGTGTGTATCACACGTGATCGGGTGGTGTTGTGCTATTTACATTTCCATCATGAGGGACCTTATTTAGAGTGAACGAATACATGTATTACATGGTGCATAATAAAGTTGAATTGTGAAGAGTCTCTGGGCGATTACACCCCATCATGACGTAGACATAGTTAGTGGGGTAGTAATGCCATGGTTAGTACACAAATATCCATTCCGCTAAGAATCATTCCTCACAGTAACTGTGTGTATATTATGTCACTTACTGTACTTTGTGATATACGGCGATAGTGACAGTGGATGCATCACCCAATTAACCTTTGTCTCTTGTGTAATTTCTGAATAAGAACCTGCTGCAGGGTTTACTTTCTTTCCTTTACTTTGTGATAGAGAGAGACCGTCAGGTTGAGGTTAGTCTCTCATTGCCAGACCTTCCTCTACAGCGCTGCTGGGGAGGGTCTGGCTAGTCCACACAACATTTGGGGATGGGAGAAAAACGTGCTCTGGTTTATTGGCATTTCTTTAAACCAATCACAATCGTCTTGGGCCGTCACTAAGCGCCGGACGGAGCCATGGTGCCTCTGCAAAATAGCCTCGGGAAGGAACCTGTTTTGGTGGACCATGTGTACGTTAGGGGTGGGGAAAAAAACTCGAGATAGCATACTATCGCGATATTTTCCGTGGCAATACTGTATTACGATAGTATCTATACACAGACGCCAAGTATCCATTTTGATAATATATGTGTTGGTCAGTTTGTGTGCTTGACAATCCCATTTTGCAGCAATAACATTGAAGTGAGATGAACAAACAGAGAACTGTATCTTTTTAGATAAAACAGTTGTTGACAGACATAATTTGAAATTGGGAGACGATTACCAAGTCTTAAACTTCCATAATGTTGTCTTCAACCGCTTAACAAAGCACAAGTACAGTAGACTATATTTCACAATTACTGTTTTCTGTCAATTTGTTTGTGGATTTTGACGTTTCAGACCGCACTTGAAGGCAGCTTCACAGAGGGAGAGAGGCATAGCAAGTGCTTTGTTGTTGCAGAAAACATTCAGCTGTTACACTGCAGTTCTATACTATATATATACAGGATATACTATAAATACATTTAATTGAAATTGACTTGAATTGAAATTGAATAATTGGCCACTGCAGCGTGACGTAGGGGTTGCGTTTCTCCAAAAGTTGAGTCGGTCTCAACTTTTTGCCTCAGCCCGCTATGTTTTTTGAGTGTCCCCTCAGCAGCAAACCCCCACCGTGACCTAAACACTCTACCCCCAATTCAAAATGAATAGAAAGATATGCGTTTTAGCCGGACCGGCAGACTTCGTCACTTTACTTCCTGCTTTGCTATTGTCACCATAAACGTAAATATAGGTCGTAATTGCTGCTTGAACAAACGACTTATGGGAGCATTTTGGGGGGAGGACAGTCTCCCATGTGCACAGTGGTGTAGTCTAATATAATGTAGTGTGTATACTGGCATATATTGGCCAGAATCCGGCATATATTGGCCAGAATCTGGCATGTATTGGCCAGAATCTGCCATATATTGGCCAGAATCTGCCTTTGGGGGAGAAGGGGGGGCAATATCATAGTGGGGGGGTCTGGATGTCCTCCCCCAGGGAAGTTTTGAGCATCAACGACTTCATTTCCTGCATTCGGATACACTTTTATGCGCCAATTTACGGTGGAAATACCTTTATTTAGCCTATCTGAAGAAAGTAAAACACAGTTGACAATTCAAAATATATCAAAACTATGTTGTTGTGTGTCATTGGGCATTTTTAAGTGGGTATATGGAAATCCTGGAGCTTTCTTAGTGGGTATACTGCGTATACCTGCGTATCACGTAGACTACACCACTGTATGTGCATATTTGTTTCTGATGAAATCGCTGAACTAGACTTGAGTCTTGTCTCTCCATAAGAGAAGCATGTTCAGGCTCCTAATTGGTTTTACTATCTCAGCAGCTCATTAGTCCGTTAATAACATCCCAAACCTGAAGTGTGAAGACATCAGAGAACTCCTGGCATACGAAGGTCTTTATGAAGAAAATCGCTGTTCTTGTTATGCACCGGAGGTGGTGGAGGGTAAAGGAAAATGTCTTAGGGTTTGTGTGTGTGTGTGTGTGTGTGTGTGTGTGTGTGTGTGTGTGTGTGTGTGTGTGTGTGTGTGTGTGTGTGTGTGTGCGTGTGTGCCTGTGAATGGGGGTGCAAGGCTGCTGCTGCTGCTGTCTGCTGCTTACAGATGGGTGGTTTCGCTTAAGATTGTGTTTACACAAGCTGTTGCTTCCGAGTGGCGTTTCACCTCGTGCTAAAAAGCTTTCTGAAAACCTTGGATGCGTTAAAAGTGCTGCCAAATGAGCGAACGCACACTGACAGCATTTGTCTGCCGCCGCGGGGCCCAAAGCGATAACAATAAAGCCGCTACGGCAGACGATGATTGGTCGCCTCATCCTCAACCCAGATCCGTTCATTCGGGGAGTCACTGAGGCTCAGAGGCCGATGAAAACCTTTGAGTAAAAATAATGTCTCAGCGGTTTTAAAATCCAACATCTAATCTTGAAGATAAATGGACTGATGTTTCTCTACACAAGCAAATGGTTTTGGTCCTTTCAAGTGCGGGCTATTGCCACGTAAAATTAATTGACACGAACGGAGAGAGGCCTCCCAGGTTTTCAGTACAGTTTGACATGAAATAAGACGTTATATAGATTGCCGATGTCATTCAAGAGCAGCCATTCAGGGGAGCTTAATGAGAACATCAGAGAAATGAACCCAAGGCTGTAGACGGTGGAGAAATGAAGCATTAAAATGGTAGGACGTCTCGCGGGTGCGCGGAGAGGAAGACAACTTTCTTTCAGCTCTCCGAGTAAAACAAGGACACTCTCCTTTTAATCTTAAAACCCAAGCTTCATTTCCTTCTCATCTGCGGCCATCTTCCCTGCATGAGTCATCCTCAATAGTCCTGCCATCTTGGAAAGGGCAGCCAGCTCTTTTTCTTCTTTTTCTTCTCTCAAAGTTTTCAAATTTTCTTTAGAACAAACTTTAACAGAACTTAAAGGTAAAATACTATGTGTCACAGGAGATGAGCTAGTAGAGGGATTCCCGAAACTTGTTAACGTCAAGGATCTGTAGGAAAATTAGTATCAGTATTGTTGTAGAAATATTAGTATCAGTACTGTTGTGTGCAGTCATAAAGGAAGTGGATACAAGTTCCAGGTGAGACACACTTGCACCGCCTGTACAAGGATTAGACTCTGAGAGTTACACAGAGAGTTAGCTTAAGCTTTCACTTATAGTTTATACCATATACTGTATAGTGTTGTTCACCAGACAGAGTAGCAGAAAAGCAGGAACCGGATGTTATTGTGTTCATCAGACCAGAAGAGGATGTTGCACCAGACAGAGGACCCAAACCCTGTGTGTGTGTGTGTGTGTGTGTGTGTATGTGTGTGTGTGTGTGTGTGTGTATGTATGTGGCAACAGAAGAATCTGCCCGGAGACGGGAGGACTACACCCCATCAAGGAAAAATATAAAGGTTGAGGGATACTGCAGAACGGGGCTCACAATTGGACAGAGACTTTGCTAACCTGAGCTCCGACTCTTTTGTCTGTAGCTAGGGATACTTAGTGTCTTTTGTGAACCCACATATGTGATTATAACTTAACTGCTGGACTCAGTACACTTTTCTTAACCTGAATCTATCGTCTCAGAGTTGATCCTTGAGTTTTGGTATCCCTTAGTCCTATCTACGAATACGCGGGAATTAGAGAGTAATTGGAGTCCGATATCTCGGCCTTCGGGTCTGTGTCTTTTTCGCCGAAATTCCCTTTCTACAGACCCCTAAATTGACACAAAGTAGATCAGCGACCCCATTCGATATGATTTTTTCCCAGAAAAACTGGAGGTTCGCTGCAACTCTCAGGTCTTTTAAATTAAGGCTGAAGACTTTTCCTTTTTAAGCTTCCTTTTTAAACCCTTGTGTTGTCTTCCCCTTTTGTTGCTGTTTTCAACGCTGTTTTACTTTTTTTTTTTTTTTTTACATTTGTTTTACATTTTTCAACCCTTTGGTAACTTTTTTCTACATTTGATCGCTTTGTCTGACATTTTGATACTTTTTCAACTTTTTCATGTTTTCTTACAGTGTTTTTGATGTTTTTATCATGGTTTTTGTCACTTATAATACATTTTGACACTTTTCCCAACCTATTTTTTTTTTACATTTGTCACATGTTCTGAAACTTTTTTTTATCATTTTTGTGAAAACAATTTCGTCACTTCTTTTGACATCCCATATTTCTGATATAAAAAAAAACCTTTTGAACAATGGGTTAAATTTGACCCGAGGACAACATGAGGGTTAAGTAATTGTTGATATCTTGCACTGCACTGTAAATTTATTCTTGTATTTCATACCTGTATTATACTATTTTAGCTGTTTTTTGTTCTCTTTGATGGATGTTTCTAAATGTTTTTAACTGCTCTGTAACGTTTAATGTAAAGCACTTTGAATTGCCTTGTTGCTGAGGCTGCCTTGGCTTGCCTTACATTCTGTCATTGTGTTACTGTGTTACTAAAGCATTCCCTTTTTTGCTGTGGACTCCCTGGAACCCTCTTAAGGACCCCGTTTAGGGAACGACTGAGCTAGTACATGTTAAAGGTCATTAGCTACAAATCAACCCCATGTCGGTGCCGACAATTTTCCAAAGCAAAACCAACAGTTTTTATGTCTTGTAAGTTGTTGGGCCACCACGAGCCTTAACAACCGCTTCAATGCTTCTTGGCGTAGATGTAAAAAGTGTCAGAACTGAATACCATTCTTCCAAAAGGTATTCCCTCGTGTATTTTGATGATGATGGTGGAGAACACTGGGTTCAAAATGTTTTCAACCTATAGTCAATGACAACGTTTACATGCACTTGATATTCCGTTTTCTGCTCTTTTTCTGAAAAAGACAATATTACGAATAAGCTGTTTACATGGTTAATAAAAGTGAATATTCCCGTTTACATGCAGCCAGGCAAAAGTAGGATTTTTTTCAAAGTTTTCCAGTTTTCCACTTGTTGGAGTGTGTGAAAACAGTGTCCCTCTTTCACTCCTACAACCAGCTTCTTGAAAAGGTCGGCATTGCGATGTTTGCGCAAATCCAAAAATCTGTTAGTATCCAAGTCTTTCATAATGTTTAAAAGTAGTTTCACCTTCTTTTCTTTTGGCCATGCATCTCTTCCGCAGCCCTGCAAACTGTTGGCGGGCTGGTTTGTGTACAGTAACCATAGCAACAGGTGAGCTACCCAGGTGCCCAAATGAGACGAATACATGTCCAAAGAATGCTTCTTAAACCTGAATAATACCATCGTATCCCCAGTGGTGTGTTTATCGGTATTAAGGTTAGGGTTAGGTGCCTTGAAGTCAACGGTTGCAGCGTTGCCTGGAAAGAGACGTTGGGGGCTTAAAACACCATCAAGTCAGTGGTGTAGTCTAATGTATTGTAGTGGGTATACTGTACTGTATATTGGCCAGAATCTGCCTTTGGCCAGAATTGGCCAGAATCTGCCTTTGGGCCATATCATAGTGCGGGCTCTGGGTGTCCTCCACCAGGGAAGTTTTGAGCATCAACGACTTCATTTCCTGTATTCTGATACACTTTTATGCACCAATTTACGGTAGAAATACCTTTATTTAGCCTATGTGAGGAAGAAAAACACAGATGACAATTCAAAATATATCAAAAATATAGTAGAAAGTATGTTGTTGCATGTCAAAGGGCATTTTTAAGTGGGTATATGGAAATCCTGGAGCTTTCTTAGTGGGTATACTGCATATACCTGCGTATCACGTAGACTACACCCCTGCGTATCCCACAATTCTTAATTAGAAAAATGTTGTATTTGGGCAGGCCTTATTCTGAATATCTACACAGAATATGCTGTACATACTCATTGTTTAATTTTAAACCCAACTTACTGAAATACAGAGACGAAACAATAAAATCTATCGCAGTCCTAAAACTTGACTGACTTTACTGCACTGGAGCCTCCTTAAATCCTGGAACAACAGTGTAAATGCAAACAAGGAGTTGTATATTTCTGTGATGCCAACGTACGCATGCACACAACTTGTTTGCAGTGTGACGTGTATTTGAAGATTGAGCACAGACTGTATAATTGACCTGCCACTTGCCATGACCTACATATGACAGAATGGTAATTGCCATGCAGCTCATATGGAGCCCATGTTGGATGGAGAACTGAAATAATGCTCTGTAGCCTGGGACTGCCTCATGACAGCTTGTCTCAGACTGATTTATGCAAATAAATAACCACATCTAAAATCCTCCAGTTGAATAGTAACTTGCAGTCGTTTTACAGTAATGTCATCCAGTGACTTCCAGTCTTATTTCACAGAGGAGCGCATCCCACCTGTCTGTGAAAAGATGGAGGACGAAGCTGGTCAATAAATATTTCACGACTTTCATTACTGCATATTTATAGTGTGTCTGCCGCTCAGTAAATCTGTCTTAGTCCGTGCCGTTAGACAATCTTTAACCCAACAGCCACAAAGTCGAGCCGTGCGGTGCAGGCGAGGCCGAGTCGTCTAATTTAACGGCCTTGCCAAGTGAAGCTTGCAGAGCCGCAATACCGCCAGAGAAATGGCAACAAGGGCCGGATCTTGATAGCTGATCTACTGCAGTGTGAAGTTTGTCTTTGACACAAAATGTCCAACAGAGAGAAAACAAGCCACAGCAAATGTGGGGAATGAACTTGTGTACATGTATGTATGTATGTATGTATGTATATATATATATATATATATATATATATATATATATATATAGGACAGAATCTGCCTTTGGGGGAGGGAGGGGGGCATATCATAGTGAAGGGTCTGGGTGTCCTCGACAAGGGAAGCTTTGAGCATCAACGACTTCATTTACTGTATTCAGATACACTTTTATGCACCAATTTACGGGGGAAATACATTTATTTAGCTTATGTGAACACAGTTGACAATTCAAAATATATCAAAAATATAATGGAAATGGTATGTTGTTGCGTGTCATTGGGCATTTTTAAGTGGGTATATGGAAATCCTGGAGCTTTCCTAGTGGGTAAACTGTGTATACCTGCTTAACAGGTAGACTACACCACTGAATTACCTTTTCGCCTGCCTCAGCATGTCGTCCCTCGAATGTCTACAACTAGGGCTGGGTATCGTTCAAAAAATGTCTCTACTTGTGCCGATACCAACACCATGACTTCGATACCGGGTCCTGAACCATTTTTTTTTTTAAATCCAATTTAACAAAAAACAAAACCGGCACAAATCTTTATATTTTTCAGCTTCTACTATGGGAGCCGCGTCGTTTTATTTGTGCCTAACATATGATTTCCCTGGGTGTCTCTATGAAGTGTAACGTTAGACAGCCAATCACCAGCATTATTAGATCTTGGTAGAAGCAGGCAGCATGCTTGTTGGCTCCGTGATGCTGATGAGAGTTACTCCTTAGGTATTGAATGGCGAAGCATTTTTCCATACTTGATACTAAGGAGACAATTCTGTCTATGCCTAAAAAGTATTGAATTTGGTACCCAGCCCTAACAATAGTTGGTCAAGAACACTGTTGCAAGGCTGTTGACCATGTCCAGCAGGACAACTCCCATCTTATCCTCTTTACATTGGCTTCCTATCACGTTCAGGATTCATTGTCCTGACACAGTGTTTCCGCTATGTTTTCCGATTTTTTGTAGTGGCGGCCCGCCATGGCAAAATTTCTGCCGCCACGGTATCAGAAATAGGGCAGACACACAATGTAGTCGCGGTTGCCTTTTAAATTATCCTGCCGAAATAACCCCCCCGTTGGCTACCGCTCACATTGCAATTTAACAACAATTAGAAAGAGGTTAGTGGGCCCATCCAGTTCAACTCCACATACTGTTGGGTTGATGTAGTTTAGTGTCAAAACGTTGTTGTTCGGGCAGACCAGCCCCCACAAAAAAATCCTAAAGGAAACACTGTGACATATATAGAAAATATTTTATCTCACTGTTAGTTGATGTTTACTTTATATCGATGATGTTACAGGATTGTTCCGTGGCACCCAAAGTTCCTTGGTCCGATGTCCGTCACTTTCCGCTTTGTTTCCCAGTAAAACAATCTCATGGTGCAGTGGACTAAATCCCCCCCCTCGGAGACCAACCTACAACTTCCTTCAAAGCTTCACGGAGACACAATCAGCCCTACTGACCTCCTCCTACCCACAACCTTTCAGTATGACCTCATTTGGCCGACGTCATCGCCCGCCACGTTCTCTAGAGATGTTTTCTCTCTGTGCATCTGTCCAAGGATGCAAGATGCCACCGGAAGATGTGACCCCAATAACTTCACCCCAGTCCCCCAGCGAGCCCAGCCCCGCTGCTGGGATGCCGCTGCAGCCATTATTTCCCATTAGTGCTTGACAGCGGGCGGTTTGTAGCAGCAAGACCCTGTGGAGAATCAGGTCAGCCACAGTGCCCCGTCCCTTTGTTGGCACATGTGCTGTTCTACCTCACATGGACCGGTCGCGCGTCCACACTTTTTGTTGGAGGTTATCTGAGAGTAAGGACAAACAAGCTTGAAACTCTAAATAGGTTGCTTTGACTGAAGGCAGATACTACAGAGAAGTACAAATGTTGAGGTACTTGTACTTTACTTGAGTCTTTTTCTTTTCATGCCACTTTCTACTTCTACTCCATTATATTTCAGAGAGAAACATTGTACTTTTGACTCCACTCCATTCATCTGACAGCTTCATTTTTAAAGTAACTAAAGATGTCAGATAGCTGTGTTGGGTGTCTATATACGCTTGGCTACGGCTATCAAGTGTTACTGTATATACTGTATCTGAGAGTTATTGTTTTGATGTTTTTGGTGAGAATAACAATGATTTTCTTTCTTTTTAAACACCAGACTTACACCAGAACCAGAAATACACCATTCCCTCTTTACTTTCATATGTACATTTGTCTTAACTGCTTTTGTTTTGAATTCCTTTTAAGGTTAAATTGTATTTAAAGGAGTTGGAAGTGTGTGAATAAAGCTAGCAAAGTTTGGTTTTCTCCGATGACCCTGGAATATACTGTAAGTGATTTTTTATTTTTTTTATTTTATCAGATGGTTGAAATGTATAAGAGGTTTGGCTATGGCTAACTGAAGAGAACACAGCTGTGTTCTGAGGCACTTTTTTGACCAACTTGGGGAGACTGATCAGTCTGACTGTCTTTTCTGCCGAGGGTCGGCCGTCTGGTCAGTGTGTCTGCAGCTTTAGGTGAACATAGGGCCTAATTTTGGAAAAGAAATCTCGTACACACACCGCTGGAACACTCATACACACACAGAACTGCAGAGCTAAACATGATTGCTGCATCTGCACTAGGTCCTCTCGTCTAATGAACAGATATGACGAGCACTTCTCTCATCATGTCATTTCATTCATTATCTATTGTCCTTGCCACCCACCCCCTGTCTTGTTCCTCCAGGCTGATTGGAAATAAAATGCAATTAGCAACTGTTTTTTTTTTAAACATGGTTTTATGAGCAATTTAAATACATGAGGTTCAAATTCCCTGCATGCACAGGCTTCTTTATTTATTAAGGTAGGCATAATCAGACACACACACACACACACACACACAAGCTTTGACACATGTTTTAAGAGTGACGGCCTCAGTTGAAATCTTTAAAAGCAGCTAAAGACGCATCTCAGGCGTTCGTTTAGCCACATTCTCAACTGTGTTGCTATGTATCTTATGCTTTTGTGTTTTGTTATGATTTACTATGGTTTATTATGGTTTTCATGATTATTGATTTGTTTTCATGTATTTATTCTTTTGGCCTGTGAAGCACTGTGTGAGTCTGTCTGTGATAAGTGCTATATAAATAAACTTTACTTACTTTAACGCACGCACACACACACACACACACACACACACACACACACACACACACACACACACACACACATAGTGCGTGGCACTATATTTGTGGGGACCCATCATTGACATAATGCATTCCCTAGCCCCTTACCCTAACCTTAACCATCACAACTAAATGCCTAACCTTAACCCTTACCCTAACCTTAACCATAACCTTATTCTAACCCTAATCCTAAAACCAAGTCTTAACCCTCAAACAGCCCTTTAAACTTGTGGGGTCCAACATTTTGGCCTCACAAAGCTGTCGGGACCCCACAAGTATACTGAACTCCCGTTTTTTGGACCCGACGAATATAGTTAAACAAGTCCACACACACACACACACACACACACACACAAGCCAGTCTGTGGAAGGCTTTGTCAGACATGTCAACAACCACTCCTCCAAACCATACGATATTATGGGTCATTTGTTCCAACCTTCTAATACGACCCACAAGAGAGTACTCCTATCTAAACCAGAGAACGCCGGTTCTGGTTTGTACGTTTAGTTTTTGATTTTAGACTCGTCTTTAACATTGTGAAATGGCCGTAGTTTGGTTACTTAGTTAAGTTTAGAAAAATGGTTTGGGCTAAAATCAGACATTGCTTAACTTTTGGTTAGGCAAGTGACGCTGAATGTGACGTCCGTAAAGTAAAAGACATTTTTTCACAGTTTTGTTATGTTTAGGCAACAAAACTACTTAGTTAACTTTAGAAAAAGATGGTGGTTTGGGTTGAAACCAGACGTTACTTCATTTCCTGAAGTTTACGCACATGACGCTGGACGTGACTTCTGTAAGGGTAAAATAAACTCACCGTTTATTTTTAGTTTCAAAAAGAAAAGGACTCTAACCCCGGCTCTCCCAGGTGAAAGTCCTGTGTTTTTTTTGACCCAACCCCAACCCCAAACTTAACCCTGCCAGTGCCTTGGGGACCGACTCGCTTTCATTTTTACACTTCAACCATTTTAATTTTTATCAGCCTTTACTATCCCTTAACCTGCTTTTAATATCTGGCTTTCTTTTAAACAGCTTTTATATAACCAAACTTGTTTTTTTAAGGAGGTTTTTAAGTGTTTTACGACAGTGGTCCCCTTGTACCCGTGGTCCTCTTTTAACCCAATTTGCCTCCTAATCTCCCACGCAGAATTTTGGCGCTCTAAAGTTTGTCACACAAACATTAATATTTGTAATTGCTGCTTGTACAAACAACCTCAGGGAACATAGGCAAGGCAAGGCAGCTTTACTTGTATAGCACATTTCAGCAACAGGGCAATTCAAAGTGCTTTACATAAAACATTAAAGAGCAGTTAAAAATGATAAAACAAAAAAACAGGCCGGACCATATTTCTTTACCATCTCGTCCACCACGGGCCTCGCAGGAACATGTGACTTTGTAACCTTGTAACCCATAACAAGAGTGGAAGGACTTATATAAGGCTTAGTTTAATCAGGCAAACTTTGCAAAATCTTTAACAGTTCCAACTGTTTTCCTTGAGATTTTATCATAAAATCTATGTCATACCCGCATTGGAGAAATTCTCAGAAATATGCCCGTTATCTGTTTTACAAATACCACTAGATAAAAGACGAGAATAAAGATAAAAGATGAGAATAAAACATACACACAAGTTAGTACTGTATAAATGTGTCCTTTAAACTAATCAATCTCTCATATGTGTATACTTTGCCTATATATCTATATTCCCTCACAAAAACACACACATGCAACATTTGTCCATTTTAGCCTGATCAATTTGTTTAGTTTACCCCGATGACACAGTGGGTCCGCAAGAAATATCCTATCCTTAAAGTCTTCCTTCCCCCTCTCCTTAAACGTCTGCTTTGGCTCGGCATGATGAATGATTGCCCGGACCAATCGATTCTATTTAGATGAGCTTGCCTCCAGAGAGGACATGGACAAGGAAGAAGGATGGATTTTGTTGAGTTATTCAACACAGAGGCCCAAGGTTGTTGTTATTTGGGCTGCTCTCCAACCTGCTATTTCTCAGGTAGTACGGACGGTAACTGTATTCTCCGAGATAAATGTCTGGGGAAAGGACAGCAGCAGTGTCGGCCACAGGGTGAGCTTAACAAGGCCTCGGTGCGTCACTCACTCACAAGGTGGAACATGCAAGAATGTGTGTGTTGGTTGGGTGTTACTGCAAGTACATGACAGCGTAGGAAGGGCCGGATCTAGGCATAGGCATTCTAGGCGTGTGTCTAGGGCCCATTTGCCACTAGGGGGCCCAGTAAGAGGGAAAAGTCTAAATGTTTTTTTTTTTATAGTTTTTAAAATCATTTTAAAATGTAAATTTCCAATCTAACAATTTACTCAAACTTAAGTGTATCTATATTATTATCTTGTTTTAATAAAAAGTACAGTAAAGTTAAACTAACTCCAATTGGGGGAAAATGTGTTTCCGGTTCCGTATGTTAGCCAGCCATAACGCTTACACGAGCCCCTTCTTTTGGGATGCTTTCAGCTGCAGCAAAGCGGATGAAATGAAAAATGAAAAGAAGAAAGAAAATAGCAAAGGGTGGCAATACCCAAGTGTCTAGAAAATATTTGAGCATCACCGTAAGGAAAGCCGAGTTTGTTCTTAACATTTTGATCTAAAATACATGGGGATCAGTTAATATGCAATGCAAATACCTTTTAAAAGGTAAAAAAAATGCCCTTAGAGGGTTAATTAAAGTAAGTCCCAGAAATGTGCGTAAAGCGACAGTGCTGATCCCAGCTGGGATTTTTTAACAATGAAGGGTTTAATCACAGCAGTCAATGTGCAAAAATGTAGGCTGTGAATGCACCAATGTCAGAGCCGATATACAGATGTGGTGTTTGAACCAACAGCTCCACCCAGTGGCTTATCAGCAGCATTACTTGACAGGGCGAAAATAACCACCAGACAAACATTTGGAGGTTTTTGATTGTATTTATTGAAGTATTGTGAATGATAGGATGTCAACCATTGCTTTTGGCCCCTGAGATAGAGTAAAGAAGCCGCATATCCGTGTTCCTCACCATGTTTTGGCCTCTGACTTGTTCTTAAAAACTCCTCTCAGCCACAGATACAAGTACCATGTGATTTTGAGAATGACTCCTCTTGGATCACATCACTCCACTTACACTTACAGATAGAGTAGGTCTAGACCCAACAATTCCAGTAATTCCAAATGCGGGTGAAAAATTACTTTGGCAGGTAACATTGTAAAGTTACTAGCCAATTTGGCCGGTGATGAAAGAAGAAAATAACTCTGTCTTTGTTTGAATCGGCCGGCTGCAGAAATATTGCCAGATCGGTCTGTTTTTTTCCGCCAAGAAATTTGAGTGGTTTTGGTGTGTGTTTGGATTGAAAACATAATCTTTTTCTGGCAACACTGCTTGTAGTTCTAATCCTACATTTCCCATGATCACCATGTGGTGACGTGTCGTACGACCGTTGGCTACGTGCCTATAGCGTGTGGTATCGATTACAAGCTACGCTGAAACGGAGAAGAACCACGGTAAAGTTAGTTAGGAATAAACAAATAAACGTGACCTGTGGAGAATCTGATTGGCTTGGAGCTTTAGAAACCTGCTAGCTATGTTGGCTGCTGATCAAAAAAATGTAAAGCCCTGATTATGACCATCCAGACCTCTCAGGTGGTCTGGTACAAGTCTGCTTTCTGTCCCCAGAGTCAGAACTAAACATGGAGAAGCAGCTTTCACTTTTGATGCTCCACATATCTGGAACAAACCCCCAGAAAAACCTTCGGATCTGCTGCAACTCTGTTATTTTAAAGGTCCCATGACATGCTGCTTTTTGGATGCTTTTACTGTATATAGACCTTCGTGGTCCCCTAATACTGTATCTGAAGTATCTTTTATATACAAGGTGGAGGGTGGGGGTGTGGCCTTGACCAACTGCCATGCTTTGCTTGTTTGCAAGCCATGATGTTTTCTGGGCTGGCACAGCAGAGAAAGGGGAGGTAACCTTTCCCCTTATGACCTCATAAGGAGAAAATTCCTGATTGGTCCATCTGAGCTTTCATTTTCTCAAAGGCAGAGCAGGATACCCAGGGCTCGGTTTACACCTATCACCATTTCTAGCCACTGGGGGACCATAGGCAGGCTGGGGGAACGCATATTAATGTTAAAAAACCTCATAAAGTGAAATCTTCAAGCCACGGGACCTTTAAATCAAGGATGAAGACTTTACTTTTTGATGTTGCCTTTCTTTAAAGAATTGTTCATTTCATACCAGTATTATTCTGTTTTTATTTGCTTTTGACAGAGGTTTTTAACAGTTTTGTAACTGCTCTTTAATCTTTTTTACGTAAAGCACTTGTGTTATATGATGTGCTATAAAAATAAAGTTGTCTTGTCCTTTCATTTAAAAGCTTGAAATGAGCTGTGAAAAAAGGTTCAACGCAGATCAACAATCATTTTAAACATCTTTATTTCATTTTTATTTGAATATAACAAACACATCAAGTTTTTTTTAAGCCTTGAGAACCCATTTAGACACACTTCTAGTATTACACACCCAGGATAGGGACAATGTGTGTGTTCATAGTGACACAAAACAAATTACAATCTCGCCCGAAATGAGTCACTCCTTACCTACCACACTAGCCAAACATCACTAGAAATAAACAGAGAGAAAACGTTGCATCACCTTCATCATAAAAAATCAAAGTCCCTGACTTTTTCAGACGCGCAACATCGAAATATGATAAATTACACCTGCATATTTTAAGCACAATTCCATCACATTGGACATTAGAGCTCCAATGCAAAAATAAATCACGTTTATATATTTCACTTCCTCTGCTGCCTCTGAGAGGAAGAAGTAACTGGATGCTTGGCATTTACTGTGCAACATACTTTTAAAAATTCTCTCTAACCGCCTGCATTATTTTGATTTTGAAATGTGTACTTCTTTCAGTCACCCGGAAGCAAAACCTAACCTGTAATTAACTGCTGTTCCTGACTAACAAAGACCCGAATAAAGAGACATGGAGACAGCAATCGCTGTCTGTGTCTTGCAACTTGTTTTTTGAGGCATTATTTCAAAGTCTTCCATTTCTTCCTGAGTGTCAGATAGATGGACAGGAAAACAAAGTCGAAACAATGGAATAAGGGGATTTCATTACAACATTTTGTTCTGCGGGAGCTGACTGACTGTCAAAGTGAAAGGCGGCAAACGGCGTCTTCTGAAGTATACAGGATCTGTTGCATCACTAACTAGCTGTGGGCCCACAGAAATCCCGCCGCACAAACATGAAAAATGTAATATATTGCAGACAAGAGAACATAGAATTCGGAGCTTTGTGGATGCATTTGTTTTGGTATTTTGCATTTCATTTTGGTAAGCTAGCTAGGAAAACGGCCATACTCTTCCTCTTCTGAAGGAGGAAAATCAGCTCTTATAACCCACCACACATACATGGAAAATAAATATATATTTAAGACAAGAGAAAATAGAATTCATAGCTGTGTTGATGCATTTTGTTGCAATTTTGTAAGAATGGAGGGTTACACTTTACTTTAAGGTAGCTACATAAGAGTGACATGACACTGTTATGAACGTGTCATAAACATTATAAACAAGTCAAACGTTTATGACATAAATTATGAAAGATGAATCGATACATTGAAATTAAAAAATCTGTCAAAATGATCTGATTGCAGCTTCTTTATTTCGTTCTCCTCTGTAACAGTGAACTGAATATCTTATCTAGACATTTCAGGATGTCATCTTGGGCTTTTTGGGAAACACTGATCCACAATTTTTTTTTTTTTACTATTTTCTGACATTTTAGAGACCAAACAATAGGGCTGCACAATTAATCGCAATCTTATCAAAATCGCAATATGGCCTAGTGCAATATCCAAATCGCAGAGGAGCGCAATATTAGTTTTAGACAAAATATGTGTCAAACCACTCTAAATTAAAGTATTGTGGTGCTGCGGAGACATCCCAGCCTACAAATCCTATCCATCAGATGTAAGAAAAAAAAAAAAAAAAAAAAAAAGAGATGCTCGCAAAAATCACACTCTAAATCATTTTAAATTTACATTTTTCCAATGAAAATAAGACCGTGAATATCGTGAATTCTATCGCAATCGCAACATCAGTAAAAATAGTCGCAATTAGATATTTTCCTCATATCGTGCAGCCCTACCTAACAACTAATCCATTGATTGAGGAAATGATCAACAAATTAATCGACATTGAAAATAATCGTTATAGTTGCAGCCCTGCTACAATCAAACTTGTACATGGCAAGATAGCTGGCTTTTGTTTTCAACAAGTTTTGGTTTCTTTTCTTAACTCAAACAGTAAATGACAAAGTTTGGAGCCAGGATTCGATAAGAACGAGAACCGATAAGCAGAACCAGATAAGCTCACCTCTAAATAATAACCAACCCACTTTTTTTTGTTTTTAGCACTTTAGCACCTTTTTAGCACTTGCAGTTCTTAGCACTTGCAGTTAGAAGCCTTACACTTCAGAAGGTGCGTTTCCTTCAGATGGGATTCAGGCTGTGATGGTCTATACCAGGAGTCTGCAACCTTTTTAATATCAAAGGCCATTTTAAAATGTTCCTGTTAACCAGTGTGCCATATCAGGATTAAGCCTGCCGTCATATACCGAGCCCGAGCTCAGGCAGTGTTATTTTTTTGTTTCTCCTTTGTGCTGCATTCTGTGAAGAAGGCAGCGAGTATCAGCCAATCAGAGGAAGAGTAGGGTGAGTCTTTATAAAATGAGGATGGGGAAGCCAATCAAACTACTGTAAATATCCAGCTGTGCTACTGTTGTGAAAGAGGTCATTTGGCATTTGAATTGGAAGAAAAATGTATGGTTTAGGACCAGGTATCGAAGTCACGGTATTGGTATTGAATATTTTTGAACGATACCCAGCCCTACTACTAATGGCTTTGAAAGATGTCATTTGGCATGCAAATTGGAACATTTCCAAAAAACTCTTGCACACGTAGTGCTAGTGTGTTATTGGTTGCGCTACTGGGTACCAATGGTGGCTAGGGCTGGGTACCGAATACAATACTTTTTTTAGGCACCGACTGAATTGCCTCCTTAGTATCAAGTAACGAAAAAATGCCTCGTCATTCAATACACAATTTCAAAACCTAAGGAGTAAATCTCATCAGCGCCAGTGAGCCAATAAGCACGCAGCATGCTTCTACCAAGATCTAATAATGCTGCTGATTGGCTGTCTAACGTTACACGCCGTAGAGACACGCAGGAAATACTCTACGTTACACAGAGACGGGGCTCATGTAGTCGGAGCTGGGCGCCCAGATAGCTCAGTTGGTAGAGTGGGCGCCCATTTATAGAGGTTTACTCCTCAACGCAGCGGGCCCGGGTTCGACTCCGACCTGCGGCCCTTTGCTGCATGTCATTCCACCTCTCTCTGTCTCTTCACTTTCATTTCTTCAGCTGTCCTATCAATAAAAGCCTAAAAATGCCCCCCCCAAAAAAAAAATTTAGTAGGAGCTGAAAAATAAATTCAAAGATTTGTGCTGACATTTTTTTTTTGTTTCATAAAATTTGTATTGAAAAAAGTATCGTTTAGGAACCGTTATCGAAGTCACGGTATTGGTACCCAGCCCAACTGCTAATGGCTTCGAAAGAGGTCATTTCCGTTTCTGGAAATGTTCTAATTCACACAATTCGCATGCCAAATGGCCTCTTTCAAAACCCCACTTTGTTGCTGGTGTGCCATTGGTTGCGCTACCTCGAGCCAATGGTGGGACGCGCACCTTTGGTTGCTGACCCCTGGTTTATACGTTGCTCTCATAGGACGCGCTTGTTTGTGAGCCCGGCATGCGGAGGCCCGCCCTATCCTCGCTGTCCGCCTCCATGGAAAAGGTGTGCACTGAAACTATGACATCGCTGTTCCCTCCATTTGACAGCAGCGCCTGACACACCTCCGCCCCCTCTCCGTTCCGGTCGGCGCGGGGAGGGCCTATAGCTTGCCTGTTCCTAGACGTCGACGGCCCGGCCTGATCCGCAGGGTGCGGCCCCGGGTTTCCCGCCTCGGCTCCTTCCACCCCGGATGTGCGGCAGTGCAGGATGAGAGGCGGCAGAGGGACGCTCCGGGCCAGGTCCTCCATGTGGCGCGCAAACTCCATGGTCTTGTACTGCGTCTGCTTGGCGAGCTCCAGCGTCTTGGCCGACGTGACGATGGGAATGCGCTTGGCGACCTCGAACGCCTTCTGCAGCTTCTCGGCGCCCTCTGTGCGGAAGAAATCGTTGATGGCCCTCTCGGTCTTCTTCAGGTGGCTGCTGACCATGCAGAGGCGCGTCACGTTGAGGGCCATGATGATGGTGAACGTCACCAGGCAGACAATCACGTAGTACAGGCCCAGGCCGGTGCTGGTGTTGTGGGCCACGCGGAGCGTGACGGTGTAGTTTTTGGTCGCGCCAGAGGCGACGCAGGTGTAGCGGCCGCGGTCGCCGAAGGAGACCTCGGTGATGTTCAGGGCTCCGTCTTCCTGAATCTGCCACTTGCCGCCTAAAGTCACAACACATAGAAGGCAATAATACAGTTTTAGCAAAAACTTGTGAGAGACGTGAGTTGAGAAATAAGAAGACAGGGAATAGCTTATTCACCAAGTCCATACATACCCTTCTCATCTCCGTGCGTGTCGTAGAACTGCTACTTGGGCGGAGTGATTAGCGCGATAACCGTTGTTACTCTCTACTCCTCACCACGGGGCTTCTCGGTTGCTGCGAGCAAATCACTCCGCCCAAGTAGCAGAAGTAGCAGTGCTTCGCCTTCTGAGAATATAGTTCCCAGTATGTATACGGTTAGAAAATGGCTGTGTGTCATGTGACCTTGTTATTAGTACACGCTGTGACTATACAAATTACAACATGTAAATAGGAACATTTTGGCATTATTTTGTCACTTATTGGGAGAAGTAGGCTAGATGGAGCCGGTTAGCTCCAGGATCTGTGCTAAGCTAGGCTAGATGGAGACGGTTACCTCCAGGATCTGTGCTAAGCTAGGCTAGATGGAGCCGGTTACCTCCAGGATCTGTGCTAAGCTAGGCTAGATGGAGCCGGTTACCTCCAGGATCTGTGCTAAGCTAGGCTAGGTGGAGCCGGTTACCCCCAGGATCTGTGCTAAGCTAGGCTAGGTGGAGCCGGTTACCACCAGGATCTGTGCTAAGCTAGGCTACAGGTGGGTGTGTCAGACAGAGTTACGACACACACAGAGATGAGAAGGGTATGTATGGACTTGTCACCATTGTTTTTGACTGAAAGCTGAAACAACAAACTGCTTCTGCAACTGTCGAATAGCAGTACAAAAATCCAATTGCCATCCATGTATCGCGAAATAATCAAATCGGGACAAAAGCATACCGTCCCAGCCCTAGCAAAAAGAACTCAAAAGTTGTTCATGGGAGTCTCCTCAGCCCAGCATTCCTCCCCTCACCCCCACCCCATGTCCTTACCAAGCAGAGGCCCTTTAGAGTTGTACCACTTGATGTCATCGTAGCCTGCGGTCACGTTACACTCGATCAGCACGCTGGATCCCTCCTTCACTGTAACGTCCCCGCCGGAGTGGACGGCGTTCCCGGCCAGGTGCGCGGAGGACGCCGCCTCGGCCTCGGACCCGTTGTTAGCCCCGTCGGCCGTCCAGGGCAGCAGGACGGCGAGAAGCAGCAGGTGTGACAGGTGACGTTTCTGAGGGGGCGACATGTTGAAAAGGAGTTCCAGCTTCGGCTCACATTTAGACGAGACAAACCTGCAAAACAAGAAGAGGCGACGGTAAAGGGCTCGCGCAGCAACACAGGAATGTAGACACTTAAGTGTCTTCATAATCTACAGTCCTGTCCATTATTGGTAAAGCTTTAGCCTATCTGCGCTCTTGAGTAATTCCATACACACACACACACACACACACACACACACACACACACACACACACACACACACACACACACACACACACACACAAAATCCCCTCTGATAAAAAACAAAAAAAAGATTTTTTCGTCAATGGTATGTACACAAGACATAACTCCGGTAGGTCTATAGAATACATGGCCTTCCCTTGACTTCCCAAAAACAGCCTGCATTGTCATCACTTCAGTTTGTACTACGACAGAGAAAGTCAAATAAAAGTGGATGGTGCAACACACACACACACCTCAGTTTAAACTTTATTTTTTGTCTACCTGAAATAACGTTAATTTGATTGTTCTCTTTTGACTTTTCAATGCCTCATAAAATCGCGGGTCGGCGTTGATGTCCCTTCAAAATAAAGTCACTTTGACTATAGTTAATGAATTAGACTTCATGTCCAGGTAGCACACAGATGCTAATTAAATCGCATTGAACTAAAACCCTGCAGAAGAAATAAAAGTAGCCAACAATTATGTAATCCATCAATTCCATTTACAAACTGTGAATGTTTTGGGGTAATATGATAGCCTATATATGCGGCTATTTAGTGGTAGGGTAGCCTACTATAGATTTATAAAGTTTAATAATAAACAGGCCGTTGATTTAAATGAATAGTAGCCGACAGTTACCTATAGTTACCGTTATTACGCACCGACAGGGATTAGGAAGATCATCTGGCATAACACAGGTGTATCGAGCACAATAAAAGTAAGAAACCAACACATATTGACTGAGATTGAGCAGAACACCCCCCCAAACAGACTCGGAGCCAGCTGTTGTTCCCACCTGCTGCTCGGACAGCGACCAAAACAAGCGATCAACGTCCAAAACACACCTTGTAGCTTGATGTTAATGTAGTATGAAGATATTCCTTTTTTGTAGTCCTATTTTACTTCGCTTTAACATACAGATATGTCTTAACACGCAAGAGTTTAAGCAGAACAGGCACGACGAGCCACTTCCTGGTTCATATAACGTTGGATCATGTCAGGTCAAGGAACCATGTGAGTGGGTGGGCGTGGCTTCATCTGTTAGGCCTATTCTCCCCTGCAGGTGCAGTTCCACCTGGTGGTTGAACACATTTTCCTTCAGTGTGACTTTTGGCTGTCTTTTCAATATACAGGCTTCAATCTAAAAGGTATACCGTTGCACCCGTTACCCTTGTGTTGACTTCGGGTCAAATTGACCCGTTTTATATCATCAAATACGGGACGTAGAAAAATAAGCGCTGAAAATGTGTAGAAGAAAATGTTTACAATTTAAAAACGTTGGAAAAAGCAAAAACAAACTGTGGAAAAAAAAGGCGTCAAAAACGTCAAAATGTCAATTAAAGCTGGAATATTTTTTAAGGATAAGAATTTAGAGTTCTTGATAAATGACTTGATTGAACATTGTAAACATTTTATTCATAGGTGTTAAGTATTTAAAAGGTCAAACCCCACATCAACGGTTGGAAAAATGAGCTTAAGCCTTTTGCTACGTCTCTTCAATGCATGACACAGGAAAACGCCAAGAGACTTTTATTTGTTGGACTTACAGTGAGGAAAATAAGTATTTGAACACCCTGCTATTTTGCAAGTTCTCCCACTTAGAAATCATGGAGGGTCTGAAATTGTCATCGTAGGTGCATGTCCACTGTGAGAGACAATCTAAAAAAAAAAATCCAGAAATCACAATGTATGATTTTTTAACTATTTGTATGATACAGCTGCAAATAAGTATTTGAGCACCTGAGAAAATCAATGTTAATATTTGGTACAGTAGCCTTTGTTTGCAAGTACAGAGGTCAAACGTTTTTCACCAGGTTTGCACACACTGCAGGAGGGATTTTGGCCCACTCATCCACACAGATCTTCTCTAGATCAGTCAGGTTTCTGGGCTGTCGCTGAGAAACCCGGAGTTTGAGCTCCCTCCAAAGATTCTCTATTGGGTTTAGGTCTGGACACTGGCTAGGCCACGCCAGAACCTTGATATGCTTCTTACAGAGCCACTCCTTGGTTATCCTGGCGGTGTGCTTCGGTTCATTGTCATGTTGGAAGACCCAGCCTCGACCCTTCTTCAATGCTCTAACTGAGGGAAGGAGGTTGTTCCCCAAAATCTCGCAATACATGGCCCCGGTCATCCTCTCCTTAATACAGTGCAGTCGCCCTGTCCCATGTGCAGAAAAACACCCCCAAAGCATGATGCTACCACCCCCATGCTTCACAGTAGGGATGGTGTTCTTGGGATGGTACTCATCATTCTTCTTCCTCCAAACACGGTTAGTGGAATTATGACCAAAAAGTTCTATTTTGGTCTCATCTGACCACATGACTTTCTCCCATGACTCCTCTGGATCATCCAAACTGTCATTGGCAAACTTAAGACGGGCCTTGACATGTGCTGGTTTAAGCAGGGGAACCTTCCGTGCCATGCATGATTTCAAACCATGACGTCTTAGTGTATTACCAACAGTAATCTTGGAAACGGTGGTCCCAGCTCTTTTCAGGTCATTGACCAGCTCCTCCCATGTAGTTCTGGGCTGATTTCTCACCTTTCTTAGGATCATTGAGACCCCACGAGGTGAGATCTTGCATGGAGCCCCAGTCCGAGGGAGATTGACAGTCATGTTTAGCTTCTTCCATTTTCTAACGATTGCTCCAACAGTGGACCTTTTTTCACCAAGCTGCTTGGCAATTTCCCCGTAGCCCTTTCCAGCCTTGTGGAGGTGTACAATTTTGTCTCTAGTGTCTTTGGGCAGCTCTTTGGTCTTGGCCATGTTAGTAGTTGGATTCTTACTGATTGTATGGGGTGGACAGGTGTCTTTATGCAGCTAACGACCTCAAACAGGTGCATCTAATTTAGGATAATAAATGGAGTGGAGGTGGACATTTTAAAGGCAGATTAACAGGTCTTTGAGGGTCAGAATTCTTCAAAATAGCAGGGTGTTCAAATACTTATTTTCCTCACTGTACATTCCCCATATTTGACTAAAAGACCCCTAGTTTCTTTATTTTCTTTATCTGTTATGCTTTGTTGTATATATTGTGTATACACTCTACCTCAAAGCTGTAAACACTTTTGACAAATGTACAAATACATTGTGCCTTGATTGTTTGTACTTTTATAGGTACAATAAAGAATAAAAAAATACAATAAAGAATAAGAAAATGTTTTAGCTTCAGTTTTATCTTTGTCATGTTTTGATATATATCTTGTCTCCACCGCAACGCTGTCAACACTTTTACACAGTTGTACAATCACAATGTGCCTTAATTGTCTGTAATACGGAAGAAGATTAGGGCCACATGTGAAAAAAATGTATTGAGTTCTGAGTTTAAAGTCCAAATTCTGACTTTATTCTCAAAATGACTTATTATAAAAATGTGGAAAAAAATGATTTCTTGTATTTGAAAAAATAAAAGATTAGCACAGTCATCCAACTTTTTTGGTTTCCTTTTGTTTAAACTAAAGGGTGGTGATGACACAGTGGATATGACACATACCTACGGTGTGGGAGATCGATTGATTTCCACTGCGATACATCGACCAATGTGTCCCTTAGCAAGATACTTAACCCATAGTTGCTCCAGAGGTCTGCGACCCCTGATATATACCAAAATGTAAGTCGCTTTGGATAAAAGCATCAGCTAAATGACATGTAATTTAAACATTTTTTATTTTATGAATTGTGTTTAGGAGGGTTCAGGTTTAGAGGTTGATTGCCATCGTCATGGGGCATCAGTCAGAATGCATGAATAAGCCAGAGACAAGTTCAGTCCATTCAATGAAGATTTATTTAACAAAGGGTGAGGCAAATGATACTGGAGAACAGAACAGAACAGACACACATGGGTTGGAGAATCTGGGAAGAAACAAAATTACAACTTAAAGTTAATATCCTCACATGATAATCATAAACTACCTAAATAAAGCTGTCATGCAAATATCAAACATGTTATCAAGAACTAAGGTGCAAAGTAAAATTCATCTTACCAGCTGCCACCCCATACAAAGGTGTAGAAGACACTGACTGAGAGTGAGTGCAGTCTTAAATAAGGAGTGACCAGGTGATCTCAATCAAGGTGGAAACAAAAGCCAGTGATGAAGACAGGGGAGAAAAGGAAGTGAGGTACAGGAAGTGAGGTAAGTGTGAAAAGAAAGTGTCAGAATAAGATAAAAAATAGGGATCTTTAGTACAAATTGTCTGTAGTACTGTGGAAGAGGATTAGGGCCACATGTCAGAAAACGTGTATGAGTTCTGAGTTTAAATCCTCTTCTGCAGTACTATAGACTATCGTACAATAAATTAAAAAGAAAAGGTATAAAAAAAAGTTGGTGTAATATGATGACGTGTACATTTTTATATTTTTTGACAAATACCAGAAATCATAAAACAGAAATAAATAATCATAAAAAACAATAAAAAAAAACACAAGTGGTCAGTCAGGGATTACAGTCGATAGATAATGATACAGATGTAGAGCTTTTTTGAGTGTTACAACATTTGACATATTTCTTAGCTAGTTTGTCGTTTAGATATGCATCAAATTTAGGAAGTGTTTTCAAGAAACAACAGTTATGTATAAAATAGTTTGACAAGATAATTACATTGTTAGTTAGTTAGTCAGTGTGGAATTATAGATGATAATATAATATATTTTTTTAATCTAATATCATCAACTAACATTTTCTTTTATTTATTTATTTGCATATAGTTAAACATATCGGGGATATAGCATTATACAAATGTCCAAACTATTTCTGTCTTTATTTCATTGCTTATACACAAAACAGTTGGGATTGATGCTTGACATTTGATATTTTTAGGAAGTACAAAGGCTGAACAAACAATACAACTACGAGGTATAGGGGCTTTTCTTTCTTTTACAAACTGTGAAATGGACAAGATTGAGTTTTGTACATATTGCACTGACTCCAGGCCCAACCCTGTAAATAGTTTGGAAAGCACTGATTGCAGAGGGACAGATTTGAAACATACAATAAACATAAATGTGATTTTTGTTTTTGTAACTATGTTCATTTTAATTATTTTATAATTCTAATTGTTATTTGTATCTGTATTTTCTAGAAAAAGGAATTCATTAATTACGTTGAACGGACTTACAAACAACAAATAAACATCAATGTCTTTTATTTTTGAGAGCCAATGTTATCAAAATAGTTTTACCGGAAGTTTTAATTATTTTATTTTTACTGTTTTCGGAAGTATTGTTATGCTTTTATTTGCACTACTCTACCATAGTGTGTACTGCTTGACCGACTAATCCGTGCGTCAAGTTGGCTCACGAGAGACTGGTAGTACGGCCCGTCTTTCTTCAAAATAAATCCGTAACACCGCTCACCCTTGGAGAAGTCAAATGATATCTTTAAATGTAACACCAAACGTTTCAGGAGTCTCTAATCATTTAAAAAACGAATCCATAGATTCATTTAAATTCTACGTATCGCGATACAGAATCCCTCTTAAACGCATTATGCAGTATTTAGTTTGAAACCTGGAGGGCCCAAACTAATGCTTTTATTTTGAAGACGGTAACTGGAACCTAATGGTTCTCAGTTTGGCTGTGGCACCTGCTCAGTGAAAACAAAATGTGACGTGGCTAATCTTTGTGGACAAAAAGAAGGAGGAAAAACTGACTCATTAAACTGTTTACTGGGAAACGAAAAGGCGTTTAACGTGAAGAAACGTACGTGCAAACCGGAATAAAGAAAACAAACCTCTCGTGTTGTTGATTTTGGGAAGGAAACTGTTAGCAGGCTGGGGTGACGTCAACTTTAACTGCTAGCATCAAGACTTTGACAGGAGAAAAGGTGAGTCTGTACCCAAAGTATTTAGCTACAGTGTAACGTTACCGTGACATTGCGTTGTTTTTTTCTGACTAAGTTGTACGCTGGTAATTATTATAACAGGATATTAATAACAACAACTAACGCTCCTCCTAGCCATATTGCCAAATAGTCATTAGCTCATCAAACTAATATAGCAGCATCGCATAGTTAGATAGGCATGCGTAGCAATTAAACTAACGTTGAGTAAGTAATAGGAATACTAATTGCTAATGAAATATGTGACTTAACGTTACAGATCTAAATGTAAGGTTTATGTAACGTGTTTCATAGTTTAAATTCCTGTTCTTGTTGTGTATGCTTAAGGAAATACTTGCATGCACAGAGACAACGTTAGGCTACTGTACTTTATGTGGATATACATACAATATACTCTGTTCTTTTTGTGGATTGAACCCCCCTTTTGTTGCAGTATGAGTTTTAGAAAACCCAGACTGGACTTTAGACTAACATTATCTTCAGCTGCACAGATAAACAACAGCTTAAAGGCATGGTCTCACTTTTGCGAAATTATCCGCCTTGACTGCTGTTCCCTGGGTGTTGTTGAAATGCATTCTGGGAAATGTATGATACCCAAGGGGGTGTAAGCGAGCATCCGGAAAGCGTACCTCCTATGGGGAGATTCTGAGGCTAACAAGCCATCGCCTACCGCTAGCATCCCATTGACTGCCATTCATTTTGACGTGACTTTGACAGCAAATAACTTTACATCTGAAGCGTTTAAAGACTCTATTTGTCCGTTGTTTATTTCTAAAGAAACACGACAATGTATAAAAGGCTCCATTACCTTGTATCTCATGTTATGGCTCCGTAGCAGACGTTTTTGTAAAAATAGGCTAACGATTGTGTCATAACCACGCGACTTTCTGTCGCACAGTAGATTACCGTATAGTCAGGAGAAGCTCGCAGGCAATCGGGGGATTGAAGAATACACTTCTAGAGACAATATATCATGAGACATACCTAAACAAGTAGTTCTCTAAAAATAATAAACACCATTTCACGTGTAAAGAAGAACATAACATGTTCTGCTTTCGGTCTGTTATGCTGGAAATGGACATGATGTACTCAGCGGTACAGTATAAACAGAAGATATTAAGGTCAGTCATTGGAAGAAAAAAAAGATTATTTTTTTTCTCTGCCACCCCTGTTTGTCATATTTTCACTCTTAAGGCATGTACTAAGACATCAAGATGTCAGACAGCGAAACTACAGCGGCGGAGGTTCCAGAGGTGGCACCAGAGACTCGAGATGCCTCTCCTGCAGAGACGCCCGGCAGCTCCTTGCCGACCACGCCGGACAACTCGACTGACGTGGCGCCGACGAGGAAAGCCAGGAGGAGACCGGACGTCGCGCCTGCAGCCGAAGCTGAGGAGACGCCCAAAGTAGAGGAGAAACCAGCAAAGGCGCCGGTGAGATGATTAGTGTTTATGCTGTTTAGAAAAGAGAGCATGACTTCAGCGGGCATGCCTTGCCGATTGTTTGAGAGCATTAAGCCTTTAACTAGACATACGTTGGATGACATTTTCTCAGCCTTTCTGTGTTGGTCGGTAGGCCTGCACAATATGTCGTTTTTTTTTAAAGTCATCGTAATATCAACTAGTGCAATAAACATATCGCGAAAGAAACGCAGAGATTTGTTTCTGTTAGTTAAAGATGCTGTAGGTAGGATTTTCAAATTCTCAGTCCCTCCTCCCTTTCTGCTGAAGCCCAAAACTCTCCTAAGCCCCTCCCCCCACAAGAGAGAATGAATGTGTGTGCATGAGCAGTGATTGACATGCAGTTAGAATTGTGGGTTTCTTTCAACCAAATTTTAAAACTAAATAACGTGGATGGTTCGATTCAACGCTTTTCACAAGTTAAATAAATGATCAGTTCACTACTTTCATTGAATTTGAGTGTTTTAAAACATGGTTGAAGGTGTTTTCATCCGTTTTTATTTTTTAAATATTCGTTTATGGGCCATTATAAAAGCCGATACAGATAGTTTGGAAAATGCCTAATATCGACCGATAATATCGGCCTGCCAATAATATTGGCCCGCCGAAATATCGGTCGGGCTCTATGTGGGAGCATGAGCTGTAGTTTTGTTGCAAAGGTTTTACTCTCTCTCTCTCTCTCTCTCTCTCTCTCTCTCTCTCTCTCTCTCTCTCTGTGTGTGTCTTCTGCTTCCGTCCTCTCTCTCAGACCCCCAGTGAGTCCACTGTGTCTCAGGGAGGTTGGGGATACTGGGGCAGCTGGGGCAAATCCATTCTATCCACAGCAACAGCTACTGTGGCCACTGTGGGTGAGTATGGACCACCGGCTCTAACTGTGTTATATACAATGTGTATGGTAGGGCTGCACAATCTATCGATAGCAGCTGGCGCAATAAACATATCGAGAAAGGCTGCGACATATCGCGAAACACTTTTAAGTTAATTGAAAGCATCCGTTGCAAACTGCAGTTTAAAATTGAACTGTCATTCATTTTGTTAAAACTACTTACCGTTCTTCCGATTTCCAGCCGGAGCCTGTCACTCTACCCTCTACTAACGTTACTCACAATGCCTCCCGCTAACTTATTGTTCACAAGACGTGACATGAGTGACACATGCGGGTAGGCCAAGGCAAGAAGATGGCGATTAGCTAATGTTAGCCAACATATTTATAAAAAAGTCACATTCGATTAGTAATTTCAGCATTTGAATAGTATTGATTTTTTTTTTTACTATTCAAATTATATTCAACTTTCGGTATTCGTTCCAACAGCACTAACACACACACACACACACAATTTCTTGTATTTTAGCAAAATATTGAAAGCAGCAAAAAGGCAGAACTAAGTCCACTTTAATATGTATTTATTTAACACGAATAATGTAGTTATCGCATATTTTCCTTTTATCGTGCAGCCCTAGTGAATGGTGTTTTTTCAGTTATCGACTCAGAGAACTATGGCCACTCATCATCTAATCCCATGCTTAACTTTGTCTTGCCTTGATTCTGCATCCTAATTTGAAGCAGAGCAGCATGCCATGTGACATTAGAAGTGTTCATTTAAATCAGAAATACTTTATACTCTCCTCCACCCCCACAACTTAGTTCAGAATGCAGACTTGAAGTTATGTGAGATCCCAGATGCTACCTCAAATATAATATCTATTTGTTTATGGTAAGTGTAGCTGTGAATACATTTCTGTGAAGAAATCATTTGAATTTACTTTAAAAAGTGTCTGATTCTTTCACTTCCCCCCCCCCCCCACATTGTGTATTATTTGGGGTAATCCGCTGTCTCACCTCACTGTCTTTCTGAATATTACGTCTGAAGCTCTGTCTTTCCTGTCCGTCCAGGCCAAGGGCTCACTCAGGTGATAGAGAAGGCAGAGACATCGCTGGGAATCCCCAGTCCGACCGAACTGTCGGCCCAAGTGGAGGAAGAGCAGAAAGAGCAAGGTAAAAGCAGGATTTATGGTCGCGTGGGGGCTACGCGCAGCCGTAGCCTAAAGTTTATACTTGTGCGTTGGTGTGTGCGTCGATCTCTTTAAGAGAAAAGCAGGGCCGGTGTGTGTGTGTGTTTGTGTAGTGTATGATAGAGCAAGTGAGAGAGCGACTGTGATTAGCTTCGGAGTGAGTAGCAACTCTAGAGTTAAAGTGAGAGAAACAAAGTGTCTCCGCTGTTCTGTTACATTTTCTGAGAGGTGCACATCAGGCTATGGCGTAAGGTCCAACGTAGTATCTCCACGTACCTACGTAAATACCCACGACAACTTTTGTTTTTTTACACATTTTTATTGCTTTTTGCAACAAACATACAACAATTACAATTGCAACAACGCCGCACCCCCTTATGGCACCATATAGATAAAAAAAAAAAAAAATGAATAAAAACAAAATAAACATATTATAACACAAACCAGGAATAGATTAAAAGCAGACAAATATTTACAGATAACACAAATTGAAGAAAAGGAAAAAAAAAACGATAAAATAAATGAAATATAGCAACCGTTATAGACATAGTATCATCGTTTACATCACATTTTTAAGTTATATATTTATTTATTTTCACGCACACCCTTCCATTGCCGCCTCAAGGTCACCATTTTGAACAAATTTCAAGAACATCTCCGATCAGATGTGAAATTTTTTCCTAACTATGTAAGTGAGTTTCTCAAGAGCCAGACTCAAGCTTTTCAACCATATATACAGTCAGGGACAGTTAACATTTCCCCAGCAGAGGGCGATAGAGCGTTTGTCCTGCAATAGATATAGGTCCCCACGGCGTTGATTGAACACAGAAGCATAAATTGGTCTTTAGGCGTTCCAGTATGTTGCATGGGTTAACGTGGATCTACCCCTCAGGTACACAAAGATAAATGAATATGAGTCAATTTATCATGATATCTTTTCCTCCTCCATATTGTGTTAAACTTGTGTAACAGTTTGTCTCGCGTTTGTTTCTCCTCCTGCAGGTGAATCCAGCAGTGAGACGGACAGAGCGCCACACGAAGGATCGGCGGCACCGTCGGGAAGTGCGATGGGCATGCTGTCGTCGCTCACCAGCGTCGTCCAGAGCACAGTAAGCAGAAAAATCCCCTGCGTTTCTTTTTCTCTTCCTTGGAAGGAGGAAAAAGAGAAGTTTGCGTACTTGGAATGCATCTGGAACGTCCACTTTTCCACGATCGGGTTGACAACAACTTCTTACGTGGAGCATGGATGCTGAAAATGTTGAGAGAAACAGCATTGCAGTGCCATTTGTTCCAGTTACTCTCCACTACTTTTGCATTATTTCAAGACAGTTCACTTTGTATTCCTCCTTTTTTTAAATCTGAGCAAGACTCTGTGCTGTCAGGGGAAAACCGCATCATTTAGTTTTCCTTTATGGGTTGAGAATATTTCCCCGACCTGTTTGGTGTGTAAAAGCTTTTCCAAAACCTTTCAGACAATTCATGTGACCTTCTCTTCTCAGGGTAAAACGATGATCACAGGAGGTCTGGACGCTTTGGAGTTCATCGGAAAGAAGACGATGGACGTGATAGCAGAAGGCGATCCAGGCTTTAAGAAGACCAAAGGACTGATGAACAGGAACTCCACTCTGTCTCAGGTAGGCAGACTGGGGTCAACATTTATAGTAATAAATAATCCATCTATCCATCTTCGTCCGCTTATCCGGGATCAGGTCGCGGGGGAAGCAGCACCAGCAGGGGGCCCCAAACTGAAATCATAACAACAGTTATTTCAAGACACTTTACAGACCGAGTAGATCTTAGACCACACTCTATGATTTACAAAGACTCAACAATTCCCCGAAGAGCAAGCATTTGGTGCGACAGTAGCGACCCAGGCTCTCGGTGGGCGGGCATCTACCGCTGCCGGTTAGGACACTGATACAGATATAGAAAAATATGATTCAGAATTATAGCAGTTGGAATGATGAACAGTGGCACTTTATAGTAACAATAAAAGGTAATGGGAACTAAGACTAGAAATAATAGTTGTAGCAGTTCAGGGCGTAGCGGGGCGTAGAGCAGGACCACATGGCGGCCACTGCAACCATGATTTAGGTGCCACCCCGATCCAAGGAAAACTGCAAACATGTAAAGGAGGAACTCAAAGACAAGATGGACGTACATGTAGGTGAGCTGAGACTACATACTGTGTACCTCTTTATATCTGTTTGTAGCCCCCAAAACAATAAGACCGAACAAAGACCTAAGTAGCCAGAGAAACCACTTTAAAATGTCTTGCGTTAAATCACTGTGCAAATAGAGAAATGCAGACCTTCTCTTTCGACTTGTCGTCTCGCTGCCTCTCTTAGGTGTTGAGGGAGGCTAAGGAGCGCGAGGAGCTGCAGACAGCCGAAAAAGAGTCTTCAGATTCCCACAAGAAGGCGGACGCTCACTACGGGATGCTGTTCGATGAGTTTCAGGGCCTTTCACACCTCGAAGCGCTGGAGATTCTGTCTCGAGACAGCGAGGCCAAGGTACGACGGGAGTTTTCATGCCAAAACAGAACGCCTACTGAGGGCTAAATATCAGAGGTGGGGGCTTCGAGTCGCACGACTGGACTCGAGTGGCAAATCTGAGGACTTGAGACTCTCCTGACTTCCATTTATAAACAGTTCGACTTGACTTTGACTCTGTCTTCGAGACTTGAGACTTGACTCGAAAGGACTTAACTTTTTAGCAATATTTGCTTTTGTCTGTTTGCTAATGTTGTCTTCTGTTTTGCTGAGGTTTTTCTTAGGTTACATTTTTACGTTTGTATATTTAGATTATCTTACAAAATAATATAAATAGCATGTTCCATCAAAGTCAGGCATGTTTTGAATAGCGAATGAAAAAGGAATGTCAGTCTTGTGTTGACATTTTGGCTATATATTTTTATTGGTTTTAATAAACTTATTTTACACACTTTAGTTAAAAAGGAAGGAGGTTTTTGATGTCCACAAAAGGTTTTGGTCTTAGTCAACTTAGATTTCTTTAGTCGATGAGTCTTGTTTGATGCTTTTTTCATGCTGAATGACTTATTTCCAAGAAACGTACGAGCACATCTCTGGTAAACACAAGAATGAAAGTGGTGCTTTTGCATGACTCTTTGCGGAGAAACTCAGATTTACAGATCTGTCGATTAAATCCACTAATCGATTAGTCGATACAATTGAATGAGTGTTAGTCGACTAAGAATTTCTTTAATCGAGCACAGCCCTAGAGAATATAATGTGTCTGTGTGTGTGTGCTGTAGGTGAAGTCAGTGCTGACCACTCTATCAGGAGAAGAGCTGCTTCAGCTCCGAGAAGAGCTGGATCTTATTAAGGACTCTTTCTCCCTGGTGGAGTTTGATGATGAGGACGTGGATGAGAAGAAAGGTAACCTCTCCGTAAAACTGTTACAAAAAAAAATACAGCATCGTGTACATATATACCAGAACTAATGTAACACCTGAGATATTTCTGATTCCAGACGAGGATGGCTCAGAGTTTGAGAGGGAGTTGACGGAGGCATTGGAGGGTCTCAGTGTCACCGCCACGGCTGACAAACTCAGCAAGGTACCAATCAGGGCTGCACGATATGCTCGATGGTGTTTTAAGCCCCCAACGTCGACTTCAAGGCAGCGCTGCGACGTCGACTTCCAGGCAATTTACCCTAACCTCAACCATAACCATTGCCTAATCCCAGTGCCTTCCAGGCAGCGCTGCCTGGAAGATGACGTTGGGGGTTTAAAACCCCAAACACCGCACAACATATAGATTTTTTTTTTATCGTCATCGCAATATCAACTGAAGCAACACATCGTGAAAGGCTGGGACATATCGTGATGAACACTATTTTTTGTTAGTTGAAAGAAAATATCAGTAGAAAAATACATTTTTAAAAAAGTCATTCTTTTTGTAGTGGTGTCTTTTACATTCAATGTTCAATTTGTCCAGTAAGTCTAAACATGCTAACAGTTTATTGCAAGGGTGGCAGACTGCTTACAGAGCTGTAGCGGAGCCAAATTATCGCACTTTTTTATAATTAACTTTTATCGGTTAACAGTAAAATAACCCACCCCCCTAAATACAGATAATCGGCCAGGGCCTGTGATTAGTCTGTTGTTTTGGATTCCATTAGATTGCTCAGTTCCTGTTTTTATAGTGGTCAACTGGTGTTTCACAAACCTAAGCAACCTAATCAGATATCAGTGTTGTTTTGTTAATATAATGGTCTCTAATCTCCCAACAGGCTTGTAGGAGCACCTGCAGCCAGATCACTGACATGAGCCGACCACAGGAGGAAGAGGAAGAGAGCGCAGACAATGTCAAGAAAACCCTTACTGTAGAGGTATGCTGATATATGTCCCCTTTATTTATTCAGGTGTGGCCCAATTGAGGGCAAGCTCTCATTTCCAATGACACCCAGATTACATGCCATATAAAATTACAATACATACAGTGTTTCCTTTAGGATTTGTTTTAGAGGTGGGGGCAGGTCTGTCCGAACAACATACTGTATATCAGGACAATGAGCTGACAGAGTGACAAGTTGAACGTTGTCCAATTAGAATGGACCCACCGCGGTGACATTTTTGGTGGAGCTGTTCTTTTAATCGTCGACTTGGAAGAAAGCGAACATTTTGACAATAAACTACATCAACGCAACAGTATGTGGAGTTAAACTGGACGGGCCCATTAACCTCTGAACAGTTCTACTTGTTGTTAAATTGCAATGTGAGCAGCAGCAGGATAATTTAAAAGGCGACTACATTGTGCATCTGCCCTATTTCTGATACCATGGGGGCAGAATTTTTGTTTTAAAAATGACTGAACATAGTAATTAATATATACTGTAATATAGAGTTGCAATACACTGTACACACATAAAACAATTACAGAATGTTAACCCCATGTCCTGTCTGTCTGGAATTTTGTCAGGAGGTTCATGCCGCAGCCATCAGGAGTCTGGCGGAGCTGACGGCTCGATCCATCGAGCTTTTCCACAAACTGGCCGAGATGATCCTCTTCTCCAACAACGGCAGCACAGAGGCCAGCCTCCTCTCCCAGTAAGATGCCTGTGGGAACCACGCTGTACACAGTCACACTTTCATCTGTACTTTAGATAAGATAAGATCAGATAAACCTTTATTGTCATTGCACAGAGACCCATACAATGACATTTTGAGTGCCACAACTGAAGGTGAATTACAGATAAAAACAAGATAAGACAAGACTTGTTAAATAGAAGTTTTACTATTAAGTCAACAAAAATCAATGAAGACATTGTTGAAATAAAATAGCTAAAAATAATTTAAGACAGGACGGGACAGAAAATATTGCACATAATATATGATTATTGTAATATTATTGCACACACGTGATCATTTGAATGAAACGTCTGAGTTTTTCATGTCGTCTTGTCCTCAGGTTAACTGTCGTCCTGTGTAAAGAACTCTCACTCCTTTCCAAGAAGTTCACCTCCTGCTTAACGACGGTGGGGGTAAGTGTGAGGATTCTAACGTAGCTCTGGTCATCAAAGAGTCTGGTATTTGACTGCGTTTTAATGTGAAAGTAGAACTGGATATGGGAAATCAACATGAAGGCCATTTCTTATTTTAAGACTGTTGCCAAGCAAACTACTGAATCTATTGAGGATCAAATCATCATCATCATCATCATCATCATCATCATAATCCGTGTTTCCTTTAGGATTTTGTTTTAGCAGATGATTTTATGGAAAGTACCCCGTGCCAATCTGTAGGTATGGTGAAGGGTATGTGATGATGTGGGGGGGCTATTTTCATTCCAAAGGCCAAGGGAACTTTATCAGGATGCATAGTATCCTGGATCCATGAAATAACTGGCCTTTAAAAATAAACATCTGCCTGCCTCTATGGGAATTTAACATATGGGTGGGTATACTTATGCCCCCTGTATTTGAAGGAAAAACATGTATTTATTTACAATAATTTAAAAGGCAACTACATTGTGCATCTGCCCTATTTCTGATACCGTGGCGACAGAAATTTTGCCATGGTGGGCCGCCACTACAAAATCAACATAGAAGAGACACTGTATCATTATTTAGTTTTATATATTCAGTATTTTCAGCATCATTATCATCATGGGAAGTGTAGGATCCAGCTGTGTTTTCCCTAGGTCTGTGGAAGACATAGGTGCGCGTAATTTGCAAAGGGGCTTAGGGGTTCTCCTAAATGTTAAATTTGTTTAATTGAAAAATAAGGAATTTGACTTCATTTTGGACTATTATTATCCACGCTGCTTTTCTCCGTTTTGACATGTCATCACAGCTGCTGTTTGTTCACCTTAGAGCTGAGTGTAATTTGATCTAAACGTTCTGTTTTACAGTCAAACGAGAAGGGAGATGTCCTCAACCCGCTGATAACAGGAGTCTTTTTAGAGGTTTGTGTCACAGCACGATCACACACATTGTAATTAAGTCACACTATTGCACTGTTGCAGTTTTATTTCTATCCATTTTATTGCCTGTGTAACGCGTAACAGTGTCTCCTTGAAATGCGTAAGTAAGTCTCTAAAAATTACTTTTGATTGACTGAAAAATGCAAAGACACAATACCACCGTCATTTTCACACCATCTTTTATGTGTAGTTGTTCCTTTTGGACATGTGAAGGTTTATTTTCACATTTTGGCTGATTTCACTTTTAGTTTATTTCCTGTCCCTCCAGAGATAGACCTTTAAAACCTCTTTGAGACCTTTCTGTTCAACCAGAAACAGCTCTGAAGTCGCTAGCGATAAACCCACCAGACTCCATTTAGAAAAGCAATAATTTTAGCGTGTATAGAGCCAACATATTCTCACATGTAAATCGGTAAACTATGCGTTTGTTTCAACCAAAACTAGAGTTGTGATGGTTGGAGAAGTGGAAAGACGACCCAAAACAGCTTTTCATAGTTTGACTGAAGTGTATTTTATGATGCTAAAATTACTGTTTATTTACATTGAGTCTGGTGGGTTTAGCGAACGTAATTTTGCGGATGTTTTTATGTTTACTCTTTAAGAGAAAGGTCGACCTCCTTAGAAATCCTTTCCATAATGTTGTCAGACACTTGGAATATTAACCTGAGCCTGCCGGAGGCAAAACGAGCACTTTTGTGAACGTAAATACAAGCTGGACAATCTCGTTTAATACTGGACCAATGTCAAAGATTGTTGTTCCCATCAGTCACTTAGACACAAAAACACATTTTCTTTACATTGTTGGTAGAGAATATCACCACACAGCAGCCTTTAGGCATGTTTCTGTTGTTTGCTAGCAGAAGAAATTGATGAGGAGGAAACCACGCAATACAAGTCAATGGAGAGTGGAGAGTTGTTCCCATCCACGCCGGTGTTTTCAGATATTCTGGCTGATTAGACTCTTTCTTCTCAGGTTGAAGGTGGGCCGGAGCTTTGATGGGAGGGAACTTATTAGGTTACAAATTCTTTCTACCAAAAAGGATGACAAAGGTGTCAGTTGTTGCACCTTAACAGGTGCAACAACACTAAAAGTGGACTCAGGAAGATGTCAATCACTCAGTCTAACCACACCCACACAGTCCTGGTAAAGGTCCTATCAGCCACATTAACTATAACCACCTGTGTAGGTGTTCAGGGCCTTTTTAAAACTCTTTATATAAGCAATTTTTGGAAAGTCAGTGGATCAATTGAATGGGGGGAAAACCCATACTTCCGGAAGCACAGCAGTTAAAAAAAGTGGGCGGTCACCGTTGATCTCTTTTGGGCTTTACACAAAGACAAACCTTTCAGAATGATATTAAAATACTGCCTTTCATGTTGACATATTATGAATCCTCTTTCCTCGCAGGCGTCCAACAGTGCGTCTTACATCCAGGATGCTTTCCAGCTGCTGATGCCCATCCTGGAGATCTCCCACATCCAGAGGAGAGCTGAATCCACCGAGCAGTGACCAGCTGGCTTCCCCTCTTCTCCCCCGCCCCCCTCCCTATATTGCTGCCATGACGCTGGGACTCTGTCACAGCAGAGAACAGACACATCTTTAAAACTTGTTTCTTTCTCGGTTTAAATCGTCTGCGGCGGCTCTTTTACTACGTCTAGTTTTCAGCTCAGGACTAAAATCAACTTCACACCTGTGAGGAAAAGTGCATTTTTGTGAAACAGTGTTAACGTTTGTTGCTCGTTATAACTGTTCAGCACAGTCGATGGACTCAGTGTGTCGAGGAGGTCTGGATCTACCAGCTGGGGTCAGCCCTATGTTCCCACAGTCCTATGTTCCCACATTTCTTAGATTGTTCTTAAAATTAGGCCCTATGTTCCCACAGTCCTATGTTCCCACATTTCTTAGATTGTTCTTAAAATTAGGCCCTATGTTCCCACAGTCCTATGTTCCCACATTTCTTAGATTGTTCTTTAAATTAGGCCCTATGTTCCCACAGTCCTATGTTCCCACATTTCTTAGATTGTTCTTAAAATTAGGCCCTATGTTCCCACAGTCCTATGTTCCCACATTTCTTAGATTGTTCTTTAAATTAGGCCCTATGTTCCCAAAGTCCTATGTTCCCACAGTCCTATGTTCCCACATTTCTTAGATTGTTCTTTAAATTAGGCCCTATGTTCCCACAGCCCTATGTTCCCACAGTCCTATGTTCCCACAGTCCTATGTTCCCACAGTCATATGTTCCCACATTTCTTAGATTTTTCTTAAAATTAGGCCCTATATTCCCACATTTTTAGGACATTTTCAAAATTAGGTCTTGTGTTCCTACATTTCCCTTCAATTTAAACCCTATCCTGGGTTAGGGGTTAGGGTTAGGGCGATAAAATGTGATACAAATTTAGGAAAAAAGAAATGTGGGAACATAAGGCCTAATTTTGAAAAAGATCTTAGAAATGTAGACACATAGGGCTGTGGGAACATAGGGCCTAATCTTCCGCTCTCTACCAGCTAAGGGGGAACCAAATGCATTGTGTTAAACATATTGTTCTTCTTTTTACTCTAACATGAACACTATTTCGTTCCGACAGCACTTGTCCTCTTAACTTCAAAATCTCAATTCTACCTTGGGAGAACACTTAAAAGAAGCACATACAGGATACCAACACCAGTGTTAATTTGTAAAAAACAAAGTGTGTCTCATAATAAATAGAAAGATATATTGATAATGTATTTGTCTCTTCACTGCACAGGGAATAATAGGTTAGTTAGTTTTCTATGCATATCTCTCTAGTAATTATAATAATACCTTTTACTTATAAAGCGATTTTCAAAAACAAGTTGCAAAGTGCTTTACATTCATGTAAAAAGACAATGAGCAGACTCTAAAACACTGGTCCTGGAGCAGTTTGCGGACACTGACAGGTATTAAACAGACAGACCGTGTTGGGGCTTTTGGTAGTCTCTGTGTCCGGCAGGCCAACTTTTATCCGGCAAACAGGGTTCTAGCTATCTCAAAAAGCCTTGAATTTATTCTTTCAATCTCTAACACAGATTATTGTTCTTACAGTTTTGGACATCCTTGGTATCATCCTCAAATCATGAGCAGACTGGCTGTCGTATATAGTTTACACTACTGTAAACTATCTAAACTACTTGTAAATCCGACTCGGCTTTCTTTTGCCTCTGACTGTGTATATTCACTTGTTTCAAACCACAATATCAGCATTAAATAAGTATTTCCTGTTACATGCCGATAAAAGGCATCCTCATGTATTTCCGTGGCTCTCCATATTCAAATCATTTCCCTGGCTGGATTTGTTTCTCTTAAACTAGCCCCAGAATTAAAGACTAAATTTTCGGACTTCAGTTGGCCTTTGAATCATAAATTACTTGATAATTGAAAGCAAAAGCATTCGGTGGAATTGTAGAACACAGGCAGGACTTGTTTGGCCACTTCTATTTTTAATAATTCTGGGTAACACTTTACTTGAAGGTATCTACATGAGAGTGACATGACACTGTCATGAACACATGACATTGTCATGACACATGAACCCTTACCATAACCATAACTTGTCATGACAAAAACCGAATGACACTTACTAAAAGAAGCGTTATGTCATAAATGTTTATGACTTGTTTATAATGTTTATGACACATTCACGACAGTGTCATGTCACTCTTACGTAGATCCTTTCAAGTAAAGTGTAACCTAATTCTATCCCTGACAAAACATACAGCTCCGTTATCTCTCTGTTTAATACTTACATGTCCAGTTAGGGAAAAATGCAAACATACAGATAGTAAATTCCAGCCATTTTAAGCTCATTCTATTTTGTCATCAAATTGATTATTCATGGAACTTCAGCATAACTTCAGGTGTTTATTAATCACCAATAGGGGCTTCTATCTGCCATAAAGATTGTGATTGTCTTTTACTCCATGACTTTCAGTTTTATGATATTGAACTGCCAAACAGCTTTGTGTTGTGTAAAGCAATACGCTGTACTGTGTATCAGGTATTTGAGATGTTTTTCAAATAAATGGGCTTTGCGTTATGCCCAATCTGTGATCTGTGTGTATTAGTGTCAATTACAGCCACAAATGTTTCCGACATCTGACTCTGTACCCTAGCTTTAATATGTCATTATCATTTGCAAAATGTTCTTAAAAGTAGAATACGTAGTATCTGCTTGGTGGTCGAGCGAGCTAGAGAGTGAATAAAGAGAGGGAGTGCCGGATTGGATTGGATTATTTTATCAGAATCGGAATTAGAAAATGATTTAGTAACACTTTACTTGAAGGTATCTACATGAGAGTGACATGACACTGTCATGACACAAGAACCCTAACTCTAACCCTAACCATAACTTGTCATGACAAAAACGAAATGACACTAAAAGAAGCGTTATGTCATAAACCTTTATGACTAGGTTGTTTATAATGTTTATGACACGTTCACGGCAGTGTCATGTCACTCTTATGTAGATACCTTCAAGTAAAGTGTAACCAAAGATTTATTGCCAGGTAAGTAGCACTTACTAGGAATTTGCCTTGGTTGATGGTGCATACATAAAAGCATATTTAAACAATAATATGAAATAAACAAATTACTAGTATTATTAGCAGTTATCAGAGAAATAAAACTATTTTGTCTGTCAACTTTATGCAAATAACGAGAGGGCAACTCGACGCAACCAATGCATGTTTTCATAATCAGAATCTTTTGTATATAAAGTAACAATAGTTCTCAAATAAATGTAGTGAAATAAAAAGTGAATCAGAATAAAATGGAAATACTCAAGGGAAGTTCCTCGCGTACAGTACTTTTACATTCCACCATTGTACAGTTCAGAGTAAATGTTTATTTATTTAGGATGTATGTTTATGTGGTGTTTTATCCCTGTTTTTTTTAATTATTTGATTCTAATTGATTTTTTTTCGACATACTATACTTTTTTTCGAGATACCGTACTATGACTTTTTTCATTGCTTTTTTTGACATACTATAGCCTACTTTGACTGTTTACAACGTGATCCTTTGCATTGGCACAGTGGCGCAGTTGTTAGCACTGCTCCAACGAGCACCAGTTAGTAGGCAATGCAGACTCTGATCCAGGTTTGATTCTCAGTCCGGGCTGGCCCTTGTCATGTCTTTTTTCGACATATTATACTTTGACTTTATTAAAAATACCATACTATGACTTTTTAATTGCTTTTTTTCAACATACTATAATATGACTTTTTTCGACATATATACTGTCTTTTTTTTAACATTCTATGCTATGACTTTTTTCAAGATGCTATTCTATGCTATTCTATGGCTTTTTATCACTTTTTCGTCATACTATACTATGACCTTTTTAACATACTATACTATGACTTTTTTTCGATATTCTATACTATTCTATATTCTTTATTATCACTTTTTTGACATGCAATACTGTAACTTTTTAATGTATTTTTCGACATACTATACTATGACTTTTTTGTAACAATATAGCATGACTTATTTATGACAAACACAGACACACACACAGAGACACAGACACACAAATGCACACACACACATATGGACATAAATATTATAGATGCAGTTAAATACATGGGCAATTAGCATACAGCAGGTCTTCATACTTTTAAGCATATCCCTCTGTTCTTATGGGTAGAAGTAACAGCGTCTTATATGGCGGCTGCCTATGAGAGCAGACAGAACACAGTACTCTGCTAGCCATTTAGCACACCAGCCTGTGTGTGCGTTCTAAGCTGTTAAATATGAAAAGTAATAGTCGGCACCTATAGCCTTGCTCTGACTCTGAGATAGTGTTTAGGAGTGGTTGGTATTTAATGACCTTGGTTTAAAAGCTGCTGATTGTCGACCTTGGAGCAGAATGGCTGCAGTCACAGAGCTCTCCTTCATGCTGTTTGCATGGCCTCATCCACATCACATTCGTTATCCTCTCTTGCAATCCTCTCTTGCACAGAGGGAAAAATCTTCTTGCATGCCTTATCCAAACTTGACATTTCTCTGCACCTATTTGTTGGGCAGCAGCATTCATTGCATTCAGCAAGGGCATCTGCTCATAGGGACACTGATCATAAACCTTCCACCTCCAAGCACTGAAGAACTCCTATATGGGATTCAAAAATGGGCTATATGCTGGAAGGAACTGCATCATCATCCGAGGGTGTACTGCAAACCACTCATTGACAAGGCGAGAGTGGTGGAATGCCACATTGTCCCAGATAATGATGAAGAGTGGCATGCCAGGCCTCAACAGCCCTCTCTCCTCAGGTGGGATCAGCCTGTCATGAAGTGCATCCAGGAATGTTATAAGGCACTCAGTGTTGTATGGGCCAATAGTGGGGATATGGCATAGGACACCATCATTGGAGATGGCAGCACACATGGTTATGTTTGCACCCCTCTGACCTGTAACTGTGATAGTGGCCCTGTACCCAATGAGGTTCCTTCCACGTCGCCTCACTTTACAGAGATTGAAGCTGGCTTCATCAACATAAATGAAGACATGATGTGCCCCCTCAGCTTCAAGCTCCATTATTCTCTAAGTAAAAAAAGGCACAATTACAATGAAAAGTGGCTCCAGTTGACTCTAACTGCATGATATGACAAGGCATTACAGTATACTGTAGTCAAGTTTCCTTACCTCCACATATTGGCATCTGGCCTCCTTCACAACGTCAGAGTTCCTTTGAAATGGAACTGTATAGAGCTGCTTGATGGCCATATGGTTCCTTCTTAGGATGCGGTCAATGGTGGTCACGCTCACGTTGTTGATGTTCCTAAACATGCCGTGATCTGCAATCACTGCTGCCCTGAATTCATACTGCCTTATGGCATTGTTTGCCACAACCATGTTCACAACGGCTGCCTCCTGCTCAGCAGTAAAAATTCTCGATCTACCACCAGAGAATGGTAGCCTTTGGATTCTATAAAGAATACATGTAATGGGAATGAGGGAAGAATTACATAAAGTATATTACTGAAGATATTTCTGTATGTACTGTACAGCAACAAAAATTCTGACAATGGATGCGACAGTGTTTCTGTTCAGAACAGGTTGGACTCTTTGTCCAGCTTCTCTAAGTGAAAGGCTTTGATTGATAATGTGATCAATAACAGTTGCCCGAATTTCATCAGAAACCTGAGCCCTTCCAACTATACTTCCACCTCGCACTTGGACTCCTCTTCCTCGGACCCCATCTACCTCTACCTCTACCTCTACCTCTTCCTCTCCCTCTCCCTCTCACTCTCACTCTCACTCTCACTCTCACTCTCACTCTCATCTGCCTTTGACCTCTTCCATCCATGTTGGCAAAGAACAACACAGACGCTGCACCTTTAAGGCCTGCAGACTGATTGCTAATTGAAGATTTGTGTGAAGGAGTGTCAAACAGGTGCTTCAGTGATTTCATACCGATGTAGGAAGTTTCTAATAGTTAGGAACAGATGGTTTCTGTTTGGTTACCATAGCTAAAACAATTGAGTTTGGACTGCTTGAATGACATCCATGTTGCCAAAGGGTGGGGGAAATGTGTCAATCCAATGAGAAAGAGTTAACACATTAGCAAGAGGTGTCTTCTGCTCTGCTGAGACAGTGATGATGAAAACCAAGTGGATCCCAGTTTCTTTTAGCAGGTCAAAGCAATCAAGAAAAACAGTAAAGGTGGTACATGGGACCATAGAAACAGTGTCTGATAAACAGTAATACATTACAGTAAAGAATGATGATGAAATATTATATCCATAGATCATGTAGTCTAATGGGTTCATGCGCCACGCTAACTGGTGACAATGAATCTCGTTATCTTGAAACTTTCATGATCTAAACATGTAGTGTTTGCTGTGTAACTTTGCTGCTGATTTATAAAGGTCAAATATAAAATAAATTAAAGCTGCAAGCAGCGTTGGACGGGCCCTCCCACCTCCTTGCGCGTCAGGGTTACTGGCGAAACCAAGGTGACACATCGGACTGGAACCACGTCTCCTGGGTGAAAGTCCTGAGTTGTTTAACCCATTCTCCACCCCAACCTGTGTCCTGATGCAGAGCTTCAGTCTTTAATACTTTTCCCTACCGTCATTCTACGTTATCTTCCAGCAACGTGGTCGAGCAGTTGTGACTCAGTGCCCAGTGCGTCTCATACAGACGCTCAAGGGTGCCTTTTGTGTCGGTATCAGACTGAGGGCCACTGACCAAGCTGCCGAATTTGACAAGTTAAGAGTGAGAACCGGTTGAGAATGTCAGATATTACTGCAAAACAGACAAGATGCAACCTGATCTCTCCATCTCTCTGTTTAGTTTCATGCTGTCTGAGGCCAAACTTCCTTGTTGAAAGCAATCATCCGGAAAACCGGATCTGAAACAGGACACCTGAGGTGGTGAGGAGAGGTAAACAGCAGCGTGAGAAGGAAAGCGGATTCAAGGAGGGTAAAAGAGAAGCTCGCTGCTATATGACCACTCTGAATCATACTGACTATCGTATTGACTTATGGCTCAAGCACGCTTGATGGTTGCACGAAGGTCCGTGATATGATCTTTTACATTGCCGGATGTGTCTGAGATGTGAAATGTAAGTATTGGTTGAAGATACGGTAGCTATAGTTTTACAGTCCATGGATAGAAGCGGGGACATAACCAGGAGAAATCCCATTGAGATTCAGAATCTCTTTTTCAAGGGAGTCCTGGCCAAGACAGCAGTACATAAGTTCCATATTCAAAATATACAACAAAAACATAGAACAGAGAACAGAAAAAGAAAACAGTCGGCAAATTAACATCATCTCCACATAATCACCAGCAGCGCTCAGTAGCTGCACATGTGCATTTAGTAGTCAAAAAGTCCTTTATCCTAATTTTAAACTGTAGTTAAACTGGTAGTAGGCAGACTAATTTAAGATGCTTCTGCAGTTTATACCAGGATGAGTATACCACTTCTCCAGGTTTGGGACTTAGACTGTGCTTGAGTCTCCTCTACAATATCACTCTGAAAATATCATTCAATTGGTTTCATAATTACATTATAAAGTGTCAAAATGTATAAATTTAGGCGGACAACATTTACATACAGTACATGTTTCCGTTTATATTTGATTATTATCTCTCCCCTCAAGGGGCCCCTCTTGTGATCTCTGCTGCCGGCAAAATACAAAACCTCCTCGGTCAGCAGTCATCATGAAGCGGAATTATGCTTCAGGAAGCCAGAAAAGGAAGAAGAGAAAGGAAGAGGAGGATAAGAAAAAACAAGATAGTGGTAAGTAATACATTACACTGGATAAAATAGTTCTACTTGTCTTGGTGTAATTTTGCAGCAGGTAGGCTAGCAAAAATATGTTTATGTTAGCTAACGTTACCTGTAACCTGCCTGACGGCAAATGCTGCTTGTAACGAACAGTTAGTGCAACGGACGGAATATGGTTACATATACTACTGTAATATGTTTTTAACGGGATAAGGAAGAGGCAGATCTGTTCCAGAATCACTGTTTATCGTATTTAGTGACATGACATTGCTATAGCTTTGTAATAGGTTTTGATGAAAGTGGCATAACGTTAGCATGCTATACTAACTATTCCACCGTGATAATCTATTTACCAAATGGGGGTTAGAAAAACCACACAATAAATTAACTTGGGATGTTTTTAAGCATTAGTAACCCTTAACAAAGTGTTAGGAATAATTTGTCCGTCTATCTATGTAATGTTTTAAAAATGCTTTCATAAAGGTTTACAAAAAATGTTTAATCATTACCTGATACCTAATATATTATATGATAGATATAATGTGTGTTACAATAAACTGAATTTACAGCACTACTAATAATTAGTAAACATTTAATTATAATTTCATTGTTAACAGTAAAAAGATTGTTTGCAACAGTTAAATGACAATTAACTAAAGATTAATTAACTATCAATTTACCATCTATTAATGATTGTTATTATAAAGTGTTACCATCTTTTCTTTCTCCCTCAAGGTGCTTTGCTTACATTTCTCAGCCCTCAGGCTCTTCCTAAGGATACCTCCACTGATGAAGGTAGAGTGAATTTCTCTCACTGAGCTGAGCTGTTAATAGTGACCTCTTTCAATATGCTAACAGTGAAATGGTAAAACTTACTTCACAGGTAATTTCACATTTCTTTGTCAATTATTTTTCCAGCTACACCATCAACTTCATCCTCAACATCAACAGATGCATCACTTCTCAGTGCTGATGTTTCCTCCATAGCACAAGGTACCACCACCACAAGCTCTATAATTATAGTTGATATCCTGCACAGCCCAGAGTTTAAACTGATAAGTGTGTGCTGTCATATTGTTAGGAAAAAAAAATACTATTATATAATTACTATTGAATTCCCACCAAACTGTGTAAATACCAGTCACTTTTGCCCATGGACATTTCAGAATTTTTAATATACATATGCCTGTCAATTTTCTAGGTGTCAGACACTCAGTGATGCATTCTGTACCTCGACAGATGGATTATATTAATAAAAACATTTTTTTTTTTTATTTATGCACAGTATATGCAACACGAGTATTTGCACTTTAAACATTTTGTATCTATGCACAGTTTATGCAACAGCAGTTTATGCACTGTAAACCTTTTTTTATTTATATAAAGTGTGGCAGAACTTAAACTTTATGGCTATGCTGTGGTTCCTGTAGGCTTTGTGTGCGTGCGGGGCGGGGGGTTGGGGGGGCCTCCATGTCCATTTTGCTTGGGGCCCCCAAATTCCTTCAAACGGCCGTGGTGTCCACTCTATGTTTAGTACCCCCAGTCCCTCTTCCCACTGGGGTTGAAAGATAATGTCACGGGTGCTGTGTGTGTTGAGTCCAAACCATTTTCGCACTAAGCTCACTGTTTTGTTATTCATTTCACTCAGGACTTTCTGCTGGAAGTGAGTGTTGGAGAACAGATGTTGCACTTTTGACAGTGGTACCTGTCTGATAGCCTCCAACTTCATAGCCAGAGGCAGTGGGCATCTCTCAATCAGATCCAACTGGGATGTAAACTTGGACAAGATGGTGTTTACTTGCTCCTTGTATTCTCCTTCAATATTGATTTTGAGTCCAAAGTAGCTATATGTCTCATGAAGGGAATATACACGTATAGAATTTGATGCTATTGTGAACTCAGGGCATTTATCAGTTTTTTAATGATACCATCGATTCCCTCCACTCCTCCTCTCATACACAACAGCACATTTTGTCTCCTTAATCTCCAGACATTTATTTTCTATTTTAGTTAGTTTTGCAAACAAACATTACAGTTTGAGTTAGTTATCATTTTATTTTGTAATGCAGTCGTTTTTTATTTTTATTTCAGTTAACGACAATGTTTTTTCCCTCCTAGTTTTCGTTATTTTGTTCGTTTTTGTTAACAATTATAACCTTGGTCAACATACAACACGGGAAGATAAGGCCAAGTTTAAAGGTACCCTTTAACAATGTAATCATAGATCATCAATGTGTTTATCTTCTATGGGAAATCTTCAGTATATTCTTATACTGCACTATAAATTTTATTCTTGTCTTTTAATGTTTTTAATTTGTTTATTATTGTTTTTTAATTGTTTTCTAACTGCTCTTTAATGTTTTATGTAAAGCACTTTGAATTGCCCTGTTGCTGAAATGTGCTATACAAATAAAGCTGCCTTGCCTTGCCTTGCCTTCTGTGATACAGGGAAGAAGTGGTTACACCCTTGTTCCGCAAACTGACATTGACACATCATGTGTGACAATGTGTACCAATTAAACATCTGTGTCGTCCTTTTTTCAGTTTTTTTTTTTCTGTAGGGTTCTACATAAAGCTCACACAGCGTTAACAGACGGTACAGTTCAACAGTAAGCTGCCAGTGAGAGAATGAACATCTCTGTGAGTTTTACGCTGTTGCTGCTGCTCAGCTCCGTCTCCACGAGTGAAAGTGTTGAATGCCAGCGGGCTTTTCCCGAAGACATCTACGCTGCCCTGAGAGAGCTGACCGCTTCGTTGGTTCAACTGAAGGCTGACATAAAGCTGTTGCAAAGAGAGACTACAGGTACAGTAATTATTACAGTAGTTATAGCAATTCAGAAATATCCAAAAGGATAGAAATAAGTATTTTTCTATGTATTGGAGCAAAGTAGGGCTGAGACTACCGATTATTTTCATTGTGGATTAATGTGTGGACTATCTTCTGGATGAATAGATTAATTGTTTGGTCTATAAAATGTTGATCAGTGTTTCCCAAAAAGCCCAAGATGACATCCTCAAATGTCTTGTTTTGTGCACAACTCAAAGATATTCAGTTTACTGAGAGAAGAAACTAGAAAATATTTATATTTAACAAGCTGACGTCACACAAATTTCAGTTTGTTCATAAAAAATGAACGATTATAAAGATAGTTTGAGATTAATTTAATAGTTGACAATTGATTCATGCAGCTCTAAACCAATGTCCAAAGAAACTGAAGGTGCAGTAAAATGAAGCTGACAAAGAAAATGTCTCTGATTTTGCAGGTCAAGCACAGCTGAAAACTGAAGTGGACAAGCTGAAGCAACAACAGCAAGGTATTGTTCTCTGATAATCTTTCTTGCTGCTGAGAGATTTACAGCGAGACATTTCATTTTTACTAAATTCCAATCATGGTGGCCAAACACCTTTAACTTCTGGTAAATTTAGAAGAAATCTACACACACAAATAGACAAAGTTTAGTAAAATAAACACACAACCCTAACCCTGAATGAACGGTGGCACTGAAGGACAAAACACAATATTTCACAAATGTTGTGTTTTGAAAAATGTATTTTGTCCCTAAAGGGGTGATCGAATGATTATATAGGGTATTTCACAGTGTTCCTTAAGGTCTCCTAATAGGATATGTAACATTGATTGGGCTGAAAATGGCCTGGTTGATATTTTATTGGACCTTATGCATCCCTGTGTTTTGGCCCTATTTCTAACAAGAGCTTTTCTTCCAAATATGGTATGCTCATGAATATTTAGATTAGCTGCGCGCTGATTGGTTGAACGAATCCCCAAACACATTAGAGATGAGACAGTAGGTCTCATATTTCAGACACTGCAATATTTCATTACCAAATTCACTTCTGAGACTTTTTTATGCAGGAAATCAACTATATAAAGCTCAAATATGAGCCGTTTTACAAAAAATGTATGGCTAATTGCAAATTTGGTAAGACGTGTTGGACTTTAGGAGCTCCACACAGTCTGACGAGAAAGCGGCAGCGTGCTGGGCTCCATACTCAGGGCAAAGTCACCCTTTGTGGATTACTGCACTACTTATATTACAAGTTCCCCAAGGTCTTATAAAGCTAACAGTTGTGTCCGATTTCAATTTAAGGCGTTTTTGTGAATGTGAGGGATCTTGTTAGGAGGAGCAGCTAGCTAGCTATGTGTCCCATTCAATACAATGGGAAAAGATCGTGGCTAGCTAGCTACACTTTCGGCATAACTATAGTATATTTACACTTTGAATTTCGTCACAGCATGTATATCACAGCTACAAAAAGGTCTTACAAAGCTTAGCTAACACTTGTCCGATTTCAATTTAATGCATTTTTTTGAATTTCAGATGTCTCGTTAGGAGGAGGCTAGCTAGCTCTCATTGACAGCTCACCGCAGACTCTATCAATGAGACTCGCGGACAAGAGGCGTTTATTTCCCTGATTGTTTGTTTAAATAACTCAACACATATCCATTATAAGATTAACTGGAACCTGCGATAAGAGATTGTGGGCATAACAAGCTCGCTGACCGCGCTCTCAGTCACACACACCGGCCATTTAGCAGGAAGAGGGGAGGGAGAACATCGAGCTGCAGGCCCAAAAGCTCTGTCAGGTAGAGCGTTTGGTAGTTCGATGTAGCAACCCAGGCAGCACCAGCCGCTGAACTCCGACACACATTGCAATTAGCCATCAATTTTCGTAAAACAGCCCATATTTGAGATTTACATTGTTGATTTCTTGCATAAAAAAAGTTTCAGAAGTGAATTTTGGAATAGCGACCTAGATTCACAACTCTGTGGCTTGTTGAGATTTGCCTGTTTTCAGAGGCAGTTTCAAATTGTGAGATTTACAGAGGAAAGAGGTGTCAATGGGATTTTGAGGTTCTATGTATGTCATATTTACATTTTTCAACTATGACAAGGGAAAATCGGTTTTGCATTCTATCACCCCTTTAAGGGCCTCTATAGAAAGAAGACATTTCATGGAAGATAGAGTACAAATATTATAAACTGATTAATGTTTCTGCCTGTCTGTCTCCTCTTAATTTAAATGTTTGCAACCCCTGCTGTTTTCAGCTTCTGTAATGATGAAATGCCTTTAACTGTCAAGCTCCATTAGGGATCGTTTTAATAAGGGCCCTAGCGTCAACAGCAATACGTAAGATATTGTACAATACTACGCTGGTCACATGACGCCAGCTATGCTGCTCCCTCGAATCAGCAGTAGTTTGTTGTTCAGTTAACCCGAGAATAGGGTAAAATATGAATTGAAAAATGTTTCTGCCTGTAGTGTTTCCTCTTAATTTAAATGTTTGCTACCCCTGCTGTTTTCAGCTTCTGTAACGATGACATGCTTTTAACTGTCAAGCATCAATGACAGATAATTGTTTTTATGTTTTTGCCTTTTTTGGAAGATATTTTGTTTTTTATTGTTATTAATGTTATTCTGCTCTCTTCAAAAAGCTTTTAGTAGCTTCTTTAGAGTTCTCCATTTCGCACGTTCTTAAAGAGTCTTAAAGACGTGAAGATGACATGTGAATAAACTGAAACTGAACTAAATATATTTACAGAGAAGAGTCAGAATCTTGAAACATATAGATTCAAAACAACCACATCTATGAATTTTGACTTAATTCTGATTATGTATGATCCCATAACTATAACATTCTCAAAAGCCAATTAAATTTTCTGTTTCTATTTTAAACACATGTCCTGCTTTCTAAATACTAAACCTTGTTAGAAATGTAGTAAATTAAACACTTTGATTACACAGGACTCAAAATGATCAGTTTAATTTTTGATGATTATTAAAATAACATTTCTCTCACTCTCTGTCTCACTCGCTCTCTCTGTCTCTGTCTCTATCTCTTGCTCTCTCTCTCTGTCTTTCTTTCTATCTCTCTCTCTCTCTGTCTGTGTCTGTGTCTCTGTCTCTGTCTCTCTCTCTGTCTTTCTTTCTGTCTCTCTCTCTCTCTCTGTCTGTCTGTCTCTCTCTCTCTCTCTCTCTCTCTCTCTCTCTCTCTCTCTGTGTCTGTGTCTCTGTCTCTCTCCCTCTCTCTCTCTATCTCTCTATCTCTCTGTCTCTGTCTGTCTCTGTCTTTCCCTCTGTCTCTCTTTCTCTCTCTCTCTCTCACTCAGTCCGACAGGTTGCATTTTCAGCCTCTCTGCTGGTTGGTGGAGGTGACAAAACTATTGGACCCTTTCCCACGGCCACTACCCTGATCTACAAACACGTCCCCACCAACATCGGAAATGCCTACAACTCAAACACAGGTAGCTCTGATATTCTTACAATACATTTTAGGGATGCACCGATATCAACATATTGACTGATTACCAATATTTAGTGACGTTGATATGGTCTGTATGGATCAAGTTTCTATGATACGTATGATACAACAACTGATGCTGAACATTTGTCCTGTAGGGTTACATTTCACAATACTGGACCAGTTTCAGAGATGTGATATATTGTGCACCCTTAATATATTTCCCTTGTATGTTGCTGTTCAAACACATTTTCCATTTAAAATGACAAAAACAAACGTCCAACAGGTGTGTTCACTGCCCCGGTGAGAGGAGCGTACAACTTTGAGTGGTGGGTCAGTGCATATGGAGACAACAGCCACGCTTCAGGTGCTGTGTTGGTCAAGAACTCAGAGAATGTTTTCTTGGCATGGCAGCAGGTGATGGCTGGTTTTGTGACTTCTTCTAATGGCGTTACTCTGTTGCTAGAGGTGGGAGACGTCGTGTTTGTGCGTCTGTGGGCTGGCACTGTGGCGTTTGACAACTCCAATCGCCACACCACCTTCAGTGGGCATCTGCTGTTCCCCATGTAAGACAGAAACAGCAACTCTGCAATAGTCACACAGGTTTTTGTTGTCTTAAACAAGTCTTCATAGCACTTCATAGATTTGATCTGATTTGATCTGCATCCAAATAATGATAAGCAATACTTGTTAACAGGTATCTTTTTTTTCTTCAAATTTTAAAGTGATTAATGTTTCTGATTCTCTCTTGTTTCTGTCATTTTAATCAAATAAACATATATCATTGCAAATACATCTGTGAGCATTTCTTTAATCTGTTTGTTTCAACTTTAACTTATTGAAAGTAGATAATCAAATTCAACATCATAGCAGTATAAAGAAACAGAGAATGTTAAGCTGTTGTAACATATCAACTCTGTACGATGTCCACATGACATTCTCTGGACATTGTACGGTTCAGTCTCGCTTTCTAACATTAAATAAGTAGTTTTGGTGCCTAAATCTAACCAAACTGTGTCACTTTCACAGTGTTAATGATGTTTTTAGGAGTTAAAATCATGTCTCTAGATCAGCTGGCCCACTCAGTTTGAACCACAAATCAATTTCCAAATATCAAATTGTTGGTATCACAGGTATTGGGAACAAGTGGCCTATAACATTTCAATTGTTGTTATACTGGCCGCCGTTAGAGGACGCTCCCTCAAAAGGCAAGAGGTTTGTTGCCAAGCAACCGCGGCCTCGTCAGGTCTTGACTGTCTGACCTCATTCACAACGACACGCGGCGCGAAGAGAGGCATAATCAGCCCAAAAAAGAAAATTGGACCAAAAGAATCGTGTCTTCCAGGCAAAATGGGAAACAGATTATCTTTTTACAGAATTCAAAGGCCAACATTTATAACTGGAAACAAAATCAGGAAATAGTTGTAACTAACATTATTGAAAGATGATTTTTGACATTGCACTAAAATAATTTTACTGCACCTTCAGTTTCTCTGGACATTGCTTTAGAACTGCATGAATCAGTTGTCAACTATTAAATACATCTTCAACTATTTTAATAATCAATTAATTGGGTTGAGTCATTTTTTATGAAAAACAGTGACACTTGTGCGATGTCAACTTGTTAAATGTGAATATGTTCTAGTTTCTTCCATTTATCCATCTTCGTGGATGGATCTAGTTTCTTCTCTCTGGTAAACTCTGATTTACAAAGTGATTCACAACAACCTCTCCAAATGAGGGACAGATTATAAAGCCAGCAGTCCTCTCTGTTCTAACAGACTACGCAGCATCATATGTACCACACCAGCATGCGGATTTCCCATCTTCTGAACTTGCTCAACAGCAACAACGAAGATTTTAGGGAGCTGGCTCGATTCTCCCTGTTCCTGGACCTAAGAAGAAACAAGATCCCATTGGCAAGGGATTCCCCACTTCCTAGGATTCAAGAGAAAAAACAGCAGAAAACTTGATACCTGCTCTATTGGTTTTGGGGTCTGGTCAGACTGGCCAGATCAGAAGGACCTCTGCATCCAAACAGGAGTGTCACTGGAGTGGGTGCAGTCTGACTCTGGGACTGCGATGGTCTCAGAGGATATTATAACTGACCCTCTCACTGCCGTCAAGGCAACAGACACATATGGTGGTCACAGTTGAAGTCATGGGTGGATCCTCAGTTGAAGTCATGGGTGGCTGTCAGGAATGATGGGGTTGTGTTGGACTCAATGATGGCAGCGTAGAAGTCCACCATCATAATCTTTGACTGGTTGAACTTCTACAACTGCCGCAGAAAGTACATCCTCTGTTGTGCTTTTTTGACGAGGGAGCTGAGGTCCTGGGAGATGATGGAGCCCTGGAAGCAGAAGGACTCCACAACGTAGACTGTGGAGTCACCCAGGGTGATGGGGGCGGGTGACACTGCGTCCTTCCTAAAGTCCACAACCATCTACACTGTCTTAAGAGCGTTGTTCTGATTGCACCAGGTCACCAGGTGGTCAATCTCCCATCTGTAGGCAGTGTTATCCCCACCAGAGATGAGTCCAGTGAGGGTGGTGTCGTCCGCGAAAGTCAGGAGCTTGACGGACTGGTGACTGGAGGTGCAGCTGTTGGTGTACAGAGAGAAGAGCAGAGGGGAAAGCACGCAGCCTTGAGGGGAGCCTTGATGGTCAGAGAGTCAGAGACATAATACCATTAAAAGTATTAGAAACATAAATTTTTTTTGACTTTTTATGACTTTTTTCAACATACTACATACTACAACATACTCATCACTTTTTTCAACACACAATACTATGACTTTTTTTGACATGCTATACTTTTACTTCTTTTTGACAAACCATACTATGACTTTTTAATGGCGTTTTTCAACATACTTTATTTGAAGGCATGGTGGCTCGGTGGTAGCATTATGACTTTTATCCCTTTCTTTCGACATTCTAAACTATCACTTTTTTTTATATACAATACTATGACTTTTTGTGACTTTTTCAACATACTAAACTATCACTTTTTTCAACATAATATACTATGACTTTTTTTGTAACTTTTTCTTCCCAACATGCTATATACCATGATTTTTTTTTCACTTTTTTCAACATACTATATCATGATTTTTTGTATCCCTTTTTTCTACATTCTAAACTATGACTTTTTTTTTTCGACATACTATACTGACTTTTTTTTAGATATACCATACAATTACTTTTTCATGACTTTTTTGACATACTATACTATGACTTTTATCACTTTTTTCAACATACTATACTATGACTTTTTTATGGCTTTTTTTCAACATGCTATACTATGACTTTTTTCAAAATACTATTCTAGTTTAGTTTAGTTTATTAGTTTATAATGTTGTGGACAGTCTACATCCAGCTGATAATAGGCATAGCCATCCAGCTGATAATAGGCATCCAAAAATACAATGGTTAACAAATTAAAATAAATTACATTACATCTATAATGTAAGCAAGGCTTAGCAAAAAAGATTAAGACATACAAAGAAGTGGCACACAAACAAGCAAGCACAGAGGATGGCAAAGGCCAATTAAAGCAGTCCATGCAGTAAAGACAATACAAAGGAGACAAGAGAGAGGAGAATAGTCACAGAGGCCACATTGAAAGCACATACAAGACATAACATGGAGGCAGGCAGCAGAGATGGAGCGGCAGCATCGACTTTTTTTGTTATTTTTTTTAACATGCGATACTATGACTTTTTTTCGACATGTTATTATATATTTACATAATATGCTATGACTTTTTTCACTTATTTCAACATACTATGACTTTCTTTATCGCTGCTTTTCAATATGCTATACTATGACTTTCTTATGACTTTTTCTTCCCGACATGCTTTATATACATGACTTTTTCATTTTTTTCAACATACTATATCATGATTTTGTATCCCTTTTCTCGACATACTAAACTATGACTTTCTTTAATAACTTTTTTCGACATACTATACTATGACTTTTTTTGATACGCAATTCTTACGCAATCATGCCAGCAATCCAGTTCAGCTTCAGCAATTTAGCTTTTCAGCCATTGACAAGCATTTTCTGCAGGAAATGCATATTCTAGTTTTATTTGTTGTTATTTTATTCTCTCATGGAGTACACTTTTATTCATATCTTTCTTTCATTTATTTATTTTCATTTATTATTTTTATTGCAAATTCTTTCATTAGAATTTCAATTTTTCATGTATTGTAATTTTTTTTCAATCTATTTTATATTTATTCTTTTAAACACATATTTTTAATTTCTTTGAAACAGAAAATAATGCCTGCTCGGTACTTGTGCTGTATTTATTTAATTTGTTTTTTTTACATTTTATTTTATTTTAGATTTTACTTTATTCTTTATTCTTAGTATTTTACTTGTAGTGTTGTAAGGCATTTTGATGAATGATGTTTAAAGAAAAAGGTTAGAAAAAATGGAAATTATTATTTTTCTAATGATATACATTTTATTCTATGTATTTCCTGTGTCATTTACATTTCCATCAATAAACAGATTTAAAAAAAAATATATATAAAAATGAAATCTCATTTCCCGGTCGTTACACATCTAACACAGTAGGCGGCGGTGTGCACATTTACCGTCTGATTGCGATCTGCCAATATACACAAAGAAGAAGAAAAAGGAAAAGGCGAAAACGAAAAAACACAAGAAGAAGAAGAAGGCGAAAACGAACAGATGCGCTAGCGGCTAGCTTGGCAGGTTACGTCGAGGAAATTCTGAGGTAAACCTGTTTTTTTGTATACTTTTATACTTTCCACAGTCACACGCTGCCAAGTACACTGTATGCGTAGCTGCTGTGACACACTGAGAGGCGATAAAGCAAGAACCTTTTCATTTATACTTTGCTCCGGTGTTGTTAGCTTTCCCGATAACGCGAGGATTAGCTTGTAAACGTTAGCCGTTAATGCTAAGCATTCAGCTAGCGCTTCAGTCCATCGCTGCTACGTCGTTAGTTAGTATCCAAAACACAAAGACTTACAGTTAAGAAAAATACTTATCATATGTGGCGTCCTTCTGTCGGATATCTGTTGGTTTAACGTTAGTTAGCCCGATAATATACACAACTCTAACGTGTATGAGGTTCATTTGTTGTCATGGTAAACGCAGTTAATTTCAAAAGGAAATCATCTTGCATAACTTTTTATTCTCAAAGAGTCGTTGCACTTAATGAAAAAGGAAAGACTCATAAATCAATTAGCGTGTAGGCTAAATATAATAAAAAAAACACGTCAGTATAACTCGATACGCCAGCCTCCACAATGACTATAAAGTTGAATCAACACATAGCTATCTTAAACAGTTTCAACATAAACTAAACATAACTCATGTATGCCTTAAGAAGGTTATCATTTAAAAACGTCATCAAGGTTGGTTTATTTCAATGAAAGTATCACAATGCATTAGTATTTATGATAATAATAACTTTATTTAATATAGAACGTTTTACAGAACACAAAGTGCTTTACAAGAGTACAATTGTTGAAAATAAGACCAAAAAAACGGTGCAAAGAACAATCATTACGGTTTTGAAATACAAAAATAAAAACCGTAAAGTAAAACTAGCTCAGATAGGTGGTGTAGCTATTAAAGAGTGTAGTTTTCTATATAGTTGCTTTGTTTATTTTGTTGTGTGTGTTTAACGTGTGCTCTGTGAATTTGTGAACCTTTCTAAAACAATATCACAATATTTCAGGGGATATCTGACAATGATATGACAAAAACTGACCAATATTTTGCTATTAATTTTCAAGAACATACACGTTTTACATTAAGTCAGCATTAATGTTAAAAGTTTGCCTTCAAATATGAAGTAAAAATCAATAATCGGTCAGTTCTTTAGTTTGTAAACAGTAACTCAGAGTGGGTTCAGATTCTGTTTGTCCTTGGGTCAAATGTGACCCGTTTACAAAAACTATCTGTATCAGAACTATGACAAAAGAAGGTTGAAAAAAGTGACACATTGTGGAAAACGCTACAAAAACGCAGGAAATGTGACCAAGAAAATCGGAAAAGGTGACATCAGAAACCTCGACAAAGGTGACAAAAACTTAATTAAAAAACGGCAAAAAATTGGAATTAAAAACGTCAAAGTGTAGAAAAATGTTGAAATTTCGACCCAGAAAATCACAAAGTTGCGGGAAGACAACACGGGTTAAATATAAATAGTACAACTAAGTGCACATCGGTCGGAATATTGTCATTATCACAATTATAAAATTGTACTGGTATTAATTGTGAATGATATGATATGGCCCACCGTTAACTTGTACTAACACTGATCTTCATCATTGTTATGCCAATACCAGCGTTGCAGTGAGATGTAATCCACCTTCTCTTCTTTTCCTTCCATGCTCTCCCAGAGTTGTTCTTTTTTCGTCACACTGCCTCCCCTCCGCCCCCCCTTCACCAGCGCTGCAGGATTGTCGGGTTTTTAGCTCTCTTCCTGACCTGCCAACATGCCTGCCGCACTTACAGATTCCAGCCAAATAATCTGTGAAGTCTGGGCGAGCAATGTGGAGGAGGAAATGAGGAAGATCCGGCAGATTATTCAAAGCTACAATTTCATCGCCATGGTAAGTGATGGGCAAGTTTGAGATGAGTTGGTGATATAAATGGGAATAAAAACGGTCATTGACAGCAGAGTTGCCGATCAGCCTACGTTCTGACTGTGTGTGTGTGTGTGTGTGTGTGTGTGTGTGTGTGTGTGTGTGTGTGTGTGATGGGATAAACCTACACTGGGTAAACATCCCCATCTGCTGACGATTTGAATTCGCCCTGCAGCTCAGGCTGGAAACCTGTACGTTTATCTATCCTGCTTCCGTTACAATTTTGCGGGGACCAATCACAAACTGGCTTATCCACCTATTGCCGGGTTTAACACAATGACGATAGAGAAGCAACGGCAAGCAGCTTCTTGTTTACATTCAACATAGCAGCCACCGAAGCGCAGCAACCCTTTGATGCCGCTGTCGCTGCTATGTCACCCAGATCGTTGCTCTGATTGGTTGAAGGACTATCCAGTTGCATACAGAGTAATTTGAACTACGCCCGTTGATCACGCCTCTTGTGCAGAGAAAATCCAGAGCAGACTCCCAAGACTAATGATCAGTCTTAGAAGATAGAGCTTGGTCTGGTGATAACCAGACTAGGATAAACCCCCGACACATTTAAAAATCACTCCTGTTGGTCAGACTCAATGTTTATATTGTTATCTTTTATAACTACAAAATCATCAGTTTTTTATTTTTAAATGTAAACATAATATTAAAACACATTTTGGAGCAGAAACACATACATTTGAAGGATTGTAATTGTTAATCAGCAGCTTGTTTTTCTCTTATCTGTCTTGATTGCAAGAGGACCTAATCTCTGTAAACTGGATGAAAATGATTTGAAAACAATTTGCTTCTTTTTAAAAAAAAAAAAAAAAGAGAGAAAAAAATTAACATTTTGTAATGTTACAAATTCCAACACAAAAGTTTAATAGTTTAAATGCTTTACAACTGAAACTCTAAACAGAATACGGAGTCAAAAGAAAATAGCCGCCTGAAGTCTAAACATGCTAACAGTTTATTGCAAGCGTTGCAGACTGCTTACAGAGCTGTAGCGGAGCCAAAGTAGCGCTCTCTATAATAACTAACTTTATCGCGTATCGGTAAAATAAAACACTGATACAGATAATCTGCACATTGCCAAATATCGGCCCAGATAATCGGTCATAAGGCTGAGCAATTTTATCGATTCTGCGATATAAATTGATATTTTTTCCCCCAAGAAAGTATCGATTTCATGCCGCGAGTATTGATACATAAGTCCCATTCAAATCCCCCGTGTTCACGTTGCAGGAAGAGCGATTTGGTCAGCCAGCCGCTAGTGTTGCTGTAGAGCAAGTCAATACTTATCAATGCACTCACTTGTGTAGACCGGCATCAACATGTAGAAAGCGATATTTCAATCTGCTCAGTCCACCGCGCTGTTTTACGCAAACACAGCTATACTCTGCAAATAGCGAATTTTTACAATCAAGCTAAAACAAAAGCTGTCGGTTTGTAGTCTGTTTATCTTAGGTTGCCGGGAATCTGGAAATTTTGACAAATTCTTGTAAACCTCACTGCTGGCTGAACAAACCAAACTCTCCGCTAGAGCGGACAATCTGGAGCTTCTTAATATGCACGTGAATGACGCGATTGTTATGTTCGAGTGATGATGATGGTTGTATTATTTTGCAACAACATCGTTTCATTGCAAATGAGGCATACATGACGAGTGCATACTACAATAATGTTTCCATAATCACAGACTTTAACCATCACTCCTCAGTAAACTGCCTCCTAGTCTGAGATTTTTTTCTAGTTAAAGAGCCAGTTATCATTATGGAGTTTCCATGTTTTTTAGGAGTTTGCTCACACTAATACATGTTAAAAAATAGTAGCATTAATTCAGAGACATATATTGTGTAATTGATGTTTTCAGTTCAATTAATGAAATCCAAGGAAATGGAACACTCACAATATGTCACCAAAATCACTCGGTCCCCTTTAAATCTTTCAGAAAATGATGTAAATGTATCGAAATATATCGAATCGTTTCGTTGGCTGAATATCGTGATATATATCGTACCGTGAGCTGTGTATCGTATCGTGAGATTAGTGTATCGCTACAGCACTAATCAGTCAGGGCCAATAATTGGTTGATCCCTGTTCCACTCTAGTGGATCTTTACACACTGCTGATACATGACCCTGCAGGAACATTTGAAGGGGGAAAGTTTTCTGTTAATGTCTATTTTTTATTTATTTTTTTTCCCATCAGGACACAGAATTCCCCGGAGTGGTTGTACGGCCGATCGGCGAGTTTCGGAGCACAGTAGACTACCAGTACCAGCTGTTGAGGTGTAACGTCGACCTCCTGAAGATCATCCAGCTCGGCCTCTCGTTCATGAACGAGGACGGAGACTACCCACCCGGCACCACCACGTGGCAGTTCAACTTCAAATTCAACCTCACGTAGGCGCACCGTCTCCATGCACCTTTCTAATGGTTAGAGGGGGGTCCAGCTCCTTTTAGTTCATGGGCCACATCACCCCCCCAATTTGACCTCAAGTGGGCCAGACAAGTATACCATTCTAGAAAGTTCAGAAATGTTATCTGCTACAGAGTTTCTCGTCAGCTTGATGTTGGCAAACGTTGCTTCTGCTGCAGCAGCGTTCTAAAGGCTGATTTATGCTTCTGCGTCGAATTGAAATTTAACGCAATGAAATTTAACCTGCAGACCCCTCTGTGTCGCCGCCAACCTCTCCTCGAGCACTCCGCCGTAGCTCGATGTGCACCTCCAAATATGTGTAACTTCGCAGACCGCAAGGACTGTGATTGGTCAACTCGTCCTGTGTGTTGATAGTCGGTGTTTCAAGCAGCTTACTTTTACAAGTAGCATCATGCTAGTTCACTGACATAAGCTTTGCAAATAAACTCAGACATATTTTGGTTACAATGACGGGGTTATCAGTTTGTAAAGTGTCTATATGTCAGTAACGTTTTGAAAGTAGAACTTCGCCAGCAAGCAGCACGTTGTGGACAGTTGTAGGGCTGGGCGATAGGGAGAAAATCAGATATCACGATATTCTTGACAATATACCTCAATATCAATATTGGGTTAATATAGGGTTGGGAATTGGTGCTTTAACAAAATATCTTCACACTTAGATTTTAGATAAATAATCATCAGTAATGTGGCTATAATGTCTAAGTGGGGAAAAGGCAAATAATAGAACAGTTAGAACAGTCTGGTAAGTTCAGACCGTGACATCACTTTACTGTAATGCAGCCTTTAAAACGAGGAAAGGCAACAATTATGTCATATTACGATATCCAAAATCTAAGACGATATCTAGTCTCGTATCACGATGTCGATATAAACCGTAGCTGTGGCGTGGAGTTGACGCAGAAACATAAAACAGCCTTTAGGCCGTTATAGGGAAAAATAATAATGTTACGGACCCGGGAGAGAGTGGTGGGTGATATTCACACAAAAAAACTCCAGAATTTCTAACATTACATTCGTAAATTTACGGAGAAGGAACTCTGATATTCTCTGAGATCAAAGTGGTAAATTTGGAATTGGAATTAATTACGTCTCTGCAATTTTCACACTTTGCTAAGTCATCCAGTGGGCCTGATTGGACCCTTTGGTGGGCCGGTTCTGGCCCACGGGCCGTGTGTTTGACACGCTGATTAGAATCTAATCGATGGTTGAGCTTGATGATGGCACTCCCTGAATGTCTGTCTGTCCCTTTTTTTTATTTTTTAAATCCTCACAGAGAAGACATGTACTCCCAGGACTCCATAGACCTGCTCCAGAACTCGGGCCTCCAGTTTAAAAAACACGAAGAGGAGGGAATCGAAACGCTCTACTTCGCCGAGCTCCTCATGACGTCTGGTCTGGTGCTGTGTGAAAACGTCAAGTGGCTCTCCTTCCACAGGTCAGTTGGTTTGTTTCGGATTCACCGTTTGCATTGTTGGTCCCTTGTTCTGAGGAGTCTTCTTCTTTAACTCTTGTACCCAAACACTGGCTTCAGCTTTGAGCCACGGTGACCGCTTATCCAGTCCACCCCGACCTAGTCTTCATCACCGACAGATTATCTACGGCTGTGGTTCTTAAGCTTTTTTCAATAATGTTTTTTTTTTTTTTTTTTTTTAAGCCATGTAGCGCAAATAATTTTTGGTAGAAAAAAAAGTCTGTTAAAGAGGAAGAATACAGCGATGTCTGCGATAGATTTACTAAACAACATCCTTGTACCAGGTAAACATTTTAAATGCTGATGAAAAAAGGCGACAAACTTTTTTTTTTAAACGACAAAACCTTGGAAAAAGGTGGTAGAAAGAAGGAAGGCAAGAATAGGTCAAAACAGCAACAAAATCTTTGAACAAAAAACAGAAAGAAGGAAAGCAATACTAGGCGACAAAAGGGACAAAAAATGAAAATGAGCGACAAACTGAAAAAATAGACAAACTTTGAAGAAAAAAAAAAGACAGTGGAACAAAGTAAGGAAGAAAGGCAAGAAGAGGTCAAAACCTTCAAAAAAAAAAGGTGACAAACTTCAAAAACACCGACAAAAATTTAGAAAAAAGCGTCAAACTTGGAGAAAAAAAAGACCGTAGAAGTAACTACAGCCTTGTAACTCAAACATTTTGCAAAAAAATGTCACGTTACCCCCTGCAGTCCTCCAAAGTACCCCTAGGGGGACACTTACCCCCATTTTAGAAACACTGGTCTACTGCAGTGATTTTCAACCACTGTGCCGTGAGAGATCGTCCTGTGTGCCGTGGGAAATTATTCGATTTTACTTAATTGGTTCAACATTTTTTTTATTGAGTTATTTTCAATAAAGTAATTTTCCATTGTTGCGCATTTGTGCCTCAATATGATGACTGGCAGAGAAATTAAATACTATTCTGTGTCAGTAGGTGGCAGTATAGCGCAATAATGACCTTGTTGATTTAAGACAATAGAATTCCTGCCAGCAGGGCAGTAATTTTGCGTCCAAAATTTGAGTGTGCGACTGAATTTTACATCCAGTCGCACATGTGCGACCAGTAAATTTGCCCCCTTTTTTTTACACGTTAAACGTTGACATTTCGGTACCTGAGAACGCGTAAGCGCAAGCTTATCTGTCCTCTCTGAGAATTGACAGAGAGCAGAGCTCTGACACACACGCAGAGCTGCAGACGATGCAACCTACGTCGGCTCTGCAGTTTTGTGGTCACTGCGAGTCACAGAAATACCGATAAAGTGGTTTCAAGTGTGGTTACAGTTTTTCATACCTTCAAGCAGACAGCGTTTGCTGTGATATGATATTAATGGCGAGCCGAAAGCGGTCGCGGTGCTGTTGACGTTACATTTCCTCGGAGCCGGGCAGGCACAGCAGTGGTTTCTGTGCCCTGGTGACTGACTGACAGGCTGAGGTTGTAAGGCAAGGCAACTTTATTTCTACAGCACCTTTTGGTTGTGCCCCTAAAATTTTCATTTGGGGGTCACTATGCTCCTAATGAAAAAGTTAGTCTGGAGCCCTGCTGCCACCTTTTCGCAAGATCCCGCAGTGACAGGATGTAAGCAGTAGGGCCGAGATCATCGATGTAAGCCTGCAAAAGCGATGGATACATTTAAAAAAAAAAAAAAAAAAAAAAAAAAAAGGAAAAATGCAAATTCTGATTATTAGTCTACAATGTGTCATTTTTGGTTGGTGGTGTGCCGCGGGATTTTTTTAATGTAAAAACTGTGCCGTGGCTCAAAAAAGGTTGAAAACTACTGGTCTACTGGATAGTTTCGGTTCTGCTAGATGTCCCTCACGTTCCGCCGTCTTTGAATTAACTTTAAATTCCAGAATAAATAACCGGAACCTCTGAGCAACGTTACAGGCTGACAATGGCATCGTGCAACAAGGCAGGCCTGCTTGGTTCAGTCGGGAAACGATTGTTAAGATTTACAAAGAATATGTTTAGGGCTTCTCCTCTCTAACTGGGACATTTTGGGACCAATTGGTGGGATTGTTGTACACACGGAGATAACACTGGTAAGAGCCAATGAGGTTTAACCATGTATCGGCTCATTTAAATAGATCACGTTTCTGTGTTGTGTCAACAGTTAACTTAATTTAACGTTGTATGTGGCGTTTTCTTTTGCGGGGTCCAAATGTTCCACCAAAACAAGTTCCTTCCCGAGACTATGTTGCAGAGCCACCGTCGCTTTTGATTGTGATTGGTTTAAAGAAATGCAGAGCATAAATAAGCAAACCAGAGCGTGTTTTCCTACCGTCCTGGATTGTTGTGTGGTGTGTGGCCAGACCCTCCTCTGCAGCGCCGCGGAGGAAGGTCTTGCAACGCGAGACTTAACGCTGACCCAAATCCCAATTTTGCGTTTCTCAGCGGCTACGACTTTGGCTACCTGGTGAAGCTCCTGACGGACGCACGGCTCCCCGAGGAGGAACACGACTTCTTCCAGATCCTCAACCTCTTCTTCCCCGCAATCTACGACGTCAAATACTTGATGAAGAGCTGCAAGAACCTAAAGGTATTCTGCACAGAAGGAATCTCGTAGAAATCCTATCCGAGGCGTTGATTCATCTCAACAGTTTTAGACCCTGATGATGGAGGGGGGGGGGGGCGCGCAGCTTCTTTAATCCTCCACTTTAAAGGAGCACACCGACTTATTGGGACATAGGCTTATTCACCATATCCCCCAGAGTTAGACAAGTCCACACCGGCTCCATCTAGCCTAGCTTAGCACAGATCCTGGAGGTAACCGGCTCCATCTAGCCTACTGCTCCCAATAAGTGACAAAATAACGCCAACATGTTGTATTAATAACAAGGTCACATGACACAGCCATCTTCTAACTGTATCCATACTGGGAACTATATTCTCAGAAGGTGAAGCACTGCTACTCTCTGCTCGGGGCTTCTCAGGTGCTGCAAGCATATCACTCCGCCCAAGTAGCAGAAGTAGCAGTGCTTTGCCTTTCTGAGAATATAGTTCCCAGTATGGATACAGTGATACACTGAATAAGCTAAAGTCGCAATAAGTCGGCATGTTCCTTTTAACGAACTCTGTCTAACTCCGTCAAAACAAACGTGGAGACGTCTGACTTGTGTGTGTTTGTTCAGGGAGGGCTACAGGAAGTAGCAGACCAGCTGGAGCTGAAGAGGATCGGGCGGCAGCATCAGGCTGGATCGGACTCGCTACTCACCGGCATGGCTTTCTTCAGGATGAAAGAGGTACAGTTGCACAAATATCCGTTTTTTTTTTTTTTTTTTTTTTAAACAAATTGTTTTCGGACAATCTTTTCTTTTAAGTTATTACTAGAAAATTCTTTACTGCCCTCGCAACCAGAGTAGAGCTTGAAGATCTTTTGTCTGAATTTCTATCATTTTACACGGGCTCGGGCTTGCGCTCTGGGTTGCGCGGTAAATGAGCGGTCAGGTGATGGCGTTTTGATTAGCGCGAAAACGGAGGCTGACCTGAGCCTCCGGCGATTACATTTTGGTTGCACCGGCAAAGAAACCTTTGACCATGTGTATAATGAGGAATGACTCATTCTGGACAAAAGGCTAAAGAGCTGTATGTGTGCGTGAGCACATTTGAATAATGTCGAGCTGTAAACTGCTTCGGGCTTTTAAAAAAGCTGCCAATCAAAATGTACTTGTCGGGCTCGGGCTGAATACTGTCGGGCTCGGGTCTTGTCCGGCCGAACTTTTAAGACCCGATTACAGCTCTAAACCAGAGGATGTTGTTTCTATGAACTGCTTAAAGGAATACGCCACCGTTTGTTGAAATAGGGCCATTCGCTGTCTCCTCTATATTTATATAGGTGGGAAAACGCATTTTTGTCTTAGTGCACGCATTGCCTTAGTCCAGCGGTGCCGTGGCTAGCTTAGCTTAGCATAATGAATGGAATCCTATGTGACTGTGTAGCATGTCCAACAAAAACAAAACCTAATTACTTCTTGTGGCCTGCGTACTCACGAGTAAAAATAGCAATCCAGATTGAAGAGTCGGCGGTTTTCTAGGCTCTCATTTACTTGGGACTATATTGTGTGGAAGCACAGCCGAAGCACTGCTACTTGGTCGCAGAGATATCGGCAGCCTGCGGGGCTACAACATTGTGTATGTTTACACTTTGAATTTCGTCATGGCAGTTATATAACACAAACTCTATGGTCTTACAAAGCTAATGCTTTTGACCAATTTCAATTTAGTCAATTTTTGTGAGCTGGAGAGGTCTCGTTAGGAGGAAGCTAGCTATAGCTCTGTTTGCCATTCAATTCAATTTTATTTATAGTATCAAATCATAACAAAAGTTATCTCGAGACACTTTACAGATAGAGTAGGTCTAGACCACACTATAAATTCCAAAACCCCAACAATTACAGTAATTCCCTCAAGAGCAAGCATTAGCAGTGGCTATTGCGACAGTGGCAAGAAAAAACTCCCTTTTAGGAAGAAACCTCGGCAGACCCAGACTCTTGGTAGGCGGTGTCTGACGGGCCGGTTGGGGGCTTGATGAACAGTGGTGATAACAGTCACGTTAGAAGTCACAGTGACTTCGAAGGTTATCGTGGAAGTTCATGTCATAGCAGGGCACATCGTGTCATACTGAGTAGTGCAGTCTCCTATACCGGATCCTGACTACTCTGTGCATAGGAACATCACAGCAGGGCGTTGCGGGATGTAACGTGGCGCTGCAGAGCACGGGGGGATGCTGCGGATGCAGCAGGACGCAGCAGGATGCGGCCGGGAAATGCAGAGAATCGCAGAGCATAGCTCTGCGAAGAAGAAACATAAGGACTCCGGGGAGTAAACTCCCCAGAGCTAGATTAGTAACAAGCATTTCTGGGACAGGATGCAAACAAAAGTAACAAGTAGAGATGAGAGAGCAGCTCAGTGTGTCTTAGGGAGGAACAGCCTCCACGGCAGTCTAGAGTTGTAATAGCATAACTTAAGAGAGGCAGGTTAAAGAGAGGTGCCTGGTCGGGCTAGAACTCTCTCCAACCGGATCGGGCTGTACTGGCCTGCCTCCTTCTACTCTCGCTAGATTATTAATTATACAGTATATAAAACTGATGACTATGAGGAGAAGCAGTGGGCCGGGTTAGGTGGACGCTTCAACTCCTCACTCCTTAACTATAAGCTTTATCAAAGAGAAGAGTTTTCAGTTTACTCTTAAATATGGTGACGGTGTCAATGGGGAAACCTTGCGGCTAGACTTTCGACATACATTGCGTATATTTACACTTTGAATTTTGTCATGCCATTTATATAACACATACTCTATGTTCTTACCAAGCTAACGTTTTTGATCGATTTCACTTTAATCCATTTTTGTGAAGTGGAGAAGTCTCGTCAGGGCAGCGGCATTTCAGTAAAACGGTAACAAAGAAACAGTGACTTTACGCCGGCCGCAGAGCCCCGTGGGCTGCCGATATCTGTGCCCGAGTAGCAGTGCTTCGGCTGTTGTCTACTTCCACCCAATATAGTCCCAAGTCAATATCTGCCTAGGAAATCATCTAGTCTTTTACTCATGACATGCTACACGGTCACAAAGGATTCCATTCATTACGCTAAGCTAAGCTAGCAGCGCCGCTGGACTAAGGCAATGCGTGCACTGAGACAACCTTGCGTTTGCCCACCTATATAAATATAGAGGAGACGGTGACTAACCCTATTTCAACAAACGGTGGCGTATTCCTTTAAGAAAGCCCTCTGAAAGTATTTATTTGCGGTGAACATCTTGACGGAGAAAGGAGAGATTTCCTGCTCCATTTTTCTGGGTCAATTTTTTTTATAAATGTCGACTTTTTTGTCGTCTTTTTCAACACTTTAGTTGCTTTGGTCAACTGTTTTCAAAATTTTCATCACTTTTTCTGACGTTTGTCGTTTTTTTCCCAAACACCTTTTTGACAGATTTGTGTTTGTTCCCCGTCCCCCCCCTCACGTTTTTGTCACTTTCCGACATTTTTGTCACTTTTTTTCAATGTTCTTTTATCGTTTTTTTTTTTCTCCAAATGCTAGAAATTAAATAAAACGTGTGAACAGCGTTGTACGAAGCAATCCACGTTATTTTTTTTTTTTATGTGGCTGGAGGAAACCCAAATTTCTGATTTATAGAAACCTTTTGAAAATGGGTCACATTTGACCCCGAGGACAACAGGTGGGGTAAATTGTTCTTGTCGAAGCTCTGGCCCACCTCCAACCTGAGCAGAGTTCTGATTGGCCAGAATAACTGAGTGGGTTTTCAGAGGCTTTAAATGTCCCACTCTTTTTATAAAAATATATCCCATCAAAGAAGTCAATTTGTGTGACTTGTAAAGCTACAGCATGTGCGAATGGAAGGTGTGTTCTAGGTAAAACAGCTGGTTCGATCTAATCCCAATCTGTTTTGTTCAGCTTTTCTTCGAAGACAACATTGACGACGCAAAGTATTGCGGGAGGTTGTACGGCCTGGGCTCGGGCTCCACCCAGCCCCAGAACGGCATCTCCAGCTCGGGCCAGGAGGAGACCAACAACAAGCACTGACTGAGCGCTCCCGTTGTCCAAGTGGAACATGCACACTTGTTTTTAAAAAAAACACCCAACCAGCAGATTTCTCACCCCCTCTGATCTCCTGCAACACTCGGAACGAGACACGACACAAAACTAAAATAGATTTCTTTCAAATTTTTTTCCTCCCGAGTGACTGTAAAACGAACTCGCAGTGACATTGGATCCTTTCACTGGCTCAGTCGTTTCTTTTTAGTCGCTTTTACGGAGTATATGTTCATATATTCAGAACACTTTTTTAAAACTCAGCATTCTAGTGACCCCCCCTCCCCCTTCTTTAACAGCATGGGACCAGCGCCTGTATCATACTGTGATCTCAGACCAAACTTTTGCCAAAAACTAAACAGCCCCGATTCTTCAGTTCCGACTCGCCTTTCTCATCAGCGGGACTCGTCTCTTGTTGCAGGGATTTCATTTTTTTTTTTTTTAAGTTAATGTTGGAAGGGCCTGTAAATTTAAAATGTATAATTTTGATGAAAATAAAAATGTTTTAGCTCGTTTCCACTTTCAGAACCTTTTAACAGTGTGCATCAAGTTGTTCAACTGTGCTTGGTTTATGCATGTGTGTTTTTTTTGGGGGGGGGGGCAAACTACTGTCGTTTCTGTACATTCAGTCACCAAACCCAACTGTCCGCCAGGTTTACACATGTTGTGGGTACTGTTTTTACATTCTACATTGTTTTGAACAGTTGTACATTAAATTGTTTTGTATTTTGAATGTAAACGTCAAAGTATTTAATTTTGTTTTTTTTACTTTCTACCAGCCATACACTGACACACAGCTCGTTTTAACCCTTAAAGTTTGAAAGGGTTCATTTTTAGGTCATTAGAAACTTATATTCACCTGGAAAGTTCTCTACAATCTGTTAAGTTAAAAAGAAAATCTGACAAAAATAGGGCTGAAACAGATGTATTGATTATTAATCAAGCAAAAGCTCTTCAATTGCTCAAATGAAAGTATTTTCAGATTTTTGTTTCAGTTTTAGAACATTTCAATTTAAATTAAAAAAAAAAAAAAAAATGGATTTGAAAAGTTGGGCAGTTTTGGCCCGCGTATCCCTCGTGTTAGCCTGGATGCCAGCCAAACTTAGCCCCGCCCACAACATTGAACAGGGGGACATGGGACAGCTGTTTGGACCAATCAAATTGTCAGGGCGGGCTTTATACGATGATGGACTGATGATCAACCGTAACGTAATCAACCACGTCGCCAAAGAGCGCTTGGGTTGAACAGACTGATCTCATAAAGTGGCGTATGTATGACACGCCAATTCGTATTCCATTTTGGTGTGTTATCAAGACGCATAATCGCTTTTTAGCGTGTTTATCAACGCAGTTCGGCCACCGTTGACCTACATTTTGTGTGAATTATCACCGTAGCGAGTAGTATGAAAGGACGGAAGTCCGTGGAGGGACATCAGTTGGGGTGGTGGATGGGTAAAACACAGGACTTCCACCCAGGAGAGCCAGAATTATATATTTTCTTTATTTTAAATAAAGCTTTCCCCAATGTTTCTTTCCTAAACCCAACCGTTTGTTTTTTTTAACATGCGTGACGTTCTCGCGATAGCACGCAACGTGGTGGGTATGTTTACATCGGCTGTATTCAGCGTAGACATACACGCGGATAGCTCAAAATGCGTACAGATCACCCGCCTCTTTAGGAAAGTCCAAAGTCCAGTCAAATTTTTCAGAACCACAAAGATATTTCAATTAGTGCTGCACGATATGAGGAAAACGTCCAATTGCGATTATTTTCACTGATGTTGCAATTGCGATATGATTCACAATATTGGAGGGGAATGATTTTTTTGGATCATCATTTTCATTGAAACACAAATAAAAATGTACTATAGTTATGTAGTGTGATTAGTTTTTTGCGAGGATCTGTAGGATGGGATTTGTAGGCCCAGGAAGTCTCTGCAGCCCCCCTCTCGATACTTCATTCAGAACGGTTAGACACATAACCCTCACCTAAAGGATTATTAGGAACACCTGTTAAATGTCTCGTTAATGCAATTATCTCATCAACCAATCACATGGCAGCTGCTTCAATGCATTTAGGAGTGTGGTCCGGGGGCCTCATTTATAAAAGCTGTTCAGCAAGAAAAAGTTGCGTGAAGCAGGGTGAAATTTGCCGTCGCAAAACATTTCTAGCAAAAGTCGGGATTTATAAAGAATTTCCACGCGTAAAAATGTGCCCAGTTTTCCGCAACCTTTTGACAATGCTGTGTGATCGTGCGTAATGCACCCAAGGTTTTTTTTTAGTGAACTCCGATGGTATCCCCGCTTTCCGAATCCTATGTTCATACTGGTATTAATGCTGTGTAACAAAAATATGAACACCACACAAGGGTTAAGGCTTCCAAACAGGATTTAGTTTGGATGTTGTACCTCTGTTAGGAGCACATCGATCTCACAATCACTGAATCGTGTTTTTTTTCCCCATTTTGTCGTCTCGTGATTGGTCATCGAGGGCTTCTTTACAAGGCTGGAATATTCATTGATTGATTAACATGGACCTTATTAGGACAAATATGGGACGACCTTGGGAGGAGCATGAGGCTCGTGCACGACTGCATAAGGTAACGCACGTCCATATTTATAACGAGAAGAGTGCGTACCGGTGTGCGCCGCAAGGTGTCATAAATCAGCATATTGTTTTTTTTGCGTACAAAAATTCTGACTTTTTGGCACACAAAATCTTTCAGAATATAAACTATGCACGGTTTTATAAATGAGGCCCCTGGTCTCCTGGGCCCAGTTTTTCAAATTTTTTTAATTTGGATCAAATTGATATACAGATTTGGAAATCTGAAAAATATCCAGGATCACCTGACCCATCTTCCTTTTATGCCGGTGTTTTAAAGGAACATTGGATTGGATCGCTGTGATCCAAATACCAAATTTCAGAATCGCCAAATCCTGTTTACCAGAGCCTTAAATGGAACCAACAGTGTAGCCTACTGGCTTAGCAAAGAACAACAGGTAGGCAAAACACCGGTTTGTTTTAATTTTAAGAAACACAAAAAGTGTAATAAGCATTTTACATTCTTTATTTTGTTTTTTTGTTTACCATATCTCATTAAGATGTGACATGCTTCAAATATGAAGAAATGTCTATATCAGTAAACATTGATTTTGTGGTCATTCACTTAAAAAAAAACACTGATTTTATTCTGACGGGATCAGAATAATCCAGTTTTTTTTTTGATCAAATAAGTCCCAAACAGAGTTCAACGTTTTGAAAAACCCAAAGGGCAGTGTGTCAAATGTAAGATCGGATTACATGATCTGATCTTAGTTCGGAAACCCTCTTTTGCTTTTGAAAAACCCCATTTCCAAGATTTGATCCAATCCGTGATCTGAAATCCCACTGGATTACTTTTGAAAAACTGGGCCATGAACTCCAAACTGAATGTCAGAATGGGAAAGAAAGGTGATCTAAACAACTTTGAGCGTGGCATGGTTGTTGGTGCCAGACGGGCTGGTCTGAGTATTTCACAATCTGCTCAGTTACTGGGATTTTCACCCACAACCATTTCTAGGGTTTACAAGGAATGGTCTGAAAAAGGAAAAACATCCAGTATGCTGCAGTCCAGAGGGGCAGAAATGCCTTGTTGATGCTAGCGTCAGGTCAGAGGAGAATCGGCCGAGTGATTCAAGCTGATAGAAGATCAACTTTGACCCAAATAACCACTCGTTACAACCGAGGTATGCAGTAAAGCATTTGTGAAGCCACAACATGAACAACCTTGATGCGGATGGGCTACACCAGCAGAAGACCCCACCGGCTACCACTCATCTCCACTAAAAATAGGAACATGAGGCTACAATTTGCACAAGCTCACCAAAATTGGACAGTTGAAGACTGGAAAAATGTTGCCTGTTCTGATGAGTCTCGATCTCTGTTGAGACATTCAGATGGTAGAGTCAGAATTTGGCATAAACAGAATGAGAACATGGATCCGTCATGCCTTGTTACCACTGGGCAGGCTGGTGCTGGTGGGGGTGTAATGGTGTGGGTGCGGGGATCCTTTTCACCTTCAGAACTTCCTTAATTCTTTGTGGCATTGATTCAACAAGGTGCTGGAAGCATTCTTTAGATCAGGGGTCTTCCACGTTTTTCAATCCAAGGACCCCTTGCTACATATATTGTGTAAAATGAAGTTTCATATTAAACTGGACCTACACTAACGCTTATACATATCTTTTTGCATAGAATACTAAGATATTAAAATAGCCTGTTCATTTTTAACATGAATTAATATATCATGTTTTAATGTTAAACATACATTTAGCACTGTGAATCCTTATACTGTATCTGGGGATGGCCTTACTGACATCCTTACCTATAGGCCAGTAAAGCTATCATCAGTGGGGATTCATATTTGATAATATGTTGGATCAATTTTAGGGCTTTCATTTTTGAAAAAAACAACTTTAAAAACATAAATATTTGGAGGCCCCCCTGCATTGACTGAGGACCCCTTAGGGGTCACAGACCCCTTGTTGAAGATCCCTGCTTTAGAAATGTTGGCCCATATTGATACAATAGGGTCAAACACGGTATTAGTATGGTGTTCCTAATAATCCTTTAGGGGAGTGTATTTTGCGTTTAACAAATACTGCGCCCTACCCCCCCACGATTTGTATATTGCACTAGTCCATATTGTGATTTCGGTAAAATTGCAATTAATTGTGCAGCCCCTAATTTCAACGATAAAAGGCCACGAATAGCAGCAAATCTTCACGTGAGAAGCTAGAAGCAGAGAAAGTCGCATTCTTGCTTGATAAATGATTAATTCATTAATTAATTTATCCAAAATGTCCTGCCCCTGAGACAAATCAGTCTGAGCTCCCTTCAGGCAGTTTCTGGATGCAGACTCAAAACAGAATCAACATGTGTAAACATCATTTTTGTAATAAGTTTTCTTTTAATTCAACAACAAAAAAAGCTGTACAGTAGAAGTGCTTCTTTCAGTGCTACTGCTGAGAGAGTCAGGGGAGGAACTGCCGGGAGGCTTTGAGGACAGCGGGACCGGTCCCGTGCTCGCGGAGCAGATCTTTGGCCCGTTGCCGGAGCGACTCGGAGACAGCCGGGGAAGACTTGCTGAGGTGCAGCAGAACCAGGCAGCACTCGACCACGTCTGGATGAGGAAACATCTGGGGAGGGAAACGGCAGACAAAAGATGGTACTGTTCATCAGGAGGATAGAACTTCACACTTTAATCCTTCAGTTTGTTGAAATGTCTGTCCTTGTAAAGTGTGTGTGTGTGTGGATTATTTGTCTTTGACAAACCCTGGGAAACCACTGGGGAGGTGTGGTGTACTGTACCTTGACGGTGTCAGGCAGGTCGGCCAGCAGTTTCTGCTGTTGGGACATCTTGGTAGACAGAGACAGCAGAGTCTCGGGCTCCTCCAGCCTGAGGGGGGAACACAGAGGCTTAAAGTAGGGCTGGGCGATAAGGAGAAAGCATCAATCTGATGCATTTTGAGATGAATTTCTTTTTCCAACCAACAGTGTAATATTTCAATATGCACTCATTAAAGTTAATTTGACTGGCAAAACAGTTAAAGTCCTTCTGACATTACACAATAATAAAAGTCGCAATTTTTAAAAACTAAAAAGTTTTGGATCAATTTTTACTTGTTCCAACCATATGTTAAATAAAGATTCAGTGTGGATTTACATATTGCAATAATATCATAATCCTACAATGAATCATTGTGAAAACTAAACTTTACTACTTTGGCCAGGTCATCATCAAAAAAGCAAATTAGTACATTCATGATTTTGTCCATGTTGATATTGGCTGCTTTATTTACATTTATTAAAAACGTGGCATTGTTTATCTTTTCATATAGCTAGACGTCTAAACTCTGGGACAAGGCCGTTATCATGCTGACTCCAAACAGACAGCTTTGTCGAGGCAGTTTGAGCTTCAGATAGCTTTTACAAATCATGTTCCGCACATCCTCCATTCATGCCCAGCACCATTTATTTTAACTACTTTCTCAACTAAAGCTGCCTGTATCTACATGCTCCAAGTTTGATAAACTTTGCCTCCATTTTTTTTTTGCCGCGTTACCACAGAGACCACCGCGGCACCGCACTCTGACATTTCGGCAAAGACCCGCCCTGCTTTGCATCTGGTTGGTGGAAGTTCGATGATTGGTTAAATCCATAGACAGTATGGATCCAACGCATCAAAACAAATCCCATGTGGACTTTTTAATTTATTTATTTTTCTAAAATAGTCATACGCCAGAAATCAGGTACTAGGCCCGAGTACTTACACCCCCCCTATTTTGGTTTCAAAACGGCGAATTTCGCCGAAAGGTGAGTGATTTTCATGTCTGAACAATCAGTCATCGATAATCAGTCGTCAATAACAGAGAGCCCTCACCGTTGGCTGTCTGATGACTCGCTGGCGGTGGAGGTCTGCACCACGGGCCCGTCTGCCTCTTCCTCCCCAGGGTGGAGCTGCCCTCCCTGGGCTCTGCTGTGCTGCAGCACCATGGCCGCCAGCCGCTCCTGGATTTCCCGCACCGACCGCTGAGTGGCCTGGCAGGCGGCGTGATGCTCGGACAGGAGCACGGACGCGTCAAAGTCCAGGTCGCCAAAGCTCCCGGTCGCCGGGCAGGCGCTCCCCTCTGGCGCCGACACGCCTCCGTTCAGCGCTCCGTCCTGCGCGCCGTCTCCAGGGCCGCCATCGGCCGGCGAGAGAGGAACTGGGCTCCGGATCTGGGCGGAGTGCGTCCACCAGTGTTGGTACAGCCGGTGGTAATGGACCAGCGCCTGCAGGCCGTCGGCGGCAGCTTTGGCTTCCCCTTCGGTGTGATCGAGGGTTTTGGGGTGTTTCCTGGAACAAACGCTGACGTCGCCTGGTGGGAAATGACAAAAATGGTGACGGGACAGCTCTAGTTACAGTTCCGAAACACACACGATAATACATTATGGCTCCATATCCTTTCCATTATCGACTAATCTATTGCCTGATCAAATAATTGTTTAGGCTTAAAGGTTAATTTCAGTATTTTTCAATCTGGACCCTATTTCCCCATGCATTGTAGGGCTGCCACCTCTTAGTCGACTAATCGGTCGTTTTGGTCTTGGTCGACTAAGATTTCTTTAGTCCATTAGTCATTTTTTATGCTTATTCATGCTTAATTACTTATTTCCAAGAAACTTCTGAGCACATTTATGGTAAACACAAGATTTAAAGTGGTGCTTTTGCAGGATTAATTGTGGAGAAACTCAGTTTTACAGATGGTTAATTAACTACATTTATATTGTGCTTTTCTAGTCTTAACCACCTCTCAAAGCGCACAGCTCTGTCAATTAAATCAACTAATCGATTAGTCGACAAAATCCTATAAGTGTTAGTCGACAAAGAATTTCTTTAGTCGAGGACAGCCTTAATGCATTGGTGTCTACGTGAACAATAATCTATGAAAAGTCCATGGCCACTTTGACAGGGACAACAAGCAGGTTGCTTTCTACCATGCACAAATAAAAAAGTAACAGAACTTTTGCTGTTAAATTGTAACAATGAGACACTCAAACACACCAAACCAACAGTTACTAAAAACACACAAAAACAGATTTTGCACGGGCACTGCACTAGTCCTTTCAAAATGGCAGAACATAGTAAAAAAGATTTCCATCGCAAGCTCCCAGAGCCCAACGCGACAACTTCAAATGTCTTGGTTTGTCTGACAAAGAGTCCAAACTAGGGGTTGACCGATCATCGGCCTGGCCCATTATCGTGGGCCAATATCACATTTTGTCAATATCAACCCTATGCAGCACCAAGTTCAGATCGGATTGTCCGATTGGAGCGACAGGCGTACCATCGGGGAACAGCAGCCTGCACAGCTCTGCAGAGACACAGAAGTGGCCGGTGTCTCGGAGCCAGGCCGCCGCCTGCCACAGCTCCTTCATCAGCTGGCCGTCGTCGCCCAGCAACCAGCTCAACACGGCGCGGGTCAGATGTAGGGATGAATACAGCTGGACCTGAGGACGGGTGAGACACAAGCACCAAGGAAGACAGGAGGACAGGACCGAGTCAGACAAAGGAATCCGACTAAGGCTGTGTTCACGCTTGGCGTCTGTTCTTAAGCTGCCAGCGTCTGTTTTTACATTCAAGTCCTAGTGTGGAGTAAACCGTGCTGAGTAAAAGTCCTGAGCGCATTTTTTTAAACGCTACCGCCAACCGTTATTCTGGCTCAATCAATACGGTTACATTTTTCTGAAGAAACGCCCTACGTCAAGCGCTTTTTCGACAACCGACCAATGACGGGCAGGGTAGCCAGACCTGTCGTTTCCATTCGGGCTAGCGCAATATATAGATTTTTTTTTTTTTTTTTTTTTAAATCGTCATCGCAATATCAACTGCCGCAATTAACATATCGCAAAAGGCTGCGACATATCGCGAAAGATACACTATTTTGTTAGTTGAAAGAAAATCTCAGTAAAAACTGCACTTTAAAATGTTCTTTTTTAGTACTGCCTCTTATTTTTAATTAAAATGTTCAATTTTTTTCAATAAAAACAATGTTGGAAATTATTTCATTTCATTTGTTATGAATTCAACAAGCAATTTGTTGTATTTTAGCAGAATACTGAAAGCAGCAGAACGGAGTACACTTTAATATCAGTTTATTTATCGCAAGTAATAACGTTATCGCAGATCGCATATTTTCCTCATATCGTGCAGCTCTAGTTTCCATAACAACAAGAAAAAAATGGAGTCGGAGCACAGAGAGTTATATATGACCGGGTGCTTCCTGTTTAGGGAATGACAGTTGGGGGAACTTGCTTTGTTTTTTGTTTTTTTTAACGTTAGTAGCAGCGCTGCCACTCTCTAGCTCGCTCCACCGATTTGTTTTATCTCCCACCGCGCCACATAGCGCTCTAAAGTAGGTTACTGTAGCAGTAGCTGTTGTTATAGCAACAAAAGATGCTCTTCTTGGAACCAAAACGCAGCCAGCTTCTTCTTTCTTTTCTACAAAAGCGCTCTAGTCAACTTTTTCTTGTGAAAAAAGACGCCAAGTGTGACCATGGCCTTCCTTCATCTCTGCTCTAACTTGCAAGTCGCTTCTCGTAAATATCAAAATGACGCGCTTTGTTTGCCCTTTTTACCCAGCGTACAGGTGAAAACATGCTGTATGGGACATGTGTCAAACTCGAGGCCCGCAGGCCAAATCCGTCCCGTTGCAGATTTTGAATACATTTTGGCCCTCCTAGTTGTGCACCAAATCACAGGAAAGTGTTTTTTAAACTGCAATTACGTGACATTCAAAGCAGAATGTGGCAGATTTGCCGACTCTGAGACTCAGAAGCAGCAGAGAGAGAGAGTTTTCATATTCAGGCTGTGAAACTGGTTGTTGTTAAAAAAAAATAAAAAAAATAATAATAATAATAATTCTATGATGATGCTTGATTTGCTAAATTCTCTGATGGCTAAGGAACTCTTTTGATGACTTTTGTAGGGCTTCATGTCAACAAACATGTGACAAAAAGCGTACAAAATTTACAGCAACAAATTTACAAAAAAGTGACAAATGTCTGAGAAATTGACAAAAAAATACAGAAATGAGGAAAAAAGCTACCAAAATGTAAAAAATAAAAAAAAAATAAAAAAAGAGTTTGACACCCCTGGTGTATGGGATCTGACCTGTCTCAGAGGAATGTTGGCGCTGGGCGTCGGACTCTCCACAGACTTCAGCTCCTGTCGGAGAGCCGCGGCGCTGCGCTGTCCAGCCGACGTTTGGGAGACCCCGAACTGCTCCTCCCACACGTCCCTCACGCGGTCCAGGATGCAGCGGGGACGCCGGCCCGGCGACGCCCACGGGTGACTGGAGACGCAGGGCTGGGGGTCGGCCAGCAGCTCGGCGGCCAGCAGCTCGGCGGCGCAAAGATGCAGCCGGTGGACCTGCACACGGTCCAAACAGTTTAGATTCAGAGTCGAGACCTTCAGTCCAAAAAACGCAAAAAAAAAAAGCACTCACAAGGCGTCGGACGCTTCCGGAAGGAGTGGATACATGTAGTCAATTACATTTATGTTCTGTGTAAGACACCCTTTGTCTTCAGAATTTTTTTTTTTCATTAAAAAGGACAATTCCGGCACAAAGTGAACCTAGGGGTTAATAACAGATGTGTACCCACTCAGTCGTTCTCATGTTTTCATGCTAATCAAATGTGTTTGTAGTTGGGCTGGGCGATATGGACCAAAAGTCATATCCCGATATATTTTGGCTGAATATCGATATACGATATATATCCCGATATTTTTTCCGCAAAGTAAGAGCAAATGTTTCAGTTTGTTTTAGTTTTTTCCAACGTTTTAAATTGTTACATTTTTCTTCTACACATTTTCAGCGCTTATTTCTACATCCTATATTTTCTAATATAGTGTTCGCAAAATATCTTCACACTTAGATTTTAAATAAATAATCATTAATAGTAGAACAGCTAGAACAGTCTGGTAAGTTCAGAAAAGTACGTCACTTCACTGTAATGCAGCCTTTAAAACCAGGAAAAGACAACACTTATGCCATACTACGATATTACGATATCCAAAATCTAAGACGATATCTAGTCTCATATCACGATATCGATATAATATCGATATATCGCCCAGCCCTAGTTTGTAGCTTGAAACAAGCTAGCGTGGACCGCTGATTAGCTTACAGCGCCAATACTTGGTGCCCAGGGAAAGTGACAACAAATCGCTATTTATGCCACTAAAAAGGCTCAAAATAGCACCTCACTTCCACGGTAGCATAATGAGGGTCCCTACAGGTTAACCGAAGCATTGAGAACTTTGTAAGTGTACAGACAGTTTATTAAATAGATAGTAGATACAGGCGGCCGCCGTCTTAGGAGCTTACTGTCTTTCTAAACTATCTTTTTAGTAAACTGTCTGAAATTCGCATTTCTGTATCTATCTGATAGGTTTGGCATTTTATCTCATATTTGGGGGTGGCAGTAGCTTAGTCAGTAGGGAGTTGGGTTGGGACCATAGTATGGTGGTGGACTGGTAGCTGGAGAGGTGCCAGTTCACCTCCTGGGCATTGCCAAGATGCTATTGAGCAAGGCACTGAACCCCCAACTGCTCAGGAAGCCTTTCCATGGGCAGCCCCCCCTCACTCTGACATCTCTCCATTAGTGCATGTAGAGGCACTGAGCATGTGTGTGCAATTCAGGCCTACGTATAATGTGTGTAGTAACAACAGAGTGAAAACATTTTAATTAATAAAATATAGATTATTATCATTATTATTAGATATTTTGTTACCCCTATCGAGAAATAAATAAATCCAAAAACATCGTTCTTGTGACTTGAAAACACCTCTGTAGTGACTTGTAAGACCTAGGGGACGTGCTTGAAAGCACCAGAGAAATTCGGTTTACTTTTGCCGAGCAACCAGGAGTAGGCTAGGCACGCCCAGGAGCGCCCATCAAGCGAGTGTGTGTCGCTGTCTGTTGTAGCTAATGTGACTGTAGGGTTAGTCTTAAAACAAGGTTTTAGTCCACTGACCAGCAGGCTGTCCTGTGAGCTCAGGACGTCCTGGGCGGCGGTCCAGTCCTGGGCCACAGCCAGGTCTTTAGCGCAGCGCAGCGCCAGCGACTGGGCCAGAGACGCCTCTCCCGAGAGCCTCGCCAGACTGGCCGCCGTCCTAAGCGAGGAGATGTCGTTCTTCCTGGCGATCACTTTGGCGGCGTCGAAACTGGCCCCAGCAGCCAGGTAGCTGGGAGACGGGACGAAAACAAACAGGAAAACACATGGGAGTTAGTACGTAGGTCGAGTTCAGTGCCAGAGCACATTTAGGGCGTTTTCACACCTATAGCCGGTTTGCTTTAGTCCGAACTTTGAGCGATTTCCCCCTGGTTCGCTTTCGTTCCACACCTGGAAAGATCCAAGCGTACCAAAATGCACCTGGTGGCCGGAGCATGAAAGTAAATACAGTAAGAAGGTTCTGTGTTCTGGACTAGTGAATATTTCTTGCATCTCCATGGTCAAACCAGCTCATTTCCTTTAAATAATCAGACATTGTCACTGAGACTGCTCTGCCGGTGTCTGTCTCCAAATTTAGCGTCGGCTGGTGGAGCTGTGAGGGACGGCGAGCTTGGTCTTTTTGTGAATGTACCCGAGTCAAACTTTCGTTTAAAAGCATAATCAGGACAGAAGCGCCACTATTCTTGTTTTCGGTCAAATGGTCTTTTGAATGAGAGTACTACTATTAGGGCTGGACGATATGGAGAAAATCAAATATCACAATATTTTTGACCAAATACCTTGATATCGATACCGCAACGATATTGTAGCGTTGAGTATTGGTGCTTTCACAAAATATTTACACAATGAGATTTTTGATCAATAATCATCAGTAATGTGGATATAATGACTGTGGATGAAGTGGGTAAAGGCAAATAATAGAATCTGGTAAGTTCAGAATAGTACATCACTTTACTGTAATGCAGCCTTTAAAACCAAGAAAAGACAACACTTATGCCATATTACGATATCCAAATTCTAAGACGATATCTAGTCTCATATCACGATATTGATATAATATCAATGTATTGCCCAGCTCTAACTACTATGATTGCATCAAAAATCACTATTTTTAAAACACTAAGAAGGCTCGACACAACATGAGACGTTGCTCCAAGTATGACCAGAGTCTCTACACGTGAACTCCAGCACTGAGAACATTGTCTGTGTTCACAGAGTTTACTAAAAAGAGATGTTTTGAACGACTTACTTTAGCAGTTGTTGTTTCCGGTCGCTACCATCTCGCCAGTCAAAAAGAGTCGATCTACGAATGCGGATGAACGGACTCCCCAGGAGGAAATGCCATTCTTATATGAGGCTCCTTTTTCAACTATAAGGTCAATATTGTTTGTCACCAACGACAAAACAACAAATTATCCGTGCATTTATATGGAACTAAGCTTTAGGAGCTTTCCGTCTTTACTCTCCTCCCTGTTACGTTGCATTCGGAGATCGACTCTTTGACTGGCAAGATGGCGGCGAGCTGAAAAACCAAGAGCTACAGTGAGTTGTTCAAAACCTTTTTTAGTAAACTCTGTGAACACAAACAATGTTGTCAACGCTGGAGTTCATGTGTAGAGCCCTTGGTGATACTTCAGCCTTCTTAGCGGTTTAAAAATAGTGATTTTGATGCGCTCATAGTAGTGCCTGTAGGGATCCCAGAGACACGTGCTGCGATCAAACACGTTGGACAGGCTAATACAAAATGTAAATTAATTATTAGATTATCATCTTTATTTCCCCGGTAGTCACTGTAGAACCATTTAAGCCCAGTATGTTCCATTTAAGCCCATCTCATGTGTTTCAATAGGAAATTCCTGAAATGATGAGTTTGATAGGAATTTTCGATGTAATTCGATTTGTAATTTTGTCATTTTTACTGTAATCCTGTGACTTTGATGTTCTTATACCTAATGCTGTACTTTATGAGCTGTTTTGCAAGTCATGTTTGATCTGATGTTAAATGTTATTAGTGCAGGTAATGAGTTGGCAAAAGCATGCCAACAAACTTTTTATTAAATACGTAATATAATGTAACATAAATGTTAATGTAAGACAGGTTAATGTCAGTGTTTTTACTACTTTTAAAATTGTTATATTATAAAGTATAAAAGTAGTATAAAATAAAACCTATGAATGTAACTTATCAGAATAATAATTGTAGTCTTATCTTTTTTCACAAGCTGCTCTTCAAGTCATGTTTGTGGTTTGATGTTGGTTGTTATTGGTTCAAGTGACAAATTGGCTAAAGCAAGCCAAACATAAAATGAAATGGGTTTTTTTAGATACTTGTTAATGTAAGACATATTATTGAATAAATATTTGGTGTTAACTGTAAAATAATAATTACTTATATTTTGTCAATGATTTTTGTTGTGGGCTTATTTGGAACACATTCGGGCTTAAATGGTGCCACGGTACCAATTAAGCCCATGCCAAACTTTTGACTTTATTCATAAAATATCTTTATTTTATATGATAAAACATACACAAATGAATAAATGTATTTTCAAATGAGAGATTAATCTTACATTTTAACAAATGATTATGTTAATAAACTATGTCAGTATGTAGGAAAAATAACTGAACTCAGATTTTGGTGGGCTTAATGGGTACGTTTACCCTACATGTAAAGCATAAAAGTAGCCCTTGCCCTCGCTTACTCACCATTTGGCAGCGGAGGAGAAATGGCCGTCCCTCTCCAGCACGCCGGCCCAGCAGGTGTACAGCTCCTTCAGGAGCGGGTCGTCGGTGGGCAGCCGCGCTTTGACCAGAGCTATGGCCTCCCTGGCAACACACGTTTCACAACGAAAAGAATCGTCTCATTCATTTGGATGGGAAACAAATGTTCAACTAGAAGAAGCACTTTCATTTTATAATGTAAAGTAAACAAAACGCTGCGTAACACTGTGATGGTGTTCTAATTAATGGGAATGGTAATAGTCGGCAACTATCTGTCATTTTTTATGAACAAAAATTTGCAATATTTGTGAATGAAGTATTATGGTGTTGCTAAGACGTCTGAGCCTACAAATCCTACCCTACAGACTAAAGAAAATAAATCTTTGCTCGATACAGATCCTCGCAAAAGTCACACTATAATCATTTTAATTTCTTCCAATGTTCATTTTTAATGAAAGGGGAATAATTATACAAAAACGAGAATTCCCTCCAATATCGTGATACATAACGCAATCGCAATATCAGTCAAAATAATCGCAATTAAATATTTTCCTGATATCGGGCGGCCCGGGTTGGAGCCCTACTCTTTTCACTTTGTTCAAAAACCCCAGAAGATGAAGAGCGTGAACCTGTAGAGCTTGTGCGAGCGCAGCAGGTCGACGGCCGGGTACAGCCGGTTGATGGACAGCAGGTGGGACGCTGCCTTCAGGTACTGCTCCTGCAGACACAGCTGCCTGGCGAATGCCTCGGCCGTCCGGCTCCACACCTCGAACCCGGCTGCAAGGGGAGACACACGAGTACTGTTAAAGGTCCCATGACATGGTGCTCTTTGGATGCTTTTATATAGGTCTTAGTGGTCCCTTAATACTATATCTGAAGTCTCTTTTATATAGACCTTAGTGGTCCCCTAATACTGTATCTGAAGTCTCTTTTATATAGACCTTAGTGGTCCCCTAATACTGTATCTGAAGTCTCTTTTATATAGGCCTTAGTGGTCCCCTAATACTGTATCTGAAGTCTCTTTTATATAGACCTTAGTGGTCCCCTAATACTGTATCTGAAGTCTCTTTTATATAGGCCTTAGTGGTCCCCTAATACTGTATCTGAAGTCTCTTTTATATAGGCCTTAGTGGTCCCCTAATACTGTATCTGAAGTCTCTTTTATATAGACCTTAGTGGTCCCCTAATACTGTATCTGAAGTCTCTTTTATATAGACCTTAGTGGTCCCCTAGTGAAGTCCCCTTTATATAGACCTGTGGTCTGAAGTCTCTTTTTATATAGACCTTAGTGGTCCCCTAATACTGTATCTGAAGTCTCTTTTATATAGACCTTAGTGGTCCCCTAATACTGTATCTGAAGTCTCTTTTATATAGACCTTAGTGGTCCCCTAATACTGTATCTGAAGTCTCTTTTATATAGACCTTAGTGGTCCCCTAATACTGTATCTGAAGTCTCTTTTATATAGACCTTAGTGGTCCCCTAATACTGTATCTGAAGTCTCTTTTATATAGACCTTAGTGGTCCCCTAATACTGTATCTGAAGTCTCTTTTATATAGACCTTAGTGGTCCCTTCAGATAAAATAGCGATTCAAATCCTGTCTAAGTGTGGAATTAGGAATTATCTTGACTAGGAGAAACGTGTTTATGGATGATCACAGATTTTCACCCGGGTAGACCATAAAAGTAGAGATCATCAATCAGCGTATGGAACCATCCAGGTTATATTTTTGGGAAATTTGGTTGAGAAGAAAGCCATACTTCTGATATAGGAACTTTGAAAGAGAGTCAAATTTGACCCGAGGACAACCGGAGGGTCACATCTGATGCGCTTTTATTCAGGAAAAAACTGTAAACTGCAATCAGAAATGTGCAGACTATTTCTATAATTCAGCATTCATCGACACAACACAAGTCCTCACCCATAGGAGCTAGGGAGAGCAGGTGGTCGTTCAGCTCTCCTCTCTCGGTGGCGAGCTGCAGCGCCCCCTGCAGGTCTCCGCTCCACAGCCGCAGGTACACCACAGAGTCAAAGTGGCCCGCCTCCACGTGGCCCTCCTCTGAGGAACAGCAGAGCCAATCGCAACATCAGAAATCTCGCTCCATTTTAAAAAAGGCTTTTTCAGAGAGCTGAAACCTGGTGCGTTAGAATTAGAATTCTGACAGGAAAAGCGGGGCGCGTTCAATCGCCAAACGGTGTGCACCGTTTTGCTTTTCTCAGAGCGGTGTGAAACGGTCTTTGCGTTGCGTTTTCTCTCGTTTGGTGGGCGTGTCTCTCGTTTATTGGCTGTGTCCCAGGTGATACAAAATAAACAGAGACTTGGCTGTAAACACGTGGTAGTAAAAATGCAGAGCGGGGCTGAATGTGGCGTTACTGTATTGTGTGAACAGTTAACTTCATGTAATATTTTATGTGGCGTTTTCTTTTGCGGGGTGCACATGTTCCTTCATGAGACTATCTTGAAGAGCGTCCGGAGCTTAGCGCCGCTCAAGCAGTTCTGATTGGTTTAAAGAAATGCAAACAACCCAGAGCGTTTTTTTCCCCCCCTATCCCAGAAAGCATCTGTGGTGTAGCCAGACCTCAGTCCACAGCAACTGTGTGCATCGCGAGCATGTTCCGGGCATCTAAATGTCCCGGCTGCAAGTACACTTTAATTAAACTTGTGAAACTACAAATGTGCAGATTAACCCCCCCCTCCCCCTCCCATGTTTCATCGCCTGATCTAGTGTTAGTCAGAGAGTGGACATACAACAGCAGGAAAGCCTATACTCCAGGCTAAGATAAACCAACGTACCTTCTGCCTCAAACATGCGGTACAGAGCCTGTCTGTCAGAGAAGAGGCCCAGGTGGACGTGCTCTCCCTGGCCTGGGACACACCCTGCTGTAACACACAGACACACACACACAGACACACACACATTGAATGATACATGGATTGTTGTAGTTTAGTTTTTCTTCAAGGCTTTAGTTGTGAGAGTTAGTTTAGTTTCAGTTCACTGTAAATATTTTCCGAGTCTTACCAGAGCTGTGTCTGACCGAGGCCAGAGTGACGCAGTCCTGCAGCAGATCCTCTTTGGGCCGATGGTCCATGGAGGTGCTGATGGGCAGCATGGACCGGGGCTTCTTCTTCTTCAGCAGGGCCAAGTCTGGATACGAAAATGCAAAAAAACACCCGTACAGTTACACACACAACCACGTATACTCATTCAGCTGAAAGTTAGTTTTCGTAACTTTTCGGTGCGTACCTGGTTTGTCTTTGCTCTTTACAGCGGTGAAAGATTTCCGTTGCGTCTCAAAAGCGGCTGAAACTAAAATTTCAGAATTAAGTTGATTATACAGTTAAAAGTCCCAACAAACATACATAATATTAATAATAATGTATACTTTTATTAATCCCACAAGGGGAAATTACAATGTTTTCACTCCGTTATTACACACACATGCTCAAGTACCTATACATGAGAGATGTCAGAGTTAGGGGGCTGCCCATGGAAAGGCGCCCCGAGCAGTTGGGGGATTCGGTGCCTTGCTCAAGAGTAGAGCACCTTGGCAGTGCCCAGGAGGTGAACTGGCACTTCTCCAGCTACCAGTCCACCACCATACTATGGTCCGTATGGGGACTTGACCCAGCAACCCTCCGGTTCCCAACCTAACTCCCTACTGACTGAGCTCCTGCCACACCCAACTATCCATAACAACTAGAGCTGGAACAATTACAAATCTTGCTGTACAATTCATTGTCCCAGAAATAATTGCGATTAACAATATAATGGTCTTTTAGTCCAATTTATATATATATATATATATATATATATATATATATATATATATATATATATATATATATATATATATATATATATATATATATATGTGTGTGTATATATATACACACACACACACACACACACACACACATATATATATATATATATATATATATATATATATATATATATATATATATATATATATATATATATATATATATATATATATATATATGTATATATATATATATATATATATATAAAATACGATTATGTAAATAATGATTACAGGCCTAGTAACAACTACTCCGTTACCTGATGGAGGTACAGGACTGTTGGTAGAGCCGACTTCATCTTCCTCTTCTTCCCCAGACAGCTCTTGTCCCGCCGCCTTCTCGCCTCCGGTAACGTGCTCTCCGTTCGTCTCCGGCGGCGTAGCTCCCCCGGCCGCCGACGCCTTCTTGTTCTTCCTCTTCTGCTTGGGGTTGGCCTTCATCTTCTCCTTCAGGTCGACCATCTTTTTCCCTGAGAGGAGAAGCACGTAAACGTTACCGTCTGCCGGTTACACCGATTAACCCGTTGTTGTGGGTGTTTGGAGGACGTGGGTCCTGGGCCTCTTCACCTTTGGGGGGCTTTTTAAACTCTTGTTTGGAGACTCTCCACTCCTGCAGGGTGAAGTCCTTCCCTCCCGTCCAGATGGCATCCGGGTCGACCGGCGACCAGTCCACGCACAGCAGGTAACCGCTGTGGCCCCGGTAGTTACAGACCGCCGCCTCGGGCAGCACGTCCCATACCTAGAGAAAGAAAACAAGAAATCAAAGTATGGAACATGAAATAGAAAATGTTTGATGCATTAGCTAACAAAAATCAAGTCCATTCTGAAGAAGGAGCACGTGGCATTGAGATTCAAGATTTAAAAGCTTCTGCCGTAGGTACTTAAGTAGGTACGCGTAGATACGGTCCCTATACAGTAGCCTGACGAGCACTTCTTAAAAAAAGTTAACTACACGTCGCGGCGACTGCGATTGGTCCGCTTGGCCATGGCTTGGTAGCGTTGCCATAGACCTTTTTCACGGCTGTTAACATGTCATAGTAGGAAAAGCACATGTGTATTCAAAACCATTAATGATGGCTGCATTCCACTTAGGAGAGGCCCTGGTATTGTGCATGCTGACTAGGGCTGTGCTCGATTGAAGAAATTCTTAGTCGACTAACACTCATTCAATTTTATCGACTAACCGATTAGTTGATTTAATCGACAGATCTGTAAATCTGAGTTTCTCCGCTAGGAGTCATGCAAAAGCACCACTTTAGTTCTTGTGTTAACCAGAGATGTGCTCGTACGTTTTTTGCAAATAAGTCATTCAGCGTGAAAAAAAGCATCAAACATGACTAATGGACTAAAGAAATCTAAGTTGACTAAGACCAAAACGACCGATTAGTCGACTCATCGACTAAGAGGGAGCAGCCCTAATGCTGACTCACTGAAATAGCTTACTGGGACACTTGGTGGAATGGAGCCATGTTAAGATTATCAAGTTCAGCTGCGCTTCTCCTACTATGACAAGTCAAAATGCCTGCTGGGAAAAAGTTCCATCTCCGGGATTCTCCGTGAACCAGATGAAATCAAGGAGAGGGTTAACTTTTCCTGCAACAGATTTCGGACCGTGGTCAGAAAGCACAGTGGAGACACTTTGTTTCTCTGCCAAAGTCGCTATTCGCACCGAAGCTAACCCAGTCACTCTCTCACTAGAGAGAGTGACTCCTACATAAGTGGCCTGATGTTTATACTTGTGCGTTTGTGTGTGCGTCGAGCCGGCATGTGTGTGTGCGTTTGTGTGTATGTTTATGGGGAGTGTGTGGTAGAGCGAGGGAGAAGTGAGGGAGTGACGGCGATTAGCTTCGGAACGAATAGCGACCACGGTGGGAAATCTTTAGCAGGAGAAGTTAACCCTCTCCTTGATTTCATGTTGTTTATGTCGCCGCGACATGTAGTTACATTTTTCGAGAGTTGCACGTCAGGCTACGGCGCAGGTTCTCGTCTCCACGTGCCTACGTACGTAGCAACGGCGTCGATATTACGCAGGAGTACAAATCAAGCTTAAGACAGAGTCTGGTGCATCAGGCGGGAACGTGTGTGTTTACCCGCAACGCTGGCCTGGTACTGACCTGGGCCGTGGCGTCATAGGAGACGGTGACCAGCCGTGCTTCGTGGTGAGGACTCCAGGCCATGCTGGTGATTTTAGAGGTATGACCACACAGCCTGCGAAAGGGCTCCGTCATCACCACGGGGCTTTCTGGAGGATTCTCTGTGCAAAAGGTTAAACAAAATGAAAAATGAAATACTATCTATACCCACCGAGCTCTTGACCCTTATGTTGTCTTCCCGTCGACCAACAAGCAACTTTGGGTTTTTCTGGGTCAAAATTCAAAATTAAAACTTTTTGGTCAACGTTTTTGGTTGTCTTTTCTGACCCTTTTGTCGCATTCCCCCCGCATTTTATCCCATTTTTTTGGCACTTTTTCCAGTGTTTTTGACAATTTTCTTTTATCATTTTGCCATGAAATTACATACAACACCCAAATTTAATGAAAGTAGTGAACTGATAATTTTTTTTTTAACGTTTGTTGAAAGAAACCCAAATTTGTGATATAGAAACGTTTTGAAAATGGTCAAATTTGACCCGAGGACAACAGGAGGGTTAAAATGTTACACATCTAAAATGTCATGCTATTTAACCCTTGTGCGGTCTTCCCGTCAACCTTTTTTCGACGTTTCTGACGCCTTTTTTTCACAGTTTTGTTTTAAATTGTAAAATTCTTCTTCTTTACATTTTCAGCGCTTATTTCCACGGCCCATATTTTCTGATATAAAACAAAAATTTTAAACGGGTCAATGTGACCCGAAGTCAAACACAAGGGTTAATACTCATGTCCAGGCGAGCTCACAAATAAATGCAGGGGAGGTTTGAATAATGCAATGTGCGTGAGGTGTCTTCCCCCCCTCACCTATGGCGGGGCGGAGGTCGTGCACGTAGACGGTGGCGTTGCTGGAGCCCGACGCCAGCAGGCAGTGCAGCTCCGGCGAGGAGCCGTGGCCGTGATGCCAGCGCAGCGTGTTGATCATCTTGTGGTGCTGCTGGATGCTGCACAGCAGCTTCAGGGCGGGAGCCTCGTACACGTCGATGCAGCTGCAGCGGAGAGCAACGGGGTGGGGCGAGACATACGGAAAATAAAGGGAACACGACAACTTCCATTAGGAGTTCAAAAGTGCACCATTTTCAAGACATGGATAAACTAGGCAGAAGGAATTAGGAGGAATTAACAGGAATTAATCCGACTCTATTCGTTTACCGAACAGTGCGCTGGTAGTGGGTGCCCAGATGTTCACTAAAACTGCCTGTAAAAACCCAGCGTTAGAACTCGCACGTATGAAAATAAGTTGTGTTTAATTCTCTTGGCAGCGTAGCTCTTACTCCCTCTCTGTGGCACGAGATACCCGTCTTTTTTATTTATGTCTAAAAATGAGTCTTGAAACCAGCAGCAAAGCCCAACTTTACTTTTAATGAAATCAGACAAAGAGAAATGCACTCCCCTGGATACCAGAGTAACCTACTTCCTTGTCTGGTTATTTATTTGTGCTAGAACGTAACGTAATCACTGGGAAACATTCATGAAGGAAGCCTTCCTCATCTCTCTCTACGTTGGCAGATTCAAGGAGCTACAAAACATTAGTTCTGCTGGTGTACAGACGGACGGGAGGATGTGATGTAAGGTGTCCCGTTCACTGCATAGGAAGCCCCGCCCATTTCTAGCACTGAAGTTAATGGTTCTGCATTGCTCCCGGTGGGACTGATCGGTATATTTCGTGATCATCGCTTCCCAATTTAACATGCGCCAGTTTTGGTTTCCGAAGCGGCCGGGCGCTTGTTGTGTTGCAGCCTCGGAGCACAGTAAGCGGCGCTCTAGCGTGGCTTTATTTTACGTTGAAAAAGCCCGGTAAAACTCTCCTCTTCATTTGTGAAAATAGGCATGTGGCCCGTTTCAACTCCGCCCCTCGGGAGAATCGAGAGGAACCGGAATCGAAAAGGAAGAATTGGAAATGGAATCAGAATTGTTAAAATCCAAACGGTGCCCAAACCTAACCGAGATAGAGCTGAATATTTAATCAATCTCTCTCTCTCTCTCTCTATCTGCAGATGTTATTACAGCTTCTCTCGCTCTCGCTCTCGCTCTCTCTCTCCCTCCCTAGGAACTCCACAGACGGGCCACTCACCCGTCCTCGTTGCCGATGGCGACCACTTTCCCATCTGGCTTCCAGCGGAGGTCGGTGTGTGGAGACAGCTTGTGCTGTTGGGAAGCAGAGCTCGCCGTCATAACCCATTTCAAAAATCCCCTGCAATCATTCACATTCAGCGGAGAAAAAAAAAAAAAAAAAAAAGGGGGGAAACAAACTGTCGCAGCCGGGACCTGGAGTCTGAGAACGTCCCACGTGAGTTTATTTTACACCTGGAGCGTTTTGCTCAGGCTCTGCTGTGGCTGAAAATTTGATTTGATGACATCATGGGCCTAGGGCTGGGCGATATGGACCAAAAGTCATATCCCGATATATTTTGGCTGAATATCGATATACGATATATATCCCGATATTTTTTTCCGCAAAGTGAGAGCAAATGTTCAGTCAAAGCCAAAATCAAATATGACATGTCACAAGTAGTTTCATAGAGACAGTTGCAAAATCAAATAAATAATAAACCGGTTTCTTCACCTGGTTCATGATTAAATGCTCAGCTGTTCAAATAACAATAAAATGTAAACCTAAATACTGTATAACAGGAGTACCTTTTTTGAAATCAAAGCTCCATATTTGTGATTCGTTCCAAAGGTCAATTAAGCTTTTGATATTAATATAATCTACTTTGTTCAAAATGTAATGCCTCATGCCTGTAAGCCTAGGTTTATAGTCCCATTCTTCCACTTGATACTGCTTCCACTTAAGTAAACTAAAAGATGAACTATCGACTACAAAACAAAGAAACTAATTAATGTTGTAATACAAAGAATATTTATTATGATCGGTTCACAGATCTGAGTCCAAACTGAAACTTCACCCTTCTGAACTAAGAGTTTCTGCTTCAAGGTGAAGTTTAAAACAGACTGAAATGTCCAGGCTCATTCCTCCACTATTTATTTCTGTATGTATTTATGCGTTACATGTCATTTTAACGGGCACTGAGCTCCAGATCCTGCAGCTGCAGACGGTCTCTGCTGCCCGCTGTAGCTTCTCTCCGTCCGCCTGCCGCCGGCAAACTTAGTGGAACTTTCCGCCGATATCGACATACAGGTCGTCCTGGACTACGTGTAAGATCCTACCGATCACCACTCTGTCTTTGGCTGGTCCGATTTGGATCAGCGGGGACCCAGCGCAGCAGCGAGGCAAAGCTGTGTTTTTCCGGGGAAGAGACGCTGCGGCCGGCCACGGAGCTCTCCGCCTCCCGCTGCCGCCGGAGCTCAGGTTGCTGGTCGGCGGCATACATAATCATAAAACACATTGTCACCTGTTAAATGTTATTCATTGCTGTTTGTTCTTTTCATTTCCTCTATCGAACATAATTAAGCAGTACAAAAGTCCGGCATCTTTAGCGTTGATCTGAATGCTTCGCACCCCTGTTCCAAGATGGCGGCGGTTTTGACGTATGTTTAGAACCTCAAGGCGACATCTGTGTATATATCTATGGGAGCAAGGATCACATTTGAACTATATCGATATATGCGATATGGTCTAATTCCATATCTCATTTAAAAATATATCGATATATTTTTAATATCGATATATCGCCCAGCCCTACATGGGCCCCATTTTAACGATCTGAGCGCACGGTGTGAAGCGCCTGGCGCTGGTGCGTTTAGGGCGTGTCCCAATCCATTTTTGCTAGTTTGACGATGAAAAAAAAAAAAAAGGGTCCGTGCGCCGGGCGCATGGTTCTAAAGGGTTGTACTTAGTGTCTTCATTAACCCATTTCGGCCTTTTTTGCCTAAGTACTTTTCTGCATCCCCCTCCCAAAACCTAAGGGTTTCCAGAAATATTTGTCAAAATTTGTCAAAGCCTACTAAAATCTTAATTTCTCAGGCTCTATAGCAGATAAAAACATGGAATAAAAAGCATTTGAGAGCTTACTTCTTTGGCTTTCAACTTGACTGACTTGCTTGGCCATAATCTTCAAATGCATTTAAAAAAAATCTATAAACAACAAAAATATCAAGAATGTTTTGAAAATCAGTACAGATTTGTTTTTATTTAATTATTTCATACTTTTGAGGTACCAAAGTGACAAGTGAACATCACTGATACAAAGTTATAGAAAAAACCCAAAACAAAACAGAGGGTTACTTTTTCTTTACATAACAATTACATATTAATTTATGTTAATTTCTTGTATTATTTGGATCGAACTTTGGATAAAAGCGTCTAAGAAATCATAACAAAATCCCTATGCATCTCTATCACTCACCCCAAGAATATTTCAGCCAATCACAGTACATATAATTGGCCATGTGCCTTGAAAAAGACGACACCGCTCAAAATGACGCAGATGCGTGATCAGGTCTTAAAAGGTAAACACACACAGATGTGTGATCAGGTTTGAATGGGTTAATCAGAGGTGTGTTTTGGGCGCAACATGCAATCAACCAATCAGAGATCATCTCCCATTCCCTTTAAAAGTCAGGCACGTTTGGACCTTGGAGCATTGCTGTTATGATGGAGGATTTGCACCCTAATATTTTTATTTGTGGTCTTCTGCGTGTGTGTGTGTGTTTGTTTGTTTGTTTGTTTGTGTGTGTAACAAGCATAGTATGCCCAAGCTGTGCACGAGCCTAGGATCCCTTTACTAATTTGCTGTTAAAATAACAATGAAATGCTGCGTTATTGACTTCAGACCAGGTTTTTGTTGGTCAATGGTGCGATCACTTCCCGCTGCCTAAAGATAACAATACTCCCAGAATGCACCTGAACACACCTCCCTGTAAGACCAGCACGCCCATGGGCGGACAGACGGGTGCAGGTGCATTCGCTATTTAAACGACGTGGGCGCTGGACGGGAAATTGAGCACTGCGTCGGTCTTAAACTAGCAAAGAGACTTGCGTCGGGCTTTGCGCTGCGCTGGGTGCAAGATAGGGCCCTAAAACATTCAGTTGTTGCAGAACCACCAGTATGAATCTCGAAAGAACTTCAGCGCTCCAGGATTTTCAAGGAACAAACCCGACGCGACCAGCGACTGGCTGAACGGGTACATTACTTTGGCTGTTGTACGACATTATTGGACGGGAGCATCCAATAACATGCCGTGCGGTTCAGTGAGTAGATCACGGAACTAACCTGCACTGACAAACAGTTTAAAAGCAGGTTAAATGGCCCAGAGAATGACGTCGTCACCCCTCCCACCTTGATGCTGTTGGTGTCTCGGATCAGCCTGTCGATGTCCGCCGCGTCTCCGCTCAGCCGAGACGGGTCGTGCTGCAGGATGACGCCTTCGCCGGCGCAGCTGTACAGGCTGTAGGCCGGCTTTCCTCCGGCGGCGCCTGAACGCAGCACACACACAAAAACAAACAGAGGATTATATATTATAGCTAGTTT